>NC_058369.1:21850000-22468214 GCF_018350175.1 Felis catus
TTGCCAGATCATATGGTAGTTTCATTTTTAATTTTTTGAGAAATCTCCATACTGTTTTCCATAGTAGATGCACCAATTTACAGTCCTAGCAACAGTGCATGAAGGTTTGCTTTTCTCCACATCCTCTCCAACACCTGTTGTTTCTTATATATTTTTTTAAAGTTTTATTTATTTATTTTGAGAGACAGAGAGAGTTTGAGCATGGAAGGGGCAGAGAGAGAAGACAGAGAATCCCAAGCAGGGTCTGTGCTGTCAGTGCACGGCCAGATGCCGGGCTTGATATCACGAACCATGATACCATGATCTGAGCTGAAATCAAGAGTCAGATGCTCAACTGACTGAGCCACCCAGGTGTCCCTGTTATTTCTTGTATTTTTGACAAGAACCATTCTAACATGTGTGGAGTAACCTCATTGTGGTTTTAATTTGCATTTCCCTGATATTAGTGATATGGAGCATCTTTTCATGTACCTGTTGGCCATCTGTATGTCTTCTTTGGAAAAATGTCTGTTCAAATCTTCTGCCCACTTTTTAATCAGATTGTTCTTTTGCTATTGAGACGCATGAGTCCTTTATATAATTTGGATATTAGCCCCATGTCAGATATATGACTTGCAAACATTTTTCTCTTGTTTGGTAGGATGCCTTTTTATTTTGTTGAAGGTTTCCTCTGCTCTGCAAAAGCTTTTAGTCTGATATAGTCTCACTTGTTTATTTTTGCTTTTTCTGCCTTTGCTTTTGGTGTCAAATCCAAAAAATCATTGCCAAAACTGATGTCTAGGAGCTTACCACCTATGTTTTCCTCTAGGGGTTTCACAGTATCGGGTCTTACATTCAAGTCTTTAATCTATTTCGAATTTATTTTTTGTGTATGGTGTAAGATAAGATAGTAGCAGGTAGCTGTCCACTTTCCCCAACACCATTTACTGAACAGACTGTCTTTTCCCCATGGTATATTCTTGGTTCCCTTGTTGGAAATTAGCTCAACCATATATGTGTGGGTTTACTGCTGGGTACTCTCTTCTGTTTTGCTGATCTATGTGTCTATTTTTGTGCTAGTACCATACTGTTTTACACACTACAGCTCTGCAGTTTATCTTGAAATCTGGGTCTGTGATACCTCTGGATTTTTTCTTCATCCTCAAGTTTGGCTATCTGGGGTCTTTTGTGGTTCCATACAAATTTTAGGATCGTTTATTCTATTTCTGTGAAAAACGTCATGGCAATTTTGATACGAAATACACTCAATCTGTAGATTGCTTAAGGCAGTATAGACATTTTAACAATATTACTCCTTCTAATCCAGGAGCATGAAATATTTTCCCAATTCTTTGTGTTTTCTTCGACTTCCTTCATTAATGTCTTATAGTTTTCAGTGTACAAAAGCTTTTTAATGGCAAATTTTTATTCATGCTGAATTAACGTCATTATATTCTACAAAAACATTCATGGCCAATCACAACTTTAAAGTTCCTTTTTTGACAGAAATAAAAGTTTAATTGGATTTTTTTCAGTTGTCCTTGCAAAGGGAGTGAAAACATTGATACAGTGAGTGAATGGCTTCATTTTATGAATGAAATCATCAACGTGAATTTTTTTCCTAACCTGTTCTCTGGTAGAGAAACCCTTCAATTTCACTAAAACCGTCCTTGACTGTTGGGCTCCACGTCTGGCTATGTGTCCTGCAGGTGACTGTGCACACTAACTACCACACTACCAGGTTGGCTTTTGTTTTCTGAGCCTTCATGCAGCCTGATGTGAAGAGTTTTCCATGTTTGGAATCCAGGTTCACAGCCCCTCTTCTGTTCACAGAACTATAAAACACCACCAACGCTTCAAGCAGAATCAATGTCTAATGAATAACAAGTAATCTTGGAATATTTTACATGTAAGTAAACAGATTAAATTTAGCTTTGACATCCCTTTGACAAGGAACACAGAGGAAGCTCTGTTACAGACAAGATATAAGCAGTATCTTCCGCAGTATCTTTGGTTATGTTCCTATTCCTCGCGGCTAAGGATTGCTCCTACATAGAGTAATCAGATTGGGCTTTGAAAAGACTCCATATATGGCAAGTACATGCAACTATCTTTCTTTAAATATGCCTCTTCCAACCTTGGCTAAAGAACACACAAAACACAAGAGTCCAAATACAAGATTCCAGTTTCCCTCTGATGGACACACCCATGTAACTTAGACTGATCAGAAAGTTTGTGATATGCAATACATTAGGCTCAGAACATTCTTTGGGCTGAACAGGGGCATTTAATAATGTTTTCATAGGGGGTTGAAAGCCCAACTCTTAAGAAAGAATTCCATATGGATAATCAAAATAAACCCAGCAGAACTATCAACTTACGTTGACAAAACTTTACTTATATCCTCTCTTCTTCCCTTAAAGAAATACTCTAGAATTTAGAAATAAGACACACGCCTTCCACTCTTGTACATTATCAAGTAAACTGCCAAAAGAGACCCAAACACTTTCAAAGGCATGTTTGCAGAAGAAATAAAGATAAGGAAGCCATAACGATAGCTTAATGGGTACGGGATAAGAGTCACACTCGATTCTGCCAAAAGTGGACCTGTAGAGGTTCAGACACGCATCCAAGAATCAGCTCTGTCTGCCAACATATCAAATGCACAGTGCATGCAACTGGCAAGAAAGCCCTGAGAGCTGCCCCTGAGCCTGTCACTGTCACCGGTGAGTAAAGACAGACAAGTTACCAGATAGCTCAGATCACGGAGGACCTGTCTCCAAGCCAAAGCCAAGTATTCTTCTCTCAAGAGAACTTCCACTCCAAGGCCCAACACATACCGTGAACAATTCATTTGCTGAAACATCCCGACAAAATTTTCCTTGATTAACCACAGCAATTTAAGGATTTGACAATATAGTATTATTTTGCTGTGGCAAATAATGATGGCATCCTGATTTATAAGTGGCTTTTCTCAAGACAAAAGCGAACTATCTATCTATTGGACCCCCCACCATATTTGCAGCTGTTAACAGCTATCCCAAGTAAGTCATGCAGTACAGGCAAGTCACCAAAGAGTTAGGGAGTGTGGTAGGATATTTAATCACTTTTAAGTTGTACTTCCATGAAAAACATCAAAATGCAGAAAAGAATATCGAAAATTAAGTGTTTCCTTTGCTTTTTAAATGACAGCATCTTTCTTTTAAAATCATGAAAAACAAGACAAAAGATTAAAGCCATTAGATTACTTAATACTGAGAAATTTTAAAGATTTTTTTTAATGTTTATTTTTGAGAGACAGGGAGCGAGCGAGTAGGGGCGGGGCAGAGAGAGAGGAAGACACAGAATCCGAAGCAGGCTCCAGGCTCTGAGCTGTCAGCACAGAGCCCGACGCGGGGCTCGAACTCACGAACCGCGGGATCATGACCTGAGCTGAAGTCAGATGCTTAATCGACTGAACCACCAGGTGCCCCAATATTGAGAAATCTGAAAAGGCTGAGGAGCAAGAGTTTTCCATTTTCCCAGAGAGCGCAGTTTGCAGATCCAGCAGCCCGTTATGATTTGATGTTACATCTCATTCTGCTTCTCATCTGGAATGGTATACGGCATGTATAAGATCAAGAGAATCCAAATTAATTTGGAGGCTTTGTAAAATCCCTTGAGACTTCTTGAGATGCTGTGAAATGTCACAAGAACAGAGCTGGGAATCACTCTCGTGTACATGCTGTCTTTTTGATTCATTTATTATTTAGATCTGACCTACTTTCTAAAAGGATCTGAGGAGGTTGGAGATTTTCTCAGTATGGTGCCAAACACAAAAGGGGTTTGATAAAAGCTTTTTGGCAATGGTGTTAAGAGTTATAAAATTTCTAAAGATGATACTGACAAAGATCCTCTACACAGGAAGGAAAAACAAGAAAATGTGTTTTGAATATGGCCAAAAACATCTACTCTAAACATAAGGAAGATCCTTCTGATTATAAATGTAAGAATGGAATAGATTATGTAAACAGTAGCCTGCCCCGGCTAGTGAAACAGCAAATGCCCCTGCCTTGAAAGATCATTTCCTTTAGGACAATAAGCCTAGCCTGGTGGCTCCACATCGACATTAAAGGAAAGAGAGAAGAGAAAGGCTCCGAGGTGGAAAGTAGAACACAGGAAAAAGGGTGTGGGGCCGCAGCCTGGCTGGCCTAGGATTCTGACAGGAACTGTGGTAGGCGGCAAACAGGCAGGCAGGAAAATGCTATGAATCCATACATGCAGCTGGTAAATGGGATTCAGTTACCTCAGCAGCTTACCTGTTATGGCCAAAGAACACACATCTTAAAACACCAATGAACACAAACATAGAAGAGAGAGTATACTTTCTAAAATTTATTTTTTTTTAACGTTTATTTATTTTTGGGACAGAGAGAGACAGAGCATGAACGGGGGAGGGGCAGAGAGAGAGGGAGACACAGAATCGGAAACAGGCTCCAGGCTCTGAGCCATCAGCCCAGAGCCCAACGCGGGGCTCAAACTCACGGACCGCGAGATCATGACCTGGCTGAAGTCGGACGCTTAACCGACTGCGCCACCCAGGCGCCCCTATACTTTCTAAAATTTAAATTGCAGGGGTGCCTAGGTGGCTCGGTTGAGCGTCGGACTTTGGCTCAGGTGGGATCTTGTGGTTCGTGAGTTTGAGCCCCATGTGGGCTCTGTGCTGACAGCTCAGAGCCTGGAGCCTGCTTCGGATTCTGTGTCTTTGGATTCCGTGTCTCCCTCTCTCTCTCTGCCCCTCCTCTGTCCGTGTGCACTCTCTCTCTCTCTCTCTCTCTCTCTCTCTCAGAAATAATAAATGAATACACTTTTTAAAAATTAAAAAAAAAATTTAAATTGCAGTGTCTAGGGGCACCTAGGTGGCTCAGTTGGTTAAGTGTCTTGACTTCAGCTCAGGTCATAATCTCGCGGTCTGGGAGTTCGAGCCCCAAGTCGGGCTCTGTGCTGACAGCTCAGAGCCTGGAGCCTGCTTCAGATCTGTGTCTCCCTCTCTCTCTCTGCTCCTCCCCTGCTCACGCTCTGTCTCTATCTCTCAAAAACAAATAAATGATAAAAAAAAAATTGCAGTGTCTATTTAGTGAACACTGATTAAAGACATAGGTCAGGAAATTTTAAAATGTTATTCTGCACACTCTTTGGTTTAGTATTTTCACATTTAGTGCCCCTCTCTAAATTAAATCAATCCTGAAACCATTTACTGGCAATATCACTTCCATAGTCCCTTTAAACACTGTAATCTTAGTATGGGATTCAGATACATGAAATGACCACTAACTTTTTTGGGAAACTAAGAAAATAAACCCAAAGAATATTACAACTGATTGTTTCCAGTTACAGACTTCCTATTCTTAAATAATGGCAGCTCTAAGTAAATAAAACAAAACTGGGAGTCACACCAGGGTCTGACGCCTGCTGTTAAGAGTTTCCTGCCACACAGTACTTGCTGCTCCCAAGGCAGAGCTTCCCCTGGGGGTGGGGGTGGGTCGCTGCAAGTGATTATGGGTATGCCAAATGTTGGACCTGTCCGACCCCTAGTGGTCTATTCACCCCAGTGTCCCACACAGAAATGATCACTTTTATGTATCAGAAGGGACAACAAAGGTTGGGAAGCATGGTCCCTGGCCTCCAAGGAGCTGAGTTCCTCTTTTCTGTGCTCCCAAAAATCCACATTTAGGGCTTTGGGAAACAGTTCAAATAGTAGGTGAGAAAAGAGGGAACTTCTTTTCTCTCCTTTCCCTAACTTCTCTGCTATATATGTATTTTTCTGCCGATTTACTAACAGAGCATCCAAACCAGGGTTGTAAGGCAAATGCCCATGATAGTCTAAGAGACACAGGGTGTGGTGGGATCCGTGAGGCTGTGGTGGGATCAGTGAGGCTGTGGGGGGCATGCCCTACCCAGAGTTCCTGACTATCAGTGCTTACAGGGATGCAGGTGCTGTATGGCCATACAGCCACTTTGTCATAAGAAGGAAAGGTAGAAATCCAGGTGTCTGTGTAAAATGTCATTTTTAAATGGTAGCAAATGCTTATCCCATGCCTTTCTGTTTAAAAAAAAAAAAAGTGCCGAGCATCCCTGGAAGTAGTGACTTTGTAAGTAGCTCAGATCTGCCTGGACCCTCCAGGGGACTGAACCTCAGTCTTGAGGTTTATTCTGCCTACTCCAGAGTGGCTTCAAATCTTCTAGTGGTTACTCTGCTTCAAAAAATTTTTTTTTAACTTTTGAGAGAGAGAGAGAGAGAGAGAGAGAGAGAGAGAGAGATGGAGGGAGGGAGAGAGAGAGAGAGAAAGAAAGACAGCACGACCAGGGGAGGGGCAGAGAGCGAGGGAGCCACAGAATTCAAAGCTCCAGGCTCTGAGCTGTCAGCAGAGAGCCCAAGGCAGGGCTAGAGAGATCACGAGCTGTGAGATCATGACCTGACCGACCTGAAGTCAGACGCCCAACCGACTGAGCCACCCAGGCACCCCTGTTTCAATTTTTACCTCCACAGTGAACTTCACTTTGTAAACAAGAGGTGAAAACCTGTATACATACATATAAAGAACACATTTCTGCCACTTAGCTATAAGTAATTTTTGCTTTTCTTTGCGAGTTCTCAGAAGAGAAACTATTAATTATCTAAAAGAGATAAATGGTGCATGCATGGTTAACTTTTAAAATATTTATAATTATGGTAATACCACAATAAAAAACAAAGATAAAATTGCATTTTACCTGACAACTCTACTTTAGGAGGGAAAAAAGCCAGTACTTAGTGAGATACACTAAATGAATCTGCTTTGGAAATTCTGAAATGTTCACGGACTTACAAAGTTAACCAGAAGGTACTTGGCAGAGGCCCTACTAGAGACTCCACTGGAACACTACAGGCTCTATTAGAACACCAAACAGTGGCTGCAACAGAGAGAGCAACAGAGACCTTTGGAATGTCTGACCTGACAGTGTCACCAGGTCAGCCTTGGGGTCTCAGTTACACTCTATGTTTTCATGGTGTTTCTACCTCCTCAATCTACTAACGTGGCAACAGCAAGCCTCTTTCCTTATCTTTGTCCAGAAGGCCAGATTAATGCACTTGCCACAGGTCCTTTCTCCTCCACTGATTACGGAATCACACCAACCACAGCACTGCTGCTGCAGATGGCGAACACCGCCTGCCTTTCTTCAGGCTGCTCGAGAAGCACTGTGCTGCATTCAAAGATCACAGGGAATGGACTGTGGAGCTTTTAGAATTGTTTATAAATTCCTCTTTCAGTCTGGAGGTAGAAGTCACATTTTTTGACCTGACAAATTGTAAACTTCTCTTGCAAGGACATTTCCTGCACTGTGCTTGGAGTCTGAAGATCTGTGCAAATGCCAGGAGCCACCTACCATCTCTACTGTTCTGAGTCTTGCCCTTGAACTGAGAAAGGGCAAGCAGAGACAAAAAAAAAAAAAAAAAAAAAAAGTACACATTACAGTGTTTCTTCTACTAAAACTTTCCATTTGGCAGCTGTATTTTCAACACTATGGAAATGAATCTCCCTGCCTTTTCTAGTGATCTAATTTTAATTAAAAATGCTCTCTATCAAGAGACTGATGCCCGATATAAAGGAAAAGTTGTAAGTGAAGCGGAAACAAAGAGGTACTTCTCACAGACTTTTGGAGGTAAGTTCTTAAAAATATTCAATAGCAATAACGTTTTTATTTTCACTTGC
This sequence comes from Felis catus, assembly GCF_018350175.1. Classification (NCBI taxonomy): domain Eukaryota; kingdom Metazoa; phylum Chordata; class Mammalia; order Carnivora; family Felidae; genus Felis; species Felis catus. The sequence continues at coordinate 21,857,713 of NC_058369.1, forward strand.
TTGTTACAGTGATTTGTTGTCGTTACGCAGGTTACAGGGCAACATACTTTGCTCATTTTTCCAAAAGTGCTTTTGGATTATAGAAAACATTTAAAAAAATGAAAAGTGTCATTCAGTGGGAGATCCATGCCCTGAGGTGTTGGATGCAGGAAATGTGAATAACTGTCCTTGTTTATCTTTCAGTAAAAAAAAATGCAAAGTCTAACATACACATAAAGTAAAGTAGTCTTTTTTTTTTTTTTTTGCTAAAACCACCATAATACATTGGTCTAAGGAAGGAATAAAGTTAGGTCTGAGAAGACAAAATCTAGACTGTGTATGTCTTCTAATTAATGGATCAGTGTTGCTGCTAAAAATGACCAAGAAAAAACCCTAAACATGTAAATTCCTCCGCAGTCTCTGGTGGATCAGATTTTCACTAGTACTAGCCTAATCATTAAAATTTATAGCTGATATTTCTAATCACAGATTTTAAATCATTAAGTTTTACCATTAATTAACAGAGCTGTTTTAGGAGTAATAGTCATAGCACTGGGATTGATATAGTAACATATTTCATTAAGAATCCTGACCCTTTCAGAAAGGTAGAGTTCTAACACAATTTAATAACTTCTTGCTTATAATTTTTCTAAGAAAATGCAACAGAACCTAAGGATTAAAAAAATAACTAAAATTCTTTAAAAGTACCTCATAGGTTTAATCGAAATGGTATATATAGCGCTTGGTAAAGTGCCTGGTAAATGACAGATGTTCATTAAGTATCACTGTATTAAGGTGTACGTCTGAGTTAAATAATCAGCTTGTTTGTTTAAAAACAGAGTAAAAGACAATACCGAAATAGTTTTTGCAAAAGGAAATCACTGAATGCCAGAATTGACTTTATAGAGCTTATTGGGACCACAAACCTTTACTTTAATGTTTTCAATGAACCAAGTTACGATGGAGACTGTCTTGCTGTAACAAAGAGAAAAACCAATTTTGCTTTTACTTTTTTGTTGATTCATATAATACCAAATTTTGGATTAAAAAAAAATTGCTCAGAACCCTGTTTACAGAAAATAGTCTTGGGGCATTCCAAAATTAAATTTCCATGGAAGTGGAAATCAAAGGACTCCTGACACTGGTCTTAGGGAAAGCGTTTTCTAGAAGAAACAGAGTAGTAAGCTAAGTTGCGTGTAGCAGGGGCTTGCCAAATGCTTGCTGAAGGAATAGTGGGTAATAGAATCATGATCTCTTCACTGTAGAAGAGTGGACTGTCGAGATAAGTGTCCTGTGAGAAGATCAGAAATGTACAGATCCTGTATCTGCTTTTTCAGAGGCCAGTCTCTAAATGGAGAGTAACTGTCCTCGTACCACTTACTGAATACGACATTCTTCTTAGCATTTTATTTAGATGTGATGGGAAAGATTTTAAACTACTGACCCAACATTTTATTGTTTCTGAGTGTATTCAGATCTCTTTATTCCTGAATAAGTTTTGTTATACTATGCTTCTTCTAAGAAACCATACAATCTAAGTCTTAAACATATAGGCAGAAAGTTTTTCATAGTGATTTCTTGTTTTTTTTAAAACAAGTGTTCCCTACATTTAGTTGCAATATGTAAAAAATATATTGATTATTCCTAATATTGCCCGATCTGTCCCCATCCCCACTCTTTTTGTTGTTGTTGGATCAATCAGGTTATGGGGGAGAGTTTTTGCTGTTGATTTCGTTCTATCCTTCTAGTGAAATTTCTTTGTTCTGCAGTTAATTGCTACTCATCTGTATTTTCCTCCAACTTAACCCAGATTTCTCTTTTTTCGTAACTTCTTGGGCTGGGTGGCCTACATATGGTTATTTTTATAAAATTCTAATATGTATTTGAAAAAAATGCAAATTCTCGAATTGCTGGAAGCAGGCAGGGTTCTTTATATGCCTGGTAGATCAAGTTTAACTGTACTGTTTCAGTAACTCACAACCATCTGCTTTATCTGTCAATTACTGAGGTGGCCTGTTAAAATCTCCCCCTATGATTATGGATTTTTAACATTTGATATGTATTTCTGGCATATACTAGGTATACGTATGGGATATCCCATATGGGGTAGTTTTATCTTCTAGGTAATTCATTCCTCTTCTCATTATGTGGCAACTTTAGCCCCTGATGTTTTTCACCTGGAGTCTATCAGGTATGATTAGCACAGCTGCAGCAGCTCTGTTCGGTTAACAGTTGCCTGATAGATTGCATTCCATCCCCTTACTTTCAACCTTTCCAGGTTTTGAGTTTTAAGTTTTTTGAAAACAGCCTTACTCACAAATTCTGTATCTTCATCCTGTCCTACAATCTTTTTGAACTGGCAAGTTTAGTTCACTTAACATTTTGTTCTAGTTACTGATTTATTTATGTCATTTTATGTTGGGCTCTCTATTTCCCGTGGTGTTCATTCACTTCTTTCCCCATCCTGGTTTGCACTGGTTTAAAAGACATCCTGTTTGTTTTGCAGTGGTTACCCTGAATCATTTGAACACAAACAGCTTGATTTAAGTCTATGGTTAATCAATTTATCTATTCGTGGGATGCTTTAGGTTTTGAAGAGCTTTTACCTTAAGCTATTAGTGTCTAGTATTTTTGCTTCACCTTTTAAAAAAATATTTATTTTGAGAGAGAGAGAGAGAGAGAAAACACGCAAGCAGGGGAGGGACAGAATGAGACAGAGGAGAGAATCCCAAGTAGGCTTCCTGCTGTCTGCGCAGAGCCCAAGGTGGGCTTGATCTCATGACTGCAAGATCATGACCTGAGCCAAAAGTTAGGAGTCGGGTATTAACCGACTGAGCCTCCCCAGCATCCTGCTTCACCTGTTTAGCACCTCTGCTCACGTCAGTTATTTCACTGTTTTATACAGTCCATGCTTACTTTGGCTCACCTCCTTTTCTTTGCTCATTATAGTTTGTAAACTTCATTTCTTACTTCTGTACTCAATTTTATTTCTGAACCAAATTAAATACAATTCAGAATTCAGTTGCACTAGGAGCATTTCAAGCGCTCAACAGCCATATGCGGCTAGTGGCTATTGTACCAGGCAGCACTGCTTTAGAAGCACCTTCAGAAAGGGGCTGCTGGAGGCAAAAGTTCCATTTTTGTTGAAAAAATGTCTTTATTTTGTTCTCCTGAACTACTGAAGTGTGGGTTGTTTTTTCCTCAGTACTCTGAAAACATTATTCCTTTGTCTTCCGAACTCAGGAGCTGCAACTAAATATGCTGTCAGTCTAACTGGTGCTCTTTGTAAGTAATTAGTCTCAAGTAGCCTTTGGTTGCTTCTTTTTGTGTATTTCTGCTTACTATGCTTGGTGCCTTATTTTACTGCCTAAATCTGAGGTTCATGTCTTTCAAGGATTCTAGAAAATTCTTAGTTGTAATCTCTTCAAATACTGTCTCTCTTAAACCTATTTTACATTCTGAAATTCTTCTCTGTTACATGCTAGACTTTCCAAGCCTATGCTCTTGGTCCCATTTTCCATTTCTTTTCATTTTTTGGATGAATTCTGGAGAATTCCCTCAGATGTCCTTTTCTATTCTTCAATTCTCTTTTCTGTTGTTACAAATTAACTGCTGAGTCCAGGCAGAGTTTATTTCAATAATTAAAATTTTAAGTTCTAGGAATTCGACTTGGTTATTTTTCAAAGCTACCTGTCACTTTATTTTATACATGTGACATTTACATCCATTAACGTCTCTGATCATTTCATTAACTAAACTTCCTGGGAAGGTTTGGCTAATCCTGTTTGTTGTGTTCTACCTTTCACTGATTGTGAATTATCTCCCTGTAGATAATTCACACTCCTTGTGAATTATCTCCTTGTAGATAATTACTCCTTGTTAGTAATTTTAGACCAGGAGGCTTATCAATGAGCTCCCCGGGGCAATCTGGTTGTCCCTCTAGAAGAATTTTGCATTTGCTTTTACCAGGTGTCCTAGGGTACTCACCAGCTGAGGATCAATTGTTGTCAGTTTTTGGCCTGGGTAAGAAATTATACCAAATGAATGGTATAACCTGAACCCCAAATCCTGTATGAGAGAAGGCTCATGGCCACAATTTTCAGGGGGAGACATTTTCTCTCTAACCACCGCCCCTACTGAGATAGATAAACTTGCCTTGTCCTCCTCTTTGGTTGGTGGGCTATCTTTCTGATTCATTAATATGTAGCGCATTAGGGGACCTGGCTGTATGTATATAAAGGTGTCTCAGCTCCACCTCTCCACCTGTGAGAGTTCATGGCCTTGTCTCCTGGCCCCGTGTCACTGTAATGGGGTCCTTACTGAAGGAGAGCTCCATACATAAGAAGCTCTAACAGCTGGCAGCCAGTGTCAGTTTATAAGCTCCTCACTTCAGCCCTCAGCTCTCACTCTGATGCTGGCCACTGAAATGTCCCCTATTCTCTTTTTGCCTAAGCTATGCATTTAATATTTTATACAGCAATTCTAAATGTTTGTAGGAGGAAGGTTTTCTGTCATGATACTACTGCTGGACAGGAGTTGAAGGAGATTTACTTTGATGTGCCTCTGCCATGGAACTCCTGGAAGTTCAGAGTCTCCAAAGAATGGTTTTATTAATACAGTTGGTAACATGGATTCTCTTTACAAATGAGAACAGAAGATCAGCAGATCAGTAGTAACGCATATTTACACAGCAAAAAAACTGTTTCTTCAACCAATCAAAAATAAAATTAAAACTATCATCAATGTTTTGGGGGCATCTGGGTGGCTCAGTCGGTTAAGCGTCTGACTTCGGTTCAGGTCATGATCTTACACTTTGAGTTCGAGCCCCGCATCGGGCTCTGTGCTGACAGCTCAGAGCCTGGAGCCTGCTTTGGATTCTGTGTCTCTCTCTTTGTCCCTCCCCTGCTCACACTCTGTCATTCTCTTTCTCAAAAATATATAAACATTAAAAAAAACTAAAAAAAAAAAAAACTATCATTAGTGTTTTTTAGGAAGAGGTGTCCACAAATAAAACACCTACCTCAATCCCAAGTTTTAGACAGGAGGGTGCTTTGCGTTCCAGTATACTGATCAAAATGAACACTGTGACCCACTAACCAGAACTGCTTCTGTTGAGAGCGTTAACAAATTTGTACGTTCTAATATTTCTCATTTTTAACATGTATAGATTTTCAACTTATCATACCTCAGGCTGTCTGGTAATGGCCCCTATAACATCCGAAAATAATACCTGTAAAGACAAACAGAGTCTCCAGCTTGTCCTGGTGCTAGTTAGAAGGGATGTGAAGAAGGACACTACGGGCCTGGGTTATAAGAGAACCTGGATAATATTAAAATCCCTTACAACTCTTCCACTTTTTAAAAAGATCACTTGGCTTGGGTCCAAGATGGAGACACAGTCTATAATATTTTATATTTATAAGTGCCTGACAAAATACCTTCATGTATATGATGCTCTTTTAAGATAAGCAGGTCAGATCAGTGGTTTACATGATTTATTCAAGGTTACAGCCCGAAAATGGCAAAGCCTAGAATAGAATTCTTTTCCGAAAATTAAATTTCATGCCAAAAGAGTGTTACCATGGCAAAGCCACCCTCAGGGATATCTTCTGCAGCCTTTGTATCTAGGAATCACTTATAAATTTTAAAAAAGAATGACTAAATGAGAGGCATAAAAATCTAATCCAAATTCAGACATGGCACAACAAAAGGGTGTGTTTGGAGCATGGGTTCATGCTTTACATCTCTTCTGTCCATTATGGTAGCCGCTAGCCACATATGATTACTTACATGCAAACTGGTTAAATTAAATAAACTAAAATGGAAAAGAAAATGTCTTGGTAGCACCAGCCACACTTTGAATGCTCAACAGTAGTCACAGGTAGCTCGTGGCTGCTCTATGGGATAGGACCGATACAGAGCATTTCCATTATTCCCATTATTAGAGTTCTAGTTGACAGCCTTGCTCTAGAACGTGGATTGATGAAGTTAAGTAATTTTATTGTTGCAGCCATCCAGAAAGAACACGGGCTTTGATGACCTGAATTCTGCCTATGTCACTTACAAACTTGTGACTCTTGAGCAAGTTTCTTAACTTCTCTGGGACTCTTGTCTCCTCACTATAAGTCAGAAATAAGGTGTTAGGAACTACACCTTTGCTTAATCAATTACAGAATCTGCAGTCTTCCCAACCCTCGTCACAGCCTCATAGGGGTCTCATGACTGCCAAAAGGCCCTTTGATGAGTATAGAATATACTACTTCCAGAATATTCAACAGAATCACCAACCTAAGCCCTTGGCTAGTGTAGGCATTTTCTCTGCAAGATTTTACCTTTTCCTTGTGGGGGTGGGGGTGGGGTGTTGTATAAATCAAAACTAAAAAATAAAATAAAACAACACAATTTATTTAGAACTGGGAAAAATGAGAGCACAGTTTTCTAGTAACTCCAAAAACGGACATGAGTGAAAGAAGCTGGATCTGAAGGTATAACGAGTGAAACGGGTCAGTGTTTTAGTGATATTTCCCACAAGACAATGACAGAAGAGCAGCCACAGAATCAGGTATAATTACCTGTATACACAATCAGACACTAATTAACTTTTTGTTTAAAGAACAAATCCCTTAACAACTCAATAGCTTGCAGCCTTGACAAGACTATTTTCCACATTTGAGACTAGGTAGACAAAACATAGACCCAAGAGAGGCCATCACACTCCCAGAATCACTTCACCCTGCCTTGTCACTTCTCCCTGATACAGCTGTTCCTTTAAATACCTTCCCCGAGCTCCTCTTGTAGACTGTTTCTAATACACCCACAGTGTTGTACTTGACCTTTTCAGGCCTTTCTCTAGTCTGAAAACAAGCTGATGTGCTCTCGCATTTCTAATTAGCAATACCAGAAACCATACAGCCCTTAGAAAATAATTCAGTGCCTCAACTAACTGGGGAATTGGACAACTTCGGTTAAGTGAGTTTTCTGTTCAACTAAGGAAACCTTTGTTTCAACTTCTTGTTGAAAATCTTTCTAGAATAAAATGCATTAGTGTACCTTTCTGCTTGAGAATATTCTAATTAACGTAATAAACACTCCTGACGATTTAAATTCTTACCATCACAACAAATTAATCTAGGATACTATAGTGGGGTTAAAGTTACAGCACATTTTTATGGTGACGTCAGGCTGTACTCCAGGTATCTGCTAGATGTGCACAAAAAAAGTCTGATCTACCTTTCCAGATAACCGAGGCTCTGACTAGTGAAATTCTGGTTAATCGTGATTTAATTCTATTTGTGCTATGTTGCACTTTCAACTCCACAGGAACCTTTGCTTGTGAAAGAAATACTATGATTCACATTAGGCTTATGCTAAATAGTTATGAAATCCATGGGTCTCTGATAATTTTCCAGACTACTTTCAAACTTTTGTTAGAAGCAATAGCTAGATTAAGTTTCCAGGTAGTAAGGAGCAGAATTAAGCCAATTTCCCTTAAAAAAAAAAAAAAAAAACACACACACACACACAAAACTGGATCTGTGTTTCGCTGCAGAATCTTCCCTTTAATAGAAAGTTCAGCACAAAGAAAGCTGCCATCTGAAGTAATTCTGCTGTTAACATTAGTTCCAGTATGTCCCCAGAAATTAAATCTCAGAGAGGAACTTTCTGGACAAATAGTTCACTGCAAAATCAAGAGACTCTATTTCACTCAGATACATAAAGTGAGCTGTGGAGAAGAGTTTGGGGCTTCTGTCTCTGAAAGAACATCCTTTCTCACTCAGGGAATTAAAAGCTGCCTAATTTCCAGAGCTACTTCTATTTTACACTGAAGACATTCCTTCAATACTAGTTACCGCCCAGTCAAGTGAAATCCAAAGAGTAACTTGTCCTTTTTAAGTGAGAAGTAACATCTCTCTGGCAATCTCCTTGGATGATAGTGACAGTCGCTCTGCTACCACAACCAGGTCTGATCTACCTACACTCAGTGCCAAACAAACTGCCTTTCTTCTGCCCTCAAACACTCGTATCTTCAACACCCATACTGAAATACAGGAATTGAGGTTACTTTTTAGTATCTTACTTCTTGAAAGAGCTTTGTGGACTGTATGCAACCATTCTGAGGAGTCTGTAAAATGCCTGAAAGGTCTCTAGAAGTCGCTCTACAACTGAGTAGCTGCCACTTGCATCTGAGTCACAGCTGACTTAACTGCTTTCCTGCCGTACGTAGGTTACTGTATCATTAACAGCGAGTACAACAGCTCGTGGCCCAGAATTTGGACCCAGCAGACACTCAATAAACAGACTGAAAAATAACACTCCCAGGGCAAAAGATAGTACTTGCTTTAGGGACAGAAATATCAGTATCAGTCCCCATCCTGTATCTCTCAAACTAAGTTCTATTTCTGTTGTTCAGGGGCATGGACAGCCAATAATTGAATGTCACAACCAAAACAAAGGGTGAAACTTACTTTCATAAAACAAACAATAGGAATATAATGTAATGCTATTATATGGAATAGTTTATTTAACTAAAACAATATAAATGTTACTGTATACAAAAGTGTATACTGTTTCAATTTTAGAAGCTCAATTTAAAAGGCTTGATCTTACTAAGAGACTCATTTATAACCATAAGAGCATAGATTATGTTTTTTATTATTAACTTGCAAATCCAAAAATAGTGTGATAGAAACTAAAGTCACTCAATTTTAATTGTAAACATATGAACCATAATAAGACAGATATACTTACAGCTTGCATTTCTATACAGAAGAAATGGTTCATGGAGCTGAAATTCCAAATCTTTATTCACTGGTTCAACCAGATTGTGCATATTCAGTCGATTCACAATGGTAAAACCATGGTAAGGTGAGGCTGACCTTAGATTTGACAAAAAACAACAACAACAACAAAAAAAACCAAACAACCCTGTAGTCACTGTTTAATTCACAGAAATGTTATCTACTTCTTTATTTCCATTTCAAAGAATAACTACATTATTGCATTACACAACATTGTTAGCACTTAAAATTGTAAAAAAAAAAATTTAAGACAGATCATATCCCTCCTCTTCTCAGAAGTTTCCAAGGGCTTAGTCCCTCAGACTGAAGGCCGATGGCCTTGCTAAGGCCACCAGGGCCTTGGCTGGTATGTGTCCTCCTTGCCTTCCTCTCCTCTGCCTCTTCCCTTGTTCTCTTGCTCCAGCCACACCGAGCTCTTCACTTTCCCTACAGGAGAGCACTTCTACCTAAAGACCCTTGCCTGGAACACTTGTCCCGAATCTAGTTATCTCACCCCCTGCAAGCTTCTCCTCAAATACCACTTTCTCAGTGACACTTACCTAAGAACTACTCTTTCTCAGGTTCCCAGCCTGCTCCCAAGTTCAATACCTCCAGCCCACCTCTTTTTTCCCATACCACTTATTATTTTTTATATTTACTGTCTTTCTCCACTAGAATGTAAACTCCACACAAATAGGGTTCTTGTCTTGTTTTTTTGCAGTTGTATCCCAAGATAGATAGCCAGTAGATGTTTAATAAACATTCGCTCAACAAAAATATCACTTATTTTAAATACGGTACAGACTTGGTTGTAGTATAGACTGTCAACCGTAACAATCATGATTGTTTCTTACACCAAACAGGTCTTTCCACAGTTCTCCTGAGTTAGACAGAAAATGCATCGAATCCTATAATAACAAATGTCCTTGGTTCTCCTATCAGGGTGAGTCAGTACATGACCCTTTAGACACTCCTCACATGTATACAACATTTCACAGTTTCTCATTCATTTCTCTGTGTACATGGGAGAGATTTTAGAATACTACTCTACAGATTAGGAAATAAACTCAGAATGATTAAGGCTTTTGTCCAAAGTCACACAAATAATGTGACTAGAATTCAGCTTTAGGTTTTCTGACTCCAAATCCAGGCTTCTTCTAGACTAAGGTCTCTGCAAAGTGATATTCTGACACTGTGGCAGATCTTAATCCAAGGCACATAAAATATTCTCACATTTCCCAAATAGTTTCATTGGTTTCCTTTTGTTAGGATCAACACTGTGTAAGCCTCTATGAATATTATGAAACCAAATCATTTATTATATACTAAACTTCATATTTTCTACAAACAGTGGACCTGTACTATTCTGTAACAGTAAGGCCAGGAAAGTACTTTCCAAATATCATAGATACCAAGGCTCTAACTACAATGAGTTTCTAGAGATTTACATAGGTAATAAAGAATAATGAAGTAGGTGAAGGATAAAGGCTTTTTTTTTTTTTTTTTTTTTAAAGGAGAAAGATGAAGGGCAGGGAACAAAGTGGCAAAGACTAAAGAGCTGCTATAGTTAATATGTAATATCAAAGCACTTACATACAAAGGAAAAAAAAAGCAGTGTATTTGGACAAGATCTCAAAGCCATACACCAGAATTTAGAGAATATTTGACAAATTCTTGTTAATTACCATCAATGGAGAAAGGCAATCCTTAAAAGATAACTGCTAATACAAAAAGGTGGGGAGGACCAGATGTCAGCAATAATTCCTGCTGAATCCCTCTGCTTTAGAAACCATGGGAAAGAACCTGCCCCAGTCAGAGTAAGACCTAAGGGAGATCCAGAAAAATAAGGACTCATGACTATCCTTTCCTGTCAGTTACAGTTAGGACACAAAAGTTGCCTAATAAAACAAAAGCTGTAGTTTGTAAACCAATCCTGTTTTACATAATGACCTCTCAGAAAAGTTGAAAATATAAAGTGTGCAACTGAGTAATCCAGGCTTTCTAAATGACTCTCAAGCTAAAATTACACATTACTAGCTCTGAATCATAGGAAGGCTCAAAGAAGGGACATAACTTCGTTAGAATCTCACAGCTACAAATGGATGAATAGGGACAAGCAGGAAGGTTCCAAAGACAAATGTACAACAACGCTGAACTTTATAGGACACTATTCACCATTAGATTAAAAATAGACATGTATCATTTTTTTAAAAAGCTTACCTTCGATATACAAATAAGGTCCCTTCTATATCAGTCTTCTCCTATAATAGACAATGAGTCAATTAGTTTTTTTCCCCCATACTTCAACCCCAAATGGTCCTAATGGAGAAGAAATAATTCATGTTTAAAATGAGCTTATTTATTTTAAAATTACTCACTTTGGAACAGGTCAAGTAACTCTTTTACTCCACAAACTACTGTTACCAGTTTCTTTCTTATCCTTTCTATGCTATTAATGCATACTAATGTATACACAATGTTCAATACAGCAACATGTCTATTATCTGCAACATTTTTCTTTTTAAAATTAAAAAAAAATTTTTAATGTTTATTTATTTTTGAGAGAGAGAGAGAGAGAGAGAGACAGACAGACAGACAGAATCGGAAGCAGGCTCCAGGCTCTGAGCTGTCAGCACAGAGCCTGACTCGGGGCTCAAACTCATAGACCACAAGATCATGACCTGAACTGAAACCACTGGACGCTTAACAGGTGCCCCAAAACATTGATGATAGTTTTAATTTTATCTTTGGTTCATTGAAGCAACATAGTTTGTGAGAAGTTACAACTCATTGTAAAATAACAAAGAAAAAGTTTTGCTTATGTTCTATGTGCCATTATCCAAATGAATGAATAACGGCAGCTTATTTTTCAATTCAGATTATGGCTTGCATTTCATATGTAAAGCAGGACTCCACAATTAAAATTCCACAACACTGAAAATCCGTGAAAAACTAGAAATAAAAGCTTGTTAGTCATAAGTTCCTGCCCCCAAGTCTTCACCATTTGTCTGCAATTCACAGCTCACAAATTTATATGCAGACCAAATAAAGTAAAATGATTCAGAACAATTCAAACTAAGGCAATGTCTAAAACAGCTACACTAAAAAAAAAAATTCTATAATTTTGTTCTTTTTGACTTTCCATATCTCCTTCTCTTCCAGGAGGTAAAGGAAAGAAGATAAAGTAAAGCAAGAGGATTCTGAACACTTTCTTCATCTGAATTAAGTGTTTATAAATGTCAAATCATTCTTACAAAATTATTGATTAAATATAACCTATGTTTCTGTTTTATACCTCAAAGAATATATTACAATAATATTTCAGAGCTTTGTTAGTATAAGCATTTCATTTCTTACTGAAATGTGAACATTAGTCATTTATGAACTCAATCCAACAAACATTTACAGATTATTTGACAAATGTAAAGCCTAAAGCTGAATGAGCAAATTACTGAGGGTCAATTACTAAAAACTGGAAATTACATTACTTTTAAACAGGGGTTCACAAGTCAGAGAACAGATTGAATGTAACTTTTCAGACACCCTCCCGTGCAAAAAAAGCCAAAAAGTACTTAGTCTGAAGGGAGCATTCAGAGGTGACATCACCAGCAGCACAGCTGGAACGAAACACATTTACAGGGTCTTTTTTCCAAAGGTTTCAAGGGAATCCAATTAACATGGAAGCCCTTTTCCTAAGTGCCTTGAAATCTTTTCCAAAACTCTGGAAACAGAGTGCAGTTAGATAAAAGCCGGATTTATCCCCACCACCTCCCTTCCAAGAATTGAAACTAATTGGATTTCAAGCTTTAAATCCAAATGACCTCTATGAAGGGGGCTCTTATTTACGTGCTTGTTGGGGGAGAGCACGGGTGTTTATAGATTATGTATATGTACTTTACCTAATAACCCTCACAGCTTCAAACGCAATCTTTCAGGTATCTTTCTGACCCCACCGTTCTCATCCTCCAACACATCTGCAAAGAAGGCAGATCGCCCATGTCCCCGGACCCGACCCCATGGGACTGATCCTCCTGCAATCCTCCCCTCTATCGGCTTTTCCCTCGGGACGTCTTGGGCCTACTTCTCTCGCTCCTCTCTCCCAATCCTCGAAGCCCCTGACACCTTTCAGGGACCGGCCTGTCTCTTCTCCAGTCCCTGGCCTCTCCTCTGCCGCCCTGGCCTCCGGAATCGTCCCCAACCCAGGACAGTCCGCGCGGTCCCTTTAAGAGGCGGTGGCCGGGCGGGCGACCTCAGCGGCCTGGCCGCACTCACCCACTGGTTGGCCTTGGGGCAGAAGGTGTACAGAGCGACCTGGCCCGTGAGGTCTGCGATGCTGGTGATGTAGGGGTCGTGCTGCTTCAGGGCCGCAAGGCTCATCTCCTGCCCAGCTCGGCTCAGCGACTCCATCTTGAATTCCGGAGCCGAGCCCCTCCAGCGGGGGCGGAGTCGCGGGCAGGATGGTGCCATCCAGGCAAGGTTCCCCCAGCTGCGTCAGCACCCTCAACTTCCGCTTCTCCTTCGGGCCTCGCGGCGGGGCGGTACAACAGCTATTATGCTCCGCTGTGTCCACGGCCCGGGCGCCGGGTTCCGGGATCGTCGGGCTCCTAGGGTCCGGCGTGTCTTTGGCGGCCGAGCTTGCCGGCGGGGGCGCAGGCGCATCCTGTACTCGGGTTAAAATGTCCTGTCGGCGGGATCGAGGCTGCCCTCGAGCTTTCTATGGGGTCCTGCCGGACGAGGCAGCAGGCCGACGCGGGGGCAGCCTGCGCTTGAGGACGCGCAGGCCGGGCCGCGGAACGAAAAGCCGGCTGTGCCTGTGCGGCACTCCACAGGTCGTGGGGGGAAAGCACCGAGAAGCTGGGAGCAGGGAGGGCGGGTACCCTGAAAGTCGCCCCAGGTCTCGGATCTCACTGGATCACTATCGCCAGCAATTTGGTGTTTTTCGGTAGGAAAATTCTGAGAAAAGCCAAACTAAGCCTCCTGTAACTACACAGGAATGACTTGTGCAATTCACTTTTGCCTATTTTCCTCGTCTTGGTCTCATGTAACTCCTTCCATCCGGTCTTGGGAGGAGAGCACGAAGGCCTGGGTTTGTCCTATATCGATTAAAGCTTTAAAAAGATAAAGATAATACATTATTTTAGCAAACATCTGTTGGGCATTTTAACACATTTTGAAGAGCCAGGTACTAGCTAAAGAGTAAAACAACGGAGACTATACGGAGCTCTGTTCACACCACTCAACTTGTTTAAAAATTTTTTTTTCCTTACATTGAACAGATACCCCAATGGAATTGAATTTTTGAAAGGAAAAAAAAAAAACAACAACAAAAAAACCCCGGGGTGCATGGGTGGCTCAGTTAAGCCTCGACTCTTGATTTCAGCTCAGGTCATGATCTCATGTTTCCTGAAACGGCGGTGGGGCCCTGGGCTGACAGCATGGAGCCTGCTTGGGACGCACTCACTCTCTCTCTCTCTCTCTCTCTCTCTCTCTCTCCCCCTCCCCCCCCTCCTCTCTCTCTTTCTCCCCCCCTTACCCCACTCACACTCGTACTCAAAATAAATAAACTTAAAAAAAAAAGCCCTGTAATATTTATATTTATGATTTTACATTTGTGAATGGGAAGAGACTTCATGTCTTACATTCTTTGCAGTATCACGTGAGAAGCATGTGCAAAGGCAGACAGGAAGCGTGTCAGTCATTCACTGTTCCTTAAGTATCCGGAACTTTTAGGTGTGAGCTGGTGTCACAGGAGGGTTGGAGAGACGCTGGTCTTTGTCTCACGGAGTCGAATGAATCTTGTGGAAACAGCGAAGCGATAGTTTGAGGGAAAGTATAACGCTCTAAAGAGTGAGATGTATCCCGGCTGGGTAGCTGCTGAAGAATTTTGTCCCTGACTTCTTATTGGGACCTTATCAGAAAGTTTGTGAGACTGCAGGCATGGCACCTAGCCCAGGTAGGTCTGGAATACCTTCATCCTTTTTTTTTTCCTTCCAAACCTGGCCTTTTCTTCAGCCTCCCACTTGTAGCTGCAGTCTGCCTCCCTGAAGGTCCTTTCTCTCCCTCTGCCTAATGTTAACCCTTTCCCTTTTCACCGGTAGCCCCTCGGGAGCTTTAAAGACTGTTTAAGACAACTTCCTGGCTCCGGGAGAAACAAGTAGGACAATGTAAGGAAACTGGGACCAGGCTAGAGATGTTGCTCTTGAAACCCAGAGGATTTCACTCCATCTGGTCAGGAGAGTCTAGGAAGGCTTCATGGAGGAGATGATGTTTGCATTAGTGCTCCAGGGTGAGTAGGAGTTCACCAGAGAAGAAAGGCAAGGGCTCCCTTTCATTTTACAGTCTAATGGTGAGCTAGGGAAGGTGTGATCATCCTCATTTGGCGGGTGATTTAATTGAAGCTGGATGGAGAAATCACTGGCTCAGTTCCACACTAGTCTGGGGGCATCTGGTATTAGAATCCAGAGACTCCTGCCTTCCCCCAGGGCTCCCTTCCTATACACCATGGCTACCTTTCTTCATCATTGAGAATGAGTCTTACTCCCACCTACTTTCAATAAAATAATTAAAAATCTGTGCCCTAATTTAAAAAATATATGTATTTTTTGAATAGATAATGCAAGCCCTTGGAATAAAATTCAAAGACACACCTGAAACTTAAGTGATTTTTTTTCTCTTAAAAAATTATTACTTTATTGAGGTATAGTTGACACATAGCATTGTATTAGTTTCAAGTGTATGGTATACTAATTTGTTATTTGTATACATTGCAAAATGATTACCACAACAGTCCAGCTAACATCTGTCACCATGACTAGTTACAAATTTTTTTTTCTTGTGGTAAGAACTTTCAAGATCCCCTCTCCTAGCTACTTTCAAATATGTAACATAGTGTTATTAACTATAGTCATCATGCTGTACATTACATCCCCATGACTTATTCATTTTTTTCTTACATAGATTTACCAATATTCAGATGGAAAATTGCTTCAAAAATGCATGTTTGCATGGCCCAAAACGTGTTAATGTTGACTGTAATGCTCTGTACAGTTCTCAAGATATATTAAGGACAATGTGAATACTTTGGAATTGAAACTCTTCCCCCTTTGCTTTGATGCATGGTTTTGCCTTGTGTTTGTGAACCAAACCTTAAGATCTTTCTTGTGTCTTAGACTACAGGCTAAGGGCAGCGAGTGCATCTTTGTTGGGTCTCTAGTATTTAGTATTTATGCCCCCGGCATAGAGTAGATTCTCCATAAATATTCATGAGTGAATGCCATCTTCAAACCCAACGCCTAAAAGGCCATGGAGGAGACTACTTGGAGAAGGGAGAGGTGGCTGGGCAGGTCAGAGATGGGAAAGTGTCTTCCTCTTCCCTGGAAGACCTGTCACTTTTGTGCTTCATGCATGTCAATTATTATTATTTTTTATTTTTTTGTAATTTTTATAATTTACATCCAAATTAGTTAGCATATAGAGCAACAATGATTTCAGGAGTGGATTCCTTAGTGCACCTTACCCATTTAGCCCATCCCCCCCCCACAACCCCTTTAGCAACCCTGTTTGTTCTCCATATTTATGAGTCTCTTCTGTTTTGTCCCCTTCCCTGTTTTCATATTATTTTTGTTTCCCTTCCCTTATGTTCATCTGTTTTGTCTCTTAAAGTCCTCATATGAGTGAAGTCATATGATTTTTGTCTTTCTCTAATTTCACTTAGCATAGTGCCCTCCAGTTCCATCCACGTAGTTGCAAATGGCAAGATTTCATTCTTTTTGATTGCTGAGTAATACTCCACTGTGTATACATACCACATCTTCTTTATCCATTCATCCATTGAGGGACATTTGGTCTCTTTCCATACTTTGGCCATTGTTGATAGGGCTGCTATAAACATGGGGGTGCACGTGTCCCTTCGAAATAGCACACCTGTATCCCGTGGATAAATGCCTAATAGTGCCATTGCTGGGTCGTAGGGTAGTTCTATTTTTAGTTTTTTGAGGAAACTCCATACTGTTTTCCAGAGTGGCTGCACCAGCTTGCATTCCCAAGTATTGACATTTGAACAATATTTGTTCTTCCTACCCAGGTATATGGAATATTTTTCCATTTTTTGTGTCTTCTTCAATTTCTTTCATAAGCTTTCTATAGTTTTCAGTGTATAGATTTTTCACCTGTTTGGTTAGATTTAATCCTAGGTATTTTGTGGTTTTTGCTATAATTGTAAATGGGATCGATTCCTTGATTTCTCTTTCTGTTGCTTCATTGTTGGTATATGGGAATGCAGCCGATTTCTCTGCATTGATTTTATATCCTGCGACTTTGCTGAATTCATGAATCAGTTCTAGCAGTTTTTTGGTGGAATCTTTTGGGTTTCCCATAGCTTTATGAAAGTATCCTAAAAGGTACTAGATGCTTTCTAGAATTGCATTTCTGATATGTGAACTAGTTTAGTCTGTCAGTTCTGGAGCAGACATACTAATGCTTTCAACCAGGGAGAAAGAAATCTCCATAAGGGGTAATGTAACTGGAATAAAAGCACATGGGATTAGCATACCATTTAGTTAATCTGTTTATTGTGTTTAACATGGTGTTCTTGATAATGTTCTTTGGGAGAAAGTTCTACATCCTTTGCCGTTACTTAACCCAATGGAACGTTTCACATTAACCATAGCATAGCAGTGGTATAAACACTAGCAGTATATTCAAAACTGATACATACTGCTTCTCCATGGAACAGCAAAGTGCTTCATAGGTATACTCACTCGCAAACTCTCAAGATTGGTATATGGATGTAGATAATTGTTAGGCATTTGTAAATGAAGGCATCCAAAGGTACAAGATGAGCTGATTTCCCTGAGGCAGAGATTGTACACTATTCACCAGCAGTCATTTTTATCCTTTTCTGTTGCCTTCCCCACACAGATAGGTTTCATTTCCCAAACTCTTTTAGCTTAGGTACAGCTCTCTGATCCAATTCTGGCCAGTGGAATGTTGGCAGAAGTGATGTGTGGCTTCTCCAGGCCACAGCTTTAAGGAGCATGTTTCCCCTTGACTTGCTTTTCCCCTTTCTGTTGTCTGGGTGCAGGCAACCGTGGGGCCATGAAGAATGGCAGAGACCTAAGATGAAAGGGGTTGGGACCCTGAATCACCACAAAGAGGAGAGCTGCTTGCTGTCCAGGGTATCCTTCTCAGACTGTTAGATGATTGAGTAGACTGTGTTAGGTTTGGGAGATTATGTACTTTGGGAGATTATGTACTTTTTTTGTTACCTCGGTCTAGCCTATCCCAACTAATTGTACTGCTCCAGATTGTTCAGAAAGTCAGCAATAAAACTTCAGGCTTCTGAAGTGGAATTAAAATTAAGCATATGATTTACCAGAAGATTGCTTAGTGCTTTGACAATAAGTCAAGACTTCAAGAGAACTCCAGCCAGAGCTCTGCATTAGCAATCAGTTATAAGCACAAATTTGCAGAGTCACAAAGTGGCTAAAGACCAAAAATATTCTTGCCTATACCATTAGGCAATTGATTTTGCAATTGCATCATGAAATAACCTACTAAAGCCAAATTGGGAGGCTGGCGTTTAAAATGTACTTCTGTATGACAGTTGCCACAGATGCTCTCAGACTTCTTTTAATTCTGTCTTTCTCCCTTGGGCGTATTAAAATGCAAGTACCGTTGACACTTGAATAACATGAGTTTGAACTGTGTGGGTCCACATATGGGAAGGTTTTTTTTTTTTTTTGATAAATATAGTAACAGTACTATAAATATATTTTCTTGGGGCACCTGGGTAGCTTGGTAAGTTGAGCATCTGACTTTGGCTCAGGTCATGATATCCTGATTCATGAATTCGAGCCCCGTGTTGGGCTCTATTCTGACAGCCCAGAGACTGGAGCCTGCTCCACATTCTGTGTCTCCCTCTCTCTGTCCCTCCCCCACTCACACTCTGTCTTTCTCTCTCTCTCTCAAAAATAAACAAACGTTAAAAAATTGACAAAATATGTCTTCTCTTCCTTATGATTTTCTTAATGACATTTTCTTTTTTCTAGCGTACTTTACTGTAAGAAGATAGCATATAATACATATAACATACAAAAATTGTTCATGTTACTGGTAAAGCTTTGTCAACAGTAGCAGTTAAGTTTTTGGGGGAGTCGAAAGTTTTACCTGGGTTTTCAACTGTGTGGGGGTTTGCCGCTCCAACCTATGTGTTGTTCAAGAATCAACTGTATTTCTTTTTTCCCCCACTTCTAAAGCACCTTTATCTTCTTGTATTATTATTTTCTTATTGAAGTGTAGTTGACACCCAATGTTACATTTGTTTCAGCATACAACATAGTGACTTGACAAGTGTATCCACTATGCCGTGCTCCGTGCTCCCCATCGCGTAGCTGCCATCTGTCACCACACAACACTGTTACTATGCTGTATTCTCCATGCTGTACCTTTTACTCCTGTGATTTATTCATTCCATAGCTGGAAGCCTGTATCTCCCACTCCCCTTCACCCATTTTGCCCATCCTTTCACTCCCTTCCCTCTGGCAACCATCCGTCTTCTTCTCTGTAGTTAAGGGTCTGTTTCTGCTTTTTGTTCATTTATTCATTTGTGTTATTTTTTTAGGTTTCACATATAAGTGAAATCATATAGTATTTGTCTTTCTCTCTCTCTGACTTCTTTCACTTAGCAAAATACTCTCTTGGTCCGTCCATGTTGTTGCAAATGGTGATATCTCATTCTTTTTTTATGGCTGAATCATATATATATATATATATATATATATATATATATATATATATACACACATATATATGATTCATATATATATATTCAATCAGTTATATTGAACTGATATATATGAATATATATTCATATCTATATGATATGTGTGATATGTGATATATATCTATATCTATCTATCTCACATCTTCTTTTATTTGTTCATCTAAAGGATCAACTGTATTTCTTAAGCCAACACAATAAGAAAGAATTTAAAGGCATCAATCTGCTGTGTTAACTCTGTAACCTGAAATCTTCCTTGTTGACTCTACAGATTAATACGAAATGTACTAAGTATGGACAACAGAACTTAGAGACTTTTTTTGTTCACGAGTTCTTTTCTATATCTTTCCAGTTTTAGTTCTGGTTTGCTTCTAGTCTTATATAACCATTATTCATTTACTAATATTTATTTTTCTGGTGAAATTGCCATCATAATCACTTCTACATATGCATTTAATTCATTTAATGAGTCTTAGCTCCCTTCAACACAAAATTTGTTCAGTGGCTAAAGCATATTAATAAATTGTTGAACTCTTATGGATTGGATGTGCACACAGATACACTTAAGAATGAATATGTATTGGGGTGCCCGTGTGGCTCAGTCAGTTAAGTGCCCAAATTCATCTCAGGTCATGGTCTTGAGGTTTGTGACTTTGAGCCCCATCTCGGGCTCTGTGCTGACAGCTCGGAGCTTGGAGCTTAGAGCCTGCTTCGGATTCTGTGTCTCCCTCTCTCTGCCCCTCCCCCCCAATAAATAAACATTAAAAAAACCCACAATGAATATGTATCTTCACTGTACCCTCCCACTTTGAGGTAAAATCACAGTGTTACATTTTTTTTAATGTTTATTTATTTTTGAGAGAGAGAGAGAGACTGAGACAGAGCACTAGTGGGGGAAAGGCAGAGAGAGAGAGAGAGAGAGAGAGAGAGAGAGAGAGAGAGAGAATCTGAAGCAGGCTCCAGGCTTTGAGCCGTCAGCACAGAGCCTGATGAGGGGCTCGAACCCACTGACTGACCCACCCAGGAACCCCACACAGTATTACATTCTTAAAGGGTTCAGTGCTTTGTTTTTTCTGCTTACATATTGTCTTAATTTGGGTATCCAATATGTGATCCAACATGTGAGCTTGAGGCAAAACTGACACAAGATTCGTGGGAGGCTTTCTTGTGTAAATCAATTATTACATGATTTGTGGAATAACAAATATGGTCCAGATATAGTTTATGTTATTTTGGTAAACTTGATTACATTTATCCTGAAGGTACAAATATTAGTTAATCCTATCTTTCCCCACTCAATTGCACTCATAACATAAAATAATGTTAAACACAAAATAATGTACACTAAAAAGCACTTTGAATTATGGAAATGCTGTAATTTAACGGAGATTAGCTGTCACAATATGAAAAACCATTCACTCATCTGTATGTTGCCTGCAGCCTTGAATTTAAGGACTATTCCCTGTTCTGGACCTTGAAGGAGATATCAATATTCATTATCTGAGGAGAAGAGCATAAATTACCCTTAGCTATCCAATAAACATTAACCCAAAAGATAATAGAAAAACCCATTTCTCCTGTGCAATAAAATTGTTGCCACTACTGTGATAAAGGAGGTTGAACTAGGTCAGGAGCAGTCCTTTTTACATTGCTCAAGAACACTAGAAGGATTAAAAATTTATGGATTACCTCCTAGAAACAATGATCTGGTACAGAAATGTAATAAAACACCCACTCTCCTGTGTCTTCCTAAGCTGCTCCGTGCCGTTTCATTTTCTGATTGTATTAACATGACAACTTTCCAAAGCTCTAGAAACTGTCTTTTGGCAAAGATGAAGATTTTCAAACTAAAAGAATTTTTATTGAAAATCCCGAGGCAGATGGTGTAAAAAGGTAATGTTAAAATGTGAACCAAATAGAATCATTTTGTGTATATTCGGTATATTTGTAATTTTGTCTTACTTAGGTCGCTGATAAGTACAAGCAAAAGAACAAAAGTGAAGTAAAAGGATATGGCATTAAGATATTATACTATATTAATGGTCCTTTGGATAAAATTGTGTGAAAAACACGATATAGTTATTTTTATGTGAAATCTTCCTGTACCAAAAGCTGGCAAAATTATTTCTTTAAAGACCTATAGTTTTGAAAAATTATTCATTTATGTTTCTTTAATCTTTCAGACTCCTCTAAGTCTTTGTACTTTTTAAGAGCATTTTTAGAGCACACATGTTTGTATATTTAATGCTGGAAAATAATCTAGGTGGGACTATTTGGATATAAATGTACTTAGTTTTAAGGGATTTGGGGAGATGGGGCTTTTTATTTGTAAATGTCTAAAAGTCATGCATTTCCCAAGTATTGATGGATGCTTTCATATAGGAGGGTTTTTGTTTTCTTTTCCAGTGACTCCTTTCCTATCTTCGCTTTCCACTGATGGCCTTTTATTCTTCAATAATGAAACATAGGAAAACATACACAGTTCCAAACCTTCCATTTATCTGTTTTTGAGCTAAATTGCCTTGAGGTTAAGTAAAGGTAATGGAAATATGATTACTCAGGTGAAACATTACCATATGGGCATTTTCTGCTCTTTACAGATGCCTGCATTTAAAGTAATCTACTAGAAACTGAGGCTTGGGAGGGAAAAATTCCCTCCCATAGCTTATACTAATAGCATATATGCGAATAAAACTCTCGAACTCGTTAGTCCACGAATCCCTGAGGATTGGAGTACATCATCTGTAGGGAAGCAGCCAAGAGATCTGTTGAAAGGCACATCATACCAAAGAAATGAACCGTGTAACTTGCAATTGCTAGAAATACATCAGCTGAACCAAACTGACAGGTAATCTTAATGTCATATTTTGGTGTGTCTTCTCAGAATAAGCCAGGAGTCTTTTCTTGGCCCTACAAAGAAGTTGACTGATCTTTAAAGTTTTAATAGCATAGATCTTTCTGATGTGAGCTAGAAAGTTCTTTTTAAAAAGTAACAGGGGCTGGGGGCGCCTGGGTGGCTCAGTTGGTTAAGCATAGGACTTCGGCTCAGGTCATGATCTCTCGGTTTGTGAGTTAGAGCCCCATGTCGGGCTCTGTGCTGACAGCTCAGAGCCTGGAGCCTGCTTCAGATTCTGTGTCTCCCTCTCTCTCTGCCCCTCCCCTGCTAACGGTCTGTCTCTCTCTATCAATAATAAATAATAAATGTTAAAAAAAAGTAATAGGGGCTATAAAAAAGGAGCAGTCTTTGGATTTTGTCCTTCAAACTCGAGACTGGTAGTGCAAAATAGGTTTCAGAGGCAAAGTCAATGAGTTTATGTCATTCTTATTCAGTCTGGCAGAGGGTAAATGCTTTAACATTGTGAAACAAAAAAGAACTGACCTTTTATGAAAATGTAGGTTAGGCCCACATCCACCAGACCCACGCATTGCATAGAACTGAGCTGAGCAAAATGAGCTGCTGATTGCACAATCTCATAGTGTGGCCGTGCCTTAGGGTCACCTGTCCTCCAAGATGCAGATGGGGAGAAAAGGGCATTTTAAAAGCTGAGAGAAAAACACAGACATGGCTTTCTTTTGATCTTCTACCCAGCTTTTGAATCTACTTTTATTTAAAACCATCATCATCACTTATATGTATATTAAATACTTTATTTTTTTTTAAGTTTGTTTTTGAGAGAGAGAGAGAGAGCACCAGCCCATGTGCATGCATGTGGGGGAGGGGCAGAGAGAGAGGGGGACAGAGGATCCAAAGCAGGCTCTATGCTGACAGCAGTGAGCCCGATGCAGGGCTCAAACTCAAGAACCATGAGATCGTGACCTGAGCCGGA
Source organism: Felis catus (assembly GCF_018350175.1). Taxonomy (NCBI): domain Eukaryota; kingdom Metazoa; phylum Chordata; class Mammalia; order Carnivora; family Felidae; genus Felis; species Felis catus. The sequence continues at coordinate 21,881,076 of NC_058369.1, forward strand.
CACACTCAGGCACCCCAAAACGCTTTACTTTTAACTCTAAACCAAAATCATAGCAACAAACCTTTGAGGATTCAGTAGCATCTTTTTCAATAAATATTAGGCAGTTCAATTTTGCATAGAATTAATTGACCAAACAATCTTGACCTAACAGTTCCAGGATAAGAAAATTGGTCAATTACATCTGAGCTCTGCCATGATGACAAAGCACCACTCTTCCGGTACTTTGATCTTTTAATACGCTCCCTGCTGTAGGGGAGGAAAAGCTCTCCTCAACCATACTAGGGTCCTTAATAGGCTGAGTCTGAAGTTCAAAATGACAAAGATAGCAGGAGAAGAACATACACATTGATTTAATTCAAGTTTTACGTGACCCAAGACTTCCTTCATCATGAGGAAATGAAAATCCAAAGAAAATGGTTAAGCTTGAGTGTTTTTTTTTTAAAGTTTATTTATTTATTTTGAAAACTACAGAGACAGAGCAAGTGGGGGAGGGGTAGAGAGAGAGAAGGAGAGAGAGAATCCCAAGCAGGCTCTGCACTGCCAGCACAGAGCCCTATGCGGGGCTTGAACTCATGAACTGTGGGATCATGACTTGAGCCGAAACCAAGAGTTGGACACCCAATTGACTAAGCCACCAGGGCACCCCAAGCCTCAGTGTTTTTATGCTGGGTTTGATAAGAACGGGAAGTTGCAGAAAGACATGATAGGGCAAAGAGTATGAGCTAAGTGTAAACTGAGGGGAATTCAGCAAGGTCTGTTTAAATTCCTTTCTGTGTCCCTGTGTCTTCTGAAATAAGAAAGCTTCTTTCCTCTGGGTCTAAGGAGGGCATCTCTCATGTGAGGGTCTTATGACCTGCTTCAGGGGAAGGTCAGAGAGTCCTTACTGCTTTCTCAAGTTCCTGGAGCCTGAAATATTCAATGTGCCAAGATGCCATATTTTGGGGTAATGTGTCCTGAACCCCATCACTGCTGTGGAAATATTTATCGCTTTCACTGAACATGCGTATCTATTACCTCTTTTAATCCTCAACACAAGACAGGGCAAGGACGTTTATCCTTGTTTTATTTGGGGGAGAATGGGCGTTCCGGTAAACTAAGTGACGGAGCCAGTACCCACAACCACGGGGCCCATCCCACAAGGTTGCTCTGCCTCGCTGTCCATGGACTCATCTGGGTTCTCGGCTCCTTGGCATCCAAGAACATCAGGCAGCAAAACTGATAAACAAATGCTAATGTACCAACGGTGGTCTAGTGGACCACTGCCAGGTAATGTGCATTTCGCCTGAGCTATCCTGCTAGAGCTTTTCTGGTGGCTGTTTCAGAAAGTATTAAAGATAGTTTTATGCTAGAAGGATAATGGAACTGGGCTGTGAAACAAGACAGGAGAAACACATAAAAATTCTAGCGTCCATAAAATCTTGTTAGATAGCATAAAAACTTTGGGAACTATTTTTGGAAGGCACTCATGGTGGACTTAACTCTTAATTTTTCTGTCTTGAAGCAGAGCACAGGCTTGCTTCCTTGTCTGTTGCTCCTTCATTGCTGAACAGCTCAGTACATTCACTCTGACAGGACGGGATGTTGGGGCATCTGTCCCTGGCTTCCCTTCCTTCTCTGCAGGTGGGATACCATGATGTTACGGTGCTCCTGCTGTAATAGAGTCAACTCTGGGTCTCAGGGGCTGATGATCCGATCTGTGGAATGTCCAGGGTATTCACTTTTTAAAACCTTTTTAAAAATTGAGATATAATTGGTATATAGCATCCTATTAGTTGCAGATTACAGCATAAGGATTTGATATTTGTATGCATTGTGAAATGATTACCACCGTCACCACACAGTTATAAACATTTTTGTCTTCTGGTAAGAGCTCTTCAGATCACGGGCGCCTGGGTAGCTCAGTCGGCTGAGTGTCTGACATCAGCTTAGGCCATATCTTGTCGTTCTTGAGTTTGATCTCTGTGTCGGGCTCTGTGCTGACAGCTCAGAGCCTGGAGCCTGCTTTGGATTCTGTGTCTCCCTCTCTCTCTCTGGCCCTCCCCCACTTGCGTTCTGTCTCTTTGTCTCTCAAAAATAAATAAACGTTAAAAAATTAAAAAGAAACAGGGGCACCTGGGTGGCTCAGTCGGTTGAGCATCCGACTTCGGCTCAGGTCATGATTTCACAGTCCATGAGTTCAAGCCCTGTGTCGGGCTCTGTGCTGACAGCTCGGAGCCTGGAGCCTGCTTTGGATTCTGTGTTTCCCTCTCTCTGCCCCTCCCCTGCTTATGCTCTGTCTCTCTCTCTGTCTCAAAAATAAATAAAAACATTAAAAAATTAAAAAAAATTAAAATGAAATAAAAAAAGACCTCTTCAGATCGACTTTCTTAGCAACTTTAAAACACCCAATACAGTATTATTAACTAGAGTTACCATGCTGTACTTTACATCCCCATGACTTATGTATTTATTTATTTTTTAAAAATGTTTGTTTATTTTGAGAGAGAGAGAGCAAGCCAAAGCATGAGTTGGGGAGAAGGGAGAGAAAGAGAGAGAAAGAGAGAGAGAGAGAGAGAGAGAGAGAGAGAGAGAGAATCCCAGGCAGGTTCTATGCTGTCATCTGGGAGCCCGAAATGAGGCCCCGACTCACAATCCATGAGGTCATGACCTGAGACGAAACCAGAGTCAGATGCTTAAGTGAATGAGCCACTCAGGTGCCCCTGACTTATTTATTTTATAATTGGAGATTTGTACCTTTTGACCACCTTCACTCATGTCACTCACCCTTTATGCCCTGCCTCAGGCAACCAGCAATCTGTTCTCTGTATCTGTGAGGCTTTTTGTTTTGTTTTTTAAGATTTTAAGATTTTGTTTTTAAGATGTAAGAGGTCATAGAGTATTTCTCTTTCTCAGTCCGACTTCCCTCACTTAGCATAATGCCCTTAAGGTCCATCCACGTTGTCACCAATGGCAGGATTTCCTTCTTTTTTTGTGTGGCTGATTAATATTCCATTGTATGTATATACCACATCTTCTTTGTCCATTCATCCATCAATAAATACTTAGGTTGCTTCCTTTTCTCTTTTCTTAGCATTTTTCTGCTTATCAGAATTTCCATCGGGTAATTAGGAGCTAAGAAGGGAAGTTAGGGGAGGGAGGGAAATGAGCAACACAGAGCAGTATATGGTTAAGTGCCAAGGAAATAGTACTGACAGCCAGGGCTGAGTCCCAGATGAAGGACGTGCAGAGAAGCCATCATGGAGGACACAGAACTGGAATTGAACCTTGGTGATGGGTGAAATTAGGATAGGCTGAGAGGAGAGAAGACACCAATGTTCTCCCCCCCCCTTTTGTTTTGTTACAGAGAAAACCATATGGATTCTCTTTGGGGTTACATTCTTGAGTAATATTTCTTGGAACATTCTTGGAAAGAATGTTCTCCATGTCTCCTATTTGCTGTGATGTGCTGAAGCAGTATCTCACCAATGGCTTTAAGACACCGATGTCTGAGCATTCTAAAGCAGAAAGTCAAAAAAGAACCCCAGTCTTGGCTCCGCCACCTGATGGCTGGCTCCTCAGGAGAAGTCAAATGACTTCTCTGGATCTGTTTTCTCATCTAAGAAAAAAAAAGGGGGAGAGGCACCTGGGTGGCTTGGTCAGTTGAACATCAGACTTCTGCTCAGGTCATGACCTCACAGCCTGTGAGTTTGAGCCCCTCGTGGGGCTCTGTGCTGACAGCTGGGCGCTCTGTGCTGACAGCTCAGAGCCTGGAGCCTACTTTGGATTCTGTGTCTCTGGTTCTCTCTGCCCCTCCCCCGCTCAAGCTTGTCTGTTTCTCTCTCTCTCAAAAATAAAATGAACGTTAAAAAAATTAAAAAAAATAGGGTTAATAATACCTACCTCCTAGGCTTGTAGAAATTTGCCTGTATTGAGAAAACGTGGGCAAATTAACTGACATGGTACTTTCCACATGGTAAGGGCTCAATCAATCACAATGTTCTTTTCTTTTCTCACAGTCCATAAATTAGCTTTGTCATTTTATAAGTAGAGGACAATCAGCATAGCCCCTGGCAGCATGTGAAGAATGTGGTACTTCTGCTGAAATGCGTGTCTCTGGAATGTGGGTCAACCTTCTTGGAAACCCAAGCCTGCCCTCTCACTGGTGGCCACCCAAAGACCCTCATCCCTGTCTGGGAAATGGATGGTGGCACCATGGTTCACACTTCCTGGTACATTGCCATCCACAACTCTAGAGAGTCTTGGAACACACGCTAGCTGTCAAGAGGATTGAAGTACAGCGGAGTTTAGGACCGAAAAGTGCTGAGGCCAGGCATATATGTTAAAAAGTGAGGACATTCGTTAGCCAAGGACAAGTGCATACTGCTAGGTAATCAGGAGTTTCTCAGTGAGCTAGTCCGGCACAGAGCTACAGTAATTTTTCTTACATATATTTTCCTGGTGGCCGTCCAAAATCCTATAGTAGTATAATCAGATGGAGCAGACATACTGGTTAAACCTGCTCTTTATCAGCAGAAAGAGAGGGAGAAATAGCCTATGTGCTCTGTTTAATTGATTGAAACTTCTTACTGGAAAAGCAGCCACTGTGAGGGGGAGAATCTGGTTTTGGTGCCTCTTGTAAGACTAGGAATTAAAGAAAGGGGGAGGTTGCATTATCACAGCCCTCGGTCCTCCCGGCAAGCTGAATAATATCCCTTTAAAAGCCAAACATAATTTCAGAATGAATCAGGTACACACCTATGAGTCTTGTGTCCTGATGCTCCAAGGTTTCTGTTGAATTAACAATAGTAAAAGCAATAACACAAACGGCAAAGTTTTCCATTCAGAGAAATGGATCTAAGGCGAAAACTCCCCCGAGCCCCACAAAGTACAATCACCTGTTTTAACCTGTGCTACAACCACAGGGAGGGAGGGGCTTCCGTGGCTCTGTGGGATTGCTTCTGCTGGGCACCCCGTCTGCAGCACGGCAAGGTCACCACCTTCTCGTCTGCAGGGGCCTCTGTTCCCTCTTACCTGCTCAGACACCCAGCAAGTCCGTAGAGGAGGGTTGGATTTGTCTTGAAGAAAGTGTTTTTTCTCTGGGAGATGAGGTGTTAGGAACAGGGCATCAGGAGAAGCTCTTAGAGGTAAGAAAATGTTATTTTTTAAAAAAAAGATTTTTATTTTTTTAAAGTACTCTCTACATCCAGCATGGGGCTCGAACTCACAACCCCGAGATGGAGCGTTCCATGCTCCACCGGTTGAACCAGCCAGGTGCCTCAAAAATCATGATATTATTACTACCCTCTTTTCCTCGCCTTATCATTAAACAGTGAAAAAAGGGGTCACTTTTAAAAATATTTGAAAATAGGCTTCTAATGTTTTAGGCAGATGACCAAACTCTTGTTCAGAATGGCTTTTGGACCAGAGAGTTGGATAGTCACCTGGTAGAAAAGAGAGATTAAAGGTAGTTTTAACAATGTGAAGAAAAAAATCAATACAATCTTTTATTGTTATTTAATGACAGTGGTATATGCAGACTCCATTTCGATGGGGACCACACTTAGTGGGGAGCCCAGTGTGGGGCTCGATCCCATGACTCTGGCGATCATGAGCCAAAATCAAGAGTTGGATGCTCAACCGACTGAGCCACCCAGGTGCCCCTGAATAGAGGATTTGAAAGGTCACAGAAGAAAGAATTTTCTTTAGGGAGCGTTTTTGCCATTCAAAAGACAAATTTCTCTACCCCTGAGCTTCCTTATATTTCTGAAGTTAATAATTAATTGCTGTTATGAGAAATCGTCTATCCCGTGTACCCCTCTGCTCCATATTCAAAGCCTAGAGTTTGATTTGGTTTGGTTTTGTCCTCAGTGTATTTAAAGACCGAACATCAACGCATCACTGTGTAATCTGGACCAAATCTTAATTTGAATATCTTATTAGTTGAAAACCTTTTTCAGTTGTAATTGAAATTTAATTCTGTCCTTTTTAAAACATTGGAAACAAAATATTTCGGGGTTTTCAGGTTGCCTGTGATAGTTGAGTTTGTACTGAGATATCCCTAAACAAGCAGTCAGGCTGAGAAGATGTGCACATATGCTAAACGTTAGAATGAATTAAAAGCACGTAGTGGCATTGATGAAAATGTTATAGATAGACCTGGGTGTAGCAAAACTGGGAGGTGGTTTTTATCCAGGGGCCTGTGGATGGCCCTTCGAAGTTCTGTGAATGTCCTGGGATTAAAAGCAAGATTTTGTGTGTGCTTTTGTCTCAGGAGAGGATTGATGGCTTTCCTGAAATTCTCCAAAAGTGCCATGTCCCCCAACCTCCCCAGAAGGTTAGGAACCACAAACATTTGAAAATGCTCAGTACATTGGACTCAATTTAAAGCACTGATAAAAAGGAACTTCTTTTTCTACTTGAAAGTCTTGGAATGTTAGGCATAGGATCCTACAACTTAACATTTTTTTAAGAATTTCAAACCCCAATGCCATGGTTATAGAAATTATTTCACCAAAAGATAAACCAGATCTTAAAAAGGGACAGCTGTCTTCAGATGTGATACAGTCTTAACAATTCAAATGAAAAATTTCCTGAGAACTGGTGAATCCGTCAGGAGGCTGGAAGCCGGGTGCCCTGGGCGGAAAATGTCTCCTGAGCGCCACTGGGGGGCGCTGTGGCACAGGGAGAGAAAGGAACCCCCGGCCTACTAGTCTTCAGCTTCCAACTCCCGTGAGACCTTGGAGAGGTCATTTAATTTCTCTCCGGGTCTGTTTTGTTATCTGAAGAATGCCATCTGGTCTCTATGTTTCAACGAGACTAAGGTATGACAGACAACAAAGCGCTTTTTAAAAAGTGCACTACAGCCATTAAAAGAAATACATTGGTAAAGGTTGCCAAGATGTATTACTAAAAAGTTGAGACACAATTCACACGCCATATTATTCATTCTATTAAAAAGTATACAACGCAGTGGTTTTCAGTTTATTCCCAAAGATGTGCGGTCACCAGCACTATTTAATCCCATAACATTTTCATCACCCCGCAAAAGGAAGCTCACATCCGTTAGTAGTTACTCTCCTCCCCCCCCCCCCCCCTTTCTGGTAACTACTAATCTACCTTCTGAATCTATGGATTTGTCTGCTCTGGACATTTTTGGCATTCCATATATAATATCCATATTCTGGACATCCCATAAATGGAATCCTATAATATGTGGCCTTTGGTGACTGGCTTCTCTTACTTACACTGTTTTAAAAGTTTCCTCCATGGTGCGATCCTCATACTGATTTATCAGGAGCACTTGACATGATGACCATTTTTCTTTTTCTTTTGACTTCTGGAGCAACTTCCTTCTTATGTTCCTCCGGCCACATCTTTCAGCCTCCTTAAATGCTTCTTCCTCCTTATCTTTCAGTCTCTCTTAACGTGGGTAAGCCCCAGGGCTCAGGCATCAGACCTCTTCTCTTCTTTATGCCTCCTCCCCAGGGCCTTCATCCAGTCTCGTGGGTTTACATCCCATACATGCCATCAACTCCTAAGCTGGTATCCCAGCCTGGACTTTCCTCTGAATTCCAGCGCTGTATCCTCATCTCTCCCTGGGTCTCTAGCATACATCGCAAAAGCAATGTGTCACCACACCGCCTGCCTTCCAATGTGTTCCTCCCACTGCCTTCGCTCTAGTTGCTCAGACCCAAAATTTGATAGGCCTGTGCTTGACTTTATTTTTCTCACCTCCACACTGCATCTATGAGCAAATCCTGCTGGCCTTTCCTTCAAAACTCATCCAGAATCCAGCTCCTTCTCATGACCTTCATAGCTAAGCCCTCCTGGTCCAAGCCCTGTTGGCCTGTTGGATAATTGCAGTAAACTCCTGACTGGTGTCCCTGCTACCTCCCTCATAGTATATTATTAGAAGCTCAAGGGATCGTTTTATTTTATTTTTTTTAAAGCTTTTTTCTTAATGTTTTGTTTATTTTTGTGAGAGCGAGCAAACATGCACGCGTGAGCGTGGGAGGGGCACAGAGAGAGGGAGACACAGAATCTGAAGCAGCTCCAGGCTGAGCTGTCAGCACACAGCCTGATGCGGGGCTCGGACTCACCAGCCATGAGATCATGACCTGAGTCAAAGTCGGACGATTAACCGACTGAGTCACCCAGGCACCCCACCAGGGATCATTTTAAAGTACAAGTCAGATCATATGTCTCTTCTGTTCAAAATTGTTCAGTGGATCCCTATGTTAATTAGAATAAAAGCCAAATGTTTTACAGTGTCTTACAAGCCCTACATGATGAGCCCTCCCCTTACCCCATCACACTAACCACCTGCTACTCTCCACCTTGATTTCTTGGATTCAGCTGCACTGGATTCCTTGCCATTCTTCCTTCATATACAACAAAATGTTTTCATCTCAAGGCTTCTGCACTTTCTGTTTTCTGCCTAGAATGCTCTTCCTCCAGATGTCTCAGTTCCTCATCTGTTAGTTCTGTGTTTACATGTCACCTAATGAATGAAGCCCACTCTGACCACACTATTTAAAATAGCAACTTGCACCCAACTCTCTCTCCACATTCCCTATGCCAATTTCTCTGCTTTTCTTTTTTTCTAAAATACTTGCCTACTGGCACATACATATACATGTAAGCATTTGCAGCCACTCATGCACACATTTTCCACCTATGTACATGTATAGCACACACATGCCCACATTTTTGCACATGTGCATACGTGTATGCATACACATACACCTAATTGTTTACGTGTCCATTTGCCTATCTTCCCCATCAGAATGTAAGCTTTGTGGATACAGCAACTTAATTTTCTTCCTTTCTTTTTTTATATTAAATATAATTTATTGTCAAATTGGTTTCCATACAACCCCCAGTGCTCATTCCAACAGGTGCCCTCCTCCATGCCCATCACCCACTTTCCCCTCTCCCCCACCCCCTATCAACCCTCAGTTTGTTCTCAGTGTTTAAGAGTCTCTTATGGTTTGCCTCCCTCCTTCTCTACCTTTTTTCCCCCTCTTCCCCTCCCCCATGGTCTTCTGTTAAGTTTCTCAGGATCCACATATGAGTGAAAACATATGGTATCTGTCTTTCTCTGCCTGACTTATTTCACTTAGCATAATACCCTCCAGTTCCATCCATATTGCTACAAAAGGCCATATTTCATTCTTTCTCATTGCCAAGTAGTATTCCATTGTATATACAAACCACAACTTCGTTATCCATTCATCAGTTGATGGCTCTTTCCATAACTTGGCTACTGTTACAGCAACTTAATTTTATTCCTTGTTGTACTCCCAGTGCCTAGAATAGTGCTTGGCATATTGTAGGCTCTCAAAATATTTTCATTGAGCAGAATGAATAAACTGTCTATATACTTCATCTTCCTCGCAGAGACATGTGGCAAAAACAGAAACTTCAAAGCATGATTTTGGTTGCCTTCTGCTTGATGTGAAGTGGTAGGGGTCCTCTGTTTCTTTGCCGAACTTAGGCTGGTCAGGGATGACAGAGTCCTTCTGAGCTCTGGGCCAACAGTGATTCCTACTGGACCTTCAAGTAGCACATATCCCCCCTTTGATCTCCTGCAGTCCTTGGGGAGTCAATATTTATGCCCATCCATGAGCCTGGCAGAGAGCCTTCCTGCCCTCAAGATGTGCGATGCTTGGCTTTTGGGTAGAGATGCCAAACAAAGACAGGAAGATTAGTTTTTGGGCTAGGGATTTCTTCCAAAAGCCTAATGTGATAGAAGTGCCATCACAAAGGCTGACACACATAAAGAGCTTGAAAACTGGTTTGAACAATTCTGCTGGCTACAAGTAGAGATGATAAGAAATTCTAAATGTAGTCTCAAACAATTAGACTTTCAGAATTAGAAGGGCATTTCTGGTCCTCACTCCTTCACTCCTTCCCCTCCTGTCCCTTCCTTCCTTCCTTCCTTCCTTCCTTCCTTCCTTCCTTCCTTCCTTCCTTCCTTCCTTCCTTCCTTCCTCAAATGGAACACCAAGGGCTAAAGAAATGAAGCAAATACCCAGGGTCACACAGTTAATGGCAGAGTCAGAGCCAAATTCAGGTTTCATGATTCTCAATCTTTGGAATACATAATGCTGCCTTCCCAGTAAACAAAGAAATAGTCAGGAAAATGGTCAATTAAATTATCTTGGAGAAGGTGAACCTTAGCTCTCAAGAAGCTCAGTGCCAGTAGACAAGTAGCTGAAGTATCACCCAAGAGATGGAGAAATGAGCATTTCTTGGTCTATAACCACTCTAAGGTTTCCAGCTTATCTCTCTAATTTTGTAAATTTCTTCCCAGGCAATTTAACTTTAGCTCAAATCATTATTTAGTCATTTGCTTGCATAGAGCATATATTTTTCTATGGGGAAGAGGGAACAGAGAGGGTCCCAAGGAAAATGCATTATTTAAAAAATTACTACAAAAAATGTAATGTACATAACACAATAAAAATAATAACAGCCAACATTTTTAAGCATATTATGTATAACAGATGGTATTATTCCTCTTCATACATTATCATATCTAATCTTCATAACCTATGAGGTAGGTATACCATCATCTCCATATTACAGAGGCAACTGTTGAGTCTAGAAGAGGTTAGGTAACTGGGATTGAGTTTTTCAGTCTTAAAATATACCATTAATATTGTATCAATGGGCAGTTCTTTTGCCATTCACATACCCTTTGCCTCTCTATGGCTTAGAGGTGTGGGAGTATATCAGTCTATACAAAGTTTCTGTTTTGCTTTTTTTCCCCACATTAGTGGTTTCTGGTAGTAGGACAATATATTATAGTTATGTAGATTTGGACATACAAATAATTATAGATAATACATGGAATATATATATATATATATATATATATATACATACATACACACACACACACACACACACACACATATAATTTGGAACACTCATTCTCAATCAGGGCACACAGATTCTCCAAAAAAGCTCCTTTGAATCTAGGATTGGACTCTGGTAACTACATTCTAAACCGTTATGCTATAGAAGATAAAACTAGAATATATTTTGTGTGTTTTCTTTATGTTTTTATAACACTTATAGTAGAAGAGCTTTGGCATAACAGTTGTCTTACCTAAATCAAAATATCATTTAGTTTTATTTATTTATTTTAAAAAATTTATTTGGAGATAAAGATAGAGAGTGTGAGCGGGGGAAGGGCAGAGAGAGAGGGAGAGAGAGAGAATCCCAATAGGCTCTGCACTGGCATTGTGGAGCCTGACATGGGGCTCAAATCCATGAACTGCGAGATCATGACCAGAGCTGAAGTCAAATGCTTAACTGACTGAGCCACCCAGGTGCCCCAAAATATCATATAATAAAATGACATTTTACAAAGCTATAAAACTCATAGCAGGAAACATAGTTGTAAACCTATGATGGTGGAACAGGCAATGGTTTCTTTTCTTTTCTTTTTTCTTTTTTAATTTATTTATTGTTTAAATTACATATAAGTTAGTTAGCATATAGTGCAACAATGATTTCAGGACTAGATTGCTTAATGCCCCTTACCCATTTAGACCATCCCTCCTCCCACAACCCCTCCAGCAACCCTCTGTTTGTTCTCTATATTTAAGAATCTTTTATGTTTTGTCTCCCTCCCTGTTTTTATATTATTTTTGCTTCTCTTCTCTTATATTCATCTGTTTTGTATCTTAAAGTCCTCATATGAGTGAAGTCATATGACACTTCTCTTTCTCTGACTGACTAATTTCACTTAGCATAACACCCTCCAGTTCCATCCACGTAGCTACAAATGGCAAGATTTCCTTCTTTTTGATTGCTGAGTAATACTCCATTGTATATATATCCCATATATTCTTTATCCATTCATCTGTCAATGGACATTTGGGCTCTTTCCATACTTTGGCTATTGTCAATAGTGCTGCTATAAACATTGGGGTGCATGTGCCCCTTTGAAACAGAACACCTGTATCCCTTGGATAAATTCCTAGTAGTGAAATTGCTGGGTCATAGGGTCATTCTATTTTTAATTTTCTGAGGGACGTCCATACTGTTTTCCAGCATGGCTGCACCAGTTTGCATTCCCACCAGCAGTGCAAAAGAGATCTCTTTCCCTGCATCCTTGCCAGCATCTGTTGTTGCCTGAGTTGTTAATGTTAGCCATTCTGACAGGTGTGAGGTGGTATCTCATTGTGGTTTTGATTTATATTTCCCTGATGATGAGTGATGTGGAGCATTTTTTCATGTGTCGGTTGGCCATCTGGATGTCTTCTTTGGAGAAGTGTCTATTAATGTCTTTTGCCCATTTCTTCACTGGGTTATTTGTTTTTTGGGTGTTGAGTTTGATAAATTCTTTATAGATTTTGTATCCTAACCTTTTATCTGATATGTCATTTGCAAATATCTTCTCCCATTCTGTCAGTTGCCTTTTAGTTTTGCTGATTGTTTCCTTCACTGTGATGAGGTCCCAATAATTCATTTTTGCTTTCATTTCCCTTGCCTTCCCTTGTGTTGAGTAAGAAGGTGCTGCAGCCAAGCCGCTCTGGAAAACAGTGTGGAGGTTCCTCAAAAAATTAAAAATAGATCTACCCTATGACCCAGCAATAGCACTGTTAAGAATTTACCCAAGGGATACAGGAATGCTGATGCATAGGGGCACTTGGACCCCAATGTTTATAGCAGCACTTTCAACAATAGCCAAATTATGGAAAGAGCCTAAATGTCCATCAACTGATGAATGGATAAAAAAGTTGTGGTTTATATATACAATGGAATACTACTTGGCAATGAGAAAGAATGAAATATGGCCTTTTGTAGCAATGTGGATGGAACTGGAGAGTATTATGCTAAGTGAAATAAGTCAGGCAGAGAAAGACAGATACCATATGTTTTCACTCTTACGTGGATCCTGAGAAACTTAACAGAAGACCATGGGGGAGGGGAAGGGGAAAAAAGTTACAGAGAGGGAAGGAGGTAAACCATAAGAGACTCTTAAAAACTGAGAATAAACTGAGGGTTGATGGGGGGTGGGAGGGAGGGGAAAGTGGGTGATGGGCATTGAGGAGGGCACCTGTTGGGGTGAGCACTGGGTGTTATATGGAAACCAATGTGACAATAAATTTCATATTAAAAAAAAAAGAAGTTGCTGCAGCCAAGTTCAAAGAGGCTTTTGCCTGCTTTCTCCTCGAGGATTTTAATGGTTTCCTATCTTACATTTCGGTCTTTCATCCATTTTGAGTTTATTTTTCTTGTGGTGTAAGAAAGTGGTCCAGGTTCATTCTTCTGCATGTCGCTGTCCAGTTTTCCCAGCACCAGTTGCTGAAGAGGCTGTCCTTATTCCATTGGATACTCTTTCTTGCTTTGTCAAAGATTAGTTGACCATATGTTTGTGGGTCCATTTCTGGGTTTTCTATTCTGTTCCATTGATCTGAGTGTCTGTTTTTGTGCCAGTACCATACTGTCTTGATGATTACAGCTTTGCAACATGTCTTGAAGTCCGGGAGTGTGATGGCTCCGGCTTTGATTGCTTTGGCTCTTTGGGGTCTTTTCTGGTTTCATACAAATTTTAGGATTGTTTGTTCTAGCTCTGTGAAGAATTCTGGTGTTATTTTGATAAGGGATTGGGACAATGGTTTCTTAAATATGATACCCAAAGCATAAGTAACCAAAGAAAAATAGATTAAATGAATTTAAAATAAATTTATTTATTTATTTATTTATTTATTTATTTATTTATTTATTTTGAAAGAGAGAGAGAGAGAGAGAGAGGGAGAGAGAGAATCCCAGGCAGACTTGGCACCATCAGCACAGAGTCTATGTGGGGCTCAAAGTCACAGTGAGATCATGACCTGAGCAGAAACCAAGAGTTGGACGCTTAACCAACTGAGCCACTCAGGCGCCCCCGATAAAATGAACTTTTTAAAAATTAAAAACTTCTATGCATCTAAGGACACTACTGATAAAGTAAGAAGACAATCCACAGAATGAGAGAAAACATTTGCAAATCTTGTATCTGATAAGGGTCTAGTATCTAAGATATATAAGGAACTCTTACAACTCAATAATAAAAAATAATCCAATTTATTTATTTATTCATTTTTAAATGTTTATTTATTTTGAGAGAGAGAGAGCATGAGCAGAGGAGGAGCAGAGAGAGAGGGTGAGAGAATCCCAAGCCGGCTTTGCACTGTCAGCACAGAGCCTGAAGCGAGGCTTGATCCCACGAACGGTGAGATCGTGGCCTGAGCCAAAATCAAAAGTTGGATGCTTAATTGAGTGAGCCATCCAGGTGCCCCCAAATAATCCAATTTGAAAATAAGCAAAGGTTCAGGGACGCTTGTGCTGTCCCTGTCAGCACAGAGCCTGCTTGGGATTCCCTCTCCCTCTTTCTCTGTCTCTCCCCTGCTCGCTCTCTCTCTCTCTCTCTCTCTCTCTCTCTCTCTCTCAAAATAAATAAACATTAAAAAAATAAGCAAAGGATCAGAATAGACATTTCTCCAAAGTAGATATACAAATAGCTAATGAAAGCAGGAAAAGATGCTCACCATCTTTACCATTAAGAAAATAAGTCAAAAACACAATGAGATACCACTTCATACCCACCAGGATGACTATAGTAGTAACAACAACAGAACAATGGAAAATGACAAGTGCTGGTGAGGACATGGAGAAATTGGAACCTTTACCCCCTGCTGGTGGGAACGTAAGATCAGGCAGCCGCTTTGGGAAACATGCACTGGGAGCTTCTCAAAATGAGAGCTACCACTTGACCCAGCAATTCTGTTCCTAGGTGCATGCCAAAGAGAGCTGAAAACACATGTTTTCATACGAAAATAATCACACGAGTGAACTTGTACATGAATGCTCATAGCCGCATTATTAATAGCCAAAGGGAGGAAACAACCCAAATGTCCATCAACTGATCAGTGGATAAACAAAGTGTGGTGAATGCACATGACATATTATTCAGCCAAAGAAGGAATGACACACATGTGGCAAATTGATGAGCCTGGACAACATGATGCTAAACGAGAGAAGCCAGACGCTGAGGGCCACATAGCGTCTGAGTCCACTTACATGAATTGTCCGGAATAGGCAAGTCCGTAGAGACTGGCAGTAGGTTGGTGGTTGCCAGGGGCTGGGAGGAAGGGGGAGTCGGGAATAACTGCTAACAGATAAGGGGTTTCTTTTTTGCATAACGGAAAAGCTAGCCGGTTGCATCACGATGATGGATGTACAACTTCGTGAGTATATCACTGAAGCACACATTGTAAAATGATTACAATGGTGGATTTTAGGTTGTGTGAATTTTATCTCAATAAGAAATGACATTTTGCAGGCTTTAAGTGATACGTGTATTTGAATCATCTTATTTAAATTAGGTTTCTGTGCTCTTTCTTGCAAGCAAAGTTTGCTTTTTAAAATATTCCGTCGGGTTGATTTTGAGGCCCTGCCAAGTTGGGGTGAGGGCACGGGCTTTTTGAGTTGTATCAGGACCTGTATTATGGTTGTTTTGCCTCCACTCCCCCCCCCAGTTCATTTTACAGTAGCACTTTCAGAAGTGGGGTGGGGGAGACATACTCATCACTCAAGCTGGGTCTACCTAATGGCAAGACATTTGATGAACAGAATCTAAGAATCAAGCTGGAGAAAGCAGAAGTCAGGATTGCAGTTGCCTTTGGTGGGGAGAGGGGATGATTATGACTCGGAAGGAAACATGAGGGAGGTTTCTGCAGTTCTGGGGATGTTCACGTTTTTGATCGGGACGCCGTTTACACGAGTGTGTTCAATCTGTGAAAATTCATCCGGCGGTGTGCTTTTGATGTGAGCACCATTCTGTGTATGTGTTATATTTGAATAACGAGTAAGCAATTCAGTTCGACCTCCAGATATGTGTGTATGACATCAACAAACTGGTGTGGTTAAATGGGGACTGCAGCTCACTGAAGTGGCCTGCTGCTTTGGAGATGACTCCCAGCCACGGCCATTTCATAAGGTCTGTTTCCACGGGCTGGATCTGGTAGGTACCTTCTGAGGTCTGCATCAGGGCCCTGTGTCCAAGGCAGTGAGTGTGTCCTCATCATCTCCTAACAATTGCTTTCAAGAGCAAGGTCATGGCTAACCTGTGGCTCCTTGCACTGGGGCCTGCTGGACCAGGTGCTGCTCTGAGTCAGGCAGGCACGGCCCCCTCCCTGCTAGGTCATCCATGTCAGACACCCAGAAGCTACCTACCATGTCCTTGCTCTTTCCATGTGGACCCAGAAATTTCCTTGTGGGTGCCACTACAAACTGATCTGACAGGCCTTCTAGGGGGCTCAGGCCCACAATCCCATATCCAAACTACTTGGTGCCAGACGTCTTTCAGCATCTGGATTTTAAAACGGCGATACGTTGCATGTACCGTATATTATATAATATGGCCAGCACAGCCTGAGGCAGCTCTCTGTAATCAGACAATGATGAATATTTACAATGAAGTATGATAAAGATTACAAATGGTCTCATGTCAGTTCAGGCCAGGGCGTGCTGTCAAATGAGTTTGCATCAAACTTCAAAAAGTTTTTTTTGGTTTTCAGAGTTCCGGGATTTGGAATTGCTCAGGAGAGACCATGGATCTGTATCAGTCAATTTTACTTTGGAGTGAATGAGTCTCAGTTCTTTCTTGACAGAGGTTTTCATGGGCGAGGTGCTATGAGGGAAAGGTAGGGGGGAAGTGTGATGGGTGGGGAGGAATTTCACGGTGTGCCTGGGCTGTGCCTCTGGGTCAGTAAATGCAGGTGGAAAAGCAACCAGCAGATAACCTTGGTGAGGTGGGGCAGGGACGCATGGCACAATCCTGTTTGGGATTCTACTCTCCTCCATGACACCTGCTAAACTGTCAATGCTTGTTAACATTTCATTGATTCCCGCAGCACAGTGGGGCCTTCCTGGGGCGCTCAACCAGAGCCACAAGTATAACAAAATTTCTGGAGACTAATATTTATCTAAATGAAGTTAATTATAGGCATGATAAAGCTCACTTAGACATGTGTTTTGAAGAGATTAGAATTGAATTCCCTGAATGAGAAGCAGGGGAAGCCTTTCCGGGAAAATTGATTTGCCATCATTTCTGCTAGTCATTCAACAGGATATAAGTTCACTGTGGAAATGACTTCTAAATGTCTCTTTTGAGGACTGTTTTTGGGGGCAGGAAGGGAAAAACAGACAAATCTCACCTCATATTGGGAAGGTGTCTCCCACGACCCCAGACATGTTAATCTTGGTGTGAACTGTTGAAAAGGAGCAGTAAAGAGAGCGATGGTGAGGGATTGTTCATATGTGTCTACAGGCTGGAAGATGGTAGCCAATGGTGAGGGTGGTTTGTAAGCTGATTCTAATTGTGATACATTTCACTAAAATGTAACATTTTTAGGGTTATAGGACAACTTTAGAGATCTCTTCCTGTCACTCTCTTGCCACCTCTGTCATCTGCCTATCAGTATATTTCATTTTTATCCATTTAATAGACATTTGTCTAATAAGTGCTTTTTGTGGTCCTGGAGATGCCACAAGTGTGTAGTAGGTGCTAGGAAAATAAAGCTGTTAGGACCTGGTCTTTGCCCTCTAAAGCCTATTGCCTGGCAAGGCAGACAAATACATTCGATAGTCGTGTATGTGCAGTGGGGTAAGTTGAGTCCCGTGATAGAAGCATTTGTAGAGTGTCACGTGGCCCCGAGGAGGGGGATCTAAATCAACCTGTGCTAGTGGTGCTCAGAGAAAACTTCTTCTAGGAAAGGAAACTTTGCACGAACCTTTTCCTTGATGCTTACCAGTAGAAAAAGGTTAAGTAAAATACACAGATTGTGAATAGTTCACTGAATTTTCACAGATGCATGCATCCATGTAACTACCACCCAATTAAGATACAAGTCATTTTCCTCACTGTAGAAATTTTCTTTGTGCTTCCTTCCAGCCTGTACCCCACCCCCATCCACCTCTGCAGAGGCAATCAGATGAATTGTCTTTGGTCTAGGCATTGACAATAGAAAGGGGAAGAGGAAGGGGAATTCTATGGGGGGGGGGAAACAGTGTGCAAAGGCATGGACATGTGAGGAATTGTGACATATGGAAGGGACCTTCAGTCCTCTGGCATCGTATCAGCCGGGTGAGAGCATGTCGTCTCTGTTGGGTGGAAGTTTGACAGAGATGAAGCTAGGAGCCAGTTCATCAAGGGATGGGGAGCGAAGCAGTGTGATTTTCATCTTATTAAACAAAGGGGCATGGAAGGGTTTGGGGCAGGTAGTGGTAGTGGTACTAAGACCAGTGTACTTTTTTTTCCCTAATTACAAAAGTAATTTTTTTCCTTTTGTTGTTGTTGTTGTTGTTGTTGTTGTTGTTGTTGTTGTTTTTGAGACAGTGCATGAACAGGGGCAGGGGTGGGGCAGAGGGAGAGGGAGAGAAAATCCTAAACAGGCTTCACACTCAGATCAGAGCCCAGCTTGGGGCTCAATCCCACAACTGTGAGATTATGACCTGAGCCAAATCAAGAGTTGGATGCTTAACGGACTGAGCCATCCAGGCGACCCTCCAATTTTTTTTATTGTGGTAAAATCAATACAACATAAAATTTACCATCTTAACCATTTTTAAGTGTACCGTTCAGTGGTATTAAATACATTATATTATTGTGCAACTGTCACTACCATCCATTTCCAGAACTCTTTTTATATTGTAAAGCTGAAACTCTACCCATTAAAAAATAACTCCCCATTTCTCTCTACCCTTAGTCCCTGGAAACTATCATCCTACTTTCCACCTATGAATTTGATTATTTATTTATTTATTTATTTATTTATTATTAATTATTATTTTTTACTTTATTTTTAAAATATAATTTATTGTCAAATCAGTTTCTATACAATACCCAGTGCTCATCCCAACAAATGCCCTCCTCCATGCCCATCACCCACTTTCCCCTCTCCCCCACCCCCCATCAGCCCTCAGTTTGTTCTCAGTCCTTAAGAGTCTCTTATGGTTTGCCTCCCTCCCTCTCTGTAACTTTTGTTTTTTCCCCTTCCCCTCCGCCATGGTCTTCTGTTAAATTTCTCAAGATCCACATGTGAGTGAAAACATATGGTATCTGTCTTTCTCTGCCTGACTTATTTCACTCAGCATAATACCCTCCAGTTCCATCCATGTTGGTGCAAATGGCCCAATTTCATTCTTTCTCATTGCCAAGTAGTATTCCATTGTATATATAAACCACATCTTTATCCATTCATCAGTTGGTTGATTGATTATTAATTATTATTTTTTAAAAAAATTTATTTATTTTTAAGAGAGAGAGAGACACAGAGCATGAGTGGGGAGTGGCATAAAGAGAGAGAGACACACAGAATTCAAAGCAGGCTCCAGGCTCTGAGCTATTAGCACAGAGCCCAATGTGGGGCTCAAACTCATAAACTATGAGGCCATGACCAGAGCTGAAGTTGGATGGTTAATGAAGTGAGCCACCTGGGTGCCCTAATTTATTTATTTTTTAATGTTTATTTATTTATTTTGAGAGAGAGAGAGAGAGAGAGAGAGAGAGAGAGAGAGAGAGAGAAAGCATGTGAAAGCAGAGGAGGGGCAGAGAGAGTGGGAGAGAGAGAATCCCAAGCAGGCTCTGCACTGTCAGCACAGAGCCCCACAACATGGGGCTTGAACTCATGAATCATGAGCTGAAATCAAGAGTTGGACACATAATAGACTGAGCCACCCAGGTGTCCTCCCCCTTTTTTTATGGTAGTCATCCTAATGGGTATGAGGTGATAACTCATTGTAGTTTTGATTTACATTTCCCTGATAACTGAGACCTTAATTTTATTTTTAATTTTATTTACTTATTTTTGAGAGAGAGAGAGAGAGCCAGCACCAGTGGGGGAGGGACAGAGAGAAAGAGGGAGAGAGAGAGAATTGCAAGCAGGCTTCGTGCTACCAGCACAGAGCCTGTTGCAGGGCTCGAACCCACAAAACCATGAGATCCTGACCTGAGATGAAACCAAGAGTTGGATGCTTAGCTAACTGAGCCACCCAGGCACCTTAAGACCTTAATTTTAAAGAGATCACTCTGGCAGCAGTGAGGTTGGAGGAATGGATAAAAAATATAGTGGAGGAAGAGAGACCCTGATAGACATGACTATCCAGAAGTAATGAGGCCTGAGTCAGGATGGTGGGTGGTGAAAATGGAGAAAAGGAAATGGGATGGGAGGGGAATTGAGGAGATGAACTCCCCATGACTTGGTGATTAGACGGAGGTTGAAGGAAAGAGAAGGATTTACAAACCAAGGCGCCTACAAAGTAGAACTGGCATGATGTTTTCTTCAGCAACACCAGATTTTGTACCCCTCCCCCAATATTTCAAGATTTTGCATATTCAAAGTTACCAACTAGCTGGTGGAGAACACCTAGAACTCAGAACCCAGGCTGCCAGATCGGGTGGGGAGGTGTTTTTTCTACCATATTCTGAGGGCCCCTTGAATGTCTCAGAAATGGGCCAATTGTTATGCTTACGCGAATCAGTCTTGGGCTCCTTTCCTCAAGGAGTAACTAGTATTTTCAGTTTATGATTTTTTAAAAACAGCTTTATAAAGGTATGATTCACACGCTCTGTAATTCATCCCTTTAAAGTGTGTAATTCAGTGGTTTTAGTATATTCATAGGTTGTGCAAGTACCACCACAGTCAATATTAGAATCTTTTTATCACCCAAAAAAGAAACCCAGTACTCATTAGCCTTACTACCCAATACTGCGCCTCCCCCTCCCCCTCCCCCCAGCACTAGGCAACCACTAATCTGTTTCTACAGATTTGCCTATTCTGGACCATTTACAGAAGTGGAATTATACAATATGTAGTCTTTTATAATAGGCTTCTTTCTTTTAGTGTGTTTTCAAGGTTTCTCCATGCTGTAGTATGTATTATTTTTATTATTATTTATTATTTATTATTATTATTATTTATTATCTTTTTATTATTGAATAATATTCCCTCATATGGATATGTCAGATTTTGTTTATCCATTCATCAGTTGATGGACATTGGGGTTGTTTCCACTTTTTGGCTAGTAGGGGCAATGCTGCCACAAACAGCCAGGTACAAATCAATCTATGATTTTAAATGGGAATAGCCACCTCATTGGATTGTTGCAAAAATAAAGTGAGACAGGGCATGCCTAGCACCAAGTACAGTGCTTGATATACAAGTGCAAGATAAATGGTGTTTCCATGTGATGAGGATGGTGATAATGAAGACAGATAATGAAGATCTCCTAAATCTCTTTTAGGAGAGACAGGTGTTTTTTAAAATTGAAATATAATTGGCATATAACATTGTATTAGTTTCAGGTGTACAGCATAATGATTTGATATTTGTATACATTATGAAATGGTCACCACAATAAGTTTAATTGGCATCCATCACCACACAGAGTTACGAACCAGTTTTTTCTTGCGATGAGAACTTTTAAGACCTACTCTTTTAGCAGGGTTTGACCATGTAATACAGTGTTCTTAACTGTAGTCACCATGCTGGACATTCCTAGAGGTGATTATTGATGGATGCCAAGCATTTCTTTCTTTCCTTTTGTCCTATTCCCCAGCTTATGTCCATCTTCCCCTTTTAAGTTTCTCCTTTAAAAAAATTTTTTTTAATGTTTATTTATTTTTTGAGAGAGAGCAAGAGTGAGCAGGGGAGGGGCAGAGAGGAAGGAAGACGCAGACTCTGAAGCAGGCTTCAGGCTCTGAGTTGTCAGCACAGAGCTCAATGGGGGGCTTGAACCCGCTAACCGTGAGATCATGGCCTGAGCTGAGGTCGGATGCTTAGCCGACTGAGCCACCCAGGCGCCCCTTAAGTTTCTCCTTCTTTTCTTTTGTTGTTCTTTCTTCTTCCTCTTCAAGTTATAGTTTAACATTATTGACGATTCCCTTATGTATTGCTTAGTACCTGGTAGTCTGAGCACAGGGCTGTGGGCTTTGTTACACTTTGGGAATGACCTTGACCAAGTCTTGGGTGCAAGTAGGGCAATGCATGGGAAATTATTGCTGTGAAAGTCTAAAGGGATTTTTATGGACCTGAGAGGCTCTATTTAGGTGGCCAGAACTACTGCAAGGTTTTCAGAATTATCCAAGTTTTATAATTCCTTTTTTATATGCAAAAGCTTGGAGATTTTTGTCCCCAATTGAAGGAGTGCTTGGGTGTTTCTATACTTCCTATGCCAGGTACTTATTTTTCATAGGAATTTACCTTAATACTAAATAGATTATTTTTATCAATCCAAAGAAAATGGCAAATTACCATGGAAACAACCTGCATTTCAAAGTTCAAGTGGTTGAAACATTTTGAGGGCAAAGTTCTATTTTGTTGATAGATTGTTAAATTCATTCCTCTGTAAAATATAGTACTCTGTCCTTTTATGTGAAGAGAGACAAATATCTAATTAAATAAATATTACTTGGCATCAAACAATTGATCAAATATTTCAGCGAAGACAGTTTTAGGCTCAGCGTTGGTGGTGGACGGTGTCTGCATTTGAAACTCCCTTTCATATTAATGCAATATGTCATTGATCTCTCTCTTTGCTACATACAGAGGAACAGAGATGATTCTTTTCTGTAGGACCTCAAAGGCAGAAGCTGAACTGACATGGCAGAGGAAAGGAACTCAGATTCATTAGGCTTTTTTGAAAGCATGTTATGTGGGTATACTTTTTCTGACTAAATTGATGGCTTATTTGCTTTTGAAGTATGAAAGAGACCAACAGTTACCTGAGAGAAACCCCAACCCTGGGAGCAAGGCTGGCCTGCCTTTGGGAGTTCTTAGTACTTTGTGGACTGCTTGGTTTTGTGAACTGCTTCTCCAAACAAAACACTGAATGCAAATTTGTTTTAAAAATTAAGTTGTTTTGGGGAGCGTGGGTGGCTCAGTCAGTTAAACGTCTGACTTTGGCTCAGGTTATCATCTCACAGTTTCTGGGTTCGAGCCCCACGTTGGGCTCTGTCAGCTGTCTGTGCTGACAGCTCAGAGCCTGCTTCAGATTCTATGTCTCCCTCTCTCTCTGCCACTCCCTGGCTTATGCTCTCTCTCTCTCTCTCTCTCTCTCAAAAGTAAATAAACATTAAAAAAATTAAAAATTAAGTTGTTTTTCATGCTCCAAGAAGTGAACTTGTATGAGTAAACACTCTGGACCTACTGTCATTGTGTCAACATCAGGAATGGAGCAGTAGACGACGAAAGCATGCCTTTCAGGTCCTTCTGACCTTCTGGAAAAGATCTAGATGAGTAATATACTATATCAGAAGAGCTAAAAGGCAATAAGAAAATGATAAAAGATAAAAACCACAGAATTCAAGAAACGACTAGAATTCAAAGGAGAAAAATAATTTTAGAAAAGGAGGCCAAACCAGGATGAATGCTACAGCAGACATAATAGAAGGTTTAAAGAATTATAATTTAAAAACCAAAAAGAAAAGAAGAAAGAAAAAGGACTTGAGAGAAGTGACAAATGCAGATGGTAAATAAGGTCTGAAATATGGATAATAGGAGCCACTGGAGAAGAGCCAAGAAATGGAATGGAACATGTGTTAGAACTGAAAATCAAGATAAGTTTCCTGAAATATTTTCTGGAATGTTTTGTACTACAGATTGGAAGAGTACACCATGTGCTGAAGAATACTGACCCAGATCTACCAATAGCAGCACTTATTCTAGAACAATCGCTGGACTTTAAAGAACAATAAAATTCTTCTTGGGGCAGTTAGGCACAAGTAGCATGTGACTCATGAAGGAAAGAAAATCAGATTATTGCCAGAGTTTTGACAGCAAAGTTTTATTCCAGAAGAAAACGGAATAATATATTTACGATACTCGAGGAAAGAAAATGTGAGTGAAGGGGTTCTGAAAATTAAATGTTTATTTATTTATTTTGAGAGCGAGAAAGAGAGAGAAAGAGAGAGTCAGAGGGAGAATCCCAAGCAGGATCCTCACTGTCAGCGCAGAGCCTGATGTAAGGCTCAATCCCATGAACCGTGAGATCATGACCCGAGCTGAAATCAAGAGCCAGCTGCCTAACTGACTGAGTCACCCAGGACCCCAGAATGAAAGGTTTTATATCCAGTAAGATTGACACAAACTTGATCAACTAGCAGGAACTCGGGGAATACTGTTTTCATGCGCCCTCATTAGAGTATCTGCTGGTGATCAAGTCCACTGCATAGGTTAGGGAGACACTGACACAAGACTGATGGTGAGATACACGTTTACTTGTAGAGCTAAGGCTTAATGAGGGTTAAAAGAGGGAGATTATAATATGTAAAGGTAATATGATCTATCAACATAGATCTAGTAAAACATTGAAAAAGAGGAGAGAATGAGGTCTAAGAAAATTTTTTTAAACTATTTTCTCTAATCATAACTGGGAGTGACATTATTTTTATGATTCTGAGACTCTACAGTTATTATAGGCTAGAGTAAATAATGGGATATTCTGTTCAATCATCCTCTGGGTCCTTGAGAAGTAGGGTTCTTAGTATGGAAGAAAGGAAATACAATCCCCCAGGAGCAAGGAGCAGCTCTAGTACCCAGAGGATGGTCTTGAAATACTATGTTTCATTAAAAGAAACTAGGGCTTCTTGGAGAAATGGCTGATTCTAGGTCTGGAGTAGGAAATGTACAGATGAACCGGAGCATCTCGGCCTACCATGTGGCAGAGAGGCTTTCAAAGACTACCGAGTACGGACAAAAGGCTCAGCAGCCATTTTGAAAGAGGCTTCTACAGGTCAAGGGTGAAACAATTTGAACCTCAATGAGGGTAATGCTTAAATATGTGTAAACCCATTGATTCATAATAATACCCAAAAAGAACACTAATTGGCCACCTTCTGAAGATGACAGATTACCAATTTATTGTGGTGAAAACTGTGAATAAAAACAAAGAATTGACCGTTTATCTTGCCTGTCCTTTATCAACTGTGCAACTAAGTAACCAAATGGTAGATGAGGGGAAACATCTTTTTGTAAAATCATTCCATCCCACCAATGAAAAAAAATGTGATAAAATTAAATACCACCATCCCATCTATCTCAAATGAATAAGCAAACCTGGGCACTGAGCACAAACAGCTGCCAGCAGTAAAAAGAGAGAAAAGCAGACACTTTGTACCTCCTGCTGAAAGAACACACCACCGCTTCGTCTTGTCAAAAGGATGGACTCTGAGCATCATCCATCCTCTGGGTCCAGAGGCCAATTTGCAGGGAATACAGAGGATAGAGGAACGCGCTGAACCGCACCACGAGTACGCGGCCATTGGCGTCCAGATTGGAGGAAACTCCACAGGTGAAACAGTGTAGGTCTTTCAACAGATATGGTGTAAGGAGGAGAATGGGACAGAGTGGGGTATACTGAGTTAAAAAGGGGAGCAGGAGTGCTCGGATGGCTCAGTCGGTTAAGCGTCCAACTCTTGATTTTGGCTCTGGTCATGATCTTGCAGTTTGTGAGATAGAGCCCCTGCTTGGGATTCTCTCTTCCTCCTCTCTCTGCCCCTCCCCTGCTCACACACACACACACACACACACACACACACACACACACTCTCTCTCTCTCTCTCTCTCTCTCACTCAAAGTAAATAAATAAACTTAAAAAAACAACTTAAAAAAATTAAAAAAGGGAGCAAACTAAACTACTGTGCACACTTGGGTGATAAAACCATAATGTAGCACAAGAAGGTGATTAGAACTCTAGAGGCAGAGATGGAGGCTGTGATTAGGGGCACATGGAAGGTAGTTCACCAAGGGTTCTATTGTTAATACATTACTACACTGGCTTTATCGCATATGTGGCTGTGTATCCACCCCGCCTTCCATCCATCAGTCCATCTAATTTTCGGATGCATTTCAAAGCACATTTTAGACATTTGTAAACTTCTCTTTCAGTACTTCAGTACTTCAATATCCTTAACTAGAGTTCAATATTTACTTAGTGTTTTTTGATGTAAAATTTACATAAAATGAAATTCACAAATTTGAGTTTTGACAAAGGCACCTACACCCCTGTAACTCAAACTCCCATCAAGATGTACATTTCATGGGGATCAAGATGTACAAAATTCTAGTTATAAAATAAGTAAGTCATGGGGATGCAAAGTACAGCATAAGATCATCGATGCTATTGTAACAATGTTGTATGGTGACAAATGGTAACTGTCCATTTATCACAGTACATTTATCACGGTGAGCACGGCATAATGTATGGAATTATTGAATCACTATATTGTGCACCTGAAACTAATATAACATTGTATGTCAGGTATGCTTCAATAATAAAAAAAATTTAAAGATATACTTTATCATCGTCCCCCAAAATTCCCCTCATGTTCCCTCCAGTTCTCTAAATATGAATGTATTTTTTCTCAAGTGATCAAATTTAAGAATGAAATTGATTTTCTTTAGAGTGAAATGAAAAAAAAAATGGCATGTTTTACTTCCTCTCTCAATCCCCTGACATTGCCAATTTTTGTAGATCTACTCCAGGAACCTCACTTTGGATGGTTAGTAATCGTAGTACTGAAAGGCAGCATGGAATGGTGGTTAAGGTTCTGGAACCAGACTGCCTGAAATCCCAGCTCTTTCCCTTATAAGTGTGACATTGCTTACTTAACTCTTCTGCCTCAGTTTCCTCCTTTGACAGATGGGGATAGTAATATCTTCATCAAAGTCTGGTAGTGAGGATTAAGTGAGGTAATATACGTAAAGCACTTACAACAGTACCTGGCACATAGTAAACAAGATATAAGTGCTTGCTATTTATGTTATTAAATTACCATTTGCTTTGTGTGTTATTTCTTTCAAGAACTATTTGAGGATTGCTTTCAGATTTAAAATTACATTACCAAAAATTATATTAATGACAACTCTCCAGACTTAACTAAATTTGAAGGTCGATTGGAGACATCCAATGCCTTAACTCTGGGTCATCCATGTAATTTGGAACAATTTGCTCTAGAATCCTCTGGAGACCATCCGTCTTGTATGGATTCTATGTGGTTTTTGGGGAAGCCATATACCTTCTCTCTTTAGTTTCCTCTTCTATGAGATGTAAGGAATATTATAGATTCACACAGGAGATTCATCAGACTCATCATAGGAACTGCTTGGTTATAAATTAGATTAGTCATGTGAAAACCTGTGGAAGTCTCAGGGAAATCAATACTCTACAAATGCCTCTGGTTGTTGGTATTCATCATTCTCCAAGTGAGCCAGTCCTTTTTATGACACAGGCTTACCACAGGGTCAGTCTGCAGAAGATCCATTATCAGTATCTCCTTTTTCTTTCTTCCTTGAGTCATCCTCTCCCCAAATGCCCCCCCGGCTCCACCACCACCTTCCAGCCACTTTTCCTGTACAACATGGTCAGCAGCCATGACGACAGCTCCAGCCTACCCAGGACTCTTACAGAGGCTGGATCTATCTTTTCTCTGTGAGAGAGTAGGAAGACTTGTATCATTTTTTTCCCCAAAATACTTAGCTTTGCAGCTATGGAATTTAGTGTAGTCATTTGGAATTCTCTTAGATTTTTACCTTGTGAATTTTTACTCCTATGTGATCAAAACCTCTGAGGTTTACTGACAGAATGTGCAGCAGATACTTTATTCCATCGTGATGGATTTTTTGGATGATGTTAAAAAACTCATTTTCTGCCTTTCAAGACTCCTTAATTTTTCCTTTCTTTCAGTTAAGAAACACATCACAACTGTCAATATCTATTGTCTTATTAATAAATCAGATTAAATTTTGACTTTTATTTTATATTTCATATGGTCTTTGCTTAGGTCATGTTAAAAATTTCAAAGATTCAGTAGAATCTTATATATCCTATTACATTAAAAAAATTTAAATATCCAATATATGAATTAATGCCTAATAACAAAATATGAATTCATAGTAATTCTAACAAACTGGAAGGGAACATGCCATTAAAGAAGGGACTCTAAAAACACAGCTGGGATGGTCCTCAGTCTACAGAGGTTCAAGTATGTCATTTCTGCAGAACGGTTAGACTTTTCCCTTCCTTTCTGGTGTTCCTCTTCTAATAGTCTGTCTTATGTCTCTACTGTGTTCCTTATTACTATCTCTACCTATGAGTTACTCCAGCCTGTAGTCTCATGGCTGGCCACACTTATATGAGAGAAAAGCAGTTGGATTGTCAATTATGCCTCTTTATCTTCCGCTCACATGGGCTCCCACACCACAGATGCACATGTTTCTTGCAACTGAGAGTACCTTATCCTCAAAGATAGACAGAAAACTCATCTGACCCACACCCACTAGCTCTCATCTGGTCTGTGAATTCCTGGGCACTTGTGTTCTCATGGTCACCTCTAGAATAACTTATTGTTCTTTGGAACTAAAGATTTCACTCAGGTCTCACTGTCGTTCAGATGTTCTTCTTTCTCTCCTTGACGCTTGCCTAGACATGGAACACAATGTTTTTCTTTGCAAATCCCAAAAACCCCTTCTGCATAAGGCACAGATTTATAACTGCATGGCAAAGAATTTAAAAAAGTAGTTATCAGAGACTCCTGTCCTTCATCAATGTATCTCCATGGGTGTCACCTCCCTGCTGTCCCACTGCTCTATCTTGTCTGCCACTTCTCTTTTCTTACATCTCCACTCAGTCTCATCACCAAGTTTCTGTTTATGTCTTGGGCAGAAGAGTTTAGTTATCTCTTGGTCTCCCAGTTTTCTTCTAAGTCATGACTGAGGCCTCACTTTGGGGCACCTAAATCAATGTGTACTGGTACATAAAAGTCCAGGGCTCTGGACAGAATTATGCCACTTCCATTGGGTCAGAAGTGATTACAGTCAAAAGTAGTAGTAGTGTTTGTTTTTTCCCTCTACCACTTACTATGTCACCTAGAAGTTGATTAAGATCATGTTGGAATTTTGCTAGGAATTAATCTGTTCTTAGCTG
Organism: Felis catus; assembly: GCF_018350175.1. Taxonomy (NCBI): domain Eukaryota; kingdom Metazoa; phylum Chordata; class Mammalia; order Carnivora; family Felidae; genus Felis; species Felis catus. The sequence goes on from NC_058369.1 coordinate 21,910,042, forward strand.
ATTCTCTTTCTTCAATTCTAAAGTAAAGCACTATAGAAGGCCTTGATTCTAACTTATGGCAATCAGAATGGGTGAGACGAAAACACTAGATTGACTTCATGTAGTTATTGCTTTTTGTTATACAGTGTGTCTCTGTTGATATTCCTGCATATAACTTAATCACTTCTTTATATAATTGAGAGGTGATAGCTTGACTTGATAATACAAATTTATTAAAGTTGAGTTTGGTTGCTGGTTCTGGAACAAGATGGAGTGGATGCACTTTTCCCTGGTCCTTTTCCTTAAATACAACTACACACACTGTGAATTATTGAACAGACAGTGATAAAGGGACTCTGAAGGCTAGAAAGTAGAAGCACACTGGTAGAAAAATTTAGGATATGAGGAAGAACGTGGTGAGTTTCCTGAGTTCTCTTTTTGTCTCTATCATACCCCTGGCCCAGTGCTAGAGAGGCCTGCAATCTGGAACCAACAATATGGTGAAAGACTTAGACTCACCTATTCAAGAAGTGAGTGAACTCCAAATAAGACAAAAAAAGAAATCCACATCAACTTCTTTTTTAAAAAAAAATGTTTATTTATTTTTGACAGGGTTGGGGGAGGGGGCAGATAGAAGGGGAGACAGAGGATCCAAAGTGGGCTCTGCACTGACAGCACAGAGCCTGATGCAGGGCTCGAAGTCATGAACTATGAGATCATGACCTGAGCTGAAGTGGGATGCCCAGCCAACTGACCCACCCAGGCACCCCTCTACACCAGCTTCTGAAATCTACCCACTTTTGAAAACTAGAAGAGAAAAAAGATCTTTATTTTTATTTATTTTTTTGTAGAGAGAGAGAAAGCATAAGTGGGAGAGGGGCAGAGAGAGAGAGAGAGAGAGAGAGAGAGAATCCTAAAGTAGGCTCCATGCTCAGTGTGGAGCCTGATGGTGGGCTTGATCCTACAACCCTGGGATCATGACCTGAGCTGAAATCAAGAGTTGGACGCTCAACCAACTGAGCCACCCGGACTCTCCTAGAAAGATCTTTAAAGCAGCCAAAGAGAATTGACATAGTTATCTGTAAAAGAACACCAACTTAACTAACAGCAGATTTCTCCTCTGAAACCAAGGGGTCCAGGGGGAAGTGATGCAGCATTTCTCGAATGCTGAGAGAAAGGAATTGCCAGCCCCAAATCCTGTATTGAGACAGATTACCCTTCAAGAATGAAGGGGAAATAAAGACATTCTCAATCAAAGAAAAAGTAAGAGAATTTGTTGCTAGCAGACCTATCATTAAAGAACGGATAAAGAAAACTCTAGACGGACACACACATACACACACTAACAGAAGAAGGCTGGGACCTTCAGAAAGGGTAGAAGAACAACAGAATAAGTAAAAACACACGTGAACATAATAGAATACACTGTAACACCATCTGAAGTGGTGCCCAACATATGTAGAGGAGATAATATTGTAAAATGGGGGTAGCAAAGCAACCTAAATGGAAACAAGTTTTCTACACTTCATTTTTCACTTGAAAATGTCAGCACAAGGAGGCTGTGATAAGTTCCACATATCTGTAAGGCAACGCCTACGGTAACCAACACAAAACTATAAAACAGTATATTAGAAAATATCATAAAACAAATAAAAATGGAACTCTAAATAAATGTACCCAAAGAATTAAATATATATCCCAAAGAACTGAAAGCAAGGACTCAGATACTCACACACCAGTGCTCATAGCATCAGTCACAGTAGCCAAAAAGTGGGAACAGCCCAGATGTCCACCAATGGACCAGGTGTCCATTGTGTATACACACAATGGAACATTAATCACCCTTAAAAAGGAAGGAAATTCTGACACGTGCTACCAAATGGATGAACCATGAAGACATTATGCTGAGTGAAATAAGCCAGACACAAAAGAACAAATACTGTATGATTCACCTCCTAGGCGGTACTTAGAATGGTCAGATTCATAGAGAGGAGAACAAGTGCTTTCCAGCGGATGGCAGGCGGGGTCATTAGGAGTTGCAGCTTCATGGTTAGAGAGTTTTTGTTTGGCGTGAGGAAAGGGTTTTGGAAGTAGATAGTGGTAGTGGTTGCACAAGATTGTGAACATACTTAATGGTCCTGAATCCTACACTTAAAATGATTAAAATGGCTAATTCTATGTTGTTTACACATTTTACTACAATGAAAGGAATGTGGTTAAGAACATGCAGCTCCTGGAACCCACCGGCAAGGACTGGTAAGAGGGAAGAGACAGGTGGCTTATCGCTATCCCCTAGGGGCCAGTACTAGAGAAGCTGTGCTCCAGCTAGGTCTGCTGAACAGCCCGTGTTTGGTGGAGTCTTAAGCTATGAAGACAAGGCATGGCAAGAAAAGCTACCTTCTGAACGGTGAGGATCTTTATGAAGAACCTCAGTTCTCAGCCACAAAGTCAGCTAAACTTGGTGTAAGCTGGTGAGTGGGGACAGATTTGCATCATGTATTTTCCCTCTGGTGTTTTTCACAATACGCATCTGATGATCAGCTGTGGAATGTTAAAGTAGATGTGCTGATCTGGAGAAGAGAGAGAGAGAGCTCAGGGTTTTCAGCCAGGGTTACTGGAAACCCTCATGGTGACCTTGTCTGACTTCACTCCTTTTGTTCTCATTCATTCATTACGCCTACGTCCCTGAGCCACCTGCCATCTCAGGAGAATGAAATTCTTAGGCTTCACTGCACCGTAGGGTCAGTGTGTCGCAGTCTAAGTGACTGGGGATGCTGGAGAAGTGGGCTAACATGTGGAGCGAAAGTTCCTTCCCAACACCAAGATTCCCAGGGCCCCTTGGGTTGCACAAAGAAGCTTGTTTTGATGGGGTTTTGGCTGAGTTATCTCTGAAGTTTGGCTGTTGAAAGATTCATTTGGCCTTAGCCTAATAAAACAACCAAGAGAACATTAATATATTACAGGAAAGATAAATACCCTGTCTTTAAGAACAAGATCCTACATATAAGCATTTGGGGCACATTTTGCATATGGTTATGCTGACCTATTAAATGTACCAATTAAGTTCATTGACACTACTTTCTGTTTTAATATATCCAGGTGTGTTGAATCCCATGCAATTTATTTCTGAGGAATCATCTGATACTGTGCATTGCTAGCTGGCAGATCATTTATTCGTTAAGCATTGAATCAATTAGTATGCATGAGGTCCTTTGCTATATATATTTTTAAATTTTAATTAATTAAAAATTGTTTAGTGCTTATTTATTTTTGAGAGAGAGAGAGACAGTGTGTGAGTGGGGGAGGGTCAGAGAGAGAGACACACACACACACAGAATACAAAGCAGGCTCTTGGCTCTGAGCTGTCAGCACAGAACCTGACATGGGGCTTGAACTCACAAACCCTGAGATCATGACCTGAGCCAAAGCTGGCCTCTTAACTGACTGAGCCACCCAGGAGCCCCTAATTTTTATTTTTTTAAATTTATTATTTCCTCTGCTATATTTTGGATCTGGATGTAAAGCCCTCTCCCTATCATCCTCACTGCCATCAGTATGCCAGAAGCAGGGGACTAACTCCCGCAGCCGTGGCAGGATGCCTTACACCGCACAAAGCGGCTGGGGTCTAGCAAAGGCCGGGGTTGCTCTGCTGACTTCTCAGGAATTTAGAGGACAAGGTGACCAAGTGTTGGTATTTGGTGTATGGTGTTCTTTTTCCTATTAATCGTTATCAATAAGGGGTTTGTTAATTTTGCATTTTCTCCTAAACATCCCTTGAGAGAAGATGGGCTTTACCTCCCCCCAGAAAGTGGAACCTGAGATACAGGCATGATTGACCTGCTCAAATCATGTAGGGAGTCATTGCAGTATTGGGACCCCAGGTGTCATGAACGGAAAGCGTCTCATCCACCCTCCCTGGTCCTCACTGTCTCCTCTCCTTTGAGAATTTCCTTCACCTCCTGGGTCAGTCCTGATCTCTCCCACCTCTTCCCTACAGAAGCCACTCTCCAGGCTGTTCTCTCTCACACCTTATATTGGGTTCCATTTCTACAATTAGACTGTAGGCTCCTGGAGCCCCTCAAGCAGAGTACAGCATGCAGGGGGCTTCTATGGTGATGCTTTTGCATCTTTCTGTCATCTCTACTAACCCTTCAAAAGGTATCTGTGTTTTATGTGTCTCATCTTATACCAGAGAGTGACATTCCCAAAACACATTTGTCCATATTACAGTTACAATTGGCTGTTCTTGTGGCAAAGGCTCCTGTTTATGTTTCCTTATCTGAAGAGACAGTTCTCTTTTTGTGGGGTCTTAAAATACCTAAGGGAAAGACACAGAGTTAAGATATAGCTGGAGGGGGTGCCTGGGTGTTTCAGTCAGTTAAGTGCTCAACTTTGGCCCAGGTCATGATCTCATGGTTCATGGGTTAGAGTCCCGCATCGGGTTCTGCACTGACAGTGTGGAGCCTGCTTGGGATTCTTTCTCCCTCTCTCTCCCTCTCTCCCTGCCCCTCCCCCGCTCACTCACTCTCTCTTAAAATAAAGAAATAAACTTAAATATGTTATAAAAAAAAATATAACTGGAAAACACAGTTTCATTTCTTTTAAAATAATTATTACAAAAATTTTGATGCATAACTAAATGTGTGTATAAGTACACACACAAACATGTAAGTTATGAAGTTGAATAATAAAATAATACCAACGAGGCTGATACTCAATAAAACAAAACCAATACTTTTGAAACTACCTCTGAATTTCTTCTTAATTTCATTTCTGTGTTTCCCTATCCTCACCTCAGTGAACCACTAGCTGGAATTTGGTGTTTATCATTTTCTTACTTTTCTTTATAATCTTCATACGTGGCTATACACCACAAAACAATATATTGTTTACTTTTACATTTCTGGACTTCAGATAATTTCTATCATGCAGTATATTTTTTGGTATTTGATTTTTTTTTTTTTACGCCTAGCATATTTTTCAGATTTAAATGTTACTGTGTGTAGCTGTAGTTCATTGATTGTCCCTGCAGTGTAACATTCCATTGTGTGAATATTCTACAGAGTTTTGACCATTCTTCTGTTGGTTGACTCTTTGGTCGTTTCCAGGTTTTTACTGAGAATGCTGCTGGAACATTCTGATCCATGTCTCTTGGTACAGATGTGCAAGACTTTTTCTAAGATATCTGACAGTTCTGCTTTGATTTACTCTCAGATCTAATTCTTGACCTTCTGCTGTTCTGCTTTATCCTGCAGGAGGCTGATTCCTTATGTTTCAGACTTTGTGTCAGCTGGGTTGGGCAGATGGGAGGCACTGGGTGGTGGGGGAGATTGGAGGGCACAAGGAAGAGAGAAACCAGGTATTTCTCTCCTCTTTCTGTCTTGAGTGGTGTTTCTGGGGCAGTGGCTTGAGCTTCTGGACAGGCCACTGTGGTTCTAGCTTCTGTTAGGCAACTGTGGTCCACATGTTTCTATAACATTGCTTCCTCCCTTTGTCCCTCTTGCCTGGGACTCATCAAACTTTTCCTATAAAGATAGTAAATATTTTAGCTTTGAAATCCATACAGTCTCTGTTGGAACTACTCAATTCTGTAAACGGGTATGGCTGTGTTCTAATAAACCTTTACTTCCAAAAACCGGACCACACATATACAGACTGATAATTGTTCTGTCAATTCCTGAGGCTCAGTTTACTTTTCTGGAATTTTATTCTTTCTTTTTTTTCTTTTTCTGGTTGTTGCTTTGTTTTTCTGCATATCCCTTTGAAGGAGTTAATGTTTTCTGTTTATGTTATAAAATTAGCCTTGGGTAAATATCATCCATTCCCTGAATTTCTTTCTTTTTTCCTCATCTATTTTTTAAATTTTAACTCCAGTATATGAACACGCAGTGTTATATTAGTTTCAGGTGTACAATAGAGTGATTCAACAGTTCCGTGTATTAGTTAGTGCTCATCAAGTTAATGCACTCTTAATCCCTTTCACTATTTCACCCATCTCCCCCACCCACCTCCCCTCTGGTAGCCATCTGTTTGTTCTCTATAGTTAAGAGTCTGTTTTTTTGGTTTCTCTTTCTCTTTTACTTTCTTTTCCCTTTGTTCATTTGTTTTGTTTCTTAAATTCCACATAAGAGTGAAATCATATGGTATTTTTCTTTCTCTGATTAACTTACTTGATTTAGCATTATACTCTTTAGCTCTATCCATGTTGTTGCTAATGGCAAGATTTCATTCTTTTTTAAGGGCTGAGTAATATTCCATTGTATAGATATACCACATCTTCTTTGTCCATTCATTCATCAATGGACACGGGCTGCTTACGTAATTTGGTTATTGTAAATAATGCTGCAATAAACATAGGGTGCAGGTATCCCTCTGAATTACTGTTTTTGTATTTTTTGGGTGAATACCCAGTAGCACAATTACTGGATCATAGGGTAGTTCTATTTTTTTTGAGGAACCTCCATATTTTCCACAGTGGCTGCACCAGTTTTCATTCCCACCAACAGTGCATGAGTGCTCCTTTCTCTCCACATCCTTGTCAATACTTGTTGTTTCTTGAATTTTTTATTTTAGCCATTCTGAGAGATGTGAGGTGAGATCTCATTGTGTTTTTGATCTGCATTTCCCTGATGATCAGTGACATTGAGCATCCCTTATTCTTTTCATTTTTAAGATTAGATAATTTTTATTGATCTGTCTTCAAGTTTGCTAATACTTTCTTCTATCAAGCCCATCTAGTGAAATTCAGTTACTGTTCTTCTCAATTTTTGAATTTCCATTTAGTTTTAAAAATTGTTTTCTTGCTGACATTCTCTGTCCGCTCACTCAGTGGGACCATATGTTCTGTTAACTCCTGGAACATACTTATAGCTGCTTAAAGTTGTCTGCTAAATCCAACATCTATGCTACTTCAGGGTCACATTTTCCTATTCCTTTGCATGTCTAATAGTTTTGAATTGTATACTGGAAATTGTTCCTGATATATTTTAGAGAACCTGGATTTTGTTATCTTTATCTGAAGGGTAATGATTTTTATTCTAGCAGGCAGTTCAACTACTTGCAGGTCACCTTGAATTTATGCAGAATTAGTTTCATGCTTTGTTAGGATGGATCTGTGCAAAGCCCATATCTGTGGCAAGCCCACCCACACCCCCTCAAACTTGGCATGACTCAAACTCCAAAACTATGTCTCCCCCGCAGACCTTGTCAAGGCTGCTGAGCGATCTTTTTCTTATTACTGTTTACATATTCTGGGTACAAATCCTTTGTTCCTCAGATGTGTTGCAGATACAGCCTCTCAGACTATGGCTTGCCTTTTCATTTCCTTTATGATATCTTGGTGGGTAGATTACCAATTAACTAGTTAAATTAGTTATTAATTTTAATGCAGTAAAAATGTTCAAATTTTTAAAAAATGTTAGCACTTTCCTCCTCTTCTTTAAAAAATCTTTTTCTATCCCAATGTCATAAAGATAATTATTTTCTGAAAATGTGTTTGCCCTTCCCAGTTAAGTCTTTAAGGAATTGATTTTTATACCTGGTGTAAAATAGAAATCCAATTTAATTTTTCTGTGTAGATAACCCATTGTCTTAGCACCATTATAGCCCATTTTCCCCCTATGTGATCTACAATGTCACTTTTGAGATATAGTACATTTCTATACATGCATGCCAGGTTGTCCTTATTCTGTTCTACTGCTTACTTTCTCTATCTGTGTACCAATAAACATGACCTTAATTACTATAATTTTCCAAGTCTTGACACCTGGTGAGAAAGTCTTCTCATATTATTTTCTTTCAGGGGTGTTTGGCTATGTTTTGACCTTTGCATTTCTATATATATACTTTAGAATCAGCTTGTCGTATTCCTATTTATTGGGGACCTATCATGTTTTCAACTAAAGAAAAGTGGTTTAAGAATATGTAATATGGCCTTCATTTATAACTAGCTTACATGCAAATTGCAGAGAGGATGAATATACATGAAATTGTGAATAGTGTAAGGCGGTACGGAAAGTGCAGGATTGCATGAAACGTATCAGTAGATACGAGGAACCTTGAACAGAGTCAGATGACGAAGGTGGAAGAGATTAGAGACATCTCAGACGAAGTGATAGGCCTTGAAAGGAGAGATGAAGAGGAGAAGGAGAGGCATGTTCAGAGGTGATAGAAATAAAACTTACCTGAGTGTTAATGTATCCGTTTACAAAGTACTTTCACATATACATATAGTATCTCACTCGGTCCTCAAAGAATACTATCAGGCAGGACAGGTAATATTCTTATTTTAGGGGACATATGGGGAACGTGATTTGCCTGAGAATTCAGTTTGCAAATGCAAGGCCGGACTTCAAACCAGATCTTCTGCTTCTAGGCCAGAGTTCTCTCCGTGTTGTATCCCCTTGTCACTCCATTTATAAGAATGGTTTCTCAAGAAAGCCAGGAGACCTGGAATTGGGGGTCTGTGTTATGCATGTGTCTTCTCCCTTACTTAGAACATGTTAGGAAGCAGGACATGTTTGATCTGAGACCCTGTGTAAGGCTTTTAGCCTACCTGGGGCCCTGCGGAGGAGATTGGGGGGAGGGAACACAGTAAGAGGGGCAGATAAGAATCACACAGTCTCAAAAAGATCTTGCATACCTCTTAGGAAATTAAATTTAATATAGGATCAGTTACATTAACACAGTGGCTCTATTATAACAGGCTTGTTGTTTTTCCTTAAAAAGAATGTCACAAAGTAATTACATATTTTTATCAGGCAAAATTTGGGGTTACTATAATTTGCTCTGAGCTTACATCTGGCACCATATCATTTTGAATGCAGAAGTTTCCAATGCAAAATCGCTGAAGCTGGCAAGGTTTCTACAGATGTCCCCCAGTTTTTGAAAGTTCACATTATGTCATTTCACTCTTATGAAAAACCTACATCAGTACCTGTTTTCACCAACCAAAGAAACCAAAGAGGATTTTCGCTTTTATGAAAAAAGGCAGAAAGCAAAAATAGCATTCAGCGTTGGGTTGCAGCAAGCCCTTAGAAAGGCAATGTGCACCCGTGCAGTGAGCGGCCCACCGAGCTCCTCCTTCTCAGGGAACCACACTCAGCATCTCAGCATCAGGCTACCGGAGCTTTGAACCGTGTCTGTGAGCATCTGTGCTTTATCTTGATTTATTTTGTGCATCTCTTAGCAAGATGTGTCCCAAGGTATCAGAAAAATTGAAGAGAGGTTATCTTTTTGGGTCTGGGAATGCTCAAAATTTTTCCATATAAATTAATAATCATTGCTTCTTTTTTTTCCCTTGACATGTTGGCTTATAAGAGGTTTCATAAAAATGCTCTACTTTCAGATAGCGGGGGAAACATGTACTCATTTCCAGCAATTTCCCTTCATCTTTCCCCAAACCATCAATTTTCAAGGCCCATCTGGTATTCAGAGCCCTCTTGAAGACTCTCCTTCACTTCTAAGTCACACTAGTGCTCAAGAATGAATGTGAACTGATTCATGCTGGGTAAACTGGTTTATGATAAGTTATTTTGAGATCTTTCAGGAGCACCTTCATCTAGCTGAAGCAAAGCTATAAGCTGAAGAGATAAAGGTGTGCAGTGATGGGCTTTCTAGCAGTCACCACTGTTGGGAGACCGGTGGGTGGCACAATCAGAGAGAAAATGTTTGTGTTAGTCCATTAGTTGTATCTGAAGTCACACCAAATTAGCAAGTATTTATTGAGTGCCTACGAAATGCAAATCAGCAGACTTTTACCGAATACTACAAAATGTCTCATTATGGGAAATGTGGCTTGATCTCAGGAGATTTAGGGTCTATTGGAGATGATGTAAATTGGGAATTCTTAATTTGGGGTTCAGATATTTCATGAGCTATCTGAAGTTTATGCAGTATTTTATGCATATGTGTGTATGTGTGCACTTATTTTGCACACTCACACACACATGCATTTTTAGGAACCATTCATCAGAATCTCAAAAGGGGCCTATAGCTCCCCACAAATGGTTAAAAATAACCGGCATTGTTCTCTATTCTGTCCACATATCGATCCAGGACTATGGTAGGAGTCGACTCATTGTCTTCTCAAACAGGGGTGTCACGGTCAGGATTTGGAATGACAGTTCAAGGGGCCTCCAGCTTTGCCATTGCTGCAGGTTAGGTCGGGAAGCTGCGGACTCTGTGACTGAGATTACCATTCAGGACATTTAATAGGGGGTGATTTGGGGATTAACACGTGTAAAAGGGAAGGGGAGAAAGCAGGACTGGGTAGAGGGAGAAGCTGAGCTTTGATGGTGGCTCAGAGGACACCGCAGGGGGTACATGGGGAGCTCTGAAGCTGGTGCCCTTCACTGGGGCTTAGCCTTTACCCCTTACTCTGATCAGCCATTGGCTGTGGACTTTGACAATAAGGAAGTATGGCCTGAGCTCATGCATGAGCAGGGGAAGGGGCAGAGAGAGGGAGAGAGAGAGAATCCCAAGCAGGCTCCATGCTGTCAGCAGGAGCCTGTCACGGGGCTTGATCTCACGAACCATGAGATCATGACCTGAGCCGAAATCAAGAGTCGGATGCTTAGCTGACTGAGCCACCCAGGCAACCCTGGAGAGCATGTGTCTTAACAAGTCCTCCAGCAGACTAGCCAATTGTCCATCTGGTCCGGCTGGCATAATAGTCATCTCTGTAGAGAGTCAGCGTGGTATTCTGTGGGGTTTGCAGCCAGACCATCAGGTCTTTTCAGAGGATAGGAGATTTATGTAGCTCTGGGGCAAGGCTATGAATATATGCTGTATACAAGTGCATACTTGTATACTATAAGTGCATACTATTGTTTGTTCTAAGTGAGTGTGAGCTGTTTTTGACTTCTTTTCTGAGACAGCTAGAAAAGAATGCAGTGTCCAAGTTGGACCACATACCCGAGGCCCTTTTCATCTGCTCTACCAAAGATAGCACATCTGGCCCAATAGTGGGGATACTACTTGGCTGAATTTGCAATAGTCTACTTCCATCCTCCAGGATTTGTGTGATTTTTTGAAGGAGCCAGTCAGGTGGATTAAATGAAGACATGATGGGGACCACCCTTTCTGCATCCTGTAGCCCTTTAAGGGTGGCATCCATTTTTGCCATTTCCCCTGGATATAATTTATTTGGATTTACTATCTTGGCTTGTTTGTAAGCCAAGGGTTGGGAATCAGTTTTGGACGTTTAAATCCCCCCCCCCCCCCCGCCCACCAACTGTGACAGCTCTTACCCCACTGATGTGGATCAGAGAACTGATTGCTATGTGGATTGCAGACACAGAGGGCTTTCTGTGAATGGGGCCAGGGCCAGAACTCCAGTTGTTACCTAAGTCCATTAGGACCCCACTGTAATGGGGAGCGTTGGTGTTTTTGGTCTCTGGAAATTAATGTAAAAAATTTGGCCCTTGTGTCCACCAGTCCTTTTGGGTGGTCCCCTTTCCTCAGTGTGTAGTTATATGAGTAATGGCTTCAGGACTATTTGGGAAGGAAATGGAGGGAAACATTTCCAGGAATACTTACTGTGGTCTTACAGGATCCTTCCATTTGAGGGTCTGGCTTCTTCTTCAGGGAATTATTCCTGTGTCTAAAAACTGGCTTAGCAGCATCATTTACTATTGTCAAATTATGGAAGCATCCCAAGTGTCCATTGATTCATTAATGGATAAAGAAGAAGTGGTATATATTTACAATGGAATATTACTCAGCCATCAAAAAGAACGAAATCTTGCCATTTGCAATGATGTGGATGGAGCCAGAGAGTATTATGCTAAGTGGAATAAGTCAGGCAGAGAAAGAAAAATATCATATAATTTCACTCATATGTGAAATTTAAGAAACAAAACTAATGCACAAAGGGGAAAAAAAGAGAGAGAGAGAGGGAAACCAAGAAACACTCTTAACTGTAGAGAACAAACTGATGGTTACAAGATGAGAGGTGGGTGGGGTGATGGGTTAAGTAGGTGATGGGGATTAAGCAGTGCACTTGTGATGAGCACTGACCAGTGCTTGTATGGAAGTGTTGAATCACTATATTGTACACCAGATATTAATATTACACTGTATGTTAACTAACTGGAATTTAAATAAAAACTTAAATAAAATAACACAAAATTAAAAAAAAACCTGGCTTAGGTTCAGAAACTAGGCAAGGGACCTTAACATTTTTGGGGAACAATGGCCCTCAACCTCCTCATTGTGTAGACTTGATTTCTTTTGATTTTACAGTCTGAGCAATACTCTTGTTGGCATCCTATTTATTTGTCCCCAGGGAATATTGTGTTCTAGAATCACCTCCACAACTCGGTGTCCTGGGCCTGTGGGCTGCCCTCACAACCCCACCACTCACTGTATGCTTGTGTCCACCTGCCTTCTGGCAGCCCAGCCTTTTTTTTGCAGCAGCAAGGTGGGGTTCCAGGGTTGGGTCCCATGATCCTCATCCTCACCGCTATCAATAAATTCAGCATTGCAATGACATCTCTACTGTGGTCCCTGTGCCAAGAAGGCAGCCACAGTTGAACTTCTTTGCTCTGGTAAGTGGTATGTCCTCTGGTGGGTTTTCTGCCCTTGCATGGTATATCCACTGTGGTACCCCCCCCCCCCCGCCCCCCAACCAGCTGTTTCATCCTTATTCTGTTATCTGCCACCATTAGTTCTGGAATTTCTACTTCACTTAGTGTGGCCCTTTGCCTTTTCTATGCTTCTAGGAATCATCCTAGTAAAGCACGTGCACCGTCTCCCGGGATCCTTGCCAGGGTGTTATATCACGTATCCCAGGAGAGCACTCCCAAAGCGATAAACCCTCCATTATTGAGCCTTATGTTCTGCCTTCCTTGGTGGAGCATTCTCAGGATCCAGGCCATGTGTACCCTCCTCACTCCTGTGGCCACAAATGTCCCGCCTCTCCCTTGTGGTGTGGTCTCCTGTGGCCCCGCCAGCGTGCCTCCACTTAAGGCCATAGCCATCCAATTTCATTATCCTTATTGTCACTATGTTGCCTATATTTCTCCAATTCCTGGTACATTACACCAGCCAGTGCTGTTCTTTCCACCAGTGTACCACCCCATTCCACCACAGTTAAGAATTTTAACAATTACGTTGCTACCTTGTGCCACCTAGTGCCACACAGTCCCACCAGTGATGGGATCCTCACTGTCAACTGTGTGATCCAGCTCCCAAATCCTGACCTACTGTCAGCTTTCTCAGACTACATCTGGTGCCAGTTGGAGATTAGCATACTTATTAGGAGTTGCTCTTAGGATCCTGTGGACCCTGTGGAAGTGAAGGGAAATTGAGCTGAGATGCAGTCTGGGTAGCAGCCTCAGCTGACCCTGGAGGGAGTTCAGAAGCTGGGGTGGCATGACCCTTTAAGATTGTCCCAAGTTGGGGCAAGAGGGCTGAGTCTTTAAACCCCCATATCAAAGAGTCATTGGATTCAGGATACTTTGGTAAGGGGCCTTGACCTTGGCAATGTGGCTGTGTGAGCTGAGGTGATTTGTGTAGAGGCTGACAGCTGAGGGCTTTTTGCTGGTGGCCCACCTAGGAGCTGGGAGAGACTTTTATCCCAAAAGCAATACCTGTGTAGAGCGTCACAGCTTCCAGTACAGTCAGTAGTTAGGATTTAAAAAATCTTGAATGTGACATCCCCTGATCTCATCTGCCTTTGTTGATGAAATTATCTTAGTAGTGATTTCTTAGTGATTATCTTAGTAGTAAAGAGTAAGCCATAAATTTAAAGACTAAATGCTCTTTAGGGTGAGGCAAGCTCGTAGGGAAGTGAGAACAACAGGGTTTGACTTTGTGACCTTGAGCAAACTCCTTCATCTTTGAGCCTCCTTTCTCTGGACTAGGACGCCAATCCCTGCTTACTTTCTGTTGGTTGAGAATCTTATTAGCCATGAGACAGTATATTTGAATGAGGTACCTCTGATTTTAAAGCTTCAGCCAACCGAATACGGTTTCCTGTGCACTGTTACAAGTGATAAGTGAATGGAAGGATCCCTCTTTTCCAAAAGAGTTTCCCTGCACAAAAAGCTCATGTCACTGGAAGTCTTTTCAGGGTTCTACAGTCTTGGGAAAGGAGGCATACTAGGTTGTTGTCACTCATTCACACCCTAGGACATGGAGGAGCCTCCAGATGTGAAGAGAGGGGTAGGGGCCCCAGGAGGGAGCAAGGTGTGTGTTGAAAATATGCTGCCCAGCTCTGGCTGTCTACCGATGTTTGCCTCACTGGCTAGGCTAACTAGGCTGGGCTGGCTGCTGCTCACTGGATTGCTCTGCTGGGAGCTTGGAGCTCTCCTACGGCAACATAGGAGCGTGCCTATTTTTCTAGTTAGATTCCAAGTCATCGAGTGTTTCACTCAAGTCCTACTGAGTTGCACAGAAATCCGAGTTCCTCCGTGGTCTCTGGATCCTAAGCGCTGCCAGCCGTGTGAGCAAGGAACCATGCAGGTACCAGCACCGTCCGCAGTCTACTGAGTAGAAATTGAGTGGCTAAAGAGAACTGATAAAAGGCAGTTTCCACATCTACCTCATTCATCATTTCTAGTGTTTTAGATTATAGCGAGTGCCCTCCATTCAATCACTCCTCATCTCCTGGCAGGAGGTAATAATGACACCTATTCTGGGCAGAGTGGATAATGATAAAATCCTCTGTGCCCACAAAGTGCCTTTCACCACGTTGCTCTGTGCTCACAGAGCTCAGCTAAAATGCAGCCTATGTTCGATTCAGTCTGCAGAGAAGCAGGCTCAGAGATGGCACGAGACATGCAAAGAGATGTCTGTGGGGAGGGAGCGGGAGGAGGCAGGCATCCACGTGCAGGTCTGACAACTGAGGAAGGAGGCAGGGAAGGAAGCAGGGCTGTGTGAGGAGTCTTGGAAGGACCTCATCACCATGCTTGGTCATGGACTGGGGCTGAGGGTCAACTGCACTCACATAGCAGGAGATCTGAGCTGTGTGTTTCCATGGCCACTGGCATCCACTCCTTGCCCTGCACAAATCTCTCCTCTTTACAGCTCAGGGAGCAGCTTCTTCATAGTCCCTGCCCATCTCTCTTCCTGAGGGCAGGGGAGGGGGGCTAGGAGAGGTTAATGGGATGAACAACACATTGCGGTTGGTCCCAGGTTCCCGGGGGCTCCCCTCCCCCTCCCCCTCCCATGCATTCCAAGTTCCCCTCACCCTCAGCCATCACTTTGGCAGGTCACAGTGACTTATTGGTATTGGGTCCCAAACCTCCGTCTCCAGGGTCTGAGCCCTTGGTAATCGTACCCTTCTCAGGCTGGAGTTGCTATGCCTATCTGTTTATCTGTTTACAGTTACAAGGGGATGAGGGAATACCAGCAGGCAGTGCCCCGGGGCCCCTGAGGAAAGGGCTACCAGCCCCTCCAGATCCTTTGCATATTCTCACCTCAGGCTACTTGCCAGCCTGTAAGACTGGGACCCTGTGGGGGAAGACCTCTTTGCTGGCATTCAAGGCCAACTCTGAATGTGGCTGCTATGCAGCTGCTGTCCATTTGCGGCTCATATCCACAAACAGCTTATGTCCAACATTGAAAAAAATTGACATGTAATTCACATCCCATGTGGATTTGTAAGTTGTTCGTAAACCACACTTGGGCCTTCTCCTGCTCTTTCTTCTTTCTCTCCTGGGCCATAGGTGCAAGCCTGGAGGGGGTCCCTGCACAGTTGTGGTGGGTGGTCTGGGGTCTAGGCTACCTGCTCATGTGGCTGGCTTGTGCTCTCTGGTCCTGCTCAGGCTCAGTCACGATGTGCCATTTCTGTCTCCTGATGGACTGTTGCTGGGCATGTCCCACTTCAGGGCTTGGCAGGTCCTGCTAACCAGCTCGTTATGGACAGCTGTATGCTCTCTCGATTACCTCAGGGCCAAGCATTGTGTCTCTATCGGGGCCCCATCAGGGACTGTTTTCTGAAAGGCATAAAAACACTCCATCGCAGATGGCATGGCCTTGTTCCAGAATCCCAGGGGCCTGCGTTGTGATTCTCCTGCTGGGGCTTGCCAGAGGCTCCACAGTGCATCTTGTTTTCTACCGCTAACACCCCCAACTTGACAGGGTCTTACAGAGACTAAGGCCCACGTAGCAAGACAGGTCTGCTATATATGCTGCATAGACCTTTGCTGCTTTGGGCTCCATCCAGAGCTGGCAGCCTTCCATGTTACCTGGTGTGGGCTAGAGCAGGATTCCTGGGTGTGGGATGTGTTGCTTCCAGAACCCAGAGACGTCTACCCGGCACTGTATTTCTTCTTTGTGGTACGGACTGCAAGATACAGCCAGCTGCATGTTTGGTTTGGAAGGGATATTCTGGCATGCCCCTGACTGTTGGACCTCTAAAAACTTCAATGAGGTGGCAGGTCCCTGACGCTTCGTAGGGTTTATCTCCCACCCCCTGCCACACATGTGCTTTATCAAGACATCAGCCATACTAGCTAGCTACCTTTTGCTTGTCCTGTCTTTAATGGAATGGATCTGTGTGGTGTTCTGTGCAATGTCCAGGAAGCCAGACTATATCATGACAGAGGGCAGGAGAATTATCACAACCCTAAGGCAATATTGCTAATGAAATTATCATTGGTCCCATATGAATGCAGAATGAAAAAGAATGCATTTGCAAATCAAGTATATATCCTGTACTTGAGGCCTTATTCATCTACTCTAGCATTAATACTATGCCCAGCACAGCAGCTACAATTGGGACTACTGTTCAGCTGAGCTTGTAGTCTGTAGGCATCTCTAGGATCTATTCGGTTTCTGCAGGGGCCAGACTGGTAAATTAAATGGAAACATGGTAAGTCTTATATTCTGTTGGTTTTTAATGATGGCACTAATCTCCATCTCCCCCAAGTAATATTGTTTTTGATTTACTCTCTTGGCTTGTGGGGGTTCAGTTTCAGAGTTTCCCCTTGGTCTTTTCCACTATGATAGCTCTTAGCCCACAGGCCAAGGATCCAATGTGGAGGTTCCTCCAACTGCCAAGTATATCAATTCAAATTATACATTCAGAGACTGGGGGAATGATTACTGGGTGAATCCATGGACCCATTGGACCCACTGTGAGTCAGACTATAACCAGGACTCTATTTATTACCTGGTGCCCCCAGGAGAGGGGTGTTACAATGATGCTTTGGGTCTCTAGGTATCAATATTAACTCAGATTCTGTGTCAAATAGTTCTCAAAAAGTCTGGGAGTTTCCTTATCTCCACTCAGTAATAACATGAGTAACTGGCCGTAGGTCCTTTGGAGAACTGGGGAATCATTATAGTATGCACTATAGTGCACATACATATAGCTATGCCATTATGAGTCTGATTGCCCTGTGCACCTCACCTCTTTTAGGCAGTGGGTTCCAGATCTAGAACTTGCCATGAGTCTTGGAACTGAGAAGGGAAAGTGACTTTTTTTTAATATTTATTTTTTAGAGAGAGAGAGAGAGAGAGAAAGAGAGAGAGAGAGGAAGCGTGAGCTGAGGAGGAGCAGAGAGAGAGGGAGACACAGAATCTGAAGCAGGCTCCAGGCTCTGAGTTGTCAGACAGAGCCTGATGTGGGGCTCAAACCCACAACCTGTGAGAGCATGACCTGAGCCAAAGTCAGAGGCTTAACCGACTAAGCCACCCAGGTGCCCCAGGGAAAGTGACTTTTAAAGAGGTAACCACTTTCAGCCTCTTGTTCCTACATTTTTGCTTTTTTTTTTCTTATAGATGTTGAATTAAGTAATACTCTTGCTTATCTATTTTACCCCTAGGAACTCTGTGCCCTATTAACCATCTCCAAATGCTATGTGTGCCAGGCCCCCTTGACTGCCTCCCAGGCCCCTGTTACTTTGGGCCCCATCTTCCCATGGATATTAGTGAAACCAGCTCTGTGATTGCTGTTTCTATCATGAGCTTGGCTGAAGAGGAGAGCTGCCACTCAACTTCTTAGTGATGCCAGGTGGATGGGGACTCCTCAAGCCAAAGATGCCTGATGGAGGAGTCTGCATCTTGCTGGGATGAGCCTGCCTTACTTCCCCTGCTGTGCTCAGTCATCAGTGGGGAGCAGCCAGCAGAAGCCTGGCACAAATGTGGTGGCAAATCTAGAGCAGGAGCAGCTGGGGCCATCAGTTGCTTATGCTCTCTGCAGCAGGGGACATGAGCTGGGTTTTCCAGGGGGCAGTGCAGCCTCACTCAGGGACACATCAGGAGTGGAGAAGGCCTCTATCTAGCTCATAACATGGTAAAAGGAAGGAACAATTGTACAAAGGTCACTAGGCACAGTTTCTGTTTTTTTTTTTTTTTTTTTTTTTTTAAACAGGGGCAGAGGGGTGGGGACAGAGGATCTGAAGCAGGCTCTGTGCTGACAGCACAGAGCCCAATGCGGGGCTCAAACTCACAAATGTGAGATCATGACCTGAGCCAAAGGTAGACGCTTAACCAACTGAGCCACCCAGGCATCCCCAATTCTGTTTTTTTTTCTCCCCCTAAAATACTTCAGGAAACTTCACCTTCAAATATTAATTCTTCTCTGTGCCCAACACTGTCTAACTTCAGAACATCTTCATCACCCCAAAAAGAAACTCTGTACCCATTAGCAGTCACTCCACATTCTTCCCTCTCACCTGGTTCCCAGCAACCACAAATCTACTTTCTGCCTCTATGGATTTGTCCATTCTGAATATTTTATGTAAATGGAATCATACAATATATGGTCTTTTGTGTCTGACTTCTTTCCCTGAGCATATTTTCAAGATTCATCTATGTCATTGTATCAGCACTTCATTTCTTTTAATGGTTACATGATAGTCTTTTGTATGGATGTACCAGTTTGGTTTATCCATTTACAGGTTGGTAGACAATGTGGGTTGTTTCCACTTTTTGGCAATCATGAGTAACTCTGTTCTGAATATTTGGGTACATGTTTTTGTGTGAATGGATGTTTCAGTTCTCTTGGGTATAAGTGGATGGCTGGGTTGGAGATAACTCTATGTTTAATTTTCTGAAGAACTGCCAAGCTGTTTTCCAAAGTTTTTATAGGCATTTTGGAAGACACAAAAGAGAAGATAATCCCTCATTCCAAAAAGCCTACAATTTACAGTAGATGGGGAGAGGAGATTAACGTTCATACGTTGAAAGTATAATTATAATATAGCTTATGAAAAAGAACCAAACCACATAACTCTAAATTAACAGTGGATCTACGGTCATGTACCCTTAGAGCCGGAAGAAAGGAGAGGGGCAGGGAATGATGAATGTGTGCTAAAATAGTTAGAGCTATGCCCCCAAAGCCTATATTTCTACATCCTCTTCAACAAGACAGGATGGGATTATGGAGATAAAGGAGTGGCAACTGCTTGACCCTCTGGAAAGCCTGCCCTGTGTCAGAGAGGTCCTCTGCTTTCTTTGTTTACGGTATGTTACATTTTAAGATAAGAATCTGGTATGGTGGACATAGTTTGAAACTATGTTTTAGATATTTTCTCCAAAAGTGAACATAAATTTGAGTAGAACTATTCCCATTCTCCGATCTGGTCTCCCTTGTGACATTTGTTGTCTGTCTTGTTGGGGTTACAGTTACGATCCGTGGCCAGCAGCAGCGGGAAAGCAACCAGTTCCCAGAGGAAATGAACCCTGAACTCTGCACTCAGGGCCACAGAAAGAAGCATCTTGGGGGCATTTTCTATTTTGGGCTAAAACAATATTGCAGCATGAATAATCATCCACACTGCTTCCTTCAGGCGACTTCTTAATGGATGGAGTCAACTACTTTCCATTTTCCATCCATTTATCTTGCAGAGACCATATGTGTGATAGGATGGAAGTTATTCCCACTCAATTATTCTGAGATACTTCCTAAGTAAAACTGACATCACCTTTGGTCCGTCTCACTTCGATGTTTGTGGGCAATCTTCTACTCTCTGAACTTGGTAATTCTGTTCTCAGCGACCGGAGCTGGCCACCCTTCTTGGAGAAATCAGCCACCCACATAGCCCTTGAAGACCGCTCACCGCACACTCACCTGAAATTGCTCACCCAGTTTGTCCTTCACAGAGAGATTTGTTTTGAGCTTTAAACACCCTCCTTTCTGAGTTTCCTCACCTTATTACAAGGCTGACATTCATTCTGAATGTTAAGTAAGGAAATCTAGGGAGCGGGAGAGAAGGAAGATTTTGTTTGTGCGCCACAGAGCATGTTCTGTTTCCCATTTTGAAGGAGTTGAGACTTGATAATGGACCAGTTCCTTCCACTTGTTCATATTCTCATTTTTTAGTATTACAACTCCCCCCCCCCCTGCAATTGCATGGTGAATCTGTCTTTATTTTCTCCATGACTAAACACTGCATTTTCCAGCACTTAACAAGTCATTGTTCTGAAAAATTGGTTTCAGATCAGACCCTGCTTCCTAATGAGGCAATGACTTAGTTGGCAATACATTTTTTTCCCCTGGACTATAAACAGCAGCAGACATGAAAAAAAGCACAAAAGATGGATGAGAAATAACATTATGCAATTGCCCCTCTCCAGAAGGGTCTGTGAGTAAGAAAAGATTATGGAAGGCTCAGATCTTTGATTGAAATTCTATTATTCAGCAAATGCTAATTAAACAATTACTGTATGACTAGCCCTGGACATTGTTTGCTGAAGACCCAAGGAAAGGAGAGTTGCTACAATCCAATCTGGGAGGCAAGATTTTAATCTTGTTATTTCTGTGCTTCTTTCCTATTTCCTATCACATTAATGCTGGACTCTTCTCTTTCTTGGACATCTTCTGTAATCTGTGATTCACCTGCTCTTATAACTTTACCTCCCATTTTCTTTCCCAAAAGGAGCTCCTAATATCTGTCTAGTCTTAAAATTTTTTTTAAAAAATGTTTATTTTTGAGAAAGAGAGAGAAAGACAGACAGACAAGACAGAGTGTGAGCGGGGGAGGGTCAGAGAGAGAGGGAGACACAGAATCCAAAGCAGGCTCCGGGCTCTGAGCTGTCAGCACAGAGCCCGACACAGGGCCCAAACCCACCAACAGCGAGATCATGACCTGAGCCGAAGTTGGATACGTAACCAACTGAGCTGCCCAGGCGCCCCTGTGTAGTCTTCTGATGGGCCATTTTCATTGGCTTTCGCTCGTTCCTTTCCATCTCCCTTATTCCAAACCCCAAACTTTCCATATTTCAGAGTCTGATTCAGGTTCTACTTCTTTGGAGGCTTCCCCAGTCACTATAGCATTTACTGATCATTTTACTCTATTTTCTCAACACTATAGCATGGATCTATGGGAAATACTTTGGTGCTCGCTTATAAATTATTATGCATTGTTCAATAGTTCCAAGTGCCCAATGAAAATTTCTTTGCGTTGAGAAATTATCTTATGTTGTTTTCCTCTCTCAGAACACTTAACATTCATCTATCACATCCACAATATTTTTTCTGTATCAGGCCTAGTTCAAGGTACTGAAGATACAGTAAGATGAGACAAAGTTCATGCCCACATGGATCTTGCACTCTAGTGGGGAAGACAGACAATAAATAGACCAAATAGGTGATCTAACACCAGGTAGTGGTAATTGATGAGCACAGTGTTGAAGACATGTAAGTTCTGAATAAATTACTCATGTGGGGAACAAATGTGGACCCATGGGAGAATAGCATATAAACAATCTGGTGCAAATTCTTTGTATTTGTGAAGGATCTGTGGTATCATCTTGGGCATTTAACTTTGCTCAGTTTCTTCATCTCTAACATATCTATCATATTACTTTCCTCCAAACCTAGCTATTGGGGAGCTGAATCAGGTCATGTCTATAGGTTGTACTGATTCTTGAAGATAGCCACCATGCTCATGTTCTACAACATGTACACACATAACCACACTGAACATAATATTACTATCCCCTTCCACACTCCAGTGATCATACTTAGTCACCTGCATAATTCACTGGTCTACCTGGTGTTGAAAACCCTGCCTCTGATAACTATTGTCCATTTTGATTCATACTGGATTGAAAGGACTTTAGAATCCACCTCGTTCACTCCCGCACATTGTAGGTGGGGAAATTGAGCCCAAAATGTATACGTGTCATGCTCCCAAAACCATCTAGTAATTTAATGACAGAATCAGGACTAAGAAACTGAGCTTCAGCTACTTTCATCCTGCCTCCACCCTACTGTGATTTCATCATCTAATCTGAAACAGATCTTCCTTGACCCATACAGGCTGCAAGGCCAGTGTTAGGGACTATTGTATTTCCTGATGTGAGACTATTTTTCCACCAAATAGTGTGCTCTGAAAGCCCACCGTATTCAAGGGTCTATTCCTACTGTGTACTGTACTCCCTAGCACATGGATGTATCCAGCAAATGTTGGATGAATGAAGGTATTAGTGAATAATTTAAGTATGTCTTATTTTTGCGAGAAATACATTTCTAAAAAGTGATATGCAAAATGAACTTCAGCAAATAGAATATGACTTTATTCTTGATTCCTATTTGGAGAAGAAAGATGACTATCCTTATTTTTTTAAAACTGTTTATTTATTTTTGAGAGAGAGAGCATGAGCAGAAGAGGGGTAGAGAGAGAAAGGGGGACACAGGGTCCTAAGAGGGCTCCCTGCTGACAGCAGTGAGCTCAATGAGGGGCTTGAACGCACGAACTGAACTGTGAGATCATAACCTGAGCCGAAGTTGGATGCTCAACTGACTGAGCCACCCAGGCACCCCAATATTGAATTTTCTTAAAGCTAGCTCCACCTTTGGTGTGCACACATATGTGTGCGTGCGTGTGTGTGTGTGTGTGTGTGTTCGCATATTGAAAACCCAAGCTTGGGTTGGAGTAGCCGAGAGTGAGGAAGAGGGAAGAAGTAGAAGCCACATCTCAGAATAGGTGGTGTCAGTGTTAAAGGCTGACAAGGGAGAGAGAGGGCTAGGAGGTAGTCTGAGTCACACTGGAGAGAGCCTTGAGTGCCAGAACGGGGAGAGAGGAGACTGCATTGATTTTGGTAAGTCTTTGAAGATTTTTAACAGTTTATAATAACTTCAATCTGCCCTCCACTGGTCTTTCTGGCCTCATTTTGTGCCCATCCCTACTCATAGGCACATACCCACCAAAATAATGATCTACCTGCAGGTTACCAAACTCTCCCTGTTCTAATGGCACCTGTATCTTCCTTTTCTCTCCCATCCCTTTATTTACAATGAACTCTAACTTGTTCTTGAGGTTTCTTCTATCATTTCTTCTAGAAGTCTTTCCTGTCCCCTACTAATGAAGTTGGGCACAGGTCCTGTGTGTCTCTGGCCCCCATGGTTACCTTGTCATTCCACCTACCACTCTGAACTATAATACTTGCTGAATTTTCTGTGTTCATGTCCAGTGTCCATGTCCGTGTCCATGTCCAGTAAGCTCCTTTAAGGGGGACTGTGACATGCTTGCCACTGTATTCCCATTGCCTGGCACATATGGCGTAAGTATTTGATGCATGAATGAAAGAGAATGAGCAAATCAATGCATGGATGGAAACGTATTTGCTGATGACTCTAAGGACATTCCTGGCAAGGCAAATGAAGAAAAGAGAAGTTAGACAGTTTCTATGGTAATCTGGGTAAAAAAGAATGAGTCATAAACTAGTAGCAGAAAGAGTACAAAATGGGGACATAAATTTCAGAGGAGATCTACCAACTGATTGAGTGTACAAAGTAAGGAACCAGAAATGGTTTAAATGCCCTTGAGGTTTGGAGCTTATAAGAATAGTGGCACCCTGAGTGGAATGATAGAAATCAGAAGAAGAAAGGGCTGGTTTGGGGTGGTAGTGGTGGAAAGATATGAGTTTGGTTGTAGACATGCTACTTGGGATACTACAGAATACCAGAGCCATGCATGTTCGTATTACTTACTAAAGCTAATTTTATAGCTAATTTTCCCAATTCATGAAAATGTATCAGAATTAAGCTACTCATGACTGAATGGCAGATCTGGCCTCTTTATCCTCATCATTAATCCTTGGATTGTTTGAAAGACCCCACTTTTCCTTTTCAGTTTGGATTTCTAGGTTACTTGAGAAAATCACCTGGTTTTCACACTTCCATCTAGGCAAGGTCCTGTACACCCAGGAAATTAATGTCTTGAGCTTGACTCAAAGTAGTTGGAATTAAGCCCATTTACATGAGAGTCCTGTCAAGTTTCATGACAATGGCAACTCTTCTAGGACAGTCCCTATGACTAGTGATAGTTCCTCCCTTCCTGCAACCTGGGTCAGACATGGGCTGAGACTCTGCATAGGTGGAATGCACTAGTCACAGCGCTGCCACTGCCAGGTCAGATGGCAAATGAAATGTCCTTTCTGGTAGGATTCCTCTCAGGATTGGCATTTAGCAAAAAAGAATGCCACTGAGGAAGTTTGTCTTTGGCTTTTTTTGTCACTGTTTTTCTCCATGTCCTTTCGTAATAGATCTTTCCTGCTTTGATAGTCTTCCCAGTGTCTGGAAGCTTCTCTAAACTTCGGGTCTCTTGAAAACAATAAGGTCATACCATTCAAACTTAGGTGTTAACGTTGGACTATAACATTTTATCTCCCTTCTCTGTGACATTCCTATCTTAATAGGGGTCAGATTCTTAGTAATGTCTGATGACGTTGGAAAGTTGGTTGGTCTAATGGTATGGCCCCCGAAGGTACAGAGGGGTCCTGGGTTCTGGTCCTAGTACTGTTCTTGACAGACTCTGTAGCCTGGACCAATTGAATGGATAGAGCCTCAGTTTCTTTATTTACAAAATGAGGCAGTTAAACATCATCAGTGGTTTTCAGCCATAGCAACCGTATCAGTGTTTCCTTTTGTTGGTAGCTCCCCTTTTACTATTCTGAAATGAAATCCAGAGATGAGTTACTTATACACATAATTTAAAAATCAATACAGTGCCTTTACTGTAATAGAGAAAGACATAAAAGGAAAGTATTTCTATAAAACAATATGAATTTCAATATGTAAATGCTCAGGCCCACCCACACCAGAAGACATACTAGTTAGATGTTTGCAGCTATATGTAGAATCATAAATGTGACAGTTGAACATGCTATAGCTAGGAGTGTGTGGTCCTGGCCCTCGTATGTCATTTTTATTGGCTATCAAATACACCTAGTGGTATTGCTGTCAGTGATGTGATTTTCTGAAATGGTGAACATTTCTTGGTAAAGTTCCAAACAAAATAAACTATGATCTTCTCTTCTTGGTTGCTTATCTTAAAAAAAAAAAATTGGTGTGTATTTAAAAGGGGAAAAAATACCATGTACTTATATGTAGAAAGGAATTTTGTTCCAGGCTCAGATAATTAAATACATATTTTTTACTTATGTAATTGACCGGCTGGACATTGGGAAGTCAAAGGGGGAAGTGAGACAATGCTCTGCGGAGGGAGGGACTTTTCCACATCGCAGGCTGTTGAATGTCCCTCACCACCACCACCCACCAAACGCTAGTGGGTTCCCTCCAAATTATTAGAATAACAAAAACACCCACCACAATTTCCAAAACAAACTCTAGTGGGGAGAGGCATGAGTGGATGCAGTGGGCAGCGCTGCCTCCCCTAAGAATTACTGAACCGGATGATATTCTGTGTCGGGTTGACCAGGGCCAGGCCCAGTTATTGTGGGGCACAAAACTTATTCATTACTGGGGAGGGGGAGCCCCTTCTTTAAACAAAGACTCAAAATTCCAAATACAAAATTAGGTAGGAACATGAATTTATTTACAACGAGAAAAAAATAACAAAGTACAGGCATTTTTCATGCTGGTAAGTACCACAAACATCTCAAACCTCTAGTATTTTTTAAATTAATAACTGCCTGACATGCCTCTATAATACTTTTTTCCCTACATTTTTGGCACTATACCCTGAATATCATTTGCTGTAGACGCAAGGAAGGATGGTTCAATCTTTCCTTTAACATAATTGATCATATTTTGTTTCTATTAGTGACCATTTAGAAAAGCTTCTTTTGGCTTCACAGATTTTTGTTTGGTTATCATGTAAATTTTTAGGGTTGTTATCAAATTTGGGAAAACTTCTCATTTCTTTTATATCTAAGCTGTAAGAGAAACACATTTTTTTTTTGTACAGTACCAATCATAAGCACTGTTTAAATTGACAAATACTCATTAACCAGTTTGTCACTGATATTCTGTTAGTAGCTTAATATTCATTTATATTATCTTCATTAAAGTCAGCATTTCATGTCAAGTCAGCAAGAAATTAAGGGCAAGGATTCCAATAAATTCTATTTTCTGTGATTCTCTCCAAAAAGGAAAATAGTGGTGTTTTTATATTGGCATTTGTCTTATTATCAAGTATATTTCTTTTAGAAGAGGGCTTCCCTTTTGACTTGGCATTGATGAAAACTTTACCCTTCATTCACAACTTTACATGTTCAGCGATGGGAAGAATTTTCCATAGACAGGCATCTAGTGATGCACATTTATTTATTTTTATTTTTATGTTTAACTTTATTTATTTGTTTTGAGAGAGAGCAAGGGAGGGGCAGAGAGAGAGAGAGAGAGAGAGAGAATCCCAAGCAGGCTATGTGCTGCAAGCACAGAGCCTGATGTTGCGGGACTCGAACCTATGAACCATGAAATGATGACCAGGGCTGAGATCAAGAGTCAGATGCTTAACTGACTGAGCTACCCAGGTGCCCCTAGTGATGTGTATTTTGAACCATGTTTCCCCTCTATCTTTCATATGTTTCTGGTGCTGTAGCACATGCTCATATCATGCCATGGCCTTAGCTCTGCTCCTTCATGCCATGATAGATACCAGGTAAGTCAGCAGAGTGGATGATAACATTCCTAGAAGTCTTTCCTAGCTTGGAGGTGAAAGCAAAAATTTACCTCTCTTCAGAAATTATTCTGACCCACACAAATATTTCCCAGCAACACAAAACTAAATGTATCTACAGTTCAGCTTTCCCCTATCCAGATTCCCAAAATGACTCATTGTCTAATGGTACTCATCTCTGGAAGAAGTGTGATAGAAAGGAAGTCAGAGCATAAAGAGAAAATTCTTAACAACTATGGTTGAAATATTTTACTTCTGCACATGGTCTTTGAAAAATATATTTTTTAATATTAAAAAATTATAATTTTATTAAAAAATTTTTAAATGAGAGAGAGAGAGAGAGAGAGAGAGAGAGCACGAGCAGGGGAGGGGCAGAGAGAGGGAGGCACAGAATCCAAAGCAGGCTCCAGGCTCTAAGCTGTCAGTAGACATCCCTGTACAGGGCTCCAATTCAGGAACTGTGAGATCATGATCTGAGCCAAAGTCAGATGCTTAACTGACTGAGCCACCCAGGCACCCCTATTTAAATTTTTTTTTAAGTTTATTTATTTATTTTGAGAGAGACAGAGATAGCACGAGTGGGGGAGGGGCAAAGAGCTAGGGAGAGAGAGAGAGAATCCCAAGCAGTCTCCATGCTAATAGTAGCAGAGCCTGACATGGGGCTTGACTCATGGAACCATGAGATCATGACCTGAGCTGAAGCCAGGAATTGGATGCTTAACTGACTGAGCCACCCAGGTGCCTCCTTTTTTTTCTTTTTTCTTTAAAATTAAAAAAAATATTTTAAGTTTTAATATATTTCACATGAATGTATATTTGTGTGTGTTGGAAATGTACAGGTATATATACCTTGACACATTGCTTATAGCCACTCCCAGGGCTTTGAAAAAGGCCTGTGCAAACAAGCTTCATTAGCTTCTTGACAATCTGACTCTGCCCAACTCCCTCTGATTCTTTGAATTAATCAGTAATTTTGAGGATGAGAGGAGCTGGGCAGTCTCACTTTCTATAACACATAGCATTTCCTCTATTTGTGATTAGACAGGATTTTCTTCTCTAATTACATAGCCTGTTGCATTTTTTTTCCTGTGACGTTGCCAAATTCTGGGTGATAAACCACTTAAATTTTTTGAAACTAATTCTGACTGCTGGCGAAAGAATAAATTAACATATTTAACAATTCAAGGAAGACAAATAGCAAAAACCAGTGGTCCCACGGCTTCTCCTAGTCCCAGAGGCAACCACCTTTACGTTTTTAAGCCATTTTTTCAAGTTTTCTTTATATTAGAAAAGCAATATTTACATGTCATGATGTCTTGGGTCATCGTTTTTGTCTTGGGTCATTGTTTTAGACATTATTTATTGTCCTCATTCTAACAGATGCAAAGTTTAGCTTCGGTTTCAGGGTTTCTTTCCTGCAAACATCCCCCCTCCCCCACCCCCGAGAGCCTTCCACCCTTCCTTCTCAATCAGCATTGTCCTTCCCAGGACTGCAGAGCAGGGTGGTTTTCCTGTACCTTCTTTTTGCCACAATCCTGATGGGTCCTTTTTCCTTATATCATCCTCTGTTCCAGCCCCCAATTCTTGGCTCTCCCATCTTTCTTTTTTCTTGGTATATGCCTTTATTTTGGTGAAATACGTTTGCCAGTAGCTTCTTGAAAAAGAGTATAGATGAGACAAAAATCTTTAGAAACTACAAACATTACGAGTGCATATTTTCCACTTCTGTGGAATTCTGGATAAAAAATAATTTCCTTGCACATCAGAATTCTGAAGGCATCGTTCCAGTGCTTTTCAGCTCCAGTGTTGCTATTGATAAGTCCGATACCACTGAATTTCCACTCCTTTGTAGGTAACCAGTTTCTTCTCACTGGATGTTTTAGTATCTTTTGTTTAACCCTACTGCTCTGAAAATGTATGATAGATAATTTGCCTTGCCTGTGTCAGTTTTCAGTCATTGTGTTGGACACTTGGTCTATGGGCCCTTTTAGTCTGGAAGATTGTGCCCTTTAGGTCTTGGAAATTTCCCTGCTTTTTTTGTTTCTTCGTTTGTTGATATATATTTTTTTGGTTGATAATTTCCTTCCTACTCCTTTGTTGTTGTTATTATTATTCTCTGTCTGGAGTTATTATTCAGAAATTGGACCTCCTGGGGGTACCTGGGTGGCTCATTTGGATGACCATGTGACTCTTGATCTCAGGATTGTGAATTCGAGCCCAACGTTGGATGTGAAGATTACTTAAATAAACAAAACAAAACAAAAAGAAATTGGACCTCTTGGATTGTTCCTACTTTCCTTTTTTTTTTTCATTATTATAGTCCATTTCTTGGCCTTTTTTGTTTTACTTTTAATTTTAGGGAGATTTTCCTAGATTTCAAAATTTTTATGTATTTTTAACATAAAAAGGTTTTTTTTCATTCTTTTTTTAAATTTAATTTTTAATTTTTTTAAATTTACACCCAAATTAGTTAGCATATAGTGCAACAATGATTTCAGGGGTGGATTCCTTAGTGCCCCTTACCCATTTAGCCCCCCCCCCACAACCCCTCCAGTAACCCTCAGTTTGTTCTCCATATTTATGAGTCTCTTCTGTTTTGTTCCCCTCCCTGTTTTTACATTATTTTTGTTTCCCTTCCCAATGTTCATCTGTTTTGTCTCTTAAAGTCCTCATATGAGTGAAGTCATATGATTTTTGTCTTTCTCTGACTGACTAATTTCACTTGGCATAATACCCTCCAGTTCCATCCATGTAGTTGCAAATGGCAAGATTTCATTCTTTTTGATTGCCAAGTAATACTCCATTGTATATATATACCACATCTTCTTTATCCATTCATCCATCGAGGGACATTTGGCCTCTTTCCATACTTTGGCTATTGTTGATAGGGCTGCTATAAACATGGGGGTGCATGTGTCCCTTCAAAACAGCACACCTGTATCCCGTGGATAAATGCCTAATAGTGCCATTGCTGGGTCATAGGGTGTTCTATTTTTAGTTTTTTGAGGAACCTCCATACTATTTTCCAGAGTGGCTGCATCAGCGTGCATTCCCATTTTTCATTCTTGAAGTATGACTTTAAAGCTTTTATATATAGTATTATTATTTCAAGGATGAAATATTTTTTCTTGTTTCTCTGAGATTCTTAATGAGTTTTTTCCTGCTCCCTGGATTGTAGCTGTTTTCTCCGAGTTTTTGTTTGCTTTATTTTCTCCTATCATATTAGAAATATTTCTAATATTTCTCAAATGTCTGATGACCCTAGGCTGTCTATTCATATTTAAGGATGAGGTCTAAAGAGCTGTTTGTGTATCTCAAAATATATCTAGAATCCTACCACTTCTCACCATTGGCACCTGTACCATCTTGTTCCAAACCACCATCATGTCTTGCCTGGATCGTTGCAAGTATCTCCTAATTGGTCTCCCTGCTTGCATACCAATGCCTTATAGACTATTCCCAACAGAGGCTGGAGTGATCTTTTAAAAATGTAAGTCATATTATGTCACTTCTTTTCCAAATGCTCTAATTGATGGCTCTCTGTCTTATTCCAGATAAAAATCAAAGTCCTTATGATGATATATTCGTTTTCTATGCTGTGTAACAAGTTGCCATAAATTTAGTGGCTTAAAATAATACACATTTATTATTTCACAGCCTCTGTGGTTCAGAAGTCCAGGCCTGACTTAGCTGGTTCCTCTGCTTTGGGTCTTACCAGGCTGCAGTCAAGGTATTGGCCAGGGTTATGTTCTCATCTAGAGGCTCGACTAGGGAAGCACCTGTTTTCTAACTTGCGCAGTTGTTCCTTGCAGTGGTAGGATTCATAGCAGCTTGCCTCCTCAAGCCAGGAAGGAGAGAGAGAGACAGAGACAGAGACAGAAACAGAGAGAGACAGAGACTAAGGTGAGTCTTTTAGCAAGACAGCCTCACATAATGCAACATAACCATGAGAGAGACATTCTCTCATTTTTGCTGTAATCTTTTGGTTAGAATCAAGTCCCAGATCTTGTCCACACTCAGAAGTAGGGAGTTACAAGAGGTGAAGGTGGGGTGCCAACTTGACTCTGTGCTGCAAATGCTCTATATGGCCTGGCTCTCTGTTCCCTCTCTGACCTTATTTCCTACAGTTGTCATTCTTATTTACTCTGTGATAGCCACAGGAATGTTGGGGCTTTTGAATTTTCTCTTCCCTCTGCCTAGAACCTCTCTACTCCCAAGTATCCATCTGTATGACCCACTTTCTCACTTCCTTCAAGTCTGTGTTCAGGTGTCACCTTCTCAGCGGGTCCTTCTCTGATCACCTTATTTAGAAGTACTGGCATTTCCAAGTCCCCTTTCCTGCTTTAGTTTTCTCCATACACTATGTCATTTACTTATTTGTTGTGTTTACTATCTGTTTTTCCATATTAGAATGGAGGCTCTATGAAGACAGAGATTTCTGTTTTGTTTACTATGGAATTCCTTGTACCTAAAACATAGTAGTCACTTCATAAATATTTATTAAATGAATGAATGTGATGTGCAAGTCTGATGGGCTCAACCCATCAGGGACAAATGGATGGGTGGTTGGCTGGCTTTTTTGGGGGGACTCTCAAATATCAGCATCTGTAGGTCTTTGTTCATGGATCACCCAACTTCTCCAAGAAAGGATCACCCAATACCTGCCCAAGAATTGTGAGAATCCTGGCTGCCATTATTTTGTAGCTATGCAGGGGGAGGGGCTGAGGTTCTTATATTCATTTGCAAGTTATTTCTTTACCTCCCAATTTTTAGTTCTGCTCCTTCCAAAAACCCTCTCCTCTCTAAGCCGAATATCCTCTAGACTATAGGAAGGGGAATCAATTGAATATACAAGGTGGCGGTTAGGATCTTGGGGTTTATCTGCTGCCTGTGTCTCACCTATGCTTTCTATCTGGTGCTTAACATTTCCTGAATTCTTCTAGAATTCATGTGGGTGAATTAGCTTCTCTTTCACTAGCATCATTTTTTTGTATGCCCTCAGGTTTGACCTTTTTCTGTTCTGTTAAGTCATTCAACCTTTCTCCATCCACTTTCTGACTTTATATGGGGTTTCTCTTTCGTTTCTTTTCTTCCTTGTTTTGGAGAGTTTTGAGAGAAGAAGGCCATCTTGATCCTGAAAAATCCCCGAAAACATTTTCATCCAGATGTTTAACATCTCCTTGGGGATAGGCTTAACATCTAAAAATATTGATGGCAAATGGAAACTCTTATCAGACGCTGCTTGATTTTGTACTAAAGGTGAACACCAGGAAAAGGATCCCAGATAAAACAAGTGTGAAACGGGATTGGAGGAGGAGGTGAGAAGTCCCATCTACAGTCAACACTTCAGGTGACTGATACCTTTTGATCCTGTAATTGTCATTCTAGAACTCTGCCTTAAAGGTATAATCAGAAACTCGAGCAAAAATAGAGGTACCATCATGTTCATCACACAGTAGTCATATGATCAAACTCGGAAAAACCACAACAAAATAAAATATGGCACATTCATTGGAATGCTATGCAGACATTAAAAGAGGTCTTCTTGAAGGTACTTTAAAAAGTAAAAACAATCAGATTTTTAGGACTGTTTAATAACATCGAGAAAGAACTCACAATATATTAAAGGATAAAAATAAGATGAGTGTATACTATTTTTATTGTAAGAAATTTTAAAAGGCACAACTCAATTAGAAGCCATTCAATTTATTTTAAGCCACTTAAAAAGATTCTTAAGGTGCACAAAATGAGTGTTATATGCACCAGAAAGTACCAAGTTATGGTTTATAAATGAGCTCTAAAGAAAGCACCTGTTTCCTTCCTTAGGTACCTATTGTTTCTATTGGTAGATATGAAAGGGAATGAAACAGTTACTCTCTTTCAGTTACCCCCATTACCTTTCCTTCAGACCGTTTGGTAAACTTATAAGCCTCCACTTTCCAGCTTTCCGAAATAATCTTTGTATGTACTTTAAAAGAATGGCCTTTCCCAATAGTCTGCCAAGCTTTTAAAAAAAGAACTATTCTTGACCAAGTTTGGAAAAACGTGTAAGTGCTCACTGCACATAAAATCAGTGCGCTCATTTCATAGGGAAATTCTCCAGGAGGACAAATTTAGGTATGCAGATAACATGTACTCTAATGTTAATTGTTAACACTAGAGGAGTTTAGTGGAGGGAAACATTACTGACCTAATGACAATGCCAGTTCCTGGGCCTAAACGCTACATGAAGTAGATGTTGGGAAATGTCATGGTTTAAGAAGTAATCACAATGAACTTCTGGGCTCAGTCAGCATTCATCCATCCAATTCACAGGCATAGTGACTAGGAAAGTTCTAGAAAGGACTTGTAGCCCTTGGGGGAAGCAAGAGCTCGAATGGCAAGCAGAAGTTACATTGGGGTGGGGCGCCTGGATGGCTCAGTTTGTTAAATGACCGACTTTGGCTCAGGTCATGATCTCATGATTGGTGGGTTTTGGCTCAGGTCATGATCTCATGGTTGGTGGGTTCGAGCCCTCCACCGGGCTCACTGCTGTCAGCATGGAGCCCACTTTGGATCCTTTGTCCCCCTCTCTCTGCCCCTCCCAGCTCATGCTCTTTCTCTCTCTCAAAATAAAATAAAACACTAAAAAAAAGAGAAGTTACATTAGGGTACGTTTTTTGTCCCTGTCTGCTTTCCTTTCTCCCCGCCCCCCTTCCTGCCTCCACCTCCGTTAGGAATGGGGAGAAGTGCTATCTGTTTGCTTTGCTGTTCTAGCTGCAGGGGAGCTTTTCAAACACCCACGGGCTGGCACTGACTACACAGTTGTGAACGTCCACCCTCCATCTCTCATATACATTTACAGAGAACTTTACTGTGCAAGGCATTAGGTGAGACATCAAGCTCCAAGGAGCTTATGCCCAGGCTCATGATTCTAGGTAGTTCAGTGGGTATATTCCGTGTACAGTGGAGGTTGGCAGGGAGAGAGATCATTATGGGTAGGTGCCTCAAGGAATAGCTTCTGCTCTGTGCATTTGGCTTTTTGGAATAGGGGGATTTCCCTCTTTTGTTAGCTTGAATTGTATTGTTACAGTTGTGCTTTTGCATACGCTTATGGAGCTGTGCCTACTGGACCTACGCTCAGCAAACAGACTTCCCTGCCCAAGGAAAATGCAGGTTGACTCCTGCAAACTTAAAGAGGCAAAACCTCCCTGTGTCTTTCAGAACAGGAAGATTTTGTTTGGTAGAATTGCTAGACACGGGCAGGTGAAAAAATTAGGAAGCTGCACTAATAAACCATAGGTTGAGAGTCTCATTTTTTTTTTTAGCTATTTCAAACACTTGAAGTGATTTTATTGAGGAAATTTTATTGATCAGAGTAAAATACCTGCCTCAGTCATATTAGAGCTTCCCTATTCCAGACCTTCTCATTCTCTGACTTGCCTTTGGAGGATCTGGCATCTCTCTCACATCCTTGGATCCATGTGGCAGAGGTGGTGGTGTTTCAGGTTACCTGAAAGGGGAGGGTTAGGATGGCCATAGCATTTCCATAGTTCCATGGTTGAATCTTGTTCACTGGTCTCTAAATGTAAAGCTGATCATCCTAGAATGTTACCGCAGTATTCACACTTGTAGAGATGAATTCGGTATTAGCTCGGTCGGTCTTGAAACTTCCCAAGGAGATTTAGTTACTGCAAGGCACTTAAAACAACACTAAGCACACAGTAAGAGGTTAATGTATAGTGATTCCTCAATGGAGAAGTCTTTTGGAAGCAATGCTGTTATGTTTTAAAAGAATTCACATATTTTGGGTAAAGCAGTGGTTTTTTGGAACAACTTGTTTGTGCAGCTTCATGGGACCAAAAAGCTACAGCTGCCAGTAAAGAGAGGCTACCGTACCCTACAAGGAGAAAGAAGGGAAATTTAGATACACTTGAGATTCCAACTTGACCCTGTGAAGTTTATTCTGTCCACCGGAGGCTCATTGCTTTCTCTCGGCTTTTGGATCTTGCAGCCTCTCTATACAATTTATGACTCCATTCATCCGCACAACAGCTATAGCCACGTTTTGGTACCTGCTTTGTGCCAGGCACTATCCTAGGTGCTAGCTGAGCAGAACAGATAGTGATTCCTGTCCTCCTGGATGTTACCAAGGAGGGGGAAAGACAGACAACAGACAAGTAACAAGAATAAACTGTTCATTGAGGATTCTCAATTTATTTGGATATAGACTTGAAACAGCTTTATTTTTTCCCCAGTGACTGCTTTCAACCTTGTTCACCAATTTTCCATTTCTTAGCAAATGTTTGGCATATTCTATAGCTTTCTAGTCAAGTTGAGTGGTTAAAATACGGTCCAGGCCAACTCAGGATTCAACCTGACTTCTGATTCAGAGTAAAGCCTTCCCCCCATGACACGCTGCACTTCTGTTTACCCCAATTGGGAAGAAGTTCTCAGAGATTCTTGGCTTGTCTCTTTTCCTGAGAAAACCTATAAGGGCAAAGTTAGTGGGATGAAATATCTCTCTACTGCAGCTGGTCTCAAGGCTGCAATTGTATCCTTCCTCTGTACCCGTTCTAAATTACCCTCGCACTTGGCTAGCACAGCTGCTAGCTTACCTCATGTGGGGAGGGCTGAACCCTTGGTCATTCCTGAAATATCTGGGATCCAAGTCTGCTGTGTTATTCATGTATCATCAAATTGGGCAGGGGAATATCAAGAGATGTGCAAATGGGCCACCTGGGTGTCAAGCACACTCTTCCCTGTCCCTCTTGTATACTTGTGGTCCTACCCCCTGCTGAGGAGCAAGATTGATGACCTCTGCTGGTATGGTGACACCTTTCCTTTCCTGCTAGTCTTTTAGACAAGGAGCTCAAAGTGACTAGGTGGCAGCTGCAGCTAAAATGTCCCCTGGTAGAGGTGTTACTTCTATGGGAAACAAGATCTCTAGACCCACAAAGTCTGAAGTTGCAGGCAAAGGAACACAAGTTCCCTCACTGGGGGTGATAGCAAGTGGGGACACTCTTACTTTTACCTCTTGGCTCTAGACCTATGCATTCTTCCTCTTGGGGACACAGCACAATATAATGGTCATTGCTCTAGGTGTAAACCTGTTTATACCCTGTGGGTATCATTTCTAAGCTGCCACCTCAAATGAACCTTCAACATGCTATTCTACTACACTGCCACAGTGGCAGCTTCTAGAGAGATGAGCAATATGGTAGGACCAGTGGATACCATGGTTCTGTGCCACACAGCTTTACCAATTTTGTTGTAAAATGAGTCCCTTGGTCTAATGTACTGTTGTACAGGGTCTTGTGTTGGTAGACTGGATGCTCTGCAAGCCCTTGGATAATGGTGCTGGCCAAGGCCTTGAGGGCATGAAAGACAAAGGTAAACTCTCAAATCCCAGCAGATGAAATGGTGCCCCTTCCAGGAAGAAGGAAGGGGCCTAATGCAATCAACTTGCCACCAGGTAGCTGGTTAGTCTCAGGAATGATGCATCATCAGGCACTCAGATATTTGGCAGCAGCAGTGGCAAGATCAGCATGGGTGAATGAGAGCCCAGGCTGTTGGACCCCTGTGTATCCTGCATCCATGAATCATCGCTACTCCATTCATGAGCCCGTGGCATCAGCTGTATGGTAGCTAATGACAAAGGATGGCTGATGTCAACTGGCTCCGTCATTTCCTTCAATGCCCTTGACCAACCAGTCAAGCCATTCACTTCTGCCCATAAGTCTATGTATATTCCTACTTCAGGCTACTTCTCTTTCCACAAAAGTGGATGACCAGGTGCAATGTACATGGCTGCTGTCTTTCACAGTCACCCCAGAGTGCAGCAGTGGCCTATTTTTGGCTTATACTTACATATTGAGTCACTCTGTCTGTGAAACATTCTGACTTTTTGCTCTTCTGTCAGCTGTTTTACCAGGACCTCCCAGGTGGCCATAGGTGGGGGTTAAAGGAGACATACAATAGTAGTGGAGGACATGGGAGTCTGGGTTACCTGCTTCATGCGTTTTTTTTGTGCCTTCTATCCCTCCTCGTATTCAGTCCTCAATGTATTACTTCAGTCTTAAGAGGTATCATTGTTGGGCCCAAACTAGCTTATGACTTGGTGGGACTGACAGAAACAAATTCACGGTGGGCAACCTTGGCCATATAGTCACCTGATGTCCCATCACCAGACACTCCCTGTGTCTCACCTCCCAGCAGCACACCAGAAGTTTAAAAAATGGTATATAGTTCTCTGCTGTAGACATCACAGCCTGACTCCAGAACCCTTGGGCTTTATGTTGTGACTCTCTTATGGGAGTTTACCATAAACTCCTCATGGCATTTGCTCCCCATCTTCCTCCCTCAATATGCCTCTAGAATCACAGGTTCTGCCAGGTTGGATGGTCCAAGTTACAAGCCTGAATGTGTCGCTGCTTGGACTTGCTACAGAGTCTTTTCCTACTCTAGACCACTTAAAACGTGCAGTCCTCCAATGCCCCTGAGTACATGAGTCTGGACAGTATTCCCAGATGTGAGATGTGCTGCTTCCAGAGCCCAGGGGCAGATGTGATAAAGGAAGATGCCCAAATACATCCTGGCAGGAGGTTTTGGTAGGGCAGTACAAGAATAGAAAGGAGAGGCAAGAGTGTCAAGAGGATTTGTAAGGAGGTGATTATAAAGATGGAACAAAGAACATAGGAGGGCAGTGGAGGGAGAGAGAGGTTGATGGATGTGAGAAGGTGTGTTGTGGCTTAAAGTGGTGTTAAGAACTCTTGTGGTTGGGTTACTGGTGCAAGTATACCAAAAGAATAGGAGGTTGGAGTTTGAGTTGGAAAAGCAGAAGGTGTGTGTGTGTGTGTGTGTGTGTGTGTGCGCGTGTGCATGTGTGTGTGTGACGACAGTATGACAGTAGGTAGGTGCAATGGAGCGGAGAAAGATTCACTCGAAGCCAGAAGATGCAGAGGCCAATTCCCTCCTCTGTTTTGGTCGTTGTTAATTTCACTGTGGCATGTGTTTTTACAATCACACTTCAAGTTCTTATGTTTGGCACCTGACACAGTGCTGGCCCATCATAGGGACTCAATACGTACACAAGAAGAACAGCTTTAAGACCTCATGTTACACATACAAGGGAAAATGTGAGGTTCCCTCCAGACCAAAGACTGTTTACACCAAGCATACACTGCTGAGTTTACCTGTTAGCGGATGTGGGGTTGTGATGATGTTTGATACTGCATTTGGCGCAGTGCCTGGTGAACAGGAGATAGGACCAGAACACAGAATCAGTACAGAGGTTCTGTTAGATATTATTTCCAAACCTATTTCCTTCCTTGTGTACAATTGTCTGGTTCATTATTTAAAATTTTTTTTTGTTAATTTATTTTTTATTTGAGAGAGAGACAGAGAGAGAGAGAGAGCGAGCATGAGTGGGGGAGAGGGGCAGAGGGAGGAAGAGAGAGACTCTCAAGCAGGCTCCATGCTCAGCACCAAACCCGATGTGGGGCTTGATCCCACAATCCTGGGACTGTGACCTGAGCCCAAGTCAATAGT
Source organism: Felis catus (assembly GCF_018350175.1). Lineage (NCBI taxonomy): Eukaryota > Metazoa > Chordata > Mammalia > Carnivora > Felidae > Felis > Felis catus. Next base: position 21,948,372 of record NC_058369.1, read on the forward strand.
CAGATGCTCAACGAACTGAGCCACCCAGGCACCCCTGTCTGGTTCATTATTTTTAATGTCAAGGAGAGCCTGCTTAGGTATTTTTTTCCCTTATGTTACAAACTTGTGTTACTTTTTCTTTTTTCTAAAGAAAATTGAGGATGACTTTAATTCTAGGGACACTAAGAAGCTTCTTCAGCTGTGGTGTATTTCTGTTGGAGGGGGGCACATTTTCCTTAAAGTGGTTGGCTAATGCTGAAAATTCCTTTCACTAATGTGGTGTCTTTCTTCCATTAAAGAAAAGGCTTAAAATGCAAACTCCTGGGCGAAAGATAACATAATACCTTAAATACATATTCAGGTGCACATGACCGAGGCTCGAGTCTTTTCTGAGCCAAAGGGGAGGAGGGTCAGAAGACAATGATGGTGCAGGAGTGGAGAGAAATTGCTCTCAGGAGACAGAAAGGGGCAGGCGGGGTGCAGGAGGTGAGCTTTTTGTCCCATGCTGGTTCTGCCGCCTGTGAGCCTCTGGGTTGCAGGGTTTAGTGGGGGAATATCTGAAGTCATGCTAGTGTTCTCAGTAACATTTCGAGACTGGCAGAAATATTTATCTCCTTAATGTGGGCTGTGCTCTCTTTCTCTCCCTCTTCTAGGATTTCATCTGGCTCGTCAAACTTACATTTCCTCACAAGTGTGGAAATTCTAGTTTTCCTCTCTGTGTCCCAATCCAGTCTTTCAACTACTTCCTATCGCCCATGTATGCAGAAAGGAATCAGTTTACACAGGGACTAAGCAGTGATCAAATTAAAATGCCCCAATGTTTAGGGGTGCCTGGGTGGCTCAGTCAGTTGAGCGTCCGACTTCGTCTCAGGTTATGATCTCACAGCTCGTGAGTTTGAGCCCCGCGTCGGGCTCTGTGCTGACAGCTCCGAGCCTGGAGCCTGCTTTGGATTCTGTTCCTCTTTCTCTGCCCCAACCCACTCGCATTCTGTCTCTGTCTCTCTCAAAAATAAGTAAACATTAAAAAAAAGGCCCCGATGTTTAGAAAAGCTGAATTCTGAGCTTTAAAACAAGTAGAATCTTTTTAGAAACTTTCCAAGCTGAAGTCAACTGAGATTCTGAAGATCTGAGTCTTATTTCTAGTTAGACCATTAAATAGCTGTATGACCTTGGATAAGCAATTTTACCTTTTTGGGGGCCTCAGTTTCCTCACCAAACAGGAGAAAGACTCCATGAATGCAACTAATGTATGTAAAAATGCTTGGTGAGCTCTAAAAAAGGCCATAAGGTTGCTAGATGGCATTTCTAATGTTGCCATCTGACTCTTGGTAAATATCTCACGGTTCACAACTGCTGGGGGAATTTGGTCTGGCTTTGGTGTCTTTGTTCACTTGGTTTTTGCACCTGTTTTAGGTGGTTGAAGGCAATATTAGAATCACTGATGAGAGCTGTGTGTGTGTGTGTGTGTGTGTGTGTGTGTGTGTGTGTGTTTCTGGACAAACTATTCTTCTGAAAGCTAATTCCCAGGCTTGAAAGTTAGGCTGAGTCTGATTTCCACTCTACTTTTCTCTCCCAGAAGTGGTGTTGATGTTTCTAGTTTTTTACTTCTCTTCTCCTTTGAGACCTCTTCAGTTTGAGAACTCATTTAATGCTCCCTTCTCCAGCTGGGAGTGTCCCCGAGTTCCGTTTTTCCTCCAAGATCTGTGAGGAGACTGCTTGCTCATTCCTGAATATTCTTTTCCTTGTATTTTCAGGATCGAGTACACTACTTGACTTCCATTCTGTAGTTGTCTTTTCTTTTTTTTTTTTGGTCTATTTTCTGAACATCGCTGCTGCATCAAGAATCCCCTCTGCCTTTAGTAAGATCATGAACGTTGGGCACTGTGGTTCTTCCAGTGCATGTTATTTATAACCCAACTCCTCTACTATAGCTCAGGCACCCTTGATGCTTTGAAGACTTAAGAGTTACCCTTTCCCCTTTCTTTCCATTTTTCACCCAATGGCTCTGGCTTGACCAAGGAGTCTGGCAGCAGGCATAGGATCAGACCAATCTGTGTTTTGGATGGCTTGAATTTATCTACCAACCTTGGAGTCACAGAAGTGAATTTTCATCCCCATCTGCCTTCTATTTTCTGTGGGACATCAGGGGGTTTGGTTCACATCTCTGAGTCTGCTGATTCCTTATCTGTACAATGGGTATAATAATTTCTTGCCTGCTTCAGTTATGAGGAGGAAATGAAATAAGCTTTGTGATCTGTACTCTATACATGTAAGTGACCTTTGTCATGATTATTCTTTAAAAAATTTTATTTATTTATTTTTAGAGAGAGAGAGGGAGACAGAGAGAGCAGGGGAGGAACAGGGAGAGAGGAGAGTGAATCCTAACCAGGCTCTGCACTGTCAGGGAGAGACTGATGCAGGGCTTGACCTAACAAACTGCGTGATCACGACCTGAGACCAAACCAAGAGTCTGATGCTTAACTGACTGAGCCACCCGGGTGTCCCCTTTGTCATGATTATCATTCTTGTGGCTGATTTTCTGGGAGTTTACCATCCATAGTATCAGTGCTGGGGCTCTGAGACTTGCTGGCTCGCTGGCAGCAGGAAGGGGTACGTGGGAATGGTGGAGAGTGGGCACAGTGACAGAATGGGGCTGCGGTACCTGAGGTTCCAAAGGATGTGAGTGAGTGTGTTCATGAATATGACTCGGACACTAGGTCCCATCTGTAGTCCCAAGATAAGGGCCTCCTTAGCAACACCTTTTCTAATCTTCCTCCTCCTGAGAGGAGCTGGTGGTCAGCTTCTCTTCCTGTAGCATTGCCTACCCATGCCACTTAGCTGATTATGTCCTGGTAATCTGTGCTATTTCCTTTTTCAGTTTCTATATTCTTTCTCTCTTACCAAATTACAAGTGTTTCAAAGCCTGGAGCCATGTGTGTGCATGTCTGTCATCCCATAGCGATAGCACATCACAGTGATTTATACACGGTAGGCACCCAAAATGTGTGGTATTTATGTGAAGCTAGGCCATGTTTTTCTTTGTTGAAGATTGGAGGGAAGAAAGTCTTCTGTTATTCTAGAAAATGTTTTATTTTTAACAAAGTCATAAATGAACATACATTAAAAAGTTGAAAAGTGGTACAGGCTTATAAAAACAGTAGTCCCTGCCAACCACACATTCTAATCTGTTCCCCAGAAATAACCACTTCTTAACTGCTTAACTGTTTTCCCTTCTCGGGCATTATCCTCCATATTTATAAGTATTTTATGTGTATACACTATCTCATGATTTGTCAGTTTTGTACATTATCTACCAACTTTAAAAACTGGTAGGTGAAAACTTTTATCCCTCTTTCACTCCCCTCTCCTCATCCCATAATCCAATAGTTATATCTCAAATTTTGGTTAACTCTATTGTCACTGTTCCAGTGATCTATTGCTGCGTGACAAATAATCACAAAACTCAGTGGCTTAAAACAACTACAGTAATTTTACTTTCCCCCACAGCTCTGGTCGGGAATTGGGAAGGGTTGGCTTGCTGGTTCTTGCTCCGTGTGTCTCATACAATCGCGGTCAGCCAGTGGATGGAGGTAGAATGGCAGGAGCTGGCCACAATGTCCTATCGTTGGAATCATGCGATATGTAACCTTTTTAGATTGGCTTCTGTCACTTAGTAATATGCATGTAAGCTTCCCCCACGTCTTTTCATGGCTTGACAGCTCCTTTATTTTTAGTGCTGAATAATATTCCATTGTGTGGGTGGCCCACGGTTTATCCATTCACCTACTGAAGGGCATCTTGGTTGCTTCCAAGTTTTGGTGATTATAAATAAAGCTGCTATAAATATCTGTGTGCAGGTTTTTGTGTGAACATAAAATTTTCAGTTCTTTTGGGTAAATACAATGGAGTGTGATTGCTGGAATGTATAGTTGGAGTATGTTTCATTTTCAAAGAAGCCGCCAAATGACCTCCCAAAGTGGCCGTACTATTTTGCATTCTTAACAGCAACAAATAAATGAAAATTCCTATTGTTCCACATCCTTGCCTGTATTTGGTGTCATCAGTGTTCCAGATTTTGGCCATCATAATAGGTATGTAGTGGTATCTTCACTGTTGTTTTTATTTTCATTTCCCTGATGGCATATGAGAGAGAGCATTTTTTAATATGTCTTTGTCATCTGTATATCTCCTTTGATGAGGTGTCTGTTAAGGTCTTTGGCCCACTTTTTAATTTTATATTTCATTTATTTTTTAGGGTAGAGTTTGGCCTACTTTTAAATCGGGTTCTTTGTTTTCTTGTTTTTGAGTTTTAAGAGTTCTTTCTATATTTTAGATAACAATCTTTCATGAGATGTATATTTGGCAGATATTTTCTCCCAGGTCATGGCTTATCTTCTCATTCAACTGATAGTGTCTCTCACAGAGCAGAATTTTAAAATTTTGATGGAGTCCAGTTCATCAATTATTTATTTCATAGCTCATGCATTTGGTGTTGAATCAAAAAATTAATTGCCATGCCCAAGTTAATCTAAGTTTTTCGTATGTTATCTTCTGGGATTTTTATATTTTTTGCATTTTTACATTTAGGTCTCTGATCCACTTGGAGTTACGTTTTGTGAAGGGTGTAAGGTCCGTGTGTAGCTTCATTTTTTTTTACATGGGGATGTCCTGTTGTTCCAGCACCATTTGTTGAAGAAACTATCTTTGTTCCCTTGGATTGCCTTTGTTCTTTTGTCAAAGATCAGTTAACTATATTTATATGGGTCTATTTTTGGGCTCTTTATTTTGTTCCATTGATCTATTTTCTTGTTCTTTCACCAATACCATACTTTCCTGATTATTGTAGCTTTTTAGTAAGTCTTGATTTCAGATAGTGTCGGACTTCTGACTTTGCTTTTCTCCTTCAATATTGTCTGTTCTGGGTCTTTTGGTTTTCCGTATAAATTTTAGAATGTTTTGGCATTCACAAATAGCTTGCAGGAATTTTGATTGAGATTTCACTGAATCTACAGATCAAGTTGGGAAGAATGGACATCTTGACAATATTGAGTCTTCCTATCATGAATATGAAATATTTTTACATTTATTTAGTTCTTTGATTTTATTCATTAGAGTTTTGTAGTTTTTTTCACATAGATCTTGTACATATTTTGTTAGAGTTATAGCATAGCTAACTATTTTATTTTGAAGGGTATAATGTAAATGGTGTTCTATTTTCAAATGCAAATTCCACTTATTTATTGCTGCTTTATAGGAAAGTGATTAAATTTTGTATATTAATTTGTATCTGAAATCTTGCTATAATTGCTTATTCCAGTAGTTTTTTTTCTGATTCTTTTGGATTTTCTACATAGACAGTAATGTCACCTGTGAACAAAGACAGTGTTATTTCTTCCTTCTCAATCTTTATACCTTTTATTTCTTTTTCTTGTCTTATTGTATTAGCTAAGACTTCCAGTACAGTGTTGAAAAGAAGTGATAAGAGGAGACATCCTTGCCTTGTTCCTGATCTTAGTGGGAAAGCTTCTAGTTTCTCGCTATTAAGTATGTTAGCTGTCATTTTTTTTGTAGGAGTTCTTTATCAAGTAGAGGAAGTTCTCCTCTATTTCTAGTTTACTGAGAGCCTTTTAAAAAATCATGAATGGGTGTTGGATTTTGCCAAATGCCTTTTTTGGGCATTTATTGATATTATCAAGTGATACTTATCTTTTAGTCTGTTAATGTAATGGATTACATTAATTGATTTTCAAACATTGAACCAGCCTTGCATTCATGGGATAAATTCCACTTGATTATAGAGTATAATTCTCATATATGTTGTTGAATTCAGTTTACTAATATTTTGTTTAGGATTTTGGCTTATATTTTCATGAGAGATATTGATCTGTGGTCTTCTTTTCTTCTAATGTCTTTGTCTGGTTTTGGTATTAGGATAATGCTGGCATCGTAGAATACGTTAGGAAGGATTCCCTATGCTTCTATCCTCTGAAAGAGACTGTGGAGAATTGATATAACTTCTTCCTTAAATGTTTGGTGGAATTCATTAGTGAACCCATCTGGGGCTGGTTCTTTCTATTTTTGAAGATTATTAATTATTTATTCAGTTTTTAAAATAGATATAAGCCTATTCAGACAACTTCTTCTTTCAAGGGTTTTGGCAGATTGTGTCTTTCAAGAAAGTGGCCTATTTCATCTTGGTTATCAAATCTGTGGGCACAGAGTTGTTCATATTATTCTTTTATTATCTTTTTAATGTTCATGGGATCTGTAGTAATGTCCCTGGTTTCATTCTAATGTTAGCTATTTGTGTCCTCTCTCTTTTTCTTAATTAGTCAGAATAGAGGCTTATCAATTTTACTGATCTTTTCTAAGAAGTAGCTTTTGATTTTGATTTTGTTGATTTTCTTTATTGGCTTCTTCTTTTCCATTTCATTGATTCCTGCTCTTCTTTTTATTGTTTACTTCTGATTAATTTGAATTTACTTTTGGTTTTTCTTTTTTAAGTAATTGTACACAATACACAGGACTCAAACTCATGATCCTGAGATCAACAGTTGCATGCTCTACAAACTGAGCCAGCCAGGTGCCCCTAAATTTCTCCCCTCTTTTTCTAGTTTCCTAAGGTGGAAGCTTAGGTGACTGACTTTAGATCTTTCTTCTTTTCTAATATATACATTCAGTGCTATGAATTTCCCTCAAGTACTGTTTTCACTTTACCCGACAAATTTGTTAAGTTGTGTTTTTACTTTCATTTAGTTAAAATATTTAAAAATTTAATTCATGTGTAATTTAGAAGTATGTTGTTTACTCTTCAAGTATTTTGGGATATTCCATCTATTTTTCTGCTATTTATTTCTGGTTTAATTCCTTTGTGGCTTGAGAGCAGACTTTGTGTAATTTCTTTATGCTTAAATTTGAGATGTGTTTTATGGCCCAGAATGTGGTTTATCTTGGTAAATGGTCCATGTGGCCTTGAGAAGAATGTGTGTTCTGATGTTGTTGGATGAAGTAGACTGTAGATGTCCATTGTATTAGTTGATTGATGGTGTTGAGTCCAGTTTTGTCCTTACTGATTTTTGACTTGCTGGACCTTTCCATTTCTGAGAGAGGGATGTTGAACTCCAACTATAGTAAGTGGATTTATATGTTTATACTTGCAGTTCTACCAATTTTTGCCTCATGTATTTTGATGCTCTGTTGTTAGGCACATACATATTAAGGCACATATTCATTAAGGCACATACACATTAAGGATTATCATTATATAATGCTCTTCTTTAACCCTGATATCTTTCCTTGCTCTGAAGTCTTCTCTGTCTGGAATTACTCTAGATTAAAAAAAATTTTTTTTAATGTTTATTTTTTTCTGAGACAGAGAGAGACAGACCATGAGTGGGTGAGGGGCAGAGACAAAGAGAGACACAGAATCCGAAGTGGGCTCCAGGCTCTGAGCTGTCAGTACAGAGCCCGACGCGGGACCCGAACTCACAAACTGTGAGATCATGACCTGAGCTGAAGTTGGTTGCTCAACCGACTGAGCCACCCAGGCGCCCCTAGATTTTTTTTTTTTTGATAAGTATAAATATGGTGTATTTTTCCCATACATTTACTTTTTTTTTTTTTAATGAAGAAGGTTTTTAAGCCCCAGGGGATGTGAGAGCTCCAAGAACTAGGAGTACACCTGGCTCCCTAAATTAATGAGTGGAGAAAAGCCTCCTGGTAACCAGAATGTCTGCACTCAACTGTTAGATGAGTGAGAAATAAACTTTTTTTTAAATATGAAATTTATTGTCACATTGGTTTCCATACAACACCCAGTGCTAATCCCAACAGGTGCCCTCCTCAATACCCATCACCCACCCTCCCTGCCCTGCAACCCCCCATCAACCCTCAGCTTGTTCTCAGTTTTTAAGAGTCTCTTACGGTTTGGCTCCCTCCCTCTCTAACTTTTTTTCTTCCCCTCCCCCATGGTCTTCTGTTAAGTTTCTCAGGATCCACATAAGAGTGAACACATATGGTATCTGTCTTTCTCTGTATGACTTATTTAACTTAGCATAACACTCTCCAGTTCCATCCATGTTGCCACAAAATGACATATTTCATTCTTTCTCATTGCCACGTAGTATTCCTTTGTGTATATAAATCACAATTTCTTTACCCATAGAATAGAGATTCTAGAATTGGACCCACAAAAGTATGGCCAACTAATCTTTGACAAAGCAGGAAAGAATATCCAATGGGAAAAAAGATAGTCTCTTTAACAAATGGTGCTGGAAGAACTGGACAGCAACATGCAGAAGGATGAAACTAGACTACTTTCTTACACCATTCACAAAAATAAACTCAAAATGGATAAAGGACCTGAATGTGAGACAGGAAACCATCAAAACCCTAGAGGAGAAAGCAGGAAAAAACCTCTCTGACCTCAGCCGCAGCAGTTTCTTACTTGACACATCCCCAAAGGCAAGGGAATTAAAAGCAAAAATGAACTATTGGGACCTCATGAAGATAAAAATCTTCTGCACTGCCAAGGAAACAATCAACACAACTAAAAGGCAACCAACGGAATGGGAAAAGATATTTGCAAATTGACATATCGGACAAAGGGCTAGTGTCCAAAAATCTATAAAGAGCTCACCAAACTCCACACCGGAAAAACAAATAATCCAGTGAAGAAATGGGCAGAGAACATGAACAGACACTTCTTAAAGAAGACATCCAGATGGCCAACAAGCACATGAAAAGATGCTCAACGTCGCTCCTCATCAGGGAAATACAAATCAAAACCACACTCAGATATCACCTCACGCCAGTCAGAGTGGCTAAAATGAACAAATCAGGAGACTATAGATGCTGGTGAGGATGTGGAGAAACGGGAACCCTCTTGCACTGTTGGTGGGAATGCAAACTGGTGCAGCTACTCTGGAAAACAGTGTGGAGGTTCCTCAAAAAATTGAAAATAGATCTACCTTATGACCCAGCAACAGCACTGCTAGGAATTTACCCAAGGGATACAGGAGTGCTGATGCATAGGGGCACTTGGACCCCAATGTTTATAGCAGCACTTTCAACAATAGCCAAATTATGGAAAGAGCCTAAATGTCCATTAACTGATGAATGGATAGAGACATAAACTTTTAATTCATTATGTCATCGACATTTTGAAGTTTATTACTAGTTAGCATTACCTAAATAATGAATTTATCATTCATTGCTAATATTGCTTATTTACCTATTCTCCTTTGTGTGTGTTTGTTGACCAACCATGTCAGAGATTTGTCTATTTTATTAATATTTTTTTTTAAAAAAATCTGTGTTTGGTACTATTCTCTACCATTTCCTTGTTTCCTACTTCATTAATCTCATTAATTAATTACTGCCACCAATATTTCTTTCCGTCCATTTGGGTTTAGTCTTTTGTTCTTTTCATAAGTTCTTGAAGTGCTTGGGAAGATCATAATTCTTAACATTTGTTATATTTTAATATATACATTCAGACCTATAAATCATCCTTTAAGTATTAATTTTGTTGCATTTTATGAGTAATTATAATTATTTAATAATGTTCATTGATTTTTAAAGCCATGAATTATTCATATATATGTTTTATTATATTCTAATATACGAGCTTTGGAGGCCCAGTTTCATTATTGCTTTATGTTTGTACTATTTTATTTTATTTTATTTTATTTTATTTTATTTTATTTTTAACGTTTATTTATTTTTGAGACAGAGAGAGACAGAGCATGAATGGGGGAGGGGCAGAGAGAGAGGGAGACACAGAATTGGAAGCAGGCTCCAAGCTCCGAGCCATCAGCCCAGAGCCCGACTAGGGGCTCGAATTCACAGACTGCGAGATCGTGACCTGAGCTGAAGTCGGACGCTTAACCGACTGAGCCACCCAGGTGCCCCATGTTTGTACTATTTTATATTATGAGAAAGTCCATCTGTTTACTTTTTTCTCTCTAGGGTATTCATTGTTTTTTTATTTTATTTTATTGAGGTATAATTGACATACAATATTATATTACTTTTAGGTCTACGACATAGTGATTTGATATTTGTATGCATTGCAAATGATCACTGCAGTAAGTCTGGACACCATCTGTCACCATACAAAGTTAATACAATATTAGTGACTCTATTTACCATGATGTAAATTACATCCCCATGATGTATTTATTTTATAACTGGAAGGTTTTTTTGATCCCCTTCACCCATTTCTCACTCCTCCAACCTCCCTCCGCTCTGTCAACTACCAATCTGTTTTTTGTGAATCTGGATTTTGTTTTGTTTTTTATATTTGACATATAAGTGGAATTATGTAGTATTTGTCTTTCTGATTTATTTTACTTAGCATAATACCCTCAAGGTACATCCATGTTGTCACAAATGGCAAGATTTCATTCCTTTTTATGGTCAAGTCATATTTCATTGCATATGTACACTACACATTCTGTATCCATTCATCCATTGATAGACGCTTGGGTTGCTTCTATATCTTGGCTATTGTGAATAATGCAGCAATGAATTTAGGAGTTCATATGCATATTTTCAAATTAGTGTTTTTTCCTTCAAAAAGATAGATACCCAGTAATGGAATTGCTGGATCACATAGTGATTCTGTTTATAATTTTTTGAGGAACTTCCATATTGTTTTCCACAGTGGATGCTCCAATTTACATTCCCACCAACAGTGCATGAAAGGGTTGCTTTTTCTCCACATCCTTGTCAACACTTGTTATTTATTGTCTTTTTGATAGTAGTCATTCTAACATGTGTGATTTGATGTCTCAGTGTGGTTTTGATTTGCATTTCCATGATGAGTAATGATGTTGAACATCTTTTCACGTGTCTGTTGGCCATCTGTATGTCTTTTTTGCAAAAAGGTCTATTCAGATTCTCTGCCCATTTTTTAAAATTGGATTATTTATTTGCCTTTTTTGTTATTGACTTATATGAGTTCTTTATTTTGAATATTAACCTTTTGTCAGATAAGTGATTTGCAAATATCTTCTATTCAGTAGGGTGCCTTTCATTTTATTGCTGGCTTCCTTTGCTTTGCAGAAGCTTTTTAGTTCAATGTAGTCTCATTTATTTATTTTTGCTCTTTTGCCCTTGCCTTTGGAGTCAGATAAAAAAAAAAACATTGCTAAGACAGATGCCAAGGAGCTTAACTACCTATGTTTTCTTCTAGGAGTTTTATGATTTGGGGTCTTACATTCAAGTCTTTAATCCATTTCAAATTAATTTTTGTATATGGTGAAATAGTGGCCCAGTTTCATTCTTCTGCATGTAGCTTTCCAGTTTTCTCAGTACCATTTATTGAGGAGATTGTTTATTTCTCTGTTGTATATTCTTGCCTCCATTGTTATAAATTAATTGATCATATACGTGTGGGTTTTTTCTGGGCTCTCTATTCTGTTCCATTGATTCTGTTTTTATGCTAATACCATAATGTTTTGATTACTACAGTTTTGTAACATAGTTTGAGACCAGGGAGCATGATAGCTCTAGCTTTGTTGTTCTTCTCAAGATTCTTTGGCTATTCAGAGTCTTTTGTGGTTCCAAACAGATTTTAGAATTATTTGTTCTAGTTATGTGAGAAGTGCAATTGGAACGTTGATAGGGATTGCAGTGAATCTGTAGATTACTTTTGGGTAGTATGGACATTTAAACAATATAGTAAGTCTTCCAATTCTTGAGCATGGAATATATTCCTATTTGTGTTTTCTTTAATTTCTCTCATCAATGTCTTCCAGTTTTCAGTGTACAAGTGTTTCATCTCCTTGGCTATATTTATCCCCAAATATTTTATTCTTTTTGATGTGATTGTAAATTGGATTGTTTTTTTTTTAATTTCTCTTTCTGATAGTTCATTATTAACAAATAGAAATGCAACAGATTTTTGTATACTAATTTTGTATCCTGTAACTTTATTTTATTTATTTATTTATCTACTACCTTTACTACATATTTGCCTTTTCCATTGAGATTTTTACTTTTGTATGTTTTCTTGTTATTAATTAGTGCCATTTCTTTTCAGTCTGAAGAAGTCTCTTTAACATTTCTTATAAGGCTGGTTTAGTGGTGGTGTACTCCTTTAGCTGTTGTTTGTCTAGAAGACTCTTTATCTGTCTTTCAATTCTGAATGATTACCTTGTTGGGCAGAATATTCTTGGCTGGACTTTTTTTTCCTTTCAAAACTTTGAATATGTCATGCTACTCCCTTCTGGCCTGCAGAGTCTCTGTTGAGAAATCTGCTGATAGCTTTATGGGGTTTCCCTTGTACATAACACTTTGCTTTCTCTTGCTCCTTTTAAGATTCTCTCTTGATCCTTAACCTTTGACATTTTAATTATAATTGTGTCTTGATATGGATCTCTTTGGTTTCATCTTACTTGGAACACTCTGAGCTTTCTAGACCTGGATGTCTTTTTCTTTCCTGTGGTAAGGACATTTTCAGCCATTATTTCTTCTTTATTTGTGTCTTTATTTCTTCTTCACTCCTGATGGGTAACTTCATAGAGTATGGAATTCTAGGTTGGTGGTTTTTCTCTCTCAACACTTTAAATATTTCACACCACTCTTTTCTTGTTTGCATGATTTCTGAGAAGCCAGATGTAATTAAATGTAATTCTTTTCTTCTCTGTAGGTGAGGTATTTTTTTCATTTGGCTTTTTTCAGGATTTTTTCTTTAGCTTTGATTTTTTGTAGTTTGAATATGATATGCTTTCATATAAGTTGTTTGTTTGTTTTTGAACTTAACGTGCTTGTTATTCTCTGAACTTCCTGGATTTGTGGGTTGACAACTGACATTAATTTGGGGGTAATTCTCAGGCATTATTGTTTCTAATATTTTTTCTGTTCTTTTATCACTTCTCCTTCTGGTATTACCCCTACGTGTACATTTTACATTTTGTAGTTAATTCACAATTCTTGGATACTCTGTTTTCTTTTTTAAATTTTTTTCCCTTTGCTTTTCAGTTTTGGCAGTTTCTCAAGCTCAGAAATTCTTTCCTTAGCTGTTTCTACTCTACTAATAAGCCCATCAAAGGCATTCTTCATTTCTGTTAAAGTGTTTTTTTTCCGTCTAGTATTTCTTTTTGCTTTTTTCTTAGAACTTATATCTCTCTGCTTACATTGCCCATCTGTTCTTGCATGCTGCCTATTTTATTCATTAGAGCCCTTAGCATATTAATAATAGTGGTTTTACTATGATAATTCCAATATCCCTGCCATACCCAAGTCTGGTTTGATGCTTGCTCTATCTCTTGAAACTGTTCTTTTTGCCTTTTAGTATGTCTTATAATTTTTTCTTGATAGCTGGACATGATGAACTATGTAAAAGGAACTTCAGTAAATAGACCTTTAGTAATGTGGTGGTGAGATGTGGGGAAGGGAAGTATTTTATACTCTTATGATTAGGTTTCAGTCTTTTAGTGAGCCTGTGCCTCTAGACTGTGAACTTCCTAAGTGCTTCTCTCTTCACTCCCTTAGGTGGGACAGGATGGCTGTCCTGTGCCACAGTTGGATATTTTTCTTATCCCAGGTAGTTAGGTTTTTACAAAATTCCAGAAGGTTAGGCTTTTGGTAGAAATGTTTCTCTTCTGGGAAGACCTTTTTAAGAGCAGAATTCTCTGGTCTATTTCAGAATGGTTCCCTTTTCCCTCCCACTTCCAGAAGCACAAGGGGATTTTTCTCTGATATTCACTGGAGGACCTGGTAGAGCTCCTGGAGATAAAGTTTACATAAGTGTGGAGTTCCTAGGATGCCTATGTTGCCCTGGAGTTCTTATATCTTAGATTTGTCCACACTGAGACTCCAGCAACCTGTCAGTACAGTTCAGAGTTTCCTACTGCAGTACCTGCTTCCCAAGGAGGTTTCTTTTTGTGGATTTCTGCTCCATAAAAACAGCATTGCATGAAAGTTGTGGTTAATTCATATCTTTGCCAACACTTGTTGTTGACAGTCTTTTTAACCTTTGTTGAATTGTAGGAATTCTTCATTTTGGATACAAGCTCTTTTTCAGTTATGCTTTGTCAGTATTTTTTCCCAATTCATGGTTTGCCTATTCATTTTCCTAATGACTTTTTTTTTGTGAACAAAAGTTTTTAATTTAATGAAGCCTAATCTGTCACTTTTTTCTTTTTATGAATATTGCTTTCTATGTCCTAAGAAATCTCTGCCTAACTCCAGTTTGCAAAGATATAATCTTTTTTTTATTTCTAAAATATTTACAGTTTTATATAAACTTTTTATATTTTGGTTTCTTATCCATATTGAATCATTCTTTTTTTTTTTTTTGTATAGTATGAGGTTGGGGATTAAGGTTCTTTTAAAAATCTTACATAGATATATAGTTCTAGTACCATGTGTTGAAAAGAACTTTCCTTTCCAATTGAATTGCTTTGGCAATTTTGTTTTGAGAGAGAGACAGAGACAGAAAGAGAGAGAACATGAGCAGGGGAGGGGCAGGGAGAGAGAGAGAGAGAGAGAGAGAGAGAGAGAGAGAGAGAGAGAGAATCCCAAGCAGGCCTCATGCTGAGCATGAAGCCTGACACTCAGTGTGCAGCCAGATGTGGGGCTCGAGCTCATGACTGCGAGGTCATGACCTGAGCTGAAATCAAGAGTCAGACGTTTAATCAACTGAACCACCCAGGCGCCCAACTTTGGCAAATTTATCAAAAGTCAGTTGACTATATAAGCATGGGTCAGTTTCTGCACTTTCTTCCCCCTTTACCATGGACCTATTTATCTATTCTTATGTCAATATCTTATTGTCTTGATTTCTCTAGCTTTATGATAGGTCTTGAAGTCAGGTAGAGTAAGTCCTCCAAATTGTGAGTTTTTAAAAACTATTTTTGTTTTGAGCAATCCGCAGCCCTGACACTTCCATATAAATTTTGGAATCAGCTTGTCAATTTCAAAATAATAACAATAATAATTATTATTCGGATTGTATTGCACTGAATAGGTAGATCAATCTGGGGAGAATTGACATAATTCAGTTTATCTTGGTAATGTTTTTTTAGCCTCTTATAGACAACATATTGTTGAATCATGCTTTCTTATCTAGTCTAAAAAACCTATTTCTTTTAATCATTGTATTTACTTAATCCACATTTAAAGTAATTATTGATATGTTTGGATATATATCTCTTATTTCATTTGTTTTCTATTTGTCTGATATGATTTTTGTCCCTCAGTTTCTACTTTCTTTCCATTTTTAAGAGTTGACTTAATAGGTTTTAATATGCCATTTTAATTCCTTTAAGTTATATGTCTGTATATTTTTAGCAGTTGCTCTAGGGATTATGATGCACAATTTAAACTTATCTCAGTCAGCTTACAATTAATACTGTACTACTTTACTTCATAAAATATAGGAAACTTGTGGGGCATCTGGGTAGCTCAGTCAGTTAAGCTTCCGACTTCAGCTCAGGTCATGATCTCATGGTTTGTGAGCCTGAGCCCCACGTCGGGCTCTGCATTGATAGTGCGGAGTGTGCTTGTGATTCTTTCTCTCTCTCTCTCTCTCTCTCTCTCTCTCTCTCTCTCTGCCCTCCCCTGCTTGCATGTGCTCTCTCTCTCTCTCTCTCAAAATAAAGAAATAAACTTTAAAAAATATAGGAAACCTGTGAGAGTATAGACCACTTATCTCTCTCTCTCTCTCTCTCTCTCTCTCTCTCTCTCTTTTTGCTATTAGTTTCATGTATTTTCACTTATGTGTACTATAAGCCCTACAATATAGTTTTATAATATAGATTTTAAATATTCTGTATCTTTAAAACAAATAAAGTGAAGAAGAGAGAAAGTATAGTAATCTGTCTTTACCTGCATATTTGCAGTTTCTGAAAACTGGTAATTTAGGGTCCATCTAGTGTCTGAGAAACTCCTCCTTAGCCCAAATAACTTTATTTTGCATTTCTTCTAGTGAAGTTGCAATTCTCTGTTTTCATTTATCTGAAAATGACTTAATTTCACCTTCCTTTTTGAAGTAAATAGAAATCTGACTTGAATGGGTTTTTTTCTTTTAACACCTTAAAGACACTCTTTCATGGTTTCTGTACCTAATTTTTCTTTTTTTTTTTAATGTTTACTTTTGAAACAGAGAGAGAGAGAGACAGAGAGAGAGAGAGAGAGAGAGAGAGAGAGAGAGCATGAGCTGGGGAGAGGTAGAGAGAGAGGGAGACACAGAATCTGAAGTAGGTTCCAGGCTCTGAGCTGTCAGCACAGAGCCCGATGTGGGGCTCAAACCCATGAACCATGAGATCATGACCTGAGATAAAGTCAAAAGTTTAACCGACTGAGCCATCCAGGCGCCCTCTTAATTTTTCTGATCAGAGATCTTCTGTCACTTATTTTGTTGTTCTTCAGTCTATATGTAATATGTTGTTTTTCTTTGGCAGCTTTTGAGGTTTTATTTTTGGCTCTCTACAGTTTGATCAAAATGTACATAGGTGTGGTTTTTCTTGGTATTTATCTTGCTTGCAACTTTCTGAGCTTCAGCCATTGTTTCTTCAAACATTATTATTTAAAAATTTTTTTAAAGTGTTTATTAATTTTGAGAGAGAGAGAAAGAGAGAACATGAGCTGGGGAGGAGCAGAGAGGGAGAGAGGGAGAGAGAGAATCCCTGACACAGGGTTTAGTCTCACAAGCCATCAGATCATGACCTGAGCCAAAACCAAGAGCCAGACACTTAACTGACTGAACCACCAAGCACCCCTTCAAACGTTATTTATGTCCTATTCTTTCTTCAGTGTTTGGCAGTTATGTTAGATTATTTCATGTGCAACCATGAGACTCTGAGCTTCTGTTTTTCTTTAATCTTTTATGTCTCTCTATTTTGGATTGAATGAGTTACTGGCAATCAGTCTTACAGTTCATGGACTCTTTCTTCTGCATCTCCAATTTTTTTCTTAAGCCCATCTAGTGAATTTTAAAATTTTTCATATTTTAGTTCTAGACTTTTTATTTTTTACAGTTTCAATTTCTTTGCTGAGAGCCTGCTTCATTTCATTCATTATATCTATGTTTTTATGTAAGTCACTGGATATATTTATAATGAAATATACTAATTCCAACATCTGTGTTTCGAATTAGTTTCTATGAATTCCTTTTTCATCCCCTTGATTATGCATCACATAGTTTTGTTTTGTTTTTTTAAATTTAATACCTTTTGATTGTATGTAGGACATTGTGAACGGTAATTTTTTCAGACTCTGGGTTCAGTTTTGTCATCCAAAAAGTGTCGATTTTGTTCTTGAAATAAGTTAACTTACTGGGACTTGGGCTCCAAAACTCTGTCTCCCCTGAGGTGGGCAATGGCTGAAATTTCCCCTAACTTCTTATCGCTCAGACTTTTCTTTGGTCTCCCAGAGTCTCCCTCATGAAACGATAGTACAGTAGTCAACAGAGGATTTGTGTAGAATGTAGGCTCAGATTTTGGGGATCCCACCCTCTGTGGAGCCCTCTTTTCTGGGATTTCCCTTATATCTTTCCAACCTCTCTGGTAGCCTGAAGTCTGTCTCTAACATGTCAAGGCAGCAAGACCACAGCTTTGTGCCAGCCCACGCTGCACAGATAAGGGACTGCCCTCAGGCAAAAAGCCACAAACATGACGTCTCACCCAGTGCAGCTCCCATCTTTCAAGGGTTAACTTCCCTCCAGTTTCTGTATCCTTTAGGTCAATATCCAATCCTTTCAGAGTTAAAATTTTTTTGTCTTGATTTTATAATTGTCATTTGTAAGCGGGACATTTTGATCAAGCTGCTCTACTGGACCCAGACTGGAATCAGCCATAGCTCCCTACAGTACCTGGTACCCTGATTCCTATGACTTTCTGTGTTTTGAGGGGTGTTGAATTAGTTTGCTTCCTGTTGGAATCTCTCCCTGGAGGTATTCAATTTTTACCTTATTCTTTAAGTCATTAACCTTTCTTCATGTGTTTACTCTTCTCATGTACTGTGATTCAGGATTACAAACGTCTTTACATTTCATCCATGATGGATTTTTTTCCTTATTATTGTTAGAATTAACTTCTGGAAAGGAAATGGGGGTGGAAGTGACTTTATTCTGTGCTCTTGAAACCTAAAGTCTCTTGAGTTATTCTTAAGCATATTTAGGTTGTAAATTTTGGGGCTAGGATAGTGTCTCTTGCATTTTCTCGACACCATGGACTTATAAGAGATACATTCACAAAATGCATGTTGAAATCCAGGTGCTTTGCACACACAAAGCTCTCTGAAAAGTGTCCGTGTTTCTGGCTGTTTTGGCTCAGTTGCTGTCTAAGAAACAAACTTCAATATTCCTGTCTTCTCTGAACCACTGCTCTTGGCCTCCACTTACCCAGTTTTCTCCCAGGCTATAGCTATACCCTGTGCCTTCTCAGTGACGTGTAGATCGTATTGATAGAAAAGTGAAAATCTTTTCACAGGCAAAGCCCACAGGATGAATGCTGTCCATGGTTTCAGGAAAAGTATTGTCCCCCAAGCCTTTAAAAATGGTGTGTGTGTGTGTGTGTGTGTGTGTGTGTGTGTGTGTGTGTGTGTGTGTGTTGGAGGGGGGGCAGTCTAAAGTTCAGTGTTAGAAAAATGTTTATTCCCATGGTTTTCTCCTAAGGTCTTCCTGAGAAAAATAATGTAAAAGAATCACTTCACATTTCCAGTGGCAGATCCGATCTGCCAGAGCCCTATTCATCTTGAAGATAAATCTAGGAATCTGGGTTCATGGCCACGCTATGCATTCTGTCTCAGAGTAACATCGGTGGGTCCTCCTCCTTAGCCACTAGCTTTCTCATGGACTGATAAACTCCTCGGTGCCTAGAAACAGTGCAGCACACAGACATGCTCGGCCGCCCTGGAAATGTCTGTGTTTCTGTATCAAATCTCTGTCAATCCAAGGATGAAGGGTGTATGTGGGAACCTCCATTTTTAATTAGCCTTTAGGGCACAGCCTGCTCTCCCTGCACTGTCACAACAAAGGGAGATTTGTTTCTTTGGGAAATAGTATTAAGATGCAGAATTGAAATTGTATACATGTCATGTATGAAATGGCTTTTATCTACTTTTTCATCAGTGACAACTGATCTCCGGTTCTGGCTCAGCCATTTACCAGTTGTATAACCTTGGGAAAACTCAGGTCTCAGCTGAATTAATCTAGTTTCCTCCTTTATAAACTGTGGTGATCATGTTTTCCCTGACCACCTACCTCAGACACTTTGTGAGGCTTACAGGATAGCTTGAGCATGGAAAAATGTTATTAAAAATATAAAAATAAATTATTGAGGGGCACCTGGATGGCTCAGTCAGTTGTGTCCAACTTCAGCTCAGGTCATGTTCTCACAGTTCGTGGGTTTGAGCCCCATGTTGGGCTCTATGCTGATAGCTGGGAGCCTGGATCCTGCTTTGGATTCTGTGTCTCCCTCTCTCTCTGCCCCTCGCCTGCTTGTGCTCTCTCTTTCTCAAAAATGAATAAACATTAAAAAATAAGTTATTGATATGACAGCTTAGAGAAGTTTTTCTTATGAGGAGGGATAAGTTAAAAAAAATTTTTTTTAACATTTATTCACCTTTGAGAGACAAAGAGAGACAGAACGTGAGTGGAGGAGGGGCAGAGAGAGGGAGACACAGAATCCGAAACAGGCTCCAGGCTCCGAGCTGTCAGCACAGAGCCTGACACGGGGGTTGAACCATGAACCATGTGATCATGACCTGAGCCAAAGTCGGATGCTTAACCAACGGAGTCACCCAGGCACCCAGAGGAGGGATAAGTTAAAAAGGGAAACCTTGGTTGCCTTCTGAGAGAGTCAAATTCTGGAAGTAAAACCAGAATAGGACAATGGGGCACTGAGCCTGCAGAAGGCAGGCTGCCACTGTCACTGCCACACATCCCCTCCTTTCCTCAGCCCTCCCTGCCCCCAGGTGGAGACAGCAATCGACACTGGGCAGGACACCCCTCCCCCGTGCTGCTAGGCCGCCTCTGCTGCTGGGCCTTGTCAGAGGGCTGACAATCAGCTCCCTGCTGCTTTCTCATCTTTTAAAATCCAATTAAACATCTCTGGCCACAGCGTGACAATTGTCTGGGCTCCACACAGGAGAACTTCACCTGAGGTGGCATTAGGAAGCCAACAGAGAAAAGAAAAACTTCTTTATCCTGGAAAGATCAGGCCCACAGTTCCTGAAAGGGTAGAACTATCGTGAGGTCTGGACCCATGTTCAGACTGAGAAGTTGCCTGGCTCAATTCCGAACTTCAAGATGTCAAAGGTCAGGGGCACCTGGGTGGCTCAGTCGATTAAGTGTCTGGCTCTTGGTTTCCACTCAGGTCGTGATCTCCCAGTTCATGGGTTCAAGCCCTGCGTCGGGCTCTGTGCTGCTAGCACAGAGCCTACTTGGGATCCTCTCTCCCTCTCTCTCTACCCCTCCCCATCTGTCTCTCTCAAAATAAATAAATAAACTTAAAAAAAGATATCAAAGGTCAAGTAGCAGAGTTAACCTCATCCACATGGGTCCCTGTACCCAGAAGCGATCTGCTGCTTTCAGCATCAGCCATGGCATAAGGCATGTGTGAGAAATAGCAGGCTTGAGCAGGATGTCCCAGTAGGGAGGGATGCTGGAACCTTCGGATAGGCCAGGTCACAGGAGACTGTGAAGCTAGGAGTCAGTCGTACTGGACTGTAGGGCCTGACCTCGAACAGGGTGGGAGGATTCTGCAATGGGCAAAGGTGTCCTACCCTGTGGAGTGCCATCTTGTAACATCTTGCCATTACCGATGCTTCCTGACTTTATGCAGCCCAGCTACTCACAGTGCATTGGCACGGTTTTTGCTGACTACCATGGTGGCTTCCCCCAGACACATAGGAGGGTGGATGCTGTATCTGGAAGGGTCAAAGCTTCTTGTTCCTGGGGCGCCTGGGTGGCTCAGTCCATTAAGCATCCGACTTTGGCTCAGGTCATGATCTCACGGTTTGTGGGTTCAAGCCCCGCGTCAGGCTCTGTGCTGACAGCTCGGAGCCTGGAGCCTGGAGCCTGGAGCCTGGAGCCTGCTTCAGATTCTGTGTCTCCCTCTCTCTCTCTGTTTCTCCCCCACTTGTGCTCTGTCTCAATCTCTCTCTAAAGACCTGGAGCCTGCTTCAAAAGCTTCTTGTTCTGAAAGATGTGCTTTGTGGTCACCAGCCCAACCAAACTGGGAATCCGGACTCCGGTCCTCAATCTGCTACTAACCAACTGGACATGGGAGGAAGCTGTTCTTTTCTTGCGGCCTCGGCTTCCTTATTAATAAAATGACAGGGAAAGGGGGAGCTGGACCAGTGATCTCTAAATCTCCTCTGGGCTTCGCTGTCATGAGGAATAGTTTCAGCCGATGCCATGTTGCATGTCCGGAGAACTATTCTGTGGGGCCGAGTTTCTGAGGAGGTTTTAAAGATAAAGTAAGTGATTTTCATAGAACGAGAGCACTGATGTAATGTAGCCACCTTTAGCAGATGGGCACTCACCTCGTGGGGCGTTTTTCAGAAAGGGAAAGTGATTTGCCAGCAGCTACAATGTGTCAACAACGCTGCCCGGGTTCCATATCTCCCCCATCCATGTCCCTCCCCGTTCTCGGCTGCGGAGCTCATGATGCGATGGGAGGGTCACCACACTTGCCCTAGTTGTGGAGACGGAGGGTAAAGGATGAATAAACCGTGGAGCGGTTGGGGAAGACTAAATGGCAGAAGAGAGCCTAGGCTGGAAATTGGCAGAGGAGGGAGATTTAACAAGGCAGGGAGAAGGGAGTGAGGCTTTCTGAGGAAACCAGAAGGCAAGGTTGGCCGGTGTGCCTGGGGCCGGGTGGGGGGCAGTCGGGAGCAGGCCTGGTGAGAGCAGGAAGCCCAGGAAATGAGGAAGGGCTTGTGCCCCCCATTGCCCCCAGGCGATGCCAGTGCTCCTATACCTGCTGGGCCTTGAGACCCAAAGTGTGGCCTGGGACCTAGGAGCTTGCTCCTTGCCTGGGGGCTTGTTTGAAGCATAGCATCTCAGGCCCATCCCAGCCCTACTGAACCCAAATATTCATTTTAACACGACCCTAGGGAGATTCCTATGTACCTTAACATTTGATATTTTATTATTTTTTAATTTTTCTTTTTTAATTATATTTTAATTATAAATATAATTTAAAATAATATAAAATAATTATGTATTTTAATTATAAATTAATTATAATTTAATTTTTGAGAGAGAGAGAGAGAGAGAAAGAATGCAAATGGGGGAGGGGCAGAGAAGCTCTGAGCTGTCAGCACAGAGCCTGATGTGGGGATTGAACCCACGAACCATGAGATCATGACCTGAGCCGAAGTCGGACACTTAACCGATTGAGCCACCCAGGCACCCTATGCACCTTAATGTTTGAAAAGTACTGTCATTTAGGACAATGGTTCTCGTCATATTGATGACTGGGCCCCACCTCAGACCCTCCCACCCCCAAGCCAGAATTTTCTGGGGACGGGACTTGGACATTGGGGATTTTAAGAAGCTCTAATCTGTAGCCAGGGCTGAGAAATGCTGTTTCCATGGCTGTAAGGCAAGAAAGAAATGTTGGATTGGAGAAAAGCACAGTGAAGGATTTAAGAAGGATCAGTTAGGCAGCAGTGTGAAGGATGAACTCAGGAAGCAGGCATCAGTGACGGCAAACCAAACACGCAAAACGAAGGGGAAGACAACTTCACCAGGTTGAGTCTTGGTGATCGAGAAAATGGTTCTGCTCGAAGTTGCTGTGGGGAGTTGGTTTGGAGAGGATAATGAGCGCTTAGTTTGGTTTCAGACATTTCTGCTTAGATTGGATGCTGACTATGCCTGGCAGCATTAGGTGGTGTGGCATTGGAGCATAGGTTAAAGGGCAGGACTGGACAGCATGGATTTGTAACCCACGATCACAGAGAGGGGAGCCTGAATCACACAAATGGTCCAAGGTGACCGGATCACAAAATAAAGCCTTTGTTGTGCACATGTTGGGATGGTAGGCTTGGGAGGAATTTTAGAAAATTTTAGGCCAGATTTCTTTTTTTTTTAATTTTTTAATGTTTATTTATTTTTTAAAGAGAGAGAGAGAGAGAGAGAGAGAGAGAGCGCACGAGCGGGGGAGGGACAGAGAAAGAGGGAGACACAGAATCTGAAGCAGGCTCCAGACTCTGAGCTGTCAGCACAGAGCCCAACATGGGGCTCAAACCCACAAACCACGAGATCATGACCTGAGCTGAAGTCCAATGCTTAACTGACTAAGCCACCCAGGTGCCCTGAGGCCAGACTTCTATGTGTGAACCAAGTGTCCTGACCTCAGTGATAGGGCAAGGAATATCCTTCCAGCTTGACCTCAGCAACCCCCCTGCTAGGCTCAGGGAGGGACACTGCCTGGGGCCACCTTGCAGGGGCCCATGGAGTTAGAGCCTAGCCTGTGTGAAGTTCCCCTGCCAACTCTGTGACTCAGCTACACACTTCCACAGTGATATTTTCAGAGTACAATTATGTGTAGCAGAACCTCTTTTCCATGGCTGACAGAATTGCCCATCTGTGGAGTCGTTAAGCTCTGTGCTCTGAAAGCAGGGAGGAGGTACACAGCGGGAGCAGATCGGGACATGCTCGGATGCTGGAGGCCTGGGATTCGCGCCCTGCACCGGGGCTCCGGAGCCCTGGCCTCCCTCTCCCAGAGGGACTACGGGGAGCTGAGCAGGAGCACACAGGTCGTCTTGGCAGTAGGGTGCGAACCAGACTGCAAACACACACTGAGACAAAAGAAGCAGGCTCGGAGCCTGGAGATTGGGGCTCGACTCTAGGTCAGCTCTGCTCCCGTACCGCCATACCACCAGTAGGTAGGCTTGCCCATTTCTTCCTCAGTAAAATGAGGAGTTTTCTGTTCCTCACTGGGCCGCAGTGAGCAGACACAACAGTGCAGGCGAGCAATATAACAAACACACTAGCAGAGAAGGAGGACGAGGACCAAAGGCAATGGGGCTGCCCATTTCCATGATCGTTCGGGAGGTTTTCTATCTTTCCAAGGGCACCAAAAAGTAAGAACCAGCCCAGTGTGGTTCTGGCCCTGTGCTGGTCTACTCATTCTTCCTCCTTCAGCCCGAGACTCCCCAAGTTAGCCCTTAAAGTGGTCTCCACACCTCCACTCCATACCTGGTTCTGTGAGCACACTTGGCCTTTGCTAACTGTGAAGCTAGCAAACTTGCCTGTAGTGACCCGATCGCCGTCTTTAGGGTATGCTTCCCCAAGTGGGGTGGGCATCCCACTTCCTGAGAACGAGATATTCAACTTCTCCTCCTTCTCTCTCCCTTACCTGAGCGGTAAAGGGCTCGCTGTGATGTTTCCAGTGATAGTGGCTTCTCGGTGTTGGACTAAAGCTTCAGGCTGTAATGATGGGATTTCTGGCACCAGTGCGGTGGGTGGAAATGTGCAGGATTAGATTCTTCTGGTATCCTTGAAACTGTAGTGCACTGGCTTCTATCAAGCTGTTGGGCTGGCCTGGTGGTAGAATATTTCCCAGCCCTCAAAGACATCATAAATTGTACGATCCACATCATCAGGGCTCTGGGATTCCCTGAAATGGGCCCAACTGCGTGAGTTTGCCAGGATTTTGTGGGAACCCAGAGGAGCACAGAGGAGAATGAGCTGGTGTGCTCCTCACATGAGAAGGACCATTGCGACACAGGGGTATTCGCATTTATCACACTGGCAGAATCTCCCCGGAACCAGAGAAAGCTTCAGCCAGAAGAAATCTCACGAAAGCCAGTTCATCTGTATGGCGCGGTGTTTTTTCAAGCATCAGTGTGAATCAGAATCACTTGGAGGACTTGTTAAAACACGGAGCGCCGGGCCCCACGTCAGACTCTGTGATTCAGTAGGTCTGGGGTGGGCTGAAGAGTTTGCATTTCTAACAAGTTCTTGGGCGCAGCGGCTGCTGCTGCTGTTTCGGGAAGTGCATCGGGGAAGCCGTGGGTCCCATGCTTTGTATTTCCCACACCAGTCTCCGGTGGCCCTCTGCCACCTTGTGTGAGGTAGGTCCTTCCCAGACGGAGAAGCAAGTTCAGGAGGTCTGTGGTTGCTGAAGGTCACCCCACTGGCGCTGAGCAGAGCTGGGATTCCGAGACTGGCACTCTTCTTGCCCTTTCTCTGGTTCCAACGCGTACCATTGCCAAGTTGTAGGAGGTCAGCGAAGTGTCGTCCGAACGAGGACCTCAACCTTCCAACTCCTTCTGTAGGATCCTTTTCATTCCCTTTGCCTTCAGCAGTCTACAGCGAGCTATAATAATTGGGGTATTCTGGAGATTTAGGGAGAAATATTTGGAGAGGGAAAGTGAAAGGGCTGGGGGTGGGGTGGGGAGGGGAAGAACCTTCCAAGAAGGAAGGTCTCTAAGGGATGAGAGGAGCCCAGTCAGGCAGGGTCTGGGAAAGGAAGCCAAGGAGAGGCCTTGGGAAGGGAAGGGAGGGGAGGGGAGGGGAGGGGAGGGGAGGGAAGGGAGGGGAGGGGAGGGGAGGGGAGGGAAGGGAAGGGAAGGGAAGGGAAGGGAAGGGAAGGGAAGGGAAGGGAAGGGAAGGGAAGGGAAGGGAAGGGGAGCACGCTGTGGGTAGAAAGTTAGGAAACCGAAAGGCCTTTCATACCACTTCCACATGGAGCTTCATGGGAAAAGATGTCCAATGTTCTGTCTGTTAGCTCCTTGGTTTTACTCTGCCACATCAAAGGTCTGGTCTGTTTCTGATGTGGTGTGTTTGCAAAAACCCTCCCATCTGCCCTGGCATTCTTTGTTATTTACCATTAGACTAGTGTCAGTATTTGAAAAAGTATGGAGCGCTTGCTATGGTTCCCTTTCAGCCCCATGTGTTTCTTGTATTTATCAAAATGGAACACTAACAAATATTTATTTGGTTTTATAAGACATGTTGACAATAAAGACTACCATGTGTGACTCCCTGCCGTGGTGGTTATTTTGCTCAATACGTGATTGACTAAGATGTCTTCAGTATATTATAAACACACATTAAAAATAGCAACCTAAAAAAAAAAAGATAAAACTAGCAAAGGAGAAGGTCCATATTTTTGGATGTGATACAGTGCCAACCTGGTTATTAGAACACGAAGCAGATAATCCTTAGTGAGTTATCTAAGTTTGTATAATGAGTCTTCTTCAAATAAGTATTTTTGGCTCCTGCAATGTTCCTCTTCATTTATAAAAGTTTCTCAAATTGGAACCTTTTAAAAAGGGGCATATTTTTTTCCTGTGTGTATGTTCTAATAACCTAGGATATTTAAAGATCTGGCCAAATTTTTAAAAAATGTTTATTTATTTCTTTTGAGACAGAGAGAGAGAGAGAGAGAGAGAGCACGCACAGGAGCAGGGGAGGGGCAGAGAAAGAGAATCCCAAGCAGGCTCTGCGCTGTCAGTGGGGCTGGAGCCCACGGACCATGAGATCATGACCTGAGCTGAAATCAAGAGTCGGACACTTAACCTACTGAGCCACCCAGGCACCCATAAAAGATCTGGCTATTTTATCAAATTTTCAAAAGCAAGGTCCAATTTCAATTTTTAAAGGAATTAAAATTTTTAAAAATTTATTTATTTTTGAGAGAGCACAAGCAGGGGAGGGACAGAGAGAGAGGGAGAGACAGAATCTGAAGCAGGCTCCAGGCTCAGAGATGTCAGCACAGAGCCTGACGCGGGGCTGGAAATCACAAACTGCGAGATCAAGACCTGAGCTGAAGTCAGATGCTTAACCGACTGAGCCACCCAGGTGCCCCTTAAAGAAATTAAAAAAATATATATATTTTAGAGAGAGGGAGGGAGAGTGTGCACGGGCGGGGGAGAGGGAGAAAATCCCAAGCAGGCTCCACGTTGCCAGTACAGAGCCTGACAGGGGACTCCGTCCCACAACCCTGGGATCACAACGTCAGCTGAAATCAAGAGTCGGTTTCTCAACCGACTGAGTCACCCAGGCACCCCCAATTCCAAATTTTAGCAACTGTTTATGACTGTGATCATGAAACTAAGCAGAGGTTACTGCGTTTTTATATTGCCTTTTTGTCAAACAAAAAGAAATTATTCCTAAATTGCCTGAGTACTCTCCACTTTGTTCATTGTAGGGGACTTAAGGGGGTGCAAATCACTCAAGATTTGTGCTGCTTGTTTCTAAAGGTTTTACGGGTAAAATTGATAACCCGAAGATTCTTAATATTTTTATTATTTGATACTCAAGATTCACCAAAAACATTGATTTGAAAGTTGAAGAGACTTGTCAGTACCAAGGATTCATGACTTAGATTTTTTTCTTAAAGTAAGAAACGTAAATAGGTCAACTGTATACATCTTGCCAGGTCTGACAGTTGCTGGTGCCATTTAAATTTCAGTTTTTGTTTTGTGAATGGAATACTTAACTGCTCTGAAGAAACAGAAAGGAAACTATAATGTTCGAACTATAAAATTTCTGACGTTTATTGACTCTGAATCTCCCTACTTCCTGTCCTCATAAATTTGCTCTTGTGGTTGATTAGATGCAGACTTGTGTTATTTTTCCATCACAGTGTGTGAACAGACCAGTTTTATTTCCAGTGGTTAGCTAATGCTTTTAACCGGGAGGTGGCTGTGCAGTGCTGTTGACTAAACCCAATGTTGTATGTGTGTGTGTGTGTGTGTGCGTGCGCGTTCACTTCCACATTCAGCACAGGCCATGGGGCTGCACTTCAGTGTGTGTATGTAAATACGTATTTTACTATTATCTCCATCCTTCTACTTTATCTGGTTTGGGGTTATGAATAGGGACTGTTAAATCTTACATACTAAAGCATGTATGAGTAATTAAAATTTAGCAAAAATACATAGATTATTAAAAAAAACCCAATTGTGTTCTGTTATTTTGGGACTATATTGAATGACAGGATGCTGTTAAGGAAAAGGACAGCCACTATGGTGGATTGATATTAATGGGGTAAGTCAAGGCATAAAGGTAAGAACTAAGACCAAGTAGAGGAACGGCGGACTCCTGATAGTATACTTAAATGGTGTCCTCCCTCCCTCCCTTCCTTTCTCTCTCTGTAACTGCATGTACTTGAATTCATATAAGGCATATGATTCAACTTGATGGTATGTGTCAGAGGCTCTACAACAATGTTTTAAATCTTTGCAATAAATCAATAAGACAGGTGATATTACCCCAGGAGGGTAAATGGCTTCCCCAAATAACATAGCTAGTGGTCAGCAAGGCCAGGATTTGAGCCCCTTATCAATCTGACTCCAAAATCTAGGCTGTCCAATACATCATATTAGAATGGCAAGAACCTTTAGAGATCATGTTTTATAACCCAATTTACTTCACAGATGGGAAACTTAAGGCTTGCCCCCTTCACTGCTTCCTTCAGTCAGTGTGGATAATGGGGTGTTGACTGTGTACATTAGACTCCTCCAGGATTTCCCAACTGGGGAAATGGAGAGGATTTAGTGCATCAGAGAATCGTAGATAAGATTTAAGAATTGGGTCAAGGGGGATGGGAATGAACCAGTTAGAGGAACAGGAATTACTTAGTTTGATATGAAATGTAAATCCTGCTCTTCAAGTGAAGAGTTAGTTGATGAAGGATAAAGACCAGCTGGCCTCTACTTTCCATCTGGCGAAAGCAAGAAGTAAGGCCTTTAAATCGTGCGGGGTGGGGGCTAAGTCTGTTGTAATCAAGAAGTCCTGATAGTGGGCGGAGGAGTGGTGTTGGAAGGAGGGTGGCTAGGTAGGCTAGACTGATGAGTTGCTTTTGGTACGGTTTTTCTGTTTTCCTTGCCCAGGCTTAGAATAACTTTGCCTCTCTCGATAACTACACTTAAGAAGGAATATCAGAGGGGCGCCTGGGTGGCTCAATCAGTTAAACGTCCAACTGTCAATTTTGGCTCAAGTTATGATCTCGGTTCCTGAGATGGAGCCCCGCGTTGTCAGTGCAGAGCCTGCCTGAGAGTCTCTCTCTGTCTCTCTCTGTCTCTGTCTCTCTCTTTCAAAATAAACTTAAAGAAAAAGAAAAAAAAAAGTAACATCAGAGCTTCCTGCACCAAGGAATCTTTCCACCTTCTGATCGATCTTTAGAGCTATTTTCATGAAGCACAACTGATATTCCTTCTCTGCTCCCAAATGGTCCCACAGTAGCTGTTTGTAAGGAGTGGTCTATGGATGCCTAGAGGTAAGGTTGTAGGGTTACCTTACAAATATGGGATACCCCATACAGTTTGAATTTTAAATAAACAAAAAATAATTTCTTGGTATCAATATGTCCTGCAAAACATTTGAGGATCTTGTATCTTGTCTAGTAATTCCAGCTGCAGGAGCTTAAGACCCTTGCAAGGGGTCTTTGAGGTCAGATCTATTTTCATAGTAACGCTAAGACTTATTTGCCTCTTCTGTGTGTTGATATTTGCACCGATGGTACAAATCCAGGAGTAGTTAAAACTGCTGGTGTTTTAATACGAATTCAAGGCAGTGACATCAATGTATACCAGTGGACATTGCATTATGCACAGTGTCTATATTTGCCTATTTTACTTAAGAATCTCCTCAATGAAGCAGGTACAAATTATTAGTCTTATTAAATCTTAACCCTTCTGTAGATGTCTTCTTAATATTCTGGGTGACAAATTAGGACAGATGCATAAAACGTACTGCTGCATACAATGGTCGTCTTAGGTTGTGAAGGTTTGAGGTGGGAGCAGAGCGGGTTGCTTTTTCACGGAACACCATTTTTACTGACAAATTTTGGTTATTTATACCTAAGTTTTTGGCAGATATTTTCTTGAAAATGAATGAAGTGAGCCAGTCACTGCAAAGAAAAAACTTGACAGTGTTTGTGCCAATTATAAAATTTGAGCTTTCAAGTGAAAACTAGAACTTTGAAAAACTTCTATCTACCACTGAGAGCTTGACAGCTTCCCAATATTTAAAGACTTTCTGATGAGATTGGTGGTGATAACAATGAATGTGGGGTTTTTTATACTGTATAATGAAATGTGTCAACATTTGGAAAGTCTCTGGGGCTCAGTAGAGCCAATATTTTCCAAATGACCAATGCATGATGTTACCAAATTATGCACGAGTAACAAGATCCATTCAAAGTACAACATAAACTGATAGATTTTAATAGTATGAGAAGTTTCACTGATCTGGTTTCAAATTCCACATTTCAACTAACCTTTAAAAGTCAAGTTTAATGTCATAGCCAAGAGGAATATCTATAATTATCTGAAAGGGCTATTAAAACAGTTCTCCCTTTTCCAACCAGAGACCTGTATGAGGCTGGATATTTTTCATATACTTCAACCCAACATCCTATCCCTACAGATTGAATGTATGAGAATCTAGGTGTCTTTTCAGCCAGACAGGGAAGAGATTTGCAGGAATGTAAAACAATACTATGCTTCCCACTATTTGGTTTTGGGAAATACAGTTAACTTTTCTTTTCAAAAATGTTAACATGTTAAAGTGTGAAAAAAATGGTAACGTTATTTAAAAGGGAACCATAAGTGATTTTTAAGTGTTCTCCATTTGAATTTTGAATATGGTAAATACCAACAGACAAAATTGACACAGCAAAAGCTCTTTAGGGCCTACCGTAATTTTTAAGAGTGTAAAGTGGTCCCGAGACCAAAGATCTTGAGAACCGCTGGGCTACAGGACGACACCTGGACTGGTGAGCCAGATATTAGGGACATTCTGCCATCCCACTCTGTCCTGTCTTTGCAACCTCACTTATCATCACCATCTCCGAAGTACCCCCAGGAACCAGCCTAACCACCTTACTGATTTGTGCACATGTTCTGGACTCTTCTGCCTGGCCTTTTTGGTTCCTTTACCGGGAACACATGTCCTGACCTTCATCTGGTGGTTGTTGTGTCCCAGCTCTCATCTTAGCATGAAGGCCTCAGGATGGAGAGACTCATTGAGACCCAACTTCAGTTTGTTTAAAGGTGTATTGTGCATCTAGTCTTTAGAATCTGTTTGTCTATTTTCCTTAATTAGAATTCCTAGAGTGCCAAGGACCCAATTTTCCCCTCTGTTCATATATATATATATATATATAGAGAGAGAGAGAGAGAGAGAGAGAGAGGAAATATATATACAATACTATCTATCTGTTATACTATCTAAGGGCCAAGTGTCCTGCCATAAACGTATTGGATTTTTGTAAATATTAGCTGACAATTTCTAGTGCTATCTGTGGGCTTTTATGATCCAGGACAGACGAATCAGTGTATTTAGTGCCTGCTGTGAGCAGAACACTTGGCAGTGGAGGGAGGGGGTTAAGGAGGTGATCCTTGCTTCAGGACCTGCGCCGTGGTCGGAGACACAGGATTTATAGCCAAGAAGTAATTAAACAGGACACGAGAATGTATGTAACCAAAGGGATAACCGGGTGCTGTTAGGCCTTCAGGGACAGGGAGGTGGAGGCAGAGGTGGGTGCATCTGTGTTTGCAGTGGCTGGAGAAATCAAAGAAGGCTTCTGGGAGGAGGCAGGGACTTCCTGGGGACTTGTTAAGTAGGGAAAGTTTAGCTAGAGGTCAGCAAGGCAGGATTTCAGGTCAGCGAATAAACAGGAGCCAGAGCAGAGAGTCAGAAATGAGCACAGCATGTCCACGGCCTAATGAGACTGCTGACCATGGTGAAGGTGAACGGGGTGAGGTGATAAGGTTGAAAGCTGGTCAGAGGATTTTAGCTTGGCCATAGAAGGAAGGAGGAACCAGATTTTTTTTTTTTTTTTTTTTTTTTGGTTAAGGAAGTGACATGGAGTTTTTTGAGCACAGGATGGATTATTGTGGAGGTGGGGCATCTAGTTAGGGATCCAGGGGTGTGAGGGGGGGAGGCTCTGGACTGGGGTACCAGCAAAGTTTTTTGAAAGAAAGCACATGCAGGGAACCACTTCCAGAATGTCCGCTGGGTGCCTTTAAATGGGAGTGTTTTATGTATAAGGGCATGGGGATTAAAGCCCCACAATAGTATGTTTGTGACATAATTGGGTCTTAGCACATGTGGGTGATCTGGAGCTGAAATTTTTTATTCTAGCCTTTCCTGGGGTCTTACTGTCTCAGAGACCAAATAATCGTGTGGTTTTGGGCAAGCGCTTTAACTCCTCAGTGTCTTGGTCCTGTCATCTGTAAAATGAGGGTGTCAGTGGGCCCTGTCTCCTAGGCTTGTTATGAGAATTACATAAATTCATATGTGTAAAGTAGCTATACTAGTGTCTGGGATAGGAGGCCTTTCCAAAAATACTAGCCGCTATTTATTTATTTCGTAATTCACATTAGTATGGGAATATAAATATTTAAATTACCTGTGGGCCAAAGCATTCAGAGCTGTGCTGAATAAAGCCCCCCACCCCCACCCCGCCAAAAAAAAACAAAAACAAAAAAAACAAAAAAAACCAACAAAACTCACTGGAGACATTGGCAAGATGGGGCTCAGAAGCTGGGATGGGATAATGTTAAAAATGCAAATTCCATAAACTCCTTAATATCTAAAGTGTAAAACCTGGAGACCCAAGTCACAATATAATCACGTCACTTCTCAGCTTAAACACCACTGGCTCCCACTGCAGAGAAGATAAATCTGGTTTTCTTAGCAAGCCAGCAAGCCTTCTTCGACTGGCTTTGCTTCCTCCCAGCCTCCTTCCTCCCCCAGCCTCCGAGGACTGCGCTTCAATCCACTGCACTCCTGCTTATTTTCAAACACATCCCATCCTGGGCTTCAGGCTCCCCTGCCTTCACTCTTCCCCCAAAGCTCATTCCTCTTACCCCACTTATGCCCAATAAAATTAGTCACCTGTTTTTTAATAGGCTTTATTTTTTTTAGAGCAGTTCTAGGTTTACAGAAGAATTGCAGAGAAAGTACAGAGTTCCCATATACTGCCTCCCCCAACTGTTTCTCCTATTAGTAACATCTTGGATGAGTGTGGTACATTTGTTACCATTGAGAGCCAATGTTGACACATTATTATTCACTAAAGTCCATCATTTACATTAGCGTTTTCTCTTTGTGTTGTACATTCTATGGGTTCTGACAAAGGCATAATGTCCTACATTCATTACAGTAGCATACAGAATAGCTTCAATGCCCTAAAATTGCCCTGTGCTCCATCAGCTCACCCCTCCCCCTTCCCCCTCATCAGTTTTTGAGAATCAGAATGCCATCTCTTCAGTGAAAAATGAAAACGTCTCAAATTACTCCATTATAATGAATCTCTTTGATGCTTGGGTAGCATTTTCTTCATACCTGTTATAGCTCCTATGTTCCACGTGGTGTTACAGATGTACACTCACTTTTCTTCCTTCACTAGATTGTATCTCCATGAGGGAGAGGATGTAGTGTGGATTTGTCCCGACAACACCTAGCCTGGACCTTGTTCTTTAAAAAAAAAATTTTTTTTTAAACATTTATTCATTTTTGAGAGACAGGGACAGACTGCAAGCAGTGGAGGAGCAGAGAGAGACACAGAATCTGAAGCAGCCTCCGAGCTGTCAGCACAGAGCCCGATGTGCGGCTCGAACCCCCGAACCATGAGATCATGACCTGAGCCGAAGTTGGAGGCTTAACCAACTGAGCCACCCAGGCGCCCCAGCCTATAGCTTGTTCTTAACAGGTGCCTTGTGAGTGCTGGCTGCACTGAATCGTGAGGAAAGGTCAGGGTGGGATTTTGCAGAGTTAGGTCTCTAGAGGCAAGGCTTTAGGCCTAGAAGTCTCAAAGTGACAGATTAACGTGTGAATTTTATATTTGTGTCAGCACTCGGGGGTCCGTGGCTGGAAAGTTCTTTGAAGGCAACTGTCTTCTGTCCCTTCAGATTTGGGCTCAGAAGCAGCCTTCCATGAGGTGACCCAGGCCGGCTTTATCTTGCTACTAGGCCACAGGGCTCTTCCCCTGTCTCTATACGTCTCCCAAAAGAAAAACAAAACAAAACAAAACAAAACAACAACAGCACAAGAGGAAAAAAGAACAAGGGGCCTGATTATTTTTATCCTTCCAGTCCCCATGCCTGTCTCAGGAAGGCCTCTGGAAAGCCTTCTGTTTGGTCCCCACTTTCCCTCCCCAGGGGGCCCCAACAATTGAAGATGCCCAGCATGCTTTCTTTGGCCAAGGAGCACCTTCCCATAAACGCTTCTTATTTCTCAAGTCACGCTGAGATTTTTGCTTTATTTTTGCTTTAAAGACACTGTTCTCAAACGTTCTAAAACGCCGTAGGAACATGCAGATCGGAACAAAAGCAAATAAATCGAATCTTGTGAAGTAAAGCAGAAGCCCTTCTTCCAAACAGCCAGCACAACGTTAAATGAGAACTATCAGTCATCCACTAGATACAGTATTTCCCCCTCTAGACAGGAGCTGCCGTTTGCAGAAACCCCCACCCCACACACTAGACAGTGAAGGTACCAGGAAACGAACTACTTTTCTCAGCTACCACACGGGAGTCAGCAGTTTAGCGCACTACCTACTCCTTTAAGCAACACTCGCTGTTCGAAAGACCTTGGCCTTTACTTCCTAGTACCTACCCGCACACACTCGTGGGGGGAGGAGGGAGAGAGAGAAAGAGACAGCTCTCCCCACCCCACCCCACCCCCCCCCCCCCCCCAACCCCCGCCAGCATCTTTGAGCCAACAGCGGCGCCAGATCCAGCGCCGGGCAGAGGTTGGAGGGGGCACGCTCTGGAAACCCGGTTAGATCTCAAGGTGCCGTTACCTGGGGGCAGTGAATGATCTCCAGACAGCAGGGCTCCACCATCCCCCCGCAACCAGAAAGAGCCAGAGGAAAGGGGGAGGGACGCCTGCCCTGCGGCAGAGCGTGGAGAGAGCCTGGCAGAGCCCCTCCGCACCGAGCAACGACCGCCCGCTTGCACCTGTGCTCCCAGGGGGCGGGGCCTCCTCCAGGTGTGCGGAGGGGAAGGACGCCGGGAGCTAAGGCGGGCGCGGCAGCCTGAGCGTCGCACTCCCCAGCGCCCTCCTCCCTGTCACCCCGAAGAAATGCAGGGGAGGTGCGGTTAATCCGCACCCCGCGTCCGCGGGCCCCGCAGGCCCCGCCCGCCTAGGTCGGGGGAGAGCGGGGAGCACACCGCGGCGCGCAGGGGGTTAAGCGGCAGCCGGCGGCCAGAGCGCGCTTAACCCTTGGGCGCCCGCGGGTCCTCCGAGCCAGGCGGGGTGGCGGCACCCCGAGTCCCACGCGGCGGCCACCCCGGGCGCGCGGGCAGAGCGGGGACAGCCCCGGGCCGGGCCCGGCCCCTGGGGCGCGGCACGGCCCGTGGGAGGCTCGGCGGGCGGGGGGGGAGGGAGGGGACGGCGGCGGCGGGCGCGCAGCGTCGCCAGGGCGAAGCCGGCGTGCGGCGCGGCGCGGCGGGCGCGGAGCGAGCGAGCGAGCGAGCGCCTCCGTCCCCGGATGTGAGCTCCGGGCGCCCGCGGTCCCGAGCCAGCGGCGGCGCGGGCGGCGGCGGCGGCGGCGGCGGGCACCGGGCACCGCGGCGGGCGGGCGGGCATGGGGGGCGCTCCGAGCGGCCCCGGCGGCCGGGCCGGCATCTGCGCGGCGTCCCTCCGCTAGAGGAGGGGACCAAGCCAATTCTCCTTTGCAGCAAAAAATTACCTGTATATATTATTAAGATAATATATACATCTGATCTTATTTTTTAAAAAAAAGTTTATTTTGCTCCATTTTTGAAAAAGAGGGAGCGTGGGTGGCGAGCGGTTTTTACAAATTATTCTTATTTTCTGCTATCTGTCCCCGTCCCTCCCCACCCCCTGCTGAAGCCACAATAAGGGCAGGGACCGCGGCTCCAACCTATTGGTAACCCCTTTACCCGTCCCTCCCCCCCGCCCCGACGCCCAGCACCGTGCCCTGCACACAGTAGGCGCTCAATAAATGTTCGTGGATGATGATGATGATGATGATGAAAAACATGCACCATCAACGGCAGCAGCAAGCGGACCACGCGAACGGTGAGCAGCTAGAGCCTGGGCACCCGCTGCCAAATCTAATCCTTGTCATGGTCCTCCTCTTCCCACCCCCTCTTCCTTCCCACCCCCTCCCGTCTCTGATGCGCTGGGTGGGTTGAGGGGGCTGGAGAGGATGCTTCTAGCTCGGTGTCATCTACATGGAAAGGGGAGATGCGTGACAGCCACTCCGTTCTCCCCTTCAGGCCTTGAATGTCAGAGTTAATTCTGCATTTGTGGGGTGGGGGCGGCCGTGGAGTCCTCGGAGTACTGTGCCGCCGGAGGGGTGGCGAACCGAGGTGATTCGGGTTCAGTGTCCTCGGGCTCAACTTTCCTCCAACGCTCCCGAGCGATGGAAGGGGGGGGGGTGGCTGTTAGACCTCAGCCCGAGCCCCCTTTCCAGCCTCTTCTCGCCTTCCGTTCCTTCCCCGCCCCCTGGTCTCCAGTGGCATCCGGAAAATTCTAGGATTGCCCGGTTTCCCTCTTCGCGACGGTGGGTGAAGCACACCCCGCCCCTGGAGAGGGAGGCCGGGTCTCAGAATCTCGGCCAGGGGGTCGGGTGGAGCGTATTCCCGCTCCCAGCGTCTGTGTGCACACGTCGGTAACCTAGCAATGCCCGGGGAGTCGCTGCCGCTGTGGGGCTCCCCTCCCCAGCCCGGCCTGGGCACCACGTGCAGCCAGCCGCCACGCCAGCCCGGCTGGGTCCACGGAGGCTGGACCTGCTTCTGGCCAGCCCTCCTACCTCCTCCTTGGAGGCCAGGGCGCCCCCCACGACCTCAGTGGGCTCACAGCCTTCCCGAGTGAGCGCTTCCCATGGGAGGGCTGGGAACAACTCCTCCCCTGCTCGGGACTGTCTGCCGCACGCCCCCCTCCCCCGCGGTGCCCCCCTTCTCAGGCTGCTGGGCAGGCAGACCTGTGCTTCCTTTGACTCTGTCTTGTTCTTTGATTAGCAAGAATTGGTTTTGCAAACGCGCATCTCTCTACCTTGCCACCACTCTCACTTTGACTTCTGTGTCAGTAAAGAGGTTGTGACTCAAGGTAGGCACGTGCCTGGGAGACCTGCCTGGGTAGTGGTCTGACCCCAAATCAGAGGGGCCCTTGCACATGGAGTCCTCTGGAGGTTCTGCGTGTCGGCGGCTGTCAGCCTGCACTGAGATGATTTCCTGCTTGGGCCTCTAGGGCCCCTGGCATAATCCAGTCTGTCTTTCCTAGGTGTAGGGGTGCAAGCTGCCCGCCTTGACTGTTTCTCTGGATGCTGGCTTGGCTGCTGCGGCTGCAATTTAAAATGCAAAAAAGGCCTAAAGATGTTTTCTGTTTTCGGAAGCCTGTGGAGGAAATGAGTCCCAAGCATCATGAATTTTCATTTGCAGGAAGTGTCAGTGCATAATCTAGATATTTGTTATGGGGCTTTTGGTATTGCCCTGGTGCCAGTGGAGGATTCCCCCCCCCCCCCCGTGCTGAAAAAAAAAACGCATTTGTGGCTGTGGAAAGATGTTAGAGTAACACCCTGAAAATGATTAAGACTATTGAGTTATTGGGACTGCCCCCCCCCTTTTTTTTTTTTTGGTAATGGTGGTAGTTACTTTGGAGAAAAGCTGTTGTACGTATCTGTTAACTCATTAGAGATACATGGGTTTTAAAAGTCAGAAAGGGTGGAATAAGTGTGGGATGACTTCAGTCTGAAGCAAGGCACGAGCGGAGGCCTTGTGAAGACCTGGAGAGAGGCATTCACCCCATTGCAGCAGTGGGTCCTGTGCCACCGATACTCTGCACAGAGCGCGTGGATTTCTCTTCCTGCTCCTGAAAAATAGGACATGAGGTTCAAAATGGAGACGTGGGGACGATCCCCCTCCCCTCTTACTGATGAGAGACAACCTTTGCTTTTTTCTCACACTAGGTTCTCACCGGTTTTTTTGTTTGTTTTTTAATTTTTCTTTTTCTCTTTCTTCCCAGAGGCAAACTATGCAAGAGGCACCAGACTCCCTCTTTCTGGTGAAGGACCAACTTCTCAGCCGAATAGCTCCAAGCAAACTGTCCTGTCTTGGCAAGCTGCAATCGATGCTGCTAGACAGGCCAAGGCTGCCCAAACTATGAGCACCTCTGCACCCCCACCTGTAGGATCTCTCTCCCAAAGAAAACGTCAGCAATACGCCAAGAGCAAAAAACAGGGTAACTCGTCCAACAGCCGACCTGCCCGTGCCCTTTTCTGTTTATCACTCAATAACCCCATCCGAAGAGCCTGCATTAGTATAGTGGAATGGAAGTATCCTTTTTTTGGGGGAAGTCTTTCTCATTTTCTCTTTTACCATCTGTTCTTCAAAAGGATTTGCGTTCTGAAATGGCACTTACAAAGTTGTAGCAGTCTGGAATGGGAGCAACAGAAAAGCTGTACGGAAAGGCTTTCGTCGTGTATACCTTCCTGTCTCCTCAGGGTGCGAGGGGCTGCTCTGAGGGTATATTTAGCTGTGTGTGTGTGCGTGTGTGTGTGAGTGTTCATTAAATACGAAATGGACCTTTGGTCACTTGACGCGAGATGTTTGGTTTAAACCCACCATTGTTTTTGGGGGCAGTGACATACACTGAACCTAATGCGGATAAGGTATGCTGATTTAAAAAGAAAAGACTGCATGAGACTCTGCTGGGAAGAAATACATTTTGGACCTTGAGTGGCACCTTCTCATTCTGGTGTTTGGGATTTGTTTCTGCCACTCCGGCTAATGCTAAGGTTGCTTCTAGCTCTGACATCTGGTGCTTCTGACTGTTCAGGTAGCTACAAATATGAACGCTTGCTTCATAGGGAGGGAGCAGCATGCTCATCAATGCTATGACTTCCCGGAATTTCCTTTTGACAGGTTCCAAAAAAGCATGTGAAACGTGAGCACGAGGGAGCGTATGGAGGGAGAGGCTGGGGTGCGCCTCTTCTTCCTGAGCCCTTGTGAGTTAGAGAGCAGTCTGTCAGTGGGGGAATTTGCAGTTGCTGCCTTTATAAAACATTCTGTCTGGGTCCTTGGACTGGAGTTACATTTCTGGGTGTCTCCTTTGTATTTTTAAAACTGAACTCCAGATGCCCCAGGATGGTTGTTACGTCCCAGATCTTGGAAAACCAGGGTCCTCGGCCTGCTCATCCCCTTCCCCAAATCTGGAGGCCAATCCCCAGTTCCTGCCACCCTTCAGAAAAGGTTGACTGAGGCCTCCTTTCTGAGCAAATGGCTTTCTAATTAGTCAGATGATTCATTGGTCTGGGTAAAACAAAGCATTTCCTTTTCCCAGAAGTGTATTTGGGGCTGACAGGAGCCTCAGAGCAGCTCCTGACCATAGGAAAGAGTGTGAATGTGGGGCTTCGCCCACCACGCCCAGAGTGGACGGGCTAAAAAGGGAGGGTGTTGGCCAGCAGCTGGAAGGTGGCGCTGAAACCCCCTTATAATCTGAGTACCTAGCTAGGCAGCGATTTGCATGCCTTCTGTCTTAGCTGGCTATTTTCTGTGCTTACGGCTGCAAGTTAAAATGAGGTAACTTTGTTTAGAAAGGTTTTGGAGAGGGCAGCCAAATGCAAGGGTAGGATTTGAGGGGTTTTCGTGTGTTTTTCCTTTTTAGAACAGATGTCTCTTCTCTAGAGGGAGTTACGGTGTCTCTCGCATAGCTGGGGTTGTGTGGATGTGTTTTCTCTTTAAGTTCTTTTCTGGTCTGAGAATGAACACCAGTGTCAGCTGGGAGGCAGCTAGGTGCATAGGGGGTGCCTCAGTGGCATCGCTGGAGTCGGAGGCATGCTTATACTCTGGCAGAAAGGTCTCCTCCTCCTGAGGTTGGCTTGACATGACTCTGAGTAAGCGGAGACCTGTCTGGGGTCATTAATTTCACGTGGAGTGAAGTAGGAGGCCTGACGCCGTTTCTCTTCGTGCACAGTAATTTGTATATAGGGATTTATGTGTACGGAGTGAATTCCTGGATCATGCTGCTGATTCCCTTTCCCGCATTGCCAGACACATGTGTACAGGAACTAGGGGATGTGGCTGCCAACGCAGGGAGAAGCCTGCCTGCAACGGGACAGCCTGGAGAACAGATCTTTAAACAACGTGTGATCTGTTTGTCTTTCCAAGTGACGGTTTCCTTCTAGTTCAGGGAGCAGGTTGTAGAAATCCTCCTAAAGCCAGTGAAGCCAGGCCCAGTCAGACAAGATGTGTGACAGCTTCGTTTGTTTTTACACCCAGGCGAGGAAGGGTGTCCTGCATCTTAGGGGAACGAGGAGAGTTTGCCTTATCAGAAGGAATTTTTAGGAGTGGACCCATCTATTCTCTGTTGGTCTGTTCTGCGTGGCTTGTAAAAGTCTTGTGGCAGTGAGATAGTATCCACCAACACCTGGAAACTGAAACCTGACCACCATAAAGAAAAAGCATTACGTCTGGCCTTCCTGAACAGCATTGGTATCTCTCAGATTGCCTGGTCCGTCATTTAAGTGTTGGGAACTAAAACGGAAGGGTGGGGTACGGGGGACGGAGAGGCCATGGGTATGTTTCTATGTAGAATAGCAGTGGGGCGGTTGGCTTTTAAAGTTTCAGCAGGAACTGCGAAAAGGAAAAACCGAAAAGGAGATTCTGAAGTCTTTTGAAGGGGAACTGTCTCAAAGTTAGATTCCCTAGATAAGAGATTTTGTAATACTAGATGAGTTGAAAGAGTAAATATGAATGAAAGCTAATTGGCTTTAAAAATAAACCCATCAAAATTAGTAAGAGAGTAATGTCGTTCATGCCCTTATTTCAGTGAGTGTCGAAGCTCTTCAGAGGGCTGAGTTCTCATGAGACTCAGGGTATCCCCAGAGAGGTAAGGTGCCTTTGTTTTCCCGGCAGTTTTGGATTTCCCGGAAGGATATCGGGATGCACGGAGAAGGGTCTGTTCATATCCTCAAAGCTTGAATATTTCAAGGTGTTTAGTTAAACCAGTGGCTTTGCCTTTTGTGGGTGAGGTTATGGGAGAAGCACTGTTATAAAATCAAGCCCCCCGCCCCCCGCCCAGGTTGCAGATTATGTTGGCGTTCAGAAACCTTGTATTCGGAAAGGCTGAAAACCAAAAGAAGATAAATAGTCCTTTTGGCAGAAGTCGAATCTTGCACTGCCAGTTTCGACCATGTCTCTTAATGACACCAGAATGTTTAAGCAAGTGTCTGTTGAAAGCTGATTTCAAAGTGATTCTTCCAGACAGACCCCCGAGATTTAGAATTGTTCAGTTGTACTTTGCAAGTGTCTGGTGCTGATTTCTTATGGCTTTTTATTTAATTTGTTTATAAATTGAATGCAGTAACAGCTCATTATAAACTGAGCTCCAGTCCAGCTGTAATCTGAAACAGTGATAGGCATTGATTAGTAAAGGAAGCAGAGGGGGAGCTGGAGCCTGGCTTGCCGGTTACAGTGTCTGAGGTATTGGAACATGCCGTGAGACAGTCACAGGTAGAATGCAGAAAGTCCTGGTGACTTGGCCTGCCCCAGTCCAGACAGGAGATCGACCCAGCCAAGAATAGCCCCTGAGAAAATGGCTTTAACACATGGAGGCAAGGATTTGTGGGAGAGATTTGTCTCATGAGGACTATTCTTTGTGTCTACAACAGCCAGGAATTTAGTGTTCTAAGGCCTTTGTCACTTTTAAAACTTTAAGAAGCAGAAACGTGGTTCAGAGGCTGCCCTAATTGGATGTGTGTTTAGGTTTCAATATAAAATGCACGGCAAAGAATGAACGCAATGTGATCCTTGCAGAAGAAGGAAAGGACACGGAAAAGTCATTCGATA
Organism: Felis catus; assembly: GCF_018350175.1. NCBI lineage: Eukaryota > Metazoa > Chordata > Mammalia > Carnivora > Felidae > Felis > Felis catus. The sequence continues at coordinate 21,990,093 of NC_058369.1, forward strand.
GCGAGATTTGCCAGAGGACCATGGATGATTACATCTACTGGGGACCAAGCAGGTCTCGACAGTTCGTCGAGAAGGGATTTGTGTGTATAATTTTCATTTCAAAAGTGGTTCAAGAGTGGTATGATCGGGAATGTGATGAGAGAGATGGTTTACGTTTGCATAAGACATATATACCTTAACAAAATTTTTCAGACCATTTGACATATTTATATTATTGGCTATTTTTGCCAATTGTGTGGCCTTAGCTATTTACATCCCATTCCCTGAAGATGATTCTAATTCAACAAATCATAACTTGGTAAGTGTCCTTAGAGTTCCTGCTTGTCCTGATGTGTGGTTATCATTTGCCTCTGTACTTAAACTGGCAGCTAGCTTTCTGGGTGGCTGAAGTTTACAGCTATGCATGGGATGATTCCTGGAGCTTTCCAACAGGGGGTTTGTTTGTTTGCTTTTCTCTCTGACCTGTATTCTCAAATTTATACTGAATGAAAGTGTATAAAGTCCTGAATCTTGTATGAAGAGATGTGGAACTTTTTCACGGAAGGTTCCGGTTTGTAGCAGATTTTAAAATAACTTTTCTTTACACATAGACTTTTGCCGTCTACCATTCTTTTTAGGATAATAAGAGCTGCTTTTTTTTTTTTTTTTTTAAATCAAGTGCTATTGGGGAGTGATGGGCATTTTGTTTGGTCAGTTTTTCTGGTAAGTAGAGAATTACCGTGGACTTTGCCCGTGAACTCTTCATTTTTAGAGCAGCAGTGTACAAGAAAACGAATACAGTTATGTGGAACCTAATTTGGAGAATACAGTGTAGTATTCTACTAGGAGCGGCCTATGAAATGCCCCAAGATAAGATGATTCTTTGGTTAAATAAATCGGGATACTTTCACATAACTTTATTGCCCTCTTAAAGATTTATAGTGCACATTAGCTCAGTAAGAGCTCCGGGAAGGTCTGTAGTTAAACCAGTTTCATTTTGTTTAACTCAGCGAGTCCCTAAAAGTAATTGGTCATGGATTCTTCAAACAGTTTTTTGGCAGAACGTATCGCCGAAACCAGTGTTTCATGGAACTTCCTTTGGGAAAGGTTGGTATAGTTAAAAAAACAAAAACAAAAAGAAAGAAAGAAGAAAGAAAAAAAGCCCTAAAGAGCACCAGAGTTGGGACTAGGAGCGTGATTGTCCCACGGAGCTGGCAGCTCGCTGTGTTCTGGGGCACTTCCCCAAATCCTCTCTGCGTGGCCAGTCAGCCACTTGTCTAGGGGGTTGGGTGAGAAGATCCCTGGGATCGTGTTTACCTCTGATATTCCGTAATCTTTTCTCGATGATTCAGAAGGCCCGTCAGGATTTTTTCTCCAGCTGTGGCATCCTCCTTGGCAGAGCCTGCCCAGAGAGGCAGGTGGGGCCGGGGCCAGCGCTGGGTCACAGGGAGCTCCCTCTATTGTTTTGCTTTCTCCTCTCTTAAGATTCATTTTGTTCTGATTTTTCTCATGTTGAAGCTGTATCTTAGTAGGGCTGGCGGTTTGTAACCGAGTGTTGTAAAGGCAAAACTAGTGTGGGGAGGGCTCTGCTGGGTTCTGAAGATCCTGAAATTATGCTCTTGTGATTTTTAGCCTCAATGGTCTATATACAGGATTTCATGTCACACGTAAGATGTTGTGGCGTATGTCCCATAATAACGTGATGTCTGTTCACGGTCAGGCTTTTACGGTCTGATTTCCAGAGAGTGCAATAAACTTGGGGACACCGCTCCCGAAGATACAACTCAACAGGACTGGATGCATGTATACACCCTTACCATCAGTGTGCATTTATACTATGGTGATTTGTGTGCTTTGGGATATTTTAAACAGCTTCTGATTTGGTTGTAGGCATGTGACATTAGATGATCATTTGAAAGGAAAAGAAGTGGCAAAAAGCCCCCATCAATGGGGATGGATCATCATAGTCTAGGCCACAGATGGTGTCAGCCTTGTTACCAAATTTAACAACGTGGATGGTGACCCAGTTTGTTGCTTTTTGTGGCTCAAGAGAACATGATTAAACAAACTTAGAAAATAAATACCTTTCAGAAAGGCAGATTAATTCAGATCAATGGAATAATTAATGTAGCTGCGTGTGTAAGCCAATTAATATTCTGATTTTTCCCAGGGAAATTCAGGGCACTGATATCTGCTGTAAGACCAGTTGGATTTCTCAGCTAACGAGTAAGGGAATAAACTATAAGAAATGGGTAAATCTGTTTTCTTCTCCCTTGCAGTCCCTCCCTAGCGGATCCTTTCTCGACAGTTCTTAAGCAGTGGTATTTTTAGGGGCGGGGGGAGAGGCGGGGTATTAGTTTGGCAGACCTTTCTAAAAACCAACATGTATTCCTTTGACCTCTTACTGCTCTGAAACTCATAGCATTCGAGTTTCTGTCTTGTTTCACTTGGATGGTCACATGGCCAGATGAGTTTATTCTCTGCTTGACTCTTTAAATATTTCCTTTCTCACTGTGGGAAGGGAAGATCTTTGTGGGTTTCCCCCTGACTCTTTGCAAGGTCCCATGCCATGTCGGTGCTCCTGCCAGGAAGCTGTTTTTTTTTTTGTTTTTTTTTTTAATACATTTGACCCAATTTGTACCAAAGTGATTGCTCTATTTTTGGGATCGGTTTAGAGGCAGCTGAACGAAGCTTATTTTTCATCTGTAGTAAATACCTTTCAGTTAACGTGAATGGCAAAGCAAAGGGCAGAGACCGATACGGGTTGCAGAACTGCACGTGTCAGGGTGCTGGCGAATTGCTTTGCTTCGTAGCTCTGTGGGAAATGTGTATGTTGAACTCTTAGAGCCAGCTTGGTACAAGCTGTTTCTGCCTGTTACAGGTCATTTGTAGTGAGGTGATTACTTCTGTTGGGTAGGAAGGGTGGCCATCCTCACTGGTCTGATAGGTATTTTGTCTGGGTTGCATGCAACTTAGCCAGCTTTGGAGATCTAGAAACTACCTTGGGGGCAGCAAGTTTTCCCAGGGTTAGATTTTTTTTTTTAAATATAAACAATCTCAAGTTTCTATGCAGCTTTCATTTGTGGACTTGCAGGGACTGGTGGAGGCTGGAGCCATGGAAACGGTACAACTGAGTTCCCACAGTGAGACCCTTCTTGGCTCAGTGGGTAGCGCGAACTCCTCGCTTCCACTTATTGAAAGTGTATATCATTTGTTTAATTTCTTCTTAGCCCGGGTGGGGGGCGGAGGGGAGAGCTCTGCTTCATGGGGTGTCGGAGCGAGGCTGCTCACAGTATTGTACTTCAGTGTGTTGAAGGATGCTCTATCTAGTTTCCCAAACTTCAGTTTTTCATATGCAAACTGACGCAGTTGAAATTTTCTGCCTGTGCAGCGGGGTCCCCAGCCCCAGGCGGTGCCCAGCTTTCTGTAGTGCTGAGCTGCCCCAAATTAGAGCTGTCCCAAATGGGGGTGCTTGTCTGCCAATTAGGACCTTCCCTCATGTCTGCTAATGATGCCACCCACGAAGGGCAGGGCCTCTGGCCCAGGCCTCTCTATCCCTTTATCAGGCACAGCGGTGGATAAAGGGTGTTCAATAAGTTGCTTGTTCTACTCAACAGGCAGTTTTACCAAGGCTTTGCCCCTTTCCCGCCCCCTTTCTCATCTTGTTGTTGAGTTGAGGCCCCTTTGTTTTTTCTTTAGCCAGTTGATATTTTGCATCTACAGAACCCCTCGTGTCTTCCTCTCCTCCCCATCCACACCCAGGTTGCTGCGGCCAGGTCCTCCTGGGCCGTCTGAGCTTTTTGGGTTCCTCTTTGTAGCTGAACCCCCCCTCCCCCCGCATTTGTCCACCTACAGTTCCTAAACACTCCTCTTGTGAGCTTGCCCGCCCCCTGGGCTTTTCTCCATCTGCAGTGCCTCTTCTCCCCTGGCCCCTCCTCCTCCTCCTCCTTCTGCTGCTGCTTCTTCTCCTTCTTCTCCGTCTTCCTTCTCCTTCTTCGTCTTCCTTCTTTTTTTAAAATTTTTGAGAGAGAGAGAGGGAGAGCACAAGTAGGGGAGGGACAGAGAGAGAGGGAGACACAGAATCTGAAGCAGGCTCCAGGCTCTGAGCTGTCAGCACAGAGCCCGACACCGGGCTTGAACTCACGAACCGGGAGATCATGACCTGAGCCGAAGTCAGATGCTTAACCAACTGAACCACCCAGGCGCCGCCCCCCCCCCAGGTTTTTTTAATGTTTATTTATTTTTGAGAGAGAGTACGAGTGGGGGAGGGTCAGAGAGAGAGGGAGACACAGAATCTGAAGCAGGCTTCAGGCTCTGAGCTGTCAGCACAGAGCCTGATGCTGGGCTCGGACCTGTGAATTGTGAGATCATGACCCGAACCAAAGATGCTTAACCAACTGAGCCACCTAGGTGCCCCCCCCCCCCCAGCCCCTTCTTCACATGTCACCGTAGCTTTTCAGGAATAATCTCAAACTACTCACTTCCACGAAGGATTTTCTGACCCTGATCCAAAGTAACACTTTTTTTTTTCATTAACAATTTTTTAAATGTTTATTTATTTATTTATTTATTTATTTTTTTTTTGAGAGAAAGACAGACTGTGAGTGGGAGAGGGGTAAAGAGAGAGGGGGGCACAGAACCTAAAACAGATGCCAGGCTCTAAGCTGTCAGCACAGAGCCTGAGGTGGGGCTTGAACTCATGAGTGGTGAGATCATGACCTGTGCTGAAGTCAGAGGCTTAACCTGCTGAGCCACCCTGGTGTCCCCAAAGTAACACTCTTATTTGAACCTGTCTGGTGGAAACTCGCATATAAAATACCCTATATTTTAGCTCTTTATATTCCCATCTTTATGTTATCAAGCATTTTCAGAATATAATTCATAAGGAGTATAGCTCAGTGGTCAAGGATTTGACTGCAGAACACAACTCATAGTGAATCATTCTGGAATCCCCCACAGTGCCTGGCCCTCTGGTACAAAGTAGCTGTTGAGTAAACACGTGTTGTTGATGTGATTGCCAGGAGAAGCACCAAACCCATTCTTTCCTCTGAGCTTTATTCGGGATTTCCTGTGTGGCAGGTCCCTCTGTGGACTCCTTGGAGGAGGTCCTTGGCTGGGAGTGGGTGGGAAGTTATAAGCGCATATTCTTAAAAAGGTTAGCGTCTTGTGACTCTGCTCCTCGAGCACCTCTGGCTGATGGAGCCCTGGGAGCTGGGTTTCAGAGCTGAGCCGTCTAGAATGTTTTGTGCTCAGAGTAGCGGAGTGGTGGGTCTCTGAGCAGCAATGCTGGCTGTGGGCTCTTGGCAGTGGGACCATTGTGAGATGCCTTACAATGGCCAGGAATGTCGTGGGACGGTGTCCTTTGATTGTGTTCTCTCTTCCGTGGCTGAGATCCCAATGCACGGTGTTTCCTGGGCTGAAAAAGTGAGCACATTGGGTCTGTGTGGTCATATAGTTTAGCATCTCACTGTTTTTGCACATAGTGAGAATTTCCAAAACACAGTTTCATAACTTGGTTCCTTGGGGTTAGCCTGTAAGGTGGGTTTTAGTTCAGAATGTTATCCGCACCAGGTCTTTGCTCCGCAAAGAGTTCTGTTTGAACTGTGCGCTCTTATTTCTGCACAGCTAGATTCTGTCTGTTCTGGGACAGCTCCCGTGCTGCCTTCTCAGCTCAGCCTCCTCTGAGCCTCATTCGCTCCTGCCTCCCACCCCACCTGCCAGAGTGTAAGTACTTGCTTTCTCTTTGCCCTCCCATAAGCACAGTAAGTCCTCGTCTTTACAGACATTAGGTCCTTTTTATAACAACCCCTCCTCGCTTTATAACTGTTACGGGGAGTGGTTTGTGTTTCGTGGTTCTGCACATGCGTTGTGGGGTCTGAAGGCCTGGTTCTTTGGCTGATTAGCTGAGTTACTTTGGATGAAATCAGCATATGAGTTCCTAGAGACGGAGGCTGGAGTCTGATCGGTCTCTATGGTGTTGCAAACGTAACCCCGTGCCCGGTGCACAGTAGGTGCATCAGGAAATGTATGTGGAATGAGCCAATAAATACACGAATGGCCATACAAGGGCTTCATGGTAAGTCCTTACGGATCAGTCGTTAATTTTCAACAATTGGCTAATGATTAATGTTTGCCCAAGAGGCTGACTTTCGTTGTCCAGTCTAATGAGAATCCCAGGAAACACCTGTCAGAGTTTGCCTTTAATTTCAGGATGGTGTCTTTCTTGGCAAATTTAACTCTTTACATCTGAGGCAGGAGAGAAGGAAGACAGACAGACACTTGTTGATACTTTCTGAATCGTAAGCTGGCTTCTGTGTTCAGTGTTGTACGTGTGCCCAGTGTGTGCACTGTGTGCGCGCGGGTGGAGCATGAGCATCACAGTTCATAGAAAGACGGGTGGAGGGAAAGCGGCAAAATGACCAGAGGAGACAGACTTGTGTGGTAACACTGTACCCAACACTGGTTTCCTAGTCATAAAATGTGAACCGGTTTATGTGCTACACAAACCATCATATGTCTTTTCTAGTCTTACCTTGTGACAAAGAACACGTTACGTGGCCCCATCTTTTACTGAACGGCCTTTGGTTGGGTATTGACAGGTTTTCAGAGACCAAGTCCAGCTCTTAAAGAGTTCAAGTTTGCTACTAGTCAAGTTTCTTAAGAAGGGTTCCAAAGGGTCCTCAGTCCTTTGGCTGGTTTGTTACAAAAGCAAATCTCATTGTTTTATAGTCCTACCTTAAGCACCGGGATTTCCTTGCTCAGACCCTTTAAAAATGAGCTTGGCTTAGAGTGAAGATATTTGGATATATTGATGTGTTAGCCAGCACTTGTTGGATTACGGGTTGCAGAGACACAACTCAAATTGGCTTAGTTGGAAAAAAAAGTGTGTGTGTGTGTGTGTGTGTGTGTGTGTGATTTATGAACTTAGCTACCTAAAAAATCCAAGGGGTAGAAGTCCTATCAGAGGCAGCTGGAAAAAGGGGCTTAAAAGAGGGTATCGGGGCACCTGGGTTGGTTGGTTCAGCATCTGACTCTCAACTTCAGCTCAGGTCATGATCTCACGGTCATAAGATTGAACCCTGTATTGGGCTCCATGCTGAGTGTGGAGCCTGCTTGGGATTCTCTCTCTCCCTCTCTTTCTGCACCTCCCCTGCTCATGCTCTCTTCTTCTCTCTCTCTCTCTCTCCCTTTCTCTAAATAAATACATATAAAAAAGAGGCTATCAGGATGCCAGCCTGCACCCTGGCCCTCGGGTGTCTGTGGCAGGGTCTGGCTGGCCTGCAGTGGGTCTGTCTCACACACCATCTCAAGTGTGCATCCCTCTTAGCCCATCTGGGGGAGGGTCTGTGGGAAGATGCATTCTTTCCTTAACCTCAGCTCAAGTTCAGTATTTTAAAAATGATTGTGTGAGAAACAAGAGACCCCTGTGGCAGATTTGTGGATAGTTTCTTTTTTTAACCTTCCCCATCAGTATTTAATTTTTAACTGTCTGCAAAATGTGAGAAGTTCTGAAATCAGAGGGGACAATTTGCCCAGCAGTAGAGATACTTATGTCTCATTAGATATGAGTGGTGGTGGGGTGGGGCTCTAGAACAGACCCCCAACAGCTCCTCCCCTAACAAAGTTCCTAAAGAAATTATAGATGTTCTGAAATTCTAGTGGTTGAGCTATAGGGAAGGACATCAGGGGGCATTACTGTTGCTCAGATGATGTGCCAAGGGAAGGGCTGGCGGTGGGTGTCCTTGTCCTGGGGGTGGGAGATTGGCAGGTCACCCAGGAATAGACGGTAGCATCCCTGCTTCTTCCTCCTACTGTGCTCAGACGCCTGGGGCTCTCTGCCAGCAACAGCACAGGCTATGTCTCCCAAGTCCTGTTCTGCCCATGTGATCAGAGTAGGGAAAGAGGCAGAAGGTGTCTTCCCTTTTTAATTCAAGTGGGATTGGAGTTGTTGCTGCTACGGTTCTTGCGGACAGTAAAACGGTGTGGCTAGGGAGCACAGCCAGCTGTGGCTGGTGGGGTGGGGGACACAGTGAGCAAAGCTGAAGATGGGGCTGAAGGGGGAATTGCCTGAGGTGACTAGTCCTATGTGTGTGTGTGTGTGTGTGTGGTGGGGTGGTGGGCAGAGATGTGGGTGGGTGGAAGGATGGATGGGTGGTTTTGACACACACCTTGAAGAATGAAGCCTTCTGGTGATTTTTGCTAAGCAGGGCCCCAGACATTGTCCAGCGCAGGGGAAAATGACTTTCTTCTCCTGAGCCTCCAAGCAATTCTTTCTGCCAATTTTTTATCCTGCTCCCTATTGGCTGAGTGGTAATTCTAGAAATCAGAGGACATCTGTTGAAATTATTGAAAAAGTGACCTTGAGGGGCAGGCTGGAGGGAAATGGGAGGCTGACCTGAGGGAGGGAAGGCAGGTTGCAGGCTGCTCAGGGGGAACGTGGCTGGCAGGTGGACCCAGCCTGGGAAGGAGGGACATGGCAGCCTGGGGCCTCCAAGCCGGTGAGGTGAGAGGCTCCCACCTTTCCCTGCCTCCTTTTTCTGTGTCCATGGGGAAGTCTAGCACAACGTGCTCACAGATAATTTTGTAGAGCTGGAAGGACTCTTATTTATAAGACAGGGAGTTGAGGCACCATTATTCAAAGGATATTTTATTGAGACTTGCTATGTGGGGCAGACCAGGCTTTCCTGTCCTTGACTTATAGCCCAAGATGCTCTGGCTTGCTGTGCCCAGGAAAACCCACAACCTGGGGTCAGAGAACAACCCTCTTTGTTTTCCACATTTTGTGTTCTCACAACAGATCATCATTCACCATTTACACGAATGCATTCTTCTGGACAGTGGAAACAATATAAAGTGACAGTCTCTTTTTACCTGTCCAGCTCGTTCTAATCAGTCATCAGTTTGGTGTGGCCCTTTCAGAATTGTTTTTCATTGTGTGCGTATATGTGTGTAACCTGTGCATTTTGCACAGCAGGTGTCTATATAGTTTGGGTATTTTATTTTTTATTTTTATTTTTTTAACATTCTTTTTTTTAAAGTTTATTTATTTTGAGAGAGACAGAGACAGCGCAAGTGGGGGAGGGGCAGAGAGAACTAGAGAGAGAGAGAGAGAGACAGAATCCCAAGCAGCCTCCGCACTGTCAGCATGGAGCCTGACGTGGGGCTCAAACTTGTGTACTGTGACATCATGACCTGAGTTGAAACCAAGAGTCAGATGCTCAACCGACTGAGCCACCCAGGCACCCCCATACATACTCATGTATTTTAAAGTTTACACGAGTGGGAACAGAATGCATGCATCATATAGCTTCTTTTTTTTTTCCACTTAACATATCATACAGATCTTTCCATATCTGTACATGGAGAGCTAACAACTTGCATTGGGGTAAAATATGCCCTGTACGAATGTGCCGTGGTTTACTTGTTCTCTTTCTGATGAGCATTTAGGCTAGTTTCTAACGTTTTGCTATTTCACACAGTACTGCACTGAATATCCTTGAACGTGCTTCTTTGTGCATACAAGGAAACATCTCTCTGGGATAAGTACTTAGAAATCAACTCTCTGGGTGGGAGGATAGTGCATTTTTAATTTCTGCACTTACTGGCACATCACTGTCCAGTAAGCCTGTATCCATACAGACTCCTACCCCCACATCTCCTGGAAATGATCGGCTGTCACTCACCTCTGATGACTGACCTCGTTTGTTTTCATCTCAGGCTATGGGAAGAGAAATTTTGGGAATAGGGTTCAGCCTTCCTCCTGGATGTTTGGCAGGCATCCAGAGCCTCTGGTTAGAGCAGAAAGTCCACAGACCCCGAGCACTAGATTCCTAATCTCTTTTGAACTGCAGATCCAGATGAAAGGCCCCAATGCTTATCATTCTTCTCCCCACTTTGAGTAGTACTTTGCCATACGCTTGATTATTGTAGTTGTTTCTGGTGAAATATTCATTCTAGGTAGCTAATAGGTAAATAAGTTTCTTAGTTTTGGAGTATTTGCTACAGTTTCAAGGTGAACACTGCCTTTACAGTTCCTTTCATTTGGGGGGGAAAATATCTAACCTGGTATGTTTCTAGTGTCCCATGTTCTTTGGTTATTAATTATTTTATTTTCGTGCATAGGACAATCTCACTGTTATTATGGTATTTATGATAAGGTTTATGCCCCGCTACTTCTAAAAGCTCTGAGACAGCTTAGGAAACAGGAGTGGGTGAAGGAAGGGGCAATGTGGAATGAAAACAAAGTCGACCTGCCCCAGGGGCTCGAGGCGAATGGATTGCTAACACCTGGGCACTGATTTGGCCTTCAGGATTTCCAGCAGTGATGGCCAAAGGAGGCACATCCTAAGTTACAATGCTTTTATCCTCTCAACAATGGGAAGCGGCTGCATTCATTCAGAGATGCACTTTTTAGGAGCCGAATCCAAGGAGGAATCTGCAGCGTGGGTCCTTGTACAAAGTGCATTGTCAGGCGTGGTGAGCCGTATCGTCGCTGTGCTTTTGTCAGAGTCAGAAACGCCCTGCGAGCAGATGGTCTCTGGCTTCGTAGTTTCCAAAGGGTTCACGCGCAACCTTGAACTGTGGCATAATGAAGGAACTTCTGTGTTCTGTGAGAGCTTCGCTTTTTGATTATATAAATCATGATAGAAGTAAAGATGGGAAGATGAAAAAGAGTAGTTTAACACAGCTATCATTAAATCATGCATAAAGTACTTTTTTGAGCGTTTATTATGTGTAACATGGAGTCCATTAAACACATTCGCTTACTGTCCTAACTTGCATAAGTCAGAACATAAAAGGACGCTATGAATTTATGCAGAGAACCCCTCCAAAACTCTCATTCTTGAAGAGATGTGGTTTTATTATTTCACTCTAATGTGGACTAAGGCAGTGACCAATAGATTTTTTTTTTTTAATTTTTTTTAACTTTTTTTTTTTTTTTTTTTTGAGACAGAGAGAGAACATGAATGGGGGAGGGGCAGAGAGAGAGGGAGACACAGAGTCAGAAGCAGGTTCCAGGCTCTAAGCCGTCAGCCCAGAGCCCGACGTGGGGCTCGAACTCACGGACCGCGAGATCGTGACCTGGCTGAAGTCGGACGCTTAACCGACTGCGCCACCCAGGCGCCCCCCAATAGATTTTTTAAAAAGACATCCTTGAATGTCCTTCTGTAAATAGATAACAATGGAGTATAATGACTTTATATTTAAATGACTCCTTTTGAATTGTACAAAAACAGCCAGTAATTACCCCCTTTAGAACTTTTTCTCACGATATTGCAAAAATGAACTTCTCTTTGGGCTTTCACAAATTCTGAATTATTGAACTATAAATTAATGTTGAATCAATCTTTTCAGAGGCTTTATCGGGAGGGAAAGAAATGAGAACATCTACAGTTCTGAATTCGAATTCGAATTCAAGAAGTAGTGACACCCAGCAAGAATTTGGTAAAAGAGGGGTGGTGAAGAGGTCTTTCTCTAGAACGACACGTGGAGTGGAACTAGTGTGGTCAGGGACGAGAAGGCGCTGGCCAGCTGCGGAAGCTCACCTCGTCATGGAAACCATGTGGCGCAGCGGGAGGTGAGATGGCCGATTCTCATTTACCCGGAGTGGTGCTGGATGTGAATCACAGACCGGCTGAGCTTGGGATCAGAAAGGGCCCTGGAGCCCTTCGGACGGATGTGTTCCTTTTCATACTCAGCAGTTGACTTGCCCAGGGTCCCATGGTAAGGAAGGAACCAACTGAGGACCCAAGCCAGTCTCCTGTCCCCCGGCCTGTTTCTTCCCACGCCCTCCCGCAGCTGTGAGTCCGGGTTGAAGCCAGGCACTTCCCCTCTGACAGGGCAGTGTCTGAGAATACCAGGGGCAGTCGGGACAGCTGGGACATCAGATGACCAAAGAATGTCTGTTCGCAGTATGCTGGGGATTCAGTTGACTTTTAATTCTCTCCTCAATTTTTTCTTTATCTTCCCAAAGAGAGTTTTGATCACTCCTCCTTGCCCTGTTTTACTTTAGAAATTATTCTCTTACTTTCTTCACGCATCCCAACATGCGGCAATCATTTGACCATAGACAGACCCATTATTTTATGGAGTCAGGGCGCTGGCAGGGGGAGGGCAGCAGAGCATTGGCAGAGCTGGAGGATAGATGCACTGGTCTCTCCTCTGTTACCTTGATCGGGTGCGGTAGCATACACTGCCTTTTTTTTTTTTTTAATTTTTTTTAATGTTTATTTATTTTTGAGAGACAGAGCATGAGTCAGGGAGGGGCAGAGAGAGAGGGAGACACAGAATCGGAAGCAGGCTCCAGGCTCTGAGCTGACAGCAGAGAGCCTGACGTGGGGCTCAAACCCACGAACCTCGAGATCATGACCTGAGCTCAAGTCGGACACTTAACCAGCTGAGCCACCTAGGCACCCCGCATATGCTGCCTTTTGATAGTAACTGGAGGCACGGAGATAATTGTCTTTCTTACTGGCTCATGGTTGACATCTGAGCTAGGTGGACTTTATATCTATAATTGCCCTAATTCTCATTTAATCCTTGCCATAAACTCCCAAGCAATTCTCATTTTACGTGAGGAGAAAAGGCTGAGTGGGTCAATTGTTTACACCAGGCCATAAGGCCTAGGAGTGGGCAGGGCCAGGATTCGCACCAGGCTTTCTGACCCCAGGCTCCTCCACTGGGCTGTGAGGGGAAGCTGAGGCTCATGACTGATGTCCTCTTAATGCTGAGCAGGGGAGGGTGAGGCCAAGGGGAGAAGCAGCATCAGAATATCCAGGTGGGTCCTCGGGGAAGTTTTCACATTCATGGTGTTGGTTGGGGTTTGGAGCCTAGGTGTGGGGGCTGGCATAGAAGCTCCCCTGGCATAGAAGTTTCCATGCCTCCTCCTTCCTACCACCCGGAGACATTTCCAGGTGGGGGTTGTGGCTGGAGAGGATCTGGATGGAGGTTTTTACCAACCCTACAGCCCTCTGCCAACCTTCTGAATTATCCAGGTAAAGTGGGAATGAGTAGAGAGGTTGAAATTGGGTATCAAATAGATTTTATTGCATTTTAATTCTTGAAAAGTTGTTTCCTGCAAGTGGAAAGTGCAGGAACTTTTGCGGTGTGGGTAGGAGGTTTGTGCTGAGCACTGGCCGGTTGTAGGATGAAACAGTTAGGGTTATGGGTCCTGGAGTCAAACTGGGTTCAGTCCCCAGCTTTGCTGTGCACTGTCTGTGATCGGCAAGCTGCTTTTTCTTGCCGAGTCTGTTCCTCTTTTGGAAAAGAGGAAATACAGCAGTTAAGGGGGTTAGCCCAGGCCCCGGCTCCTGGAAAACACGGAGTCATTGGGGGTTGTCACTACTATTGTGAGCCATGGCAACGTGTCCTTAAGCTTCAGCACAGTGGTGTGAGGTAGGGGTGGCTGTCCTCAGCCTTAGAGACCAGGGAAGAAACTGGGGCCTAGGAAGACCGGCCCACGAACTCCCAACCTGATGAGGGAGTGGCAGAATGGGATTGGGCGAGCCACACCAGAGATGCTTCCTGACGATGTACTGTGTTGGGGGTTTGCTCTCCAAAGCCATTCTATGGAAGATGTATTCACCAGACTGACCCAGTCTAAGGTGGTAGTGGGCCTGGCAGGTGTTGGGGTGGCCCTGGTGAGGAAGTGCCTGAAAGTTATCCTCTCCGTTGTAGGAGGAAGAGCTAGGCCAGGACCGTAGCCTGCCTTTGCTCAGACAACAAACAGTAGAGGGTTTCTCCTTTCCCTGGGAACACCAAGGAAAGAAAGGATTTAATGGTCAGGATCTGATTCTGCCACAGCTGGGAAGGCTGAAGGCTGCCTCTACACAGTGAGTCATCTTGAGGCAGGGTAGAAGAATCCAGAGCTCAACACCCTCCTACGAGGCTTGGGGGTGTCTGCACAGACTACTTTCTCAGCTAACTAGGAATCCGCTTACCAGCTGTGTCTTGTTCCTGCTCGGCCCAGGTGGGAGACCCCTGACCATCTCTTGATTAAATGATACTTAGAAGGGGAAAGGAAACAAAAGCTCCAAGGAGCAAAACGGGTGTGGAGAGTTCTGGCCTGACTGCCGTGGCTCCCACAGGAAAAAGGGGTGATGTCTGGAGCTGGAGTATCAACCACCACTAGCACCCCAGGGGAGCGCCCATCAGGGCGTCTAATTTCATTCTCCGGCTGCCTTGTGTGTATTGCTCGCTGGGGCAGGGAGGGCGGGAGATCCGGCCCTGGAAGTGGCAGAGGTGGGACGCAGACATCTCCAGCCTTTTCCCAAGCCGTGTTCTTGGACCTCAGGAGTCCCTGCTCCTCCCTCCAGTGGGAGACTGAGGCCTACAGATGGGCCGGAACTTGCCCGAACTAAGGCTTCCTAGAACCCCGGCTGTCCCTGGCTTTTTGCCATGTGGTTCCTGGCCTCAGTTTCCTCACCTGTGAGATGGGAGTGGTGAGGCGACACATGCATCACGTTGTTGAGAGGATGAAAAGTGATTTTTGTAAGGGAACCATCTGAAATTCGGGAGCCGCACCATTAACTTCCTTCTACCTCAGGCCTCACTTGTTCAGGTGTTTGGGGCACGTCCTTGTCTGACTGCTCCCCTTCCTGTCTTCAGCCTGTGTTCTGTCTTTAGGAGAGCAGAGACTGTAGGAAACCGAGCTGGATTTGGGCCCCGGGTTTGCTGCTCACTAGCTTTGTGACTGAACACATTCTCTTCCCTTCCTTGGCCTTGGTTTCCTCATCTGTAGGATGAGCATGGAGTCTTTGTGAGGAGTCAAGAAAATAACATGTGGGTGAGCTGCACTTTATCAAAAGACGCTGTTTACTTTGTCAGGAATGCTCTCGAGGATCGTCTCTTCCTTCCCAGGGAATTTTGGGGATCAGCAATGTCTGAGCATTGGGGGGTACCTTCAAATACCCCTGCTGGAGTGCTGTGGGGTGTTTTAAATCGCAGTTACAAGCTGTGCCCGCTAAGTCCCTGTGTTCTCTTGTGAGTATTGCATTTCTCGGCCCTAGATTTTTTTTCCCCCATGCAGCCCAGGGCAGGAGGGTGGGAGGAGGGGCATGCCCTTGCCTGTTCTTCAGGAAGGGTCTGGTCACTGCTTCTAGCTCCAGGCTTGCTGGCAGCGGAGGGAGAGATGCATGGGGGCCTGCTCATGGCAGTGGAGCGCGTGGCCGCTGCTGAGCTTGCCCACGTGCTGAGGTCAGCGTTTTCAGCAGCAGGGAGCTCTGCGTTCGGTCTTCAGCAATCAGAAGCTGGGAGAGCAAGTGTGGCTTGTGGGTTCTGGGGTTGGTATTCGTGGCCACACTGATGTTTCAGATGAGACCGTGGGGCCTGTGCCTTGAACCTTGCCCCCTTTGATTTCTGGCACCCAGCCCAGCATTTTACACCTGTTTTGTCTTCACAACCAGTCAGGCGGCAGCGATCGGCACTTCCGTGGTGCACGTGAGGCAAATGAAGCTCAGAGGGGTTAACCGAACGACTCTCTGATGAGGTAATGAGCCCCCGAGATTATCAACAGGTTGTGTGGCCGCTCTTCACTGTTTCAGGACCGTGCCCTGCCGGGTGTACGAGGCATGTCACAGAAAGGACGCTGGACTTGGAGGCAAGTGACATGGCCTTGAGTTTATGCTCTGTACCCTCACTTCTGTGCGACCCTGCTTTCCTCCCTAGTCGCGAAGTAGGGACCAGTGGGATGTGTGTGCAAGTGTTTTACAGTCTAGAAAGCAGTGTGCACATGTCAGGCATTATCCTTCTTGTCTGCTGAGTGACTCCAAGGACAGGATCTGGCTTCACCTTTCCTCGGATGCCGTTAGAAAGCGGTGCCAGGCTGAGTCCCAGTGATGCCAGTGCCACACGTGGGCCCCACACAGGAGAAAAGTCACCCCCTCCAGCACAGCCACAGTGAGGGTGCTGGGGTGCTGGAGAGAGGCTGATGTGCAGGCAGAGACAAAACCAATCAGATCCAAGCTTGAGGCAACCCACCCCCACCCCTCACGATTTTCAGAAACCAGCTGTCATTTGAAGTCCTGACTATTCCTCGAGTTCCTTGAGAGCTGTGGAATTCACCGTGCTTGGGCGATGCAAACTACAAGTGATTTTGCCTATTAAAGGATAGGCTTGTGACCCAGCCAGCCCTGTAGGCAAGCAAATGCTATTTCTTGGTTCTAAGTGTGAACAGAGCATAGTTAGTATCACCTCCTCACTCCGTTCCTAGATCTGTCTTCCTTTTGTCTGTGATGAAAAGCGGAAATGCTGAGTATAGTCCCAGCCTGCAGCTGGGTGGTTATCGAGGCTAGAGGTTCTGCTGCGTGGGCCCTGATTCGTTCCGGTGCATTTTGCGGGTGGGGGCGCTAAAGCTGCGGCACTGAGATCAGCTGGTGTGTTCCTTGTAGAAGTTCAAGACTACCCCCTGGGCTGGAAGCAACCCGGTCCTCTGAGCCACAAACTTGCTTGTGTTTGATCTTGTGCTGTTCTCTTACTTCTAACAAGAGTGTGAACTTCTTGTGGGCAGGGACCCAGCCTTCCCTTTGTCTTAAATACTCCACCTCCTGGCACGGGCGGTTTGGTAAACGATTGAGTATTTAATGAAGCAAAACTGTGTCTACATCAGGCACCCTGAGGTTGCTTTAATTGCTTTGACTATTTTCTTAACATAGGCCTGATGGTGTCTCCTTCCAAGCTGGGAGCAGAATGAGGGAACGTGCACGTGTGCCCGATTGACCCCCTTTGGTCTACTGCTTAATGAAAATAGCAGAACTTAAGCATCCAAAACGCAGTGTCCCCTTCAAAGTGGTTATTCTCGGGGCTGCACCCTCTTCCCAGTGATGCTGGGATGCTTGTCTCCAGAACTACTTTCAGAGTCGGTTTCTACTTTTCATTTTGCTTTGCTTCTGGCTAAAATTGGGGTGATCAAGGTTGATCACTGACCTTATCCACGGCCTTTTCTTAAAGGTTGTTTGTAGGAAAATCACATCTACCCTTAAAGAACCGCATTTTCTTATCTTCGAGGATCTTGAGAGGAATGTCATGGGCTTCGAAGACGGTCTGACAATGGCATTCTGGGAATGTTCTGAGGAATGGCAATGTTACCAAAATTAGGTGTCCAGCTTCCCAAACTTACTACTCTGAAGGGGGTGGCACTTATTTACATGATTCTGGTGAGCTTATTAAACAGAACGCCTTCAACGCTTCCCAGTCCCACTTCTTAAGTCTGCAGTCTCTCCATCTCCTGGGCTTTCTTTGCATGCCAAGAATTCTTCCACCTAGGCTGTGCTCTTTAGCCCCTGGCCCCAGGAAAATGGTCAAGTGAGATGTTTCACCCCCCCCCCCCCAAAATAGCCTGGTTCTGAAAGCCCTCCTCCCGTCCCTGGCAAGGCACATTTTCACGTTCCTCCAGAGTCCAGAGACTCTGTCGTGGGGTTGTGGGGAGTGAGGATACATGCCTGACCCTTGCCAGGGCTTCAGGGTCCTTGGGAACAGATGTAATCGTACCGTTCATAGCTGTCATTCGGATGCTTTAGACGGGCAGACAGAATTCTGTCCCCAGGAGGACTCCTTGGGCTTGACTAAGAAGAATACGTAAGTTTCTGCCTTTCTTTCTTCTTGCCTTTAAAAAAATGTACTTTTGATGCCAGTTAAGTTAAATCTTTTAATCTTAGCAACAGCAAAGAGCTCCACCTTTGCTGCATGTGAAGCTGTGTGAGACAACAAAGCCGGCTTTAAAAATAGTCTCCTTGTTTGTAAGTGGAGCATCTTTGACTTAAGTCAGTGTTCTGTAGCTGGGTTCCCATGATCACCACTGGTCACTGGCCTGTGGCCCTGGCACCTGGGGGCAATAAATAATAGAACTGGTCTCCAATTCTGGGATGATGGCATGTACATTCTTTATAATTCACAAACCATACAATTCACCATTTTAAATTCTGCAGTTCAGGGGATTTTACTGTGTCCACGTGGTGCAACCACCATCAAAATAAATTTTAGAACATTCATCAGCCCATAAAGAAACCCCCTATTCATTAGCTGTCACTTCCTATTTTCCTCCAACCCTCACTTCCCCGGCCCTAGACAACCACTAATCTACTCTCTGTATGGATTTTCCTAGTCCAGACATTTTATATGAATTATATAATATGATCTATGAAAATTTAGCATATTTTCGGGATTCGTCCATGCTCTAGTACATATCAGTACTTCATTCATTTTTATGGCTGAATAATATTCCACTGTAGGGATCAGTTACATTTCATTTATCCCTTCATCACTGGTGGACATTTGGGTTGTTTACATTTTTGGGCTATTGTGAAGAATGCTGCTGTGAACATTTGCGTACAGGTGTTTGTGTGAACTTCTTTTAATTCTCTCGGGTATATTCCTAGGAGTGGAATGTTCTGGGTCATACAGTACCTTTAATATCATTTTGAGGGACTGTCAGACTTTTCCAAAGCAGCTGTACCATTTTATACTCCCACCAGCAGTATATGAGGGTTCCTGTTTCTCCTTGCTAATACTTGTTATCGTCTGTCTTTTGGGTTTTAGCCTTTCTAGTGGATGTGAAGTAGTAGATCCTTGTGGATTTGCATTTCCCTAATGACTAATGATATTAAGCACCTTTTCATGTGCTTATTAATCATTTGTATACATTCTTCGGATAAATGTCTGTTTAGACCCTTTGCCCCTTAAAAAAATAGGGCAATATTGTTATTGTGGAGAATGCTTATTTTTTAAAATTACATTTGATCTAGAATGTATAACCATTCATTTAATGGTAAAATATCAAAATTCAGATAACCGAAGTCATGCCATTAGGCAAAAACTGGCAAATCTTAGAAGCCTTTAGACAGATCTTCTCTCCCACTTAGGAGAAAGAGCTCATCCTGACAATCTCTGATCTGTGTTCTGTTTTGAATGAAACACATATCTAGGACATACTTTGGTAGGTAGAAACAAAACTTAAAATTCCAGGGTCTTAGGATTTACATGGTATTTGTCCAATTAGAATCTCTTTTAATTGCACATATTCCCAGTTAACCTATTTATAAAAAGCCACAAAAAATCAGAGAACATAAATTCTGAGCATAAGACTTGAGAAGGAAGTAAGAATTTTTATTATTTTTTAATTCTGAAGACTTACCCTGTAACTCCGTGGTGAAGATGAACATCGTGGAAAGACTATGACTTTGAAATCATCCAAGGAAGGAAATTCCATTTCCTTCATTTACTAGCAGCGTGATCTTGAGCCTCAGACTCCTTATCTATAAAATCTACTTTGTAATAAAGATAAGTCTTTTAAATAAAGTTTCTGGCACCTAGTAGTTGCTCATTTAATGGTAACTATTAACATGCATGCTTTTTGTTCATGAATTACACTTTTATGCATATATAGGTAGGTTATTAATTTTTTTAGGTTCTTCTATATTTTATCATATTATTTAGAAATAGCATGCACTATTAATCTTGAGTTGTGTGAGAGTTCTTTGGATATTCTGGATACCGGTCCCTTATCAGATATAGGATTTGCAAGCATTCATTTCCTTTCTGTGGGTTGTCTCTTCGTTTACTTGATGGTGTCATTTGAACACAAAAGTTCTTAATTTTGATGAAGTGGCATGCACATTCTTAGAATCTTTGAACTGAGAGCGTCTTTGAGGTTGCCTGTTCCAGCCCCTTTGTCCTAGTGATGGGAGGCTGTGTGGCTCCGAGAGAAGGGGTCTTCCTCACGGTCACAGGCCAAGTTTCATCTCCTGATTTTCACCTCTGTGCATCCTTTATTTCTACCCCTACTGTTTCTGAAGGTAGGAAGTTTAGGTCAAATGTGTTAGACGTGTGAGGCAAGAGAGTGGGTAGTGCTTCTCGCCCTTGAAGCACATAGACTCCAAACTTTGCTTATAGATTGGACTGACCCTAAGGTGCATTTGTGTGCCCCCTCCCACAGCTTTATTGAAATATAATTGACACAGTTCATTTATTTTTGTCCTGTCAGAAATTTGATCCTGTCTCTCAGACGGTGCGCAGCATGAGAGAATTGCTTAGAGCAGTGGTATCTTGAACATGTTGGTCACGTGTGGCAATAAGAATGTACATTCATTAAAATAAAGATTAACATTAAGTTCTTCAGTCATGCAAGCTGCATTTTCCATTGTTCAGAATCCACATACGGCTACCATATTAGATAACGTTCACAGGGAGAATTTTTATCATTGCAGCAGGTACTGTAGGGCAGCACTAGTCTGGAGACACCTGTATCCCCTGCCCACTGGCATTCTGTCCAGGCCCCCGACCCAGGTTGGCATCCTGGACTTGCAGCCTTGATCTGTCTTCTGTGTGTTCCTCGTCCACCTGCCACTCAGACTTCCTATTTCTGTGGTTGCTTCTGGGCTTCTTGGTGAGCCCCCTGTTCGGATCAGATGGTTGTGGGCCCTGCTGGCAGAGACCCTTCTTTTCTGTAGTTTCTGGACTTGGTTGCCAGGAAAGAGACTGGGGCCTTCCCTCACCTCAGCCAGTAGATGTGACTTGCAGAAACAGAGCTGAAAGGTGCTTAAAGGAGTATGTGCCTCCTTGGAAAGGCTAACTCCTTAAAAAAATTTCTTCAATGTTTACTTTTGAGAGAGAGAGAGAGAGAGAGAGAGAGGCAGAGAGAGAGAGAGAGAGAGACACAGAATCCAAGGTAGGCTCCAGGCTCTGAGCTGTCAGCACAGAGGAGAGGCTAACTCCTAAGAATGAATGAATGAATTGATCTACCCTTGGGCAAGGGGAAGAGGATGAAGAACTTTTGGCTGCATTGGTTGGTGGCCTTTCAGATGCATATGTCTCTGGAGAGGTAGTTGATCTCAAGAATTTTCAAGATTGCAAGGTGATGTGGAGGTGGGAGGCAGGACGGGTTGGAACCCTGGTGTCCTGAGAAAGTAACAAGGCAGATTCTGGCTTAGTCCTGCTTAGTGCTCTTGTGGGAGTACGTGTAACCTTGAGGACCATCTGAACTGCTGATCCCAAGGTCACTAGGGTTGCACAAATAATCTCAAAGGAAGTGCTATCTGTGAAAGGCTGGAACACCTTACAGTTGTACCAAACTGGAATATTAGACCAGAAGTGAGCATAGGAAATACCTCAGAGAAGAAAGGGATTCACCCAGGCTCACAACAAGTTAGTGGTGGCAAAGCAGAGATTAGAATCCAGGTCCTGTGGCACCTTGCCTCATGCATGTTCTATGTGCCTTATTGTATGTCTTCATGGACACAAGTGACAGGTACTTCACATGCAAAGAAACCAAACAACAACTTTGAGGCATTGCCTGGGCTTAGACAAGAATTCATCTAACCCATTATGCACTAGGTCTTGCCGTAAACCCTCCTTGGCCACTCTCATCACTAGAAAGTATTTAGAAATTTTTCAGTTAAGGTGGTGTCACCCAGGTTCTTATTCCTTCTCTCCAGCCAGTCTCTAGGGTCTGTTATCTGCAGGAACATCTGTCGTTGATCTTAAAGTGTTGGAAACAGACTTGTTCTGGAGATCAGCCTTGTCCCCCAGACTGAAGAGTCTTGAGGGTAAGAGCCACATGGTCCCTGTTACCACTTGGGGACAGGCCCAGCATGTTCATTTAGTGAGTATCTGTGGACTTCTGTCTTTCAGGAAAACTCCCCTTTTGATGGGTTTTGATGGGAGGTATGAGGCCCCTTCTCCTAATGATCCTGAATATTTGTCCACTCTGATTTGGAAATAGTGACCGGAAGAAATGGGATCGTTTTTCTGTCTGTTGCAGGAAGAGTTGCCCATTTTGCCTTTGAACTTTATAAGAGCTGAAGAACTTTTACATTTGTGCTGAGAAAGTAAGGGTTACTTTTTGCTGAATTGGGCAGTGGGTGGACCTATCCCAACAGGACATCCTGGGAAGGAGTCCCAGAGCAATGAGGGGCAGGCAGGGAATTGTGGAAGGAATTCCATGCCATAAACAGAATATCTCACTTAATAGTGGAACTTTTCTGCCTTCTCCTCCAGAGGTGGAAGACCGTTCTTTCCAAAGACAAGCTTAATGACTACTGTGCCAGCATGCACAACTGCAAGATAAATTTATGCACCAGCTTAGCACTAGACGTGCAATTTATAAAAGATCTGACGAAAATCTTAAAAACAGGTTGAAGTGTCTTAGGCTCAGGCTGGTGCCCTTTCAGTTGAGTTATTAGGGACAGGGCTCTAGGGACAAGATCATGGGACAGAGATGTGACCCAGGCTTGAGCACCTGTCTGCCTGGCCTTTGGAGCCCCTTTTTGGGTTCATTGAAATGAATTTCTTTGTGCAGCTTTTACCAGGACCGGAGCTTCTCTGGTTGGAGCAGAGTAAGTTTTCAGGCTGAATTACTTGGACCATTGCCTGTGTTTTCTTTTTCACATAGCCTGCGGGTATCTGGCCTTCTCAGCCAAGGAAAATGGAAATGGTTCTAAACACTCACTTGAGTCATGAATTTCAACCGTGTATTAATTTGCTGCTTATTCCTTGCTTTTTGTGTCTTGTGAGAAGCAATGAGAGGACACGAGGGCAGGCCTCAAGGGTCCTTTGGAGGTGCTGCAGCAACTTGGAGCTGGGGGGAGAGGCCAGGGACAGAGGAACTGTGCTCTCCCTCCGTGTTCCCCACAGAGCAGCACCCCGCCCGCCTGTGTGTGCGTGCACCTGTGTGTGTGTGTGCGTGTGAGGTTGCGTTTAAGATTTCATTTGGAGAGGAAAGTTTCCAAAACTCCTTATGTAGGCAGTCCAGAGAAGATTGCTCTGTGCCTTACCCTCACTTCAGTCTGTGGGGACCCCGGGCTGAAAACTTAGGGCTCAGCTCTTGTTCCTTCCTCTTCCATGAGCTGCGGGATAGATTCTGTACTGAGGTCTCGATTTTTGCCTCTTACTCATGGCTATTGCTTCGCTTTTCAGGGGCCACAGAAGAAGAAACCTGGTATCCTCAGTGAGCACAGGCTCTGTAAGAAGTGATTTCTATGTATTACAGACATCTTAAAGTATTCAGCATTACCCCCATTTTTTTTACACATATAAAAGGGTGAGATCAGGGTATGAATTCATTCCTGTCTTCTTTTAAACTGTTTTCCTATGGAGGAGAAGATCCAGGGATGCAGAGTAGGTAGTAGGCCATATAACACATGGCGGTTTGTAGGTGGGGATAGGAACACAGTGGGAATAAACTAGAACTGACGAATAAGTGGTCAGGATAGGGCTTTGCCCTATATTTGTTTTTTGTTGTTATTGTTGTTTTCTGGTTTTTGTTATTTTCTGCTTTGACTGTCAGTTTTGCTCTGTAAAGCCTGGAGGTGACCTATTTAATGCCTGTATTTGGAGTCCTCAGAATGTCTGAGGATCAGCCTAACTCGCTGAACGTTAACAAAGAGAGTGAGATGTCAGTCCCTGACCACAAGGCGCTCACAGTTCTGGAGGGAGTAGATGACCCTTTAGTAAGCCTTAGCATGTGTTAGGACTCCTTTGGTCATTAGTAATAAGCCCAAACCCAGCACAGACTGGGTTAAATCCAGGAGGAATTTATTGGCTCATATAACTGACCAGTCCAGAGATAAATCCGGAGTTAGTTCATGAGCCCAAATGATGTCCTCAGGATCTAGTTCTCTCTCCCCATCCTGCCTCCACTTCCTGTGTGTTGACACCATTCTTTGAGACGCCTCCCCCTATGATTGCAGAATGGCTGTCCGTATTTCCTAGGTCTGCATATGTCCACCTTCCTTCCAGTAAGAGAGAGTGTCAGGGTCTTTGTCCCAGCCATCAGTCTTGTTTCATCCCGTTGGCTCAGGCTGCATCATGCTCACATCCTGAATCTGTCACATGGCCAGGGGCATGTGTAGCACTGAATGGCTTGAGCCCTGGTCCTGTGCTTCACCTCTGAACCCAGTGGAGCCAACTCTACCCTAAAACCCTGGGCTAAGAATGGAGAGAGAGTGCTGATTGTTGGGGAAAGGTATCAGTCTTTGAACTCTGGTCTGTGCCATTGACGAGGCAGGACGAACTTGGGGCTGTATTCCCACCTGACATACCCTTGGGTCAGAATTGATTCTGTAGTACAGCATCTTGTTACCCTGTGGTTTTAGCTGGGTCATATATTTAGGCACCAAATCTTGTCTTTGCTGAGAACATTGCTCTGGCTCAGGATGGAGTTGGAAACTTACTTCAGGTGAGCATTGGGGCCTTGGCTCCAATATTAGTTAACTTATAATCTTCTAACTTAGATGGTAATGAATATTTGAAATTCTCCAACACATAAGGGTGAATAAGCACAGTTGGTGCAGTGGCATTTCCCCCCACCCCCACCCCCAATTAGCCACATTGTTCAGATAAACATGTTTTAATCTCTCTGGGGTTTATATAGCAGAGTGGGACTTGGTTCAGACTTTAGATTTTGGAGAAAGATCCCAGTGTACATCTTGACTTCGTAACTGAAGATTCCTCATTTGTAAAATGATAACTCGTAGATGTGTGAGAAGTGAAGTGATGGGAATAAAAACACAGTGCCTGGTGGGGCACCTGGGTGGCTTAGTCAGCTGAGTGTCTGACTTCAGCTCAGGTTGTGATCTCGTGGTTCATGGGTTCAAGCCCCGCGTCAGGCTCTGTGCTGATAGCCCAAAACCTGGAGCCTGCTTTGGATTCTGTGTCTCCCTCTCTCTCTGCCCCTCC
This sequence comes from Felis catus, assembly GCF_018350175.1. Taxonomy (NCBI): domain Eukaryota; kingdom Metazoa; phylum Chordata; class Mammalia; order Carnivora; family Felidae; genus Felis; species Felis catus. Next base: position 22,014,741 of record NC_058369.1, read on the forward strand.
CCTGCTCACACTCTCTTTCTCTCTCTCAAAAATAAATAAAAAATAATTAAAAAGCCCCACAGTGCCTGGGACATGGTAAATAGTCCATAAGAAGTGGCTATTATTTCCTAATTTTTCAAATGAGCAGGGGTGTACTGCCAGATAATGTCTTTGAAGTTCAGTGTTTCCATCCTGTAAACCTATGAAAATCTTCCCACCCCCATTCAGAGTTTGGGGTGAGATGCTAGGAAGCCCTCAAAGCCCTCACAGAGTATAGTGCTTTACAGTTCACAACGCACTTCTGTGTTCTTTCTCACTTGATCCTGTGAATAGCCTCTCATGAAACAAAGCAGGAATCACAGTTTCTTTATATCTCGGGAAACTTAGTCCTTCGAGAGGTTGAATGACTTCTCTGAGGGCGTGGTGGCTGCAAAGTTGTGCGGCAAGCCCTGTGGCCAGCATCTTCTCAGACACCCCATATCCGTGGCATTCTGCTTCTCCAGGGAGTGTTTGTCTTTCTAATATAATTCATTGAATTTGTTGAATATCTACCATGGTTTCAGATGGATCTCACTGGAGAGCCACATTGTATAGTTCCTTGACATAAACCTTGGGTTCATTTATTGAAAAATGTCTTTTTGTTTTTGTCTTTGTTCATTGGCCTGATTTATCAGGGTTGTATCACAAACCTCTCCTGTCTTTAGAGCAAATTAGCTCAGTTTGTGTTGTATGAAGTAACACAAATCAAGTGTATCACATTTCAAAGTTACAGTTGGAAGATTCCTAATTAGAACCTGAAAAGCTTGCCTTAACTGAGGTCCAAGTCATTTATCTTGGTGAAGGTAAGGATTTCTCAGGGAGGTTGGACTCCTGTGAAAGATAGCTAAACCCTAAATTCATAAACCATTGACACTTAGCTCATTTTTTCCTAGCCATGCCTCTCAAAGCATTGTGCACTATTACTATTTAAACTATTGGATAATCATTACGATGGCATTAACTATTTGAGAGAAATTGAGTGTGTGCCTAGTAGCCAGTAGACTATTGTTAGAGGCTTATCCAAAAGACACAATAGTATTAATAATGTTCTATTTCAAGACCTTTGAAAATGTAGGCCAGATTAGTCAACTGCATTGAGCACAATAAGTGTCTGTTACTGTCTCATTTTGTGAGCAAAATGGTCACAAGAATCAGCAAAAGCAGGATCATCTGAGGCAGGTTTATCTGTTGTTAGGGGGTTTTAGGGTGAGTCATATCTAGTTGACTGAGGGTTGAGACTAAAACCAGATTGATGGTCTCTTATTACACCAGGAATGAGTGTTCTGTGAAGACCCACAAGGTCTTGACTCACATTGCTAAAGTGCACGGATACCTCTGGGAAGACATCTGCAGTAGAATACACCAGCATCTGAGACCAAAGCACAGATTAATAACAGATGTCTTGAGATATGCCTAAAATGATGATGAGGTGCATAAAATGCACAAATCTGAAGTGCACAATTCAGTAAATTTATATATATGTATACACTCATGTAACACCACCCAGATCAAGGTGTAGAACATTTCCATCACTCCAGAGGGTTCCTTCCTGCCCTTGCCGACCCCTTCTTCCCCAATTCCCCCTCCTCCCCTAGGAAATAACTATTTTGACTTATACCAGCATCAGTTAAGGTTTGACTATTCATGAGCTTCATTCTAAATGGAATCATCCAGTGTGTACTGTTGTATGTCTGGCTTCTTTCAATGTCAAAAGGATAGGTATTGGCAGTTAAGTTTGGCTTGAGAACTCACCTACGTAAAAAGGGTTTGAGAAACCTTTGATTTATACTGGTGGGCAGCACACATTCTGAGATAAGAGATGCCCTGGAAACATGATGAAACGAAATCGTATAAAAGCCAAGGAAAGTCTACATTGCCTGAGAAAGGACTTCCATGAAATTGGAAGCTTCTGGAACTGCGTATTTTTTCTTTACCTGGCGGAGAGGGTGTTCCTTCCCTGCCGCCTCCCTACTCCCACATCTTCCACATAGACACTGGACAGTCCTGGTTGCTTATGTATAACATCATGTGTAGTAGATGACGTTTGAATGTATGACAGGGTTAATGAATATGTTAGCTGTATCAACTATCTCTTCCTACCTTGGAATGATTCCCTCATATTAAATGTGAATAGTTGGAAAAAACCTTGTAGAAAGAGACATTATTTCTTTTTTTTTTTTAATTTATCACTTGTATTCCTTGTCTTATTAGTCCTGTCTCTTCTTTGACATTTGTCATTTCCTGATTTTTTTCTTTTTGTCTGAGTAAATCCTGAAGAATCAGTGTCTGTAGTCCTTTACCTTGGAGAAGCTAGAGTTTTAGCTATATTTGGAAGTATTTTTCAATAATGCTAGGTGTAATCTAAGCAACAACTGTTTTTCTTTTCCCTTTCCAAATGTCTTAGAACATTCTGGAAGTGTTCTCAAATATGCATAGTCAGACCATACTAAATAATACTAATAACTACACAGGAAGACTCAAGTTTGAATTACAGAATATTTGAAGATGGGGCACCTGGGTGGCTCAGTTGGTTAAGCGTCTGACTCTATTTTGTTAAATTTTTAAAAAATGTTTATTTATTTTTGAAGGAGAGAGAGAAAGAGTGTGGGGAGAGAGGGAGACACAGAATCTGAAGCAGGGTTCAGGCTCTGAGCTGTCAGCACAAAGCCCGACGTGGGGCTCGAACCCAGGAGCCCATGAAACTACGAGATCATGACCTGAGCCTAAGTTGGACGCTCAACCGACTGTGCCACCCGGGCATCCCTAGAGTCTGACTCTTAATTTTGACTCAGGTCATGATCTTATGGTTCATGGGATTGAGTACTGCATTGGGCTCTGCACTGACAGCATGGAGCCTCCTTGGTATTCTCTCTCTTCCTCTCTCTGTCCCTCCCTCACTTGCATATACATGCTCTCTCTCAAACTAAAACAAAAGAATATTTGAAGAAATCTAGTTTTATTACTTTAAAGTTTATTTATTTATATTGCTAAAGTGAAAGCAAGAGAGGTGGGGAGGGACACAGAGAGGGAGAGAAAGTTCCAAGTTGCTGTCAGAATTCTGCACTCTCAGTGCAGACCCCCCTGCGGGGCTTGAGCTTAGAAACTATGAGATCATGACCTGAGCTGAGATCAAGGGTCGATGAACGGCTTAACCAACTGAGCCACCCAGGTGCCACTAGTTTTATTACTTTTAATTTTGAAGTTAAAATTTTTGATGTTTAAAAAAGAATATGGTCCATACTTTCTCATCCTAACAAATGTCACAAAGATATTGTTTTCTTTAGAAGCTTGATAATTTAGTTCGTGCACTTAAAAGGTCTGTGGTCCCATGTAAAATTTTTTTTCCCTATGGTTTGAGGGTAGGGGTCAAAGTTCATTGCCCTTTCCCCCATTGGATATCTAGTTCTTCCAGCAACATCGGTTGGAAACACTTTCCTGTCTCCATTGAATTGCTTTGATATCTTTGTTGAAAATCAATGGACAGTATTAAATACACCCTATTTCTAGACTTTTTCTCTTTCATTGATCTATTTACCTTTTATGTCATTACTACACTGTTTTGATTACCAAAGCTTTGTTGTTGTAAGTCTTAAGATGAGATAGTATAAGTTGTCAGATTTTTGCTCGCCATGCTTCCTCCAAGATTGTATTGGCTATTATAGATACTTTTCATTTTAATATAGATTTTAGAATCAACCTGCCAATTTCTGCAAAACAGCCTTATGGGATTTTGATTAAGAGGACAGTGAATGTATAGGTCAATTTGGGGAGAAGAACATTTTAACAATATTAAGTCTTTTAATCACTGAATATAGTGTATCTCTTTATTTCGATCTCCTCTAATTTCTTTCAGCAATTTATCAGTGTAGAAGCCTCATCATATTTTATTAAATTTATCCCTAAAACTTAATGTTTTTTGATGCTATTGTAAATGGAATTAGGAAAACTCTTCCAGGTATTTACTGCTATTATATTGATTTTTACATATTGGCCTTGTATGTCACCTTGTCCAAGTTACTTATTTCAGTTTTTTTTGAAGATTCTTGAGGATTTTATATGAATATAAACATTCTGTGAATAAAGACTTCTTTCTTTCCAATGTTTAAGTTGTATGTATATATGTATTTTCTTACCTTATTGCATTGGCTAGGATCTTCAGTGTTGAAATGGAAGTGAAAGTGGACATTCTTGTCTTATTCTTGAACTCACAGGGAAAGTGTTTAGTTTCTCATCGAGTACCATGTTAATTGTAGGTTTTGCATAGATGTCCTTATTGGTTGAGAAAATTTCCTTCTGTTTCTAGTTTGAGAGTTTTTGTTACAAAGGTTGTTGAATTTCATCAAACACTTTTTCTGCATGTATTGAGGCTATCATATGGCTTTTCTTTTATTCCATTAATGTGGTAAATTCTATTGAATTTTGAATGTGAAACCAAATGTTATTCTTAGGATAAACCCCACTTGGTCCTGCTATATTATCCCTTTTATATAATGCTGCGTTTAATTTTCTAATGTTTTCTTAAGGATTTTCGCATGCCTTTTCTTGAGGGGTATTGGGTGTGTAATTTTTTGTAATGCCTCTGGTTTTGGTATCAGGGTTGTGCTGGCCTCACAAAATGAATAGTCTGGAATGAGTTACTTTGTCATGACCAGCAGCAAAGTTCCTGTTTTCTTTTAAGTGCATAAAGTAATAGCTGTTAGGTAAAAGAGGTGAAATTGTTTTCCTGACCAGCTAAGAATTTCTGCTTGTTAACATATGAAACATCTATGGAAGAGTATATTTGTTTGTATGAAGTAATGCATCAAAGATGCTGGAGAATATTTTATCTTGAGTGGGATAAATTCCTACTCTCCCATACTCTAAATTGCATTTGTATTTTATTAGTGAAATATCTTTTATCACTGAAGGAATGAATTATCTGATTGTTATTCCTTTGTAATTTATGGTATATTCAACTAATAAGGTTTTATTGTATGTCAATATTTGGGTCTTTCCTTCCCCCCCCCCCCCAATCCTCTTTTGGTTGTATTTCTCCCAAATAAAAGTTTATATTCATAAGTCAGCTAGTGTTTTTACCTGTTGAGTTATTTTGCATAAAGTTGGTCACATGTGCTCAGATGAAATAAACTTTTCCATCTGTACTGGGGGCATTGTAGGTTGCTACTGCTGCTAAGGTCTCTGTTTTGGGGTCTTCTGTTCAAAAGGAAGGATTATAAATTCAGTCCAACTCAGTGTGGAATGGAGTTAGATGAAATCTTTTTTTTTTTTTATGAAAATAATTTTGGTAAAGTAGAAATCTTGTGTTAAGTAAGCAGTGAATGAGAGAGAATTGGGAACAACCATCCTTGTTCCTATAATGATGGTGCATCCAGGAAAAGTACAGGGAAAACGGGAATCATGGAAGAGTTCTGGGCGTCATGATGCTTCAGGAAGCATGCCAACTCTTCACCTCTGTCTTTAGATGATGTGTTTAGACATCCTACATGACATGTTCAGCAGTATTTACTGTGCTTCTCTCTAGCCCCTCAAATCTAGAGACCGGCACTTCTGGGGGAGTCATGTCCCCATGTGATTTAGAAGGATCTTCTCCCCTATTTCCTTCCCAAGAGTCCAGGGAAGATGAATTCTAACTCCCCTATCAGCAGGGACCCACAACATTTCCTAGAGCATCTGGTGACCTCTGATCGACAGATGTCCACTGTCCCTGGTTCCTGGATGGTAGGCTGAGTCGCATGATGCCTGTGGAGGGGTGCGCACATTCTCGGATGCCACAGGCCTGACCTTGGTGCTGTCCCCTGTTGCAGATTCACTTGTTCCTCTGGGGGATCCTTACCCCACAGGGTATTGGGATTGGAGACCATTCCTGTGTTTGTGAAGGATATTTCCCTAGCATGAAATGTCCCTCCTTGCTCTCATTCCTGAAGGCTTATTTCAAGTCCAGCCTCCTTCAGGAAGCCTTCCCCAACTTCTCAAGCCCCCGTTTTCCTTCTCTTTAGGATTTATTCTGTGTGTGTGTTTGCTTAACATAGTCTTAAGGATAATTCATGTTGAACTGAATTAAGAAGACAAGGTTTACATCAACAGATACAGACTAGATCTGATTTTTTAAAAAGCAACACAGAGTAGAGGCATTTTATTTTTTTACTTGACGGTCTCAGGTTTTAGTTATTTGGAAATAGTGAAAAAAATTTCTGTACTAATAATGGGAAATGAAATGTTTGCAAGACCCAGAAAATTTAGGTTGTACAGAGTATCATAGCATATAATTTATACTAAAAGAAACAAAGTTAAATTGTCTCAGGTCTTGATGTCTCTGGCTCAATCTCCTGGATCTTGCCTTATTTCCTTTAGTCTCAGACTATATGGTGAGATTTTTCTATAGAGGTCCCTTCTTGTCACTAATGAATCTTTCCACTATACCCACTCCATCTGAATTTTTGTTATTTATCCCTTTTGATTTCTGTACCTTAGATGTCTTCTTATTGAGGCTCCTCTCCCAGTTGCTTTTAGGGTAGTGGTGTCAGAGACATCCCACGATCAGATCCCAGGCTGTGTCCTCTTGAGCAAGCCAGTCTCACTGGGTTTTCCTTCTGTCCCTTTTTAAAAGAAGAACTACAAGTCTTACCTTGCAAGGTGAGATGAAATGTTTGCAAAACCCAGAAAATTTAGGTTGTACAGAGTATCATAGCATATAGTTTATACTAAAAGAAACAAAGTTAAATTATCTCAGGTCTTGATGTCTCTGGCTGGGTTTAACATGATGATTTTAACATGAGAGGATGCATGTCCCATGCCTGGTGCCTGACAGGGGCTCTGATGGCAGCTAAGTGGGTCTCTATTTGCTCTATACCAGGGCTCCATTGGTCCTTGCACAACACAGACACTCAGTAAGTGCTCTCCCAATTGACACTACAAGTGGGGTGACCTTAATAGTTGATAGCCAAAGGGAGGTGAGGGTCATTAAGTTAAGATTGGCTAAAATGTTGCAAAGGCATGTTTCATGCTGGTTACCCAACTGCAGGTGTGAAGCTTACAAAATAGTCCAATGGTGACAAAAGTCGTTGGTATAACACCTAGGAAGTAGTTAGGACCACAGGAAGACTGTGGATGCTTTACTCTTTGTCCTGTGTAGTGATGGGGGTGATAAGTAATTAAGGGAGAGAGAGAACAAGGGGAGGACAGAGGATACTTTCTAAGGAGGCAGGATTTCAACTACAAAATTGTCATTTATGGAGTCCCTGCTCCGTTCCAGGCACTGTCCCCAATAATCACAACCATATCATAGGGCGGAGGAGTAAACTGAGGCTTCAAGAGGCTGTATTGAGGTGGGGGAGTACAATTTGGAGATAAGTGGAAAGTGGGCATTCAGGGTAAGGGAAAAGAATGAAGAGATAGATAAGGACCAATTTTAAGTGCTTTTCGGTAACACCAGAATTTTATCACCTGTCTTTTCAGGGTAAGCGACACTGGCTAGAGTTTGAGATTATGCTATTGTTGAATTGACTTTTGCATGTGTGTTGCTTTTATGGTTTTGATCGCTATTTTTGAAAAGCCTTTACATTTATTGGATTTTCTTAATTTTGAGGCAGATCACTTTTATAGCCAGGAGGAATTGGAGAGATAGATGGTGGGTGTCCTGAACAGAGGCAGCAAACTTAGATTCGGGTCCCTTTCCCACATGACCTGGCTGTGTGACTTTGTGTGTGACATGCCACATCGTTGGAGTGGAGGTACTGATGCGCAGTGTCAGGCTCAGGAGTCTGGCCCTGTGGCCTTTTCTCTGGGGCCGTTGAGTGAACTCCTAGCTTTGTGAGGATGGTTTTGTTCGGGGGGCATTGACGACCACCACGCAGCTGGTCAGCGAGGACAGCTGAGATGGAGCCTGAGAACTTGGCACTCGGACCCGGGCTCTTTACTGGGTCAAACTTCTTTGATGTCTTAGCCATGCCCCTCTTGAGACATCTCTGTATGAGTTGCGAATGTATCTGCACTCCCCATCATGTTTTTCTTTTCGTCTTGGCTTCAAAGAAGCCCAGAGCTAAATTTATTGCTTGATTATAGTTGCTGGGTTGGCCAGGGTTTTAAATATGTATTTTTTTAACTTTATGTGATTTTTCTTTTTTATTTTGATCATCTTGTTTCTGTGTCCTTTCTTGCATATCACCTTAAATCATTTTGAGAAGTAGGTCAGTTATACATTGAAAAATCATTTCTGGGGGAGAAGGGCCATTAGACAAATGGAAAACATATTTGGGTGACTTTGGTCAATGTTTGGGATAGATCTTGTGTTTAAACTCCTTTTTATGTTATTCACTATCAAATGGTCTAGACAGCACATCTTACTGTCCTCTCATGTGAGGTAAACATCAGAGGGAAGTTGTTCTTCACAAACATTGTTTTCCTGATGAAAGTACTCTGACCTTGGAGGCAGACCTGGGAGTCCCTGAGGTTGTGGGGACCACACCCCTGGCTCTTCCTGGTCAGGGCTTGCCGTTGCTCACCTGGGGTCCCAAGGCCACTGCGTGGATGTGGGGTGGGTGTGGGGTGGTATATGGGGGGTGGGGCTTTGGGCTAATCTTTGAATATGGAAGGAAAAGACATTGGGCATAGTTACTAAGTGTACTGCCCCTGCCCTTCTTTCTCTAGCTTGGCTTTTAGAAGTAGCTTTTATTTACTCGACAAACAATTATTTGACATCAACTCTAGGCTGGGTTCTGGGCACTGAAGTGGGTGCTGTATTTTCCAGCACTCAGTGATGACAGCAGAGTCGTTAATAGTCACAAGCACGATGGAATCCTCACAGAGGCCACACATTTTGGAGGAATACTCTTTAAAAAATTTTTTATGTTTATTTATTTTAGAGAGAGAGAGAACACACCAGCACGAGCAGAGGAGAGGCAGAGAGAGAGGGAGACACAGAATCTGAAGCAGGCTCCAGGCTCTGCACTGTCAGCACACAGCCTGACGTGGGGCTTGAACTCATAAACCTTGAGGTCATGACCTGAGCCAAAGTCAGACGCTTAACTGACTGAGCCATCCAGGTGCCCCAGGGATACTTTTTTTTTTTTTTTAAATATAGTTTATTGTCAACTTGGCTAACATACAGTGTGCTCTTGGTTTTGGGGGTAGATTCCCATGATTTCTCACTTACATACAACACCCAGTGCTCATCCCAACAAGTGTCCTCCTCAATGCCCGTCACCCATTTCCCCCTCTTCCCCACCCCTCATCAACCCTCAGTTTGTTCTGTGTATTTAAGAATCTCTTACGGTTTGCCTCCCTCCCTCTCTGTTTGTAACTATTTTTTCCCCTTCCCTTCCCCCATGGCCTTCTGTTAAGTTTCTCAAGATCCACATATGAGTGAAACCATATGACATCTGTCCTTTTCTGACTGACTTATTTCACTCAGCATAATACCCTCCAGTTCCATCCATGTTGCTGCAAATGGCAGGATTTCATTCTTTCTCATTGCCAAGTAGTACTCCATTGTATATATAAACCACATCTTCTTTATCCATTCACCAGTTGATGGACATTTAGGCTCTTTCCATAATGTGGCTATTGTTGAAAGCACTGCTATAAACATTGGGGTACATGTGACCCTATGCATCAGCACTCCTGTATCCTTTGGATAAATGCCCCAGGAATACTCTTGAAAAGACTCCTGGTGGCAGATGTGTGCAGCTCTAGTAGAGGAACTGAGGCCGCGGTAGACACTGAGGACATCGGTTACCCTGGGGCAATGGGCTGAGGAGAGATCCCCTTTCCAGGCTGTGTTCATTGTGTGTCAGGTTCTATTTGGACACCTCTTCACTGTGATGCCGGGTATCTGGGTTTACCAAGAAAGTGCCTCAGATCCCTCAGCCTTTGGTGTGTGGCCCTCAGAGATGCCAGAGGTATTTCCAGAAATGACATGGGGTGGGAGGGCAGAGTATGTAGGCTGGCTGGGCTAACTGCCCGCTCCCCCCGCTCCCCCCCCCCCCCCCCCCGCAGTGGCTCTTCCTTTCCGTAATTCAACTGATTGCTTTTCTTTCCAAATTGCTGGCTTAAGCTTTATCTTATCTAATTTTATCTCCTCCAGCGTGGCACTTCCAGAGCATCACTGGGGCCTGTGCTCATTCTGTCCCTTGCACTTCTGTGCTCCCTCCTATCCCGAGGGGATAGGGACTGGATTTGCATAATCTCTACATTTTCTGGCACCGGGAGGTGGCTGCAGTTGGGGAGTGCTTTTCAACCTCTGGAACCTCTCCTTTCTGTGTCCCCCTTGTCATTGTGTTTCACTGACATCTTTTGCTTCCTCCAGCACCTGCTTCCTCTTTCCCCATCACTCTCAGCCCCCTTGTTTCTTTTGACCTGTGTCCTTCCCACCACCCGCCCCCCTGTCCTGCCCTTTTGCTTGCTGGCTGCCTTTCCTTACCTTCTGTCACATTTACATGCTCACTATTTCTTTTTACTCCAAGCATCTGTTCATCTAAATCGTGAACTGCAGTTGGTATAATTAAATATGTAATATGTTTATTTTAATATCAATATGTCTCTTCATGCACATATTAGTAAGAGCCTTGGCTGTCGGCAGCGGGCTGGATGGCTGTTTGCAAATGGCTACTGCTGGCAGCTCCCCCTCTGGACGCTTACTACGACCCTCATTGGTTCTGTGTGTGTGTGTGTGTGTGTGTGTGTGTGTGTGTGTGTCTGTCTGTCTCTTCGCTCTGTGTGCGTCTCTGTGTTTTTGTCTTTCTCTCAGACACACATAACTCAAATAGGCCAGCATATTTCCCTCCCCATACATCTCTGTTTGGAAGCACACACAGACTGGGTGAGTGAGGAGGAACCAAAAGGGTTCAGTCAAGATGCTGCATGCAAGAACCAGGAGAGAACTAGAATTTCATGCCCGTGTCTTTATTACCCTTCTGCGAGGCCCGCTAATACGGCAGCACCATGATCGCGGGGAACATGGAGCCTGGGCACCATCCCCGGAGTATATTGCTGATGCAAAGGAAGGAGGGCAGGAGCAATCCTAGCCTAGTCTCCCTGGCCTGTGGTCCCAAGTGATCCCCTTCCCCACAAATGGGTGGTAGGGAAACCAGCCCATCTGTGAGGCATCTGAGTGCAGCGACAGAAAATAGCAGATGCTGCGTTAGAATAGAGTATGTGGTATTTGACTGTCACTTCTGTTTAAAGGTAAATAAAAATCTATCCTTGGCTTAGAATTCTTGCCTCCCGGCCTGTGGGTGAATACGGACTGACAGGCATTACCTCCCATGTAGAAAAGGCTTGCATGCAGGGCTATAAATTAAGGCTCTGCATTGGCTCTATCTTCTTAATGTTTTCTGCGGAGTGGAATTAGAACATGTTGTTTCTTCTGAGGTTATAAAAAGCAAACAAGGATCCCCTTCCTCCCAGGCTAGCGGAAAGTAAATGAATACTTGAAATCGTGTTTTATCAGCCATAAAAGTTAGATAAAAGCTGGGGCAGAGGTACGAGAAGATTGTGATGTATCTGGGACCATGGATTTCTATTCCTTTTCTGGAAGAGAAAAACTGCATTTAGACGTAGATAATTTGGTTAAATTCTGTAGGCCATAGAGCACAAAGAATACTGGATTAAGTCTCTAGGGTTTTAGGTTTTAGTGCAGTGAGAAGCAAGTCGCTTCACCTCCCTGGGCTCTGGTTTCCTTGGCTCTTCAAGGGGAATACAAATTGCTGCCTCACAGGTGGCAGTGACAATTAAGGGAAAAATTTATGCCAAGCAGACACTATGCATTCGATAAATATTAGTAATTGATAAGCCTTTTGATAAGCCTACGGAAGGCCTGGGGAGTCCTTTTCCTTGCCTTTGTTTTTTGGTTTTATTTTGTTATGATATTTGTAACACATGCTGTTGGTGCTTCTGTGGACACTGGCGCTTTTAAGGTCTTAACTATACTGTTGTCATGAAATTTTGAAAGGATTCGTGGCTTCAAAAGAGGCTGCAAGGTTTTGAATTTCCTTTTTTCTTTGCAAAAGATTTTGAAGCTTAAGTCATGTAATTAATAACAGGGAAGGTTAAGAGTCAAAGATTTTTCTCTTACTCTGGTCATTTTTTTAAGCCAAACTTGGCATGGGTTGAAGCAAATCTGTGTCTTCTTGACCACTCACTTTTTTTTTTAACTGAGAAAATAGATTCTATCTCTAATGAAGTAATTGCAAACAGTCCTGTTAACATATGGTACTGATTTTTCACAGAAGCATTGTTGAAATGCATGGGAACTACCAGGTTAAAAGTCATAAAAATAGCCAACACTCCATACAGTCCAGATGGTATCTCCTGACTCGAGGGTCCAAGTGGCATGAGAAATGTCTGGTGAAGGGGTCAGCAAACCATGGCTCTTGGGCCATACCCAGCCTGCTGTCTGTTTTTGCGTGGCCTGTGAACTAAGGATGGTATTTCACATTAAAAAACAGTTAAGGGATTCCTGGGTGGCTCAGTCAGTTGAGCATCTGACTTTGGCCCAGGTCATGATCTCACGGTTCGTGGGTTCAAGCCCCGTGTTGGGCTCGCTGCTGTCAGTGCAGAGCCCCCTTCAGATCTCCTGTCCCCTGCTCTCTCTACCCCTTCTCCACTCCTGCCCTCTCTCTCAAAAATAAATGAACCATCACACACAAAAATTTTTAAATGGTTAAAAAAGAATCAAAAGAATAATAGTGTTTCGTGACATGTAGAAATTATATAAAATTCACATTTGTGTCCATAAGTAAGCTTTTATTGGAGCACAGCCACACCCATGTGTTTACATATTGTTGAGGGCTGTTTCTGTACTATAATGGCAAAATTGAGTAGTTGCCTAAAAGACTTACTTACTGGCTGGAATTTTACAGAAAGAGATCGCCAATCCTGGGTCTAGATGGTGAGGGATTTTAGTTCTAATACGTACGCACTAATTGATATATGGCTTTTTTTTTTTTTTTGAAGTTTACCTTCTAACTGTGGGTTTTTTTTTTAACTTTTACTTTTTTTGATAAAGAAAAAGAAGATCAAACATGGTCCATTAATGCCACTACTCAGACTACCTTTTTCAACATTTTCGTTGGTAAAAACAAACTTTTGCTCATGGCAAATTATTTTTCAAATGGATTAATAAAGGTATAAAATAAAAGTCTTTCTCCACATTTTCCCTACCCCAATTCTTCCACCCAAAGGAAACACTGTTAATAATTTAACATTCCAAGTATTTGGGGGAGGGTGCTATTCCAGAAGATCTATGAATGTCTTCTTTTTAAGAAAGCTTCTCAGGGTGCCTGGGTGGCAGAGTCATTTGAGAGTCCAACTCTTGATTTTGGCTCAGGTCATGATCCCAGGGTTGTGGGACTGAGCCCTGCATTGGGCTCTGTGCTGAGTATGGAGCCTGCTTGAGATCCTCTCTCTCTCCCTCCCTCTCTGCCCCTCCTTAACTCACATGCTCTAACTTGCATGCTCTCTCTCTCAAAAAAAATAAAATAAAACTCATAGCATGCTTAATTTAGTGTAAAATACTTCCTAGTCAAGTATTTAACCTTTTATTATGAAGTTTCAAATGTTACATCATAGGACAAGAAAGTGCAATGAACCCCATGAACCCATCATTCAGCGCCCCTCTAACATTTCAAACACTGGTCAAATCTTGTTTCATTTACAGAATTCACTTCCCATATTATTTTGACGTAAATCCCAGGTACCTCATTTCATCTGTAAATATGTATTTCTATACATATCTCTAAAATATAATGACTCTTTTAAAAAATATAACCATTAACCATTAACATGAATAAAAACCCCCAAACAAACAGTAATACCTTAATGTAAGTATGAACACTGGGTATTAGTTTTTTGTTTTTTGTTTTTTTCACTCTGCTCTCCATTATCTTTTAAATAATTTATTCTTTGTTTGAATCAGGATCTGGATAAGATTCACACAGTGTGATTGATGGCTGTCCTTTATGTAAATTTTAACTTGTACATTCCTTCCAGACCTCTTTTTTTTTTTTTTTTCCTGCTTGGCACTTACTATCCAAAGAAAGGAAGTTATGTCATAGGTCCTGTATCTCATCCCCATGGTTTTAACATGTCCCTCTGTCCTCTGATTTGGTAGTTGGATCTAATGGCTCGATCACATTCAAGATTCATCTTGTTTCTTTTTATTTTTAGCTAGGCTACTTCATAGATGGTGTTAAATCCTTCCAGTAGGAGGCACTTGATATCTGGTTATCTCTTTTGTGATGTTAGCACTGGTCGTTGTTTACTGTGCACATCCAGTCATTCATTATGGGTCGTAAAATGGTGCACTACTCTAATTCTGCCCCTCCTTTGCCATTTATCAGCAGAAATATTTGATTTTTCTTATATTTACCAGTTCTGAAAGTATTTGTTGTCTTAGCATCCTTTAACAATTACTGGTTTGTTTTTTGTTTTTGTTTGCTTATGTAATTAAAAAACACTATGAATTTAAACATTTAATGTGTTCCATTGAAGTTTTTTATGCTCAAAGTATCCCTGTTTTGGCCAGTGTTCGCTTTTTCAAGTTGGTCCCTGAGTCCTTTTGACGTGAGCCCAGGAGTCTCTGAGAGCTTTCTTTGTATGTGGTGTGACAAGATGTTTTGTATTCATCCTGTACATGTCTTGCCCCAGATCTAGAATTGGCCATTTCTCCAAGGAGTCAGTCCTGTTTCTTTTTAGTGGGGAAATTGTATTTCAAGACCACAATTGAGGTTCAAAAGGGACACATCCATGAGCAGGTTTTATAGTAAAAAACACCCATAGAAAGTACATGATGTACAACACTTATGGAACCAACACCTCAGTTGAGAAGTAGAACGTGGCAGAAGCTCAGAAGTACTCTAGTGGGCCCTCAGGGACCATTCTCTCTTTCTTCCCCTCAGTGTAACCACTGTGTTGATTTTTATGCTCTTCTTTTTAATTTATTATTTATGTGCACATCACTAAGCAAATAAAGCTTGGTTCTGTCTGCTTTTGCATTTTTATACAAATGGATCATGCTGCATGAATTCTTTGATATCTCCTCCCATTCAACAGTATAAGATTTACTTGGTTTTATTTTCTTTGCAGTATGATATTCCGTTGGGTGAACGAATAGACCACACTTTATCCATTCTACTACTGATGTACATTTGAGTTGTCTCCAATTTTGAGCAAATATTTGAAAATGCTAAGACTATCCTCTTTTCTGTTTTCTGGTGTGCATGTGCAATCATTTCTGAAAGGTCTGTACATAGAAGTGCAATTGTGGGGCCCCAAGGTGTGTGTATCTTTTTCCCCCGGAGAGTTGGACTGACTGTTGCTCTCACCGGCAGAGCCTGAGTGTTCCTGTTGCCTCATGTCCTTGCCCACATCTGGAATGGTCAGACTTGTAACATTTTTGCCGGTCTGTTGATTTCACATGGTATCTCATGGTGACTTATGTTCCCTATTTCCCTGATTACCAGTGAGGTTAAACATCTTTTTATATGTTCAGTCGACTATTTGGATTTCTCCCTTTGTGAAGTCTCTGTTCACTGAGTTGTTTTTTCTTATTGATTTATGGGCATTTTATATGTATTGGATACAGATTCTCATTGGCCCATTCTGTGGCTTTTCACTTTATGGCACCTTTTGATTAACACAAGTTCTTGTGCCTTTTAGGTCTTGTTTTAGGGAGTCTCCCTGAGCCCTGAGGTAGGTTAGGACATATAATACAGATGCCAAATATTCTGTTTCATGGGAGAGTCTGCACTTGTGTTAAGTATGCGTCCCTAAGGGACCGGGAGGCAAGCAAATGCTTAAGTATGCTATCAGACGAGCACAGAGAAGCCTCTTCTGGTGGCTGCGGTGTTCTTTTTGACGACTAACTTGAGTGTGCTTGGGTTCCTGAGTAATCCTCCCCAAAGAAGGAACTCTTACCGGTCTTTCGGATCTTTGATTTTATTCAAATTGAAATGCATTTCCCCCCTCATGTTTTAGTGATTCTTCGAGTATAGCTATTTTTCCTCAGATATCTCCTGAGCACCTGTGTTGCTGGGAATAGTAGATGCTGTGGGGGAAGGTGGAGGGTTGATGATGAGCTTACTCAGACAGAGTACCATTACACAGAGGAGTTTAGGTAGTACACTATTTTTGTCATGGGCTTTGAGCATGAATTGCGTTTTACTTTCTTCAGGACATCGTTTACATCCAAGCAGCTGGGCCAGTCACAAAATACCTCATATTGCATAATTCCCTTGTAGGAAAGTCCAGAATAGGGAAATGTATAGAGACAGTATATGAGTGGTTGCTTAGGGCTGGGGTGGGAGGCTGGGGAGATGGGGGTTGGAGGTGGGGACGGGGGCGTGACCTCTAAAGGGTACAAGGCTTCTTTTTGAAGTGATGAAAATGTTCTAAAACTGACTGTGGCAGGGGTTGCACAGAGCTGTGAATATACTAAAAACCATTGAATTGTACACTTTAAGCGGGTGAATTGTACGGTATATGAATTACCTCAATGAAGTTGGTAAAAAATGTAAAAAAATAAACTTAATGCAGCTGTTTTTCCTCACCTGGCTCTGTGAGGTTTTCCGTGTGAGTTCCATGGTTACCTAAAAGAATGGATGGTACAGAATTCCCAGGCCTGAAGGAAGGGTCCTAAAACAGATGCCTGTTTGATGTCCATAAAATAGCCAGCTTCCTTGCCAACAGATAGGAAAGTAACTGTGTGATTCCTTTCTTCACTCCATGAGCCAGTGCTGTTCATATGCTTTTTATTTTTTTATCTCATTTTATTTTTTAATTCAAGTATAATGAATATACAGTATTATATTAGTTTCAGGTATGCAATATAATGATTCAACAATTGAATACATTACTCAGGTCTCATCCCAGTAAGTGTACTCTTTATCTCTTCTCTTATTTTACCCATCCGCCCCCCCTCCCCGCCACCTTCCCTTCTGGAAACCACAAGTTCTCCATCGCTAGAGTCTGGTGTTTTTGTTTTTGTCTTTGTCTTTGTTTTTGTTTTTGTTTGTTTGTTTGTTCTGTTTGGAGGCCCTTTAAAGAAGGGGTCAACAGTATTCTTGTTGCAGGGCAAAAAACCCAAACCAAACTCTCCCCACAAACCACCTCCCCATCTCAAGCTCATTTAACTCAAAGCTCTGTAACTTCTCTGAATTTATCACTAGTAAGGATTTTAAATGCTACCATCCCTCACCCCCTATTTCTCAGTAAACCTTTTCTGATGCCCAGGGTGAGGACAGGGGTAAAGGACTTCTGTGCCTATAGTTGAGTTGGCAGTCCTCATTCCCCAAATGTGCAGGATTCAGGGCTCTCTCTTTGCGTAGGTAAAGTGTATACACCCAGGAGTCCATGTGTATTTATTGAGTTCCTAATGCCCGTCTGTCCTTATGTAAGAACGCTGCGGTTACCTGGGGAATATAGTGCCTGCCTGAGACAAACCTGTGAATAATAACTATACTAATAATAGCTAACGTTTATTGATTGTTTATTATGTGCTAGGCTTGCACATTTTCAAGTTGTTATAAAAGCAGGAGAAAAGCCTGGTAGGTTCTCCCAACTGAGATGATGGAGGCACGCATCATTTCACAGGTGAGGAGGCGGGGATTTAGAGAGCTTAGGTATCTTGCCCGAGGTCACATGGTTGAGAAGTGGTTGATTCACACCCATATCTGTCAGTACTTTCTCTTCTCAGGAGAGAGGAGGCAAGGGATTGGTAATGTTTTTATTATACAAATAATACAAATTAAAGGACAAGGAAAAGCACAAAGTAGAAAAAAAAAGTCACCCATAACTCTACCACGTGGGCATGCATGCCCATCTTTACCATTTCTGTGTATTTTCCTTCTAATCTGTTTTTATGCTTTCTGATTTATTTTTATATCCACCCAACCTCTGTCAGCCCATCGTCGAAGGCTGTTGCTAATTCATTAGAGGACCTTGGGACGAACAAGTCATAAATCAGTCTGTTTCATGGGCTGGGGACCGGTGGGCAGGGGAAGACCCTGACCTGACAAATTCATATCATGCTGCAGCCAGAAAAGGTCTTACTTGTCCCAGAGTGTCCCCCCCCCCAGTCTTTCTCTACTCCCCCGACTGTTGGACTGTGTCTCCTGTGAGACATTTGAAGAAAAATGTCTACAAAGGGGCACATTCCGCAGCCTGTACAATTACCTTAGGGAGAAGGGCAGGGCTAACAGTAGCTGCTTTGAGATTGCCGGGGTGCGTGAGGTGGGGGTGCAGGACAGGATCTGGCTGGAGACTTCCTGAGACAGATGGGACTGTGGCTGACTCTCGGCCAGTTAAAAACCTGCAAATCTGGGAGAGAAAGTTCCATGTACTATGAAAAGGTCGTGAGAACCTCCAGTGCTGGGAGGATCTAGGCGAGGGAAAAAAATCAGATGGGACTTAACCCGATGAGTCACCGGTCATTTGCCTGGTGATTGGTGGGGGTCACCTGCAGTTGTGCCCGTTTCCAGTGCAAGGCGGCGGGGTGGGGGGGGGCAGAGAGGGCAGGTTAGAGCTTCCTTTCTGAATTAATAGCTGTGAGGGTTGGAGTAGCTGATGGAGCCGTTTGAGGGTAGCAGGGTGTAATTATGGTGAAAGGCTCAGATGTGCCCACGTAGCACCGTTGTCATCTCAGCAGTTGTGCTTTCGAATGTGTGACCTGGCAGAATGCTTAGCCTCTCATTTGTAGAATGTGGGCCCCGCCCCCAGCACCTGCCTCACGGGCTCCCAGGTTCATGGGAGGGCAAAGTGACATAAGGCACAAAAAGCGGGTAGCCCAGTGCCTGGCACAGTGTAAGAGCTCAATAAAGATGAGCTAATGGTTCATAATTCCAGAGAAGGGGGAGAGATGGATATTAAGGTTGGAAAATGTGGATTTCTCCCCTTTGTATTGATGAAGAAAGCCATGCCATGAGACCGTAGGCAACTCACTTTAGTGTTTTCGGCCTCAGTTTCCTCAACAATAAGATGATGGGTGGTTCTAAATGATCTTAGATTCTACCAATGATTATAACTCCATGAGTCTGTAGTACTTTTTTGCTTTTGTTTTCACCCTTCATAGTTACAAATTATTTTTTTTCTGGTGTTAAGTTTTAAGATCTTCTCTCTTAGCAACTTTCAGATAAGGGATACCATTTTATTAACTTTAGTTGTCATGCTATACATTATATCCCTAGGACTTTTTTTTTTTTATAACTGGAAATTTTTGCCTTTTGACCTTCCCTGGATTTGCCCACCCCCACCCCATGTACAACTGTGTAGTTTTAAACTATATCTTGTTGAATACAAAGTATTTCTCAGAGTGTTTCCTTGTTTGAGCCTCCCCATGCCATTGATGGGGTGATGGCTGTTCTGGCCATTTTCTGCAGACATTGCTTTCCCAAGAACTCAGAGTTTCTCTCCAACATTTATTTTCTAGAAAGTTAAGGCTGGGTTCCCTATAAAATGAACATGTGAGGGGCGCCTGGGTGGCGCAGTCGGTTAAGCGTCCGACTTCAGCCAGGTCACGATCTTGCGGTCCGTGAGTTCGAGCCCCGCGTCAGGCTCTGGGCTGATGGCTCAGAGCCTGGAGCCTGTTTCCGATTCTGTGTCTCCCTCTCTCTCTGCCCCTCCCCCGTTCATGCTCTGTCTCTCTCTGTCCCAAAAATAAATAAACGTTGAAAAAAAAATAAAAAAGAAATGAACATGTGAAATATGGATGCACCTTGACTGGGCTTTTGGCCTCATCTTGAAATTGAGACGGAGAGGGGTTCTTGGAGAGGCTGGGTGAGGATTTCGGGAGAAGTGATTCCTAGGGGAGCTTCAGGCTAGGATTATCATAGTAGAGCAGTAGTTTGTAGGCTTTTGACCGCTCAGAGGCCATGCTGGTGTGCTTTAGAGATGAAAACAAAGTATCTTGGGGTCCAAGGATAAACATAGAGACTTGTAAGACTGACCTCAAAAATCCTTGGTTATCATCAGGTAAAAATTCAATTTGTTTGGAGCAATTAGCCAAATCTGGACACTTTATTCTTATTCTAAAAGCAGTTGGGATTCAGGGCACAGGATAAAGTAGCACTGGGGCAAAGGGCAGGGAGGAGGCACCCTGGCAACAGTGGAAAGGCCAGATTGTTTCTATTGTGTGAGGTGATGGAATTCTTTTTCCGTGTGCCCTCTTTGGTTTGTCGCTCTCCATTTCACATGCCCACTTGTAAAGCAATTACAGGAGCAGTGTGAATCAGTGCCTCTAGAGTGGATGCCTGATGTACACAGGCCTTCAGCTTACAAGGGGTGCAGTGTGGAAAGATGGGGAAAAGACAAATTCCTTCTTAGAGGAGTGACCGTGGCCACAAGGGGTCATGACTACTGCATCCTGGGCTGCTTTGGTCGGTCCTGCCAGCTCCTGAATTGGTTGCATTTCCTGTCTGTGCGAAGACAGTGGCTGCAGTGGTGGCCGAGAGCTTGTCATTTAGATGTTACCGCTGCTCAACCATGAAAGGTCAGCTTTGGGCTGCTCCCTCCAGTGCTGTGAGGGAGATGTGGATGCTGGGGGAACTGGCTGCTGGATTTGGAGTCTGGCTGATTCGAGGAGCCCCCAGAGGAGTGCTTGGGCCCTCACCTCAATGGGTCAGAATTTGAGGTGAGGGTTCCCCAAACCAAACCGTATGTACCCTCAGGTGTAGGCACTGAGTATGTAGCTATTTAGTGGTCAGGGTGCAGATTAATCTCCATCCTTGGTTTTGTTATTTTAGAAACCCTTTGGCTTAGGCTTCTGGTGACTGACTGCTCACGACCATGAGTTAGCCTTTGAAAGGCCACGAGAGCCAGGATTTGGCTGGCAGGCATGAGAAGCCAATTCCAAAGTGTTCATGCTGCTCTTAGGATGGGACATTTCTTCATTTATTTTTGCCCCTTGTCTTCTGCTCCAAGCCAACCCCCCCCCCCCACCATGTCTGTAATGTTGGTGGTTTTGCACATAGGGCTCACCTTGCTAGCCCAGCCTCATCAGCATCACCGTTACTAAGTATAGTGCATTGTACAAAGCCGCGGCCAAGGAAATGCATAGAAAACAGCCAGCAAATAGCTGACTCTTCTGAGTTAAGTTTCTTTATGTTTACGATGCGGATGATAATACTAGTATACAACATGGTTATGAAGAAACATGTGCCAAAGTTATTCAAATGATAAAACATTTACAAACATAAGATGGCATTTGTCCCATATGTAAAGTGGGACTTCCTGTGGAAAAGTTGTTTGTAGTAAAATCACAGTATTACATACTGTACTTATATAGTACTTAAACATTTGCCCAAAGGGCTTCTATTTTGTTATTCCTTTTTAATCCCATCAACAATTTTGTGCAAAGAAGAGGCAGGAATTGTTACTCTTCCCCCACCATTTTTTTTTAAGTTGATTTATTTATTTGAAGAGAGAGTGAGAGGGCACATGTGAACGGGGGAGGGGCAGAGAGAGAGGGAAAGAGAGAATCCTAAGTAGGTTCCACGCTGTCAGTGCTCAGCCTGATGCGGGGCTCAAACCCACGAACCACGAGATCATGAGCTGAACCAAAATTAAGAGTCAGACCCTCAACCGACTGAGCCACCCAGGCGCCCCGCCTCCCCCACCATTGTACTAATGAGGGAAGCTGAGACGCCCCAATGTCGAGTACTTGTCCAGGGTCATTTACTGAATAAACACCAAGATCAGTAGGACGACTGGGCGTCGTGAGTCTGGCCCAGCCCAGCACTATCTTCATCACTGTGTGCTGAGTACAAAGCACTCGGGCTCCTGGAGCCTGGCCCTGACCACTCGCTGGCCTCTACTGGCCGGTCCTCATTCGCTGGCTGAGTAGCTCCCGACTGAGGCGGCCCGGCAGCCAGGCGCTCTGCTGGGTGCTAGAAATGCCATCAACAAGGGAGATGTGGCTCTCTCTCTTGGAACCTAGTTTAGTAGTAGGGGAGGCAGACTTTGACAGTTACTGGGAGTTGGTCTTCTCTCTTCATCCTGTGAACATGCCAGGGCCACGGGTGGAGAGAGACCTGGTTCCTTCCACCTTGGGTTTTGTTTCACTTTCTCCTTCTGGGGAGTCCCAAGAGGGCTCCTTAGCTGGGTGCCTCAGTGGGGGTTCTGACTGCCTCTCCTCGAGACTTTGTGTGCTTGGGGGTTGTAGATCATGGAGGTTGTGTTAGTGTGGGCTTGGGAGGGCTTCGAAGATGAAAAGACACAGGGAGGTTCCTCCAAAGAGGCATATCTGGGTGTTTTTTTTTTTTTAATCATAAGTTTTAGGTCTGTAGCTTTATGATTTGATGTCTGTGTTCACTACAGACTGATCACCACTGCAAGTCTAGTTACCATCCATCACCATGCATCTTAAAGATGATGGCAGTGGGGGCATCTGGGGGGCTCAGTCGGTTGGGCGTCCGACTTCGGCTCAGGTCGTGATCTCACTGTTTGTGAGTTCGAGCCCCGCGTCGGGCTCTGTGCTGACAGCTCGGAGCCTGGAGCCTGTTTCGGATTCTGCTTCTCCCTCTTTCTGTGCCCCTCCCCCACTCGTGCTCTGTCTGTCTGTCTGTCTGTCTCTCTCAAAAATAACATTAAAAAAATTTTAAAGATGATGACAGTGGTCCCTAAAGGGGGTAGTGTCTGTCCTTCTGGCTGTCATGACCCATGGTGGGACCTTGGCAGCTTTCACTGAGACCCCTCATCCTACTTGTGAAATTTTCATACTGGTCTGCTTGCTCTGAGTAGAGCTGGAAATGACAGTAAAGTTCTGCCTTTGTCTCTCTAACATCCTCTCCTTACCAGAGCTTTCCCCTAAGGGAGTAGTAAAATGGGACCACTTCCTTGGCACTGCTGGGCAGCCTTTCCAGCGTGAGTAAGAGGTAGAGTTTCAGAAAAGAGGAGCATCAGGCTGAGGGAAATTATCCCAGATTTCACAGCTAGGTGGGTGGAAGGGAGGTCTGGGCTCATCAAACACAGAAAGTTTTTTCCCTTCAATCAGAGAATAGAGGTAATTTGCAGATTTCTCTGTGGTTTGGTGTCCTGCTTCCTCTCTAGGTCCTTTGATTCATTCTGCCTCGGGGCTGGTCTTTGCTCTTCCTCCTTGTACTTTCTCTCCTGAAAGGTGGTTTGGCAGAATCGTTAGAAGGAATCATGTTAAATACACTAGCTTTGTGGCTTAGTTGATGATGCACAAAGTAACTGAAGAAGAATCTACACCTTGGCTGTGTTCCTTCACAGATTGTATGTATCCTTCCAGCGAGCTGGATTTGTTCCGGAGTGCTGAAACGGAATTTTCTCCATTGTAAGCAATGAAGCTTTTCTTTATTTTTGAAAATCCATTTTGGAAGGAAATTCTCTGAAATGTATTACATATTACACATACAGTGCCTTCCTAAGCAGACCACTCGGAACCTACCATGATGTTTTGTCTATCACACAGGGTCGCCTGTTAGGAACATCCAAGGTTCTGCTCTGCTGAAGGAAAGATGCCTTCTGCTCATATGCCCCTACAGTAAATGGCTCTACTCTCGTACTTTGCTGAATCTTGTACCTTTCCCCCCCACCCCCGAGGTGTTAGGTGTTTCCTTTACTTGCAATTTCTCTCCCCTTCTAATCTGTGTGTTCAGAAACAAGAGAGCAATTGGGGCGCCTGGGTGGCTCAGTCGGTTAGGCTTCTGACTTTGGCTCAGGTCATGATCTCACTGTCTGTGGGTTCGAGCCCCGCATCGGGCTCTGTGCTGACAGCTCAGAGCCTGGAGCCTGCTTCGGATTCTGTGTCTCCCTCTCTCTCTACCCCTGCCCTACTCCCGCTCTGTTCTCTGTCTCTCAAAAATGAATAAACGTTAAAACAAGAGAGCAATTCATTTTGAAATACACAAGCAACATTTGCCATGTAGTGGGTTCTTACTATAGGCACTGCAATTGCGCTTTACGTGAATGTTTCCAGCTGTAGGGGATGGATAATACCATCCTCATTTTACAGAAGAAGGAACTGGGCAGCCAAGAAGGCAACCACATATCCTTGCCTGAAATACAGGAAATTAATTCAACAGGCATCCATTGGAGGCCTCTGTTGTACTTGTGGAGCATCATTAATTAAAAATAATTGGTGGGGGGGGGGTGTTGAACAGTAACAGTAAAAGAGTTTGAATAATAGAATATTCTTTTTTTTTTAATTTTTTTTTCAACGTTTATTTATTTTTGGGACAGAGAGAGACAGAGCATGAACGGGGGAGGGGCAGAGAGAGAGGGAGACACAGAATCGGAAACAGGCTCCAGGCTCCGAGCCATCAGCCCAGAGCCCGATGCGGGGCTCGAACCCACGGACCGCAAGATCGTGACCTGGCTGAAGTCGGACGCTTAACCGACTGCGCCACCCAGGCGCCCCGAATAATAGAATATTCTTAAATAAATAGTCTGGTTATTTACAGGGCTTCATAAATCTTTGTGCTGTTTGAGAACACTTACAGGGCTTTGAGAATGCTAGAAACAGTCCGTAAATTAAACTAAAATGCAAACGCAGGCTCCTTATTGCTGCTTGGAGTTCAGCTCTGCAGACCAGAGGACAGCTGAGTACAGTAGTCATTTTTTTGTTTGTCACATGTACTGATGTCACAGTACTGATGTACTTTGTGTTCATTTATGCAGCCCAATTGCCCCAACTTGGATGTGTTTTCATTTAAATACACTTACCATCGCTTCTGATGGAAATGGCAACTACATATTTGAATATACATGTGCATAGGTCCTTGAAACCCTGTGAACTCAACTGTAGAGTGAACTCAACTGTAGGTGATTTGTCAGTGGACTTAGGCTCCAGTTTTACCCCTATTGTTAACTTTTTGTGGGTCCCTGAGCAGAAATGATTAGTTTCACCAGGCCTCTAGCTCCTTAAATTTAAAATGAGGAGGTAAGGACATCTGACAGAATTTCTAGTCTGGAACATTCTATGGAGATTCTGTATTCTATCTCAAATGATCATGACTAGAGACACAGTCTAC
The DNA here is from genome assembly GCF_018350175.1 of Felis catus. Lineage (NCBI taxonomy): Eukaryota > Metazoa > Chordata > Mammalia > Carnivora > Felidae > Felis > Felis catus. The sequence continues at coordinate 22,039,742 of NC_058369.1, forward strand.
AGGTGCTTGATCTAAAGAGGGCTATAATAAGCGGTGGTGTTTAAATGTGAACCACTAGCTTAGAAAATTATTTACAAGTTCTTTTAAGGCTATTCTACTTTCCCTTAGAGTCTTGTGTATTTAGAAAAATTTCTTCCTGTTCTCCATTGACTTTTCCAGTGTTTTCTTTGTAGGTAGCACAGAAATGCTTTGTAGATCTCTTTCTGACAAATTTATCATATATTCTAAATTGGTAGATTTTCTGTTAATGATGGTTTTATACTGTCTGTTCACGTTGGCCTTTTAACTTAGAGTAAATTAGAATGGGAGAAAAGTCTTCATCCCTTCAACTACTCAAAGGATTGTTTTTTCCCTGAGCAGTTCTGCATGTCTGCATGTGATGGAAATAGCATAAAGGGCATTAGAGTGGAGATGTCAGATGGGTACACCGAAGGGTGACAGCAGCCAGGTCATCATCTGAAACACCTGCCGAGCTGCTGGGAGGGGAGGTGGTAAGTGGTGTTGACCCAGATGGCCCCTCAGGAGAAAGAGTCAGCTCTCCCTGGCCCCAGGGAAGGGCCTCCTGGAGGACACAGGGTGGAGGGGCAGAGCCTGGGATGGCCTTTCAGGGCTGCTGGTGAGACCAGGTGGCAGCAGCAGAGTGGCTGGCCTTCAAGGTCCCTTTCTGCACCTGGGGCTTTTGTCCTGAGCTGGTGTGCTACAGCACCTGACCAGGCAGCACAGAGAAGTGGGCCTGACCTCCTCTGTGTTTCTAATGTTCCCTGATGACCAAGATGTGCGAAGGCGCCGAGTGATGTGTGATTGACCCTGGAGCCATGGCGCAGGGCTGAGAGCTGATGCCCATTGCCCCCCGCCCCCAGTCCGGGTCTCCCCCTCAGCAGTCTCCATGACACCAGGGTTGGGTCAGTCCCCTAGTCTGCGTTCCTTGAGTCTCCGTGAGCCATCAGGTTTTCCTCTATAATCGGGTCAGGCAACCATGTGACCTGCTCACTGCCAATTTCTTTTTTGAAAAGATGTGTATTTCATGGATCATTGTGAAGATTCTCCGTGGATAGGCAACATGGTTTTAGAAGGTTGGATAATTTTTCATTGGCTCTTTGAGATTAGTGGTCTTTTGTTTTTCCTTGTGGTCAGTCATTGCAGACTTTTGAAGAGTTGCTCTCTTGTTGTCTTTATTTTATTGCTTCTTGTCTGAGTAGAACCACTGGAGAAGGACCCAGACCCATATGAGTCCAACCTGCTTGAGAGGTGGCGTGAGAGAATGCTCGAGGGGAAATATAGATTTTTGAGTTAGAGATTTTAGTAAGGGAAGGGGAGGGGGAGAGGGAGAGACCAAGGCCTCAAAGTGTTTTTTACTTAAATGAGCAATTATATCCTTGACTTAGGGATAGAAATTTGTTTGGAAATTTGTTTTGTCAGCTCCCTCTGAAATAAATAAAATTACAGTGATGATATCATTCCTGTTTAAGATGTTTGAATAGGTATTAAGGCAAAGTGATTAGGGCCTAATTGGTTGCCAAATTTTCTTTAAAGCTATGTTGTTTTGGGGGGGATTTCTATGCCAAAAAACATCTTAAACTGATGAACATATAGTTCTCCTTCCTTGTTTTGGCCAGTGTTTAATTAGATGACTGTTTCCATAGTTGAGGAATACATTTGCATTGGGTCTAAGCCCCAGGGTGCCAGATTTCCATCCCAGAAACAAATGTTCTCCCTTAGTTTAGTGCTGATGTGCACTTAAATAGCACAGGAGCAGTGCTTTTCCTTGGCCAAGGTCGCATGGCGACTTTCCAGGGGGTTGATTGGTTTCAGAATTGGGCAGGTTTAAGGTCAAGTACCCCGAAGGAGCTGTGACTCTGTCAAGCTCCCCATAAATGCAGCCCTCTGAGGAAGGGTCCAGAGTCCCAAGCCTCTGTTACCCCAGGGGGGTAGTGGGCGCAGAAGCGCGTTGCTGCCCAGTACGACCTGACCTCTTCCTCATACCCACTCCACCACGGCTACCGTGCATGAATCGCCAGCTCCCACGTTTATGCACTTGTTCATGCGAGGTGCTTGCAAATGGACCGTGAGGTATTTACTATCTGCCACCTACTGTGGTAGATTCTGGGAAGAATAAACCATAATTTTCCTAAAGCCACACTTTGAGGCTTACGGTGATAACCTTCTGAGGACCTTTGCCGACCCCGGTCAGGTACCTTTGCTGGGTCTCTCCTTACCCACGGCGTGTAGGCTGGGCCCCTTCGTGAACGTTTCGTTCACTCCCGGCAGGCTGGTCCTCCCCACCCCCCGACTCACCCCTGCCTGTTGGCTGGGCTGCTGCTTCTCACTGTGTGGCAGCTGATAGAGCAGCCCTGCACGTGGCTTCCGTGGTGGCTGCGTGAATTCTCCCTGACACCCTGCCTGCCTTGTCTGGAATAGTTGTTCTCCTCCAGGGGCTACAGGTGGAGTGCTGGGAATTGTCTTCAGTCATCTCTTCTGCACACCTGAGGGTGTGGAGGCGGGATGTGGGGTCTTGGCTGGCAAGGGGAAGCAAGGACACAGGCAAGGGCTCTCGCCAGGGGTCCGGTTCCCATTCATTCTTCTGGTATCCCCTTACTGACCTGCCAGAGCCCACTCTTCCGTCCAGGAGTCATCCCACTCCCCAGGGCATCTCAGTACCCTGGAAGATGGCAATTTCTTCTCTTTCGCCCACATCCCTCCGTGTTGTGTGCGAGGTTCTATGCCTGACAGTTTTATTTCACTTTGCACATAGTGGGCTTACCTCTTCTACCTGTGCCTCTCCAGCCTGGAACCCCCACCCGAGAAGCATCGGGGGTTTTGTTGGTTGTCCTTCTTTGCCTCCCCAAGGAGTAGGGTGGGGTCAGGGGCTCTGCCACACTGCTCCTTCCGCCAGATTCTTTTCCTGTTCTTGACAGATAAGTGTAAGGTTTATTTCCTTTTCTTGTTTGGTTGCACCTGGTGTGCGTGTTTATACGTGTATATACACATGGATAGGAAGTTTTTCTTAATTGTGTATATTTTGTTTGACTTTGTAGTATAAAGATACCATGTTACCACTTCACTCTCTTCTGAATTTGGAACTGCCATGATACACTTGAAAAGGATTTACTATTCGTATGAATTTTCTTCCTTCCTAAACTATAAACTTCTTCAGGTCAGGTCAGGAACTATATTTTATTCTTCTGTGTGTACCTCTACCTGCTGAGTGCTTAATAAACACAGGGCAGATGATTCCATGCTGAACCTATAGGGGAGCGGCTAATTTCAAGTCCTGTTAACAAGTCCCAGGCACACTAAACAATTACTTGCAGAAACAAATCAAGCTTCCTGCACACACATTAAAACAGGGAGACAAGGACCAGTATAAGGCAACAATTTTCACTTAGGAAACAAAGTTTAATGTTTTATGTTAACATATTCTAGTTGACATGGTGATTCAGAGTGGTGATTCAGAATGGCCTTGGTACCAATTAGTGGAGCGGGTTAGTAAAGTTTTTAATACATTCCTAGTTTCTGTGACTTGACTAATTAGGCTGGGCTTATGTTCATACACGATCCCTGCCTCTCTGTTATCAAGTTACACAAAAATGTGGTGATGCCGTTGCTACAGCAGCTTGTCTGTGTGCTTCACCAGCTGGCTGCAGAGTCCCCAGGGGTACCGCGGCTCTCCTGTTCCCCCTTGCATTTTGAGAACAAGTTCCTTCCGTTCACCAAGGGTGCGCACTGGTAGTGGTTAAGTGGAGATACTACTAACATGGCTGCTGCTGCTACCATTGCCCCACTCCTGCCGCTAATGGGGGCTAGGAGTGATGGATGAGCACTCTTACATCGGGCCCTATTCTGAGGAGTCTGTGCATATTGTCCCATTCATGCATTATAGAATCCAGTGAGGCAGTTGCCATGATTAGTCCTAGTTTATGGGCGGGTCAGCGAGTTTAAGTGACGTGCTGAGATCACACAGCTTGAAAGAGTGGGGTGAACGAGGGAGATAACAAGACTTTTTTCCTTTAAGGCTACATTCAGCAAACTGAAAAGTAATCAGAGCCTACTCACAGGAGAAAGACCCTCCCCCAGGATGGGACACAGGCTAAATATTACTGTTTTGTTTGTGAGTATAACCCAGGGGTCTGGGGCTGGGGGGAGCAGTCAAGGAGGATCGTCAGCTGAAAGTTACCTATGGTTCAGTTAGAGAGTAGTGCGGGTACCAGAATTATGATCCAAAGTACAGCTCTGGATGTACAGCACAGTAATGACAAAACACACACACAGACCAGAGAGGAAGAAACACTACTGAGTCCAAAATTGTTCTTTGTGTTCATATGTATGTGTGAGCATCTTCAGACTATTCACAACCTAGAGACCCTAAGGACTTGACCATATATCTCTAAAACAGAGTAATTCATGAGTGTGTGTGATTTCCAGGATTTCTACAAGGAATACTGTATAATTATAAAAGAATAATTCTGCTAAAAAATTGTAATGAGAACTGTTCTTAAAGCGATTGAAACAGTGTAACACTAGATTAGGATCTTTTTCCAGCTATATCACAAATCACGAGAGCACACAACACACATAAGCTGTATGATTCTGTAATACTTAACTCTGTGCGGTCAACATATTTTATCCCCTGGCACTTAGCCACTGCATTGGAAGAGGAGGTAACAATTAGGACTGCTAAAATTGTGTTCAAAGTTTCTTCTACAGACCGTGACAAGCCTTTGTGATAGCTCTCCATATGCCATACAACTTTTTGTTACCTACAAACTGGTGTCAAAGTAGAAAATTATGGCACAAAACACAGTAGTATAAATACTTTTTCAGAGTGTCTTAAGCTATGTGTGTGTATGTATGTTTTTAAAACTGGAACTTGCAGTATCACAGCATAGAAAAAAAGATACATAATCTAATAAAAACTGTTTACAAAAAAGGACAGAAATTGTGAGCTAGTAAACCACTTTTTACAAGGACTAGATTCACTGCTCTTACCAATCACATGCCATTCCTTTAAGTCCTGCTGTATTTAGCCTCACCCCAGCCTAGCACATGGGGGGATTTTTCCTACTCTCCAGGCACTGTGATGTGTATGGGCCTTTCCACCAAACGTCACTTCTCTGTGAATTTGCCCTGACGAGTTCACGAGACTCCTTGCCTGGTTCCACGACCTTTCAGCCCACAACAGAACGGCGATTGGATTGAACGTGCACTTAGAATTCTTTCCTGTTTCCTGGGTCTGTTGCAAATGCATTCATCAGCCCTCCTCAGTTACACTGGAGTGTCCTCAAGGTTAAGATTAGTGCTTCTGTGTTCCTTCTCTCACTGCATGAGGTTCTAACACTTTGGTGGCTGACATTTTCTTCCTTTGTTGCCACTCAGGGTCCAGCTCATGGTCTTACACCTAGGAAGCAATAAAATATTTCATTGATTAGTGATTCCTAAAGTGATGAAGGTTCTAGGACCCTGCATTCTGTTGAGTTAGAGCACTGTTTGCATTCTGGTTCTGAATGGGAAAGCGTTCTGTTGGGATGGGGAGGCAGTAGACTCCCTGTGACTCTCATTGATTTAATCACACACCACGACTCCTCTTTTAAATTTGCATTAATCGTATTGGCAAGTATATAGGATTATGTGAAGTTTTAAAGAACATACATTGAAATGCAATCAAGGTGAAAAATGACAATGGCTCTGGAGCACAATTTCGTTTCCTGTAGCCTGTGACTCGCTGTGTCTGGGGAGTGTATCTGACATACCCAAACGATGGGGTAGAAACTGAGAAAGACTTATCAAGCATTTAGTGTTAGGGACGTGTGAGATGAGTCAATACCGGAATCTCCAGCTCTGTTTTTTATGGCCCCATATTTTACAAAACCATGGAAGTTATTGAACATTTGGACAAGGATCTCAGTCACAGTGATAGAACAGGATGCAGGGTTGGGGCTCTGCTGATGGAGTTCATTTGGAAAGTGGCGGCAGAGGGTGGATCTCCTGCCCTTTCCCCTACTGCTTTCTAGATGCTTTTTCAATTTTCTGTTGAGGTACTTCCCAGGGAATAGAGAAATAAGTGGACAAAAGGCAAGTATAAAAGAGGGATTTATGACTTTCTGTACCTAAAGCTCAGAGCCCTTTCATTTAATGCTATATTGACTCATCTCTTTTTTCTCTTTAAATCATTCTCAATGATGCTCCATTTCTCACTTCCCCCTCTTTCTTATCAGTTGCAGGTGATCTATTGGGAAGGTAGAATCTTTAAACCGTGTGTGGCTCTTAGCAGTCAGAGTGCCTGCCTGCATTTTATCAAGGGTTCCTTTCTTGCCCGTGGGAATTCTGTCCTACCTGGATAGTCCCTGCCCAGATTCTTCTTTTGTCTTTAAAAATTGCCTACAGTAAACACTTTTTATTTTTGATGTACGGTTCCGTGAGCTTGAACACATACATAAATCCTCACACCCACCAACTGCATCACGACGCAGAACAGCTCGATCACCTCCCCAAACTTTTTCATCCTGCCTTATTTGTAGTTCTGTTCTCCCTTCACCCCTAACCCTTGGCAACCACTGATCTGTACTCCATTCCTATAGAATGTCATAAAAATAGATCGCTCAGTATAATGCCTTTGAGATTCATATGTGTTCAATACTGTGCATCAGTAGTTAGTTCTTTTTTATTGCTGACGAGGATTACGTTGATGGATTGCCACAGTTGACTTATCCATTTAGCTGTAGAAAGAAATTTGGGTTATTTCCATTTTGGGGCGATTATGAATGGAGCTCCTGTAAACATACAGATTTTTATGCAGATGTAAGTGTTCATATATGTAGTGTAAATACCCAGGAGTGGAATGGCTGGATCATCTGGTAAGGGTCTGTTTAATGTTATGAGAAACTGTCAAGCTGTTTTCCAGAGTGGCTGTACCATGTTGCGTATGCTCACCAGAAACATATGAAAGTTCTGATTGTTTTCACATCCTTGCCAACACTTAATAGTGTCTGTATTTTTTTTTTTACTTCATTCTTTCTAATAGGTGTATAGTTGTCTCCCATTTTGGTTTTAATTTTCCTGTCTCTAATAGGTAAGATACATGTAAATGTATCTGTTGTTCCTGATCATAGGGGAAAACATTCAGTCTTCCAGCACTAAGTATGATGTTAGCTATGGGTTTTTGTGATGATCTTTATCAGGTTGAGAAAGTTCCCTCCTATTCCTCATTTGTTGAGGGTTTTTATCATGAGCGGTGGTATGGATTTTGTCAAATTGTTTGTATGCTTCTATTAAGGTGGTCATGTGGTTTCTGTCCTTTATGTCATTAAAGTGTTGTATTGCATTGACTATTTTTTTCAGTATGGTAAGCCAGCCTTGCATTCTTGGGATAAATCTCACTTGGTTATAGTGTATGATCATTTTTATGTATTTATATGCTGAATGCTGTTGCTAGTATTTTGTTAAGGATGTTTATATATTAAGGGATGTTGGTATATTATTTTCTTGTGATGTCTTTGTCTGGTTTGGTATTCGGGTACTGGCCCCATGGTATTCCCATGAGTGTGTGTGCGTGTGTGTCTGTGTATTTCTGTGTAGGGTTGGTGTTAATCCTTCTTTAAACATTTGGTGGAATTTACCAGTTGGGCCAGTTGGTTGAGCCAGATGGGGCTTGGCTTTACTTTGTGGGAAGTTCTTTGATTACTGATCCCATTTCTTTGCTTATCATACACCTGTTCAGATTTTCCATTTCTTCTTAAGTTTTAGGAATTTGGTATTTTCCTAAGAACTTGTCCATTTCGTGTAGATCGTCTAATTTTTGGGTAGCATTTCCTTGACAATAAGGGCTCCTGCAAATGAATTCTTAGTTTTTATTCCTCTGAGAATGTCATTTCTCCTTTATTTCTAAGCATGCTTATTGCTGGATATGAAGTTTAGGTTGACAGTTTGTTTTGCTCACCATTTTATAGTCTTTAAAATTATTTTATATGTTTATTTATTTTTATTTTTTTTAATGTTTATTTATTTTTGAGACAGAGAGAGAGAGAGCATGAATGGGGGAGGGGCAGAGAGAGGGAGACACAGAATCTGAAACAGGCTCCAGTCTCTGAGCCATCAGCCCAGAGCCCGACGCGGGGCTCGAACCCACAGACCTCGAGATCGTGACCTGAGCTGAAGTTGGATGCTTAACCGACTGAGCCACCCAGGTGCCCCTATATGTTTATTTTTGAGAGAGAGAGAGACAGAGCAAGAGTGTGGGAGGGGTGAGAGAGAGGGAGACACAGAATCCAAAGGAGCCTCCAGGCTCGGAGCTGTCAGCACAGTTGTGGGGCTCAAACCCACAAACCGTGAGATCATGACCTGAGCTGAAGTCCGACGCTTAAACAGCTGAGCCACGCAGGCGCCCCTCACTCACCACTTTATAAATGTTGTTCCCCTTCATCCTGACCTCTATGGTTTCTTCTGAGAAATCCATAGTCATTGAAGCAATTATTCCCTATATCTTCAATGTTGTTTTTCTGTGGCTGTTGTAGAGATTTGTTTCTGTGCCGGTATTTTCAGCAACATGTGGATAAATGTAGATTTCTTTGAGATTGTCCAGTTTGGGGTTTGTGAGTTTCTTGAAACGGTCGATTAGGTCTTCTGCCAAATATGGGAGTTTCCAGCCAGTATTTATTCAAATATTTTTCCTACATAACACCCTTCTCTTCTGGGATGCCAACAACATGAATGTTGGATCTTTCGGTATTGTCCTGCAGGTCTCTGAGACTCTATTTACTTTTACAATACCTTTTCTTTGTGTTTTACATTGGATACTCTCTATTGACCCCTCTTCAACTTCACTCACTATTTCCTCTATCACTTCTATTTTGCTACCGAATCTATTCATTGACATTTTAACTTCTGTATTTTTCAATGCTAAAACTTCCATTTGGTTCTTTGTTTTTTTGTTTTGTTTTGTTTTGTTTGGCTGAAATTTTCTATCCTTTCATTCATTTTAATAGCGTTCAGCCTTACTTCTTGGAGCATGGTTGTAACAGCTATTTTAAATTATTTCTTAGATAATTCCAGTACCTGTGTTATCTCAAGGGTGGTGTCTGTCGATTGTTGTTGTTCTTGCAAATTGAGAGTTTCCTGGATTTTCATATGCTTGAGTAATTTTAGATTGAATTCTGGATATTTTGGATATTATGTTTCTCTGAGTTTGTTTATATCTTATGGAGTTTGCTTGTTTATTTTTTTCCTTTAAGCAGATGCTTGGCCCGGTTGCAGGTTCTGGCTTGCCTTCTATGTTTCCAACATCAGTTTGGCTTTTAGAAACTTTGCCATGTCATTTGGATCTGGCGTGTGTGTGTGTGTGTGTGTGTGTGTGTGTGTGTGTGTGTGTGTGATCCATTGTCCAGTGTGGGACCTGGGCAGTGATCTCTTTCAGAGTGCAAATCTCAAAGCCATTGCCATGCGGTTTTGGATCAGATCTGCAATGAACAGTTTGGAGATGAGCCCAAATGTAATAGACCACTTTGTGGTGCCACTCTCTTCAACTTCCTTCCCTCTGCAGTCCCTCTGACAATCTCTGATTCACTGAAGTCCTCTTTTGCTGTCCTCCAGCCAGAAATCCAGGACTTTGGTTCCCTTGCTATGCTGGGTACTTCCCGTGACTGTCCAGAGCCAAGCAGTGGAAGACCAGAGAGGAGCAGCGGTGATGAGGATTCACCTTCTTGTTCTTAGAACTACACTCCTCTTCTTAGAATCATTCTTTTTTTCTCAGAGTTTTAGATGCTCACCTCTGCCCTTTGCTCTGTGGCACTGTGTGATTGCCTGGAGTGGAGGTGAAAGGGATCAGAAAAAGCAAAAACAATTCAGGGGATTTTTCTGAACATAAGGAGTTCCTTTTTTTTTGCTCCCTAGTCTAGAAAAGTGAGGGTTTCTCTTCCGGTCTTTGTGTCTATACCTAGTGAGCACTTCTGGGCCTTTGAATCCAGGCTGGGTGATACCAGAGGGAAGAAAACAACAATGGAAAACTCACTGCTGGTTTGTGGTGCTGTGAGTTCTAGTTTCCTTCCCCAGCCTATCTGCTACCTTATGCTTTTCAGAGACTTCAGATACTCCATGTTTCCTGTCCAGCTTTTACGTTTGCATTCAGAGAGAGGCACAAGGTGAGTGTTCTTACTCCATCTTCCTGGAACCAGAGCCCCCATATTAGACTAAACATCGTTTTTATGAACGAAACCCTGCAGATGGTGGGATTTACTAAGTCTGGTTTTCTGAGACCCGGGGATGTGTTTCTAATGTGTATCTTAGAATTCTCAAATAGTGCTTATGATTAAATAAGTTTGCATTTCCTTTCATTTAAAGGAGAGTTTGGCATACTGTTTCTATGAAGGGCCAAATAGTAAACCTTTGTCCTGTGGCCACATAATCTTTGTCACACCTTCTTAACTTGTTCTGTTGCAGTGCAAAAGCAATCATAAACAATACATAAACTAATGAGGATGGCTGTGTTCCAGTAAAACTTGATTGACTCTGGGGGCACTTGGGTGGCCCAGCTCATTGAGTGTCTGACTCTTGATCACTGCTCAGGTATTGATCTTGGGGTTGTGAGTTCAAGCCCTGTTTTGGGCTCCATGCTGATCATGAAGCCTACTTTAAAAAGCCCCAAACTTTATTGACTGTGAAATTTAAATTTCTTATATTTTTCATGTGTCGTGGAATATATTATTATTATTATTATTATTATTATTATTATTATTTTAATTTTTAAAATGTTTTTATTTATTTTTGAGAGAGAGTGAGTATGAGCAGGGAAGGGGCAGAGAGAGAGGGAGACACAGAACCTGAAGCCACTCCAGGCTCTGAGCTATCAGCATAGAGTCCAACGCGGGGCTCAAACTCACAAACTGTGAGATCGTGACCTGAGCCGAAGTCGGAGGCTTAACCAGCTGAGCCACCCAGGTGCACCATTATTTATTATTTTTTAAAAACCATTTTGTAGTTGGCGGGCCAGTTTTAGCCTGTGGGACTAAGATTGCTCACCCCGGGCTTTTGTCGTGGATGGCTGTAGGGCCTTAACCAACAATCTTTCTTGATCATAAGGCTTATTTTCTACTTGTTATGGAGAAACAAAGGCACAAAAGCATCAGAGATTCCAGAAATCCTATGGAGGGTTTGTAGATGAAGGCTGTAAACTTATATTTCTTAGATTGTGTAGAGACAGAGGCTGTTTACATGTTTTATCTGAGTTTATCCCCATATTACTTACTCTGTAAACACTTTCATCCTTATTGTATGGATAGAAACACTGAGGCACAGAGACAGCTACTAGCATGTCCCAAATCATGACTAAATGGGAGTTTGTATCCAGGCCTGTCCAGCACCAGAGCTGTTGCTCTTTGCACTCTAGAACAGTGCAGATCTCTGTTCTCCATTTTGACTTGTCTCTGTGCCAAAAAAGGCCTTGTCGGTAACGTATAGGTCATCGAAAGACCTGGTGTGCAAGACCCCTGTGCTCTGGTCTGGACCCATTCATGAATTATTGCATGAATCAGGGCAAGTCTCTTCATTTCTCTGGGTCCTAGTTTTTCTGCTTCTATAATAGAGGTTGGACTGGCCAGTGTCTATTCCTCTGTCATTGTGGGTTTGTGGGTTTTGGCAGTAGAGGAAGAGACGATGGTGCCCTTCATCTCTGGAGGGGCTGGGGAGAGTTGTAGAGAACAAGCCTGGTCTGGGGACTACACTGAGATGACTGTTGATGTAGAGCTCTCTAGCTTCAAAGGGAATCGAGTACACATATCCCTTCTTTTTGACCTTCAGTGTTTCACCAGTGTACTCCTAGATTATGCCTTGACTTATTGTTGGCCACATAAGTTCCATTTTCTTTGACCTCTTATCAGTGAAAGTCCACAATAATGCTAAAGAAACCAGGGCCCTTGGAGCCACACCTACTGAGATTGTTTGTAAGAATCAAGGCAATGTTGGCACATACGCCTCTTGACAAGAAGAGCCTTGCATTGTTGTTGGTCTTTTTGCATGATTTCCTAAAATACCTGGCAAAGAATGCTGTGTCTCTGTTTACTGCCAGCGATTACAAAGGGGTTTTGACGGAGTACCACCTCGAAGTCCTGCAAGGGTCTACTGACCACTCACTGTTATGTCTACTATCTGTAAGCATTCTTTTTGTTCTTAGTCTTTTTCTTGTATAATTGATGTTCTTTAAAATTGTTAATGTGTAACAGGGCTTATGTTTCAGTTTGTTTTTGGTTCTGTTTTCTGCAAGCTCCTTTTCTTATTTTGGAGTTGCTACCAGTGTGCGCAGTAATTAGACAAAGAAGAAACATTGAGTGGAACACCCCATTGCCCAGCTGACAACATTGCTTGAATGCTGGTGGTTCTATCCCTACACAATTTTTTACTATGTGTTAATGCTATCTGATAAAATGCCCTGATTCCTAGTGCCAAAGTTTCACTTAATGTATATACTTCAAAACCCATGCATTTGTGCTCCTTTTTTTTTTTTTTTTTTAGTGGTTCTTGAAATAAAATAGCCCATCCTCTGCAAGTCCATCTATATGGTTCCTTGGGCATTCCGTCTTTGCTCAGATTGTTGAAGGATGGTGGTTTGTCTCATGGTTTTTGTATTGGAGTCTAACACATGTTCTAACATGATAGAGGCAATGCATTATTGTGTAGCCATGGTTTTCTCCAGAAAACAATTAGGAATTGTATTTCAGATCTTAAATAAAATTGGTTTATAAATTAAAAAAAAAAAAAACAATCCCCCAAAACATGGGCCTTGATGCAATACTGGTTTACCCTGTTTGATGTCTGGTCTGCCAGTAAAGCACATTTTGAAGACTTTATGGGGTAGTATGGAAGTGCTCATTGCTTTCTTTGTTCATTCTAGTATTAAAAAAAATCACTTTGACATCGCATGTCTTTTCTTTTTTAATTTTTTTTTCAACGTTTATTTATTTTTGGGACAGAGAGAGACAGAGCATGAACGGGGGAGGGGCAGAGAGAGAGGGAGACACAGAATCGGAAACAGGCTCCAGGCTCCGAGCCATCAGCCCAGAGCCCGACGCGGGGCTCGAACTCACGGACCGCGAGATCGTGACCTGGCTGAAGTCGGACGCTTAACCGACTGCGCCACCCAGGCACCCCTGCATGTCTTAATTGTATAGTTGACTTAATGTTCTTTCGAACCCAGGTATGATCTAGCCACTTTGATTTGACCACTGCTTCATTTACCCAAGGCTGAATGGAAGACCATGGGAAACTATAGTGGGAGTCTGGAAGAGAAAGTCAAGGATATAGCATGACTGCTGAGCCTATTGTAGAATTTGCCTGTTTAGAGATGGAGGAGATCATGTTCTTCTCGTTTTTTATTTGAGTTGATACTAAAGAATATCTTTAAAATATTTTGGGAGTTCAACTCAAGATATAGTGAAAAGCCACAGACCTATGCTTCCCATGAAATAAATCACCATCACCTTTCACTCCCGTGTGCCCTTCCTCATCCCCTTCTCTCTATGCAGAGGAGACCATGATCCAGAATTGCTGCCTATCCTTCTTTGCTTTTCTTTATAGTTCTACCGCTTAAGTTTTAATTCCTCAGCAGCATATCTTTAGTTTTGCACATTTTGGAAGGTTAGGTATATGGAATGATATTGAATATATTTTGTAACTGGCAGTTTTCTCTCAATTATATTTCAGAAGCTTATCTGTAATTCACTCGTCTTCCTTATATATTGGAATATACCCCCATCTATTTATACATTTACTGTTGGATGTTTGGAAGGTTTCCATTTTTTTCTAGTTCAAATGATGCTACTGTGAGTGGTCTTCTGGATGTCTCTTGGTGCCCATGTGCAAGGGATAGTATGGGGTTGTGAGGTCATAGGGTGTGTGTATCTTCGTCTTCATTGGATGATACCCAGTTGTTTTCCAAGGGGTTGTACAAATTTATATTTCCCTCCAATAATGTCTGAGGGCAGTTTGCTTTCATATCCTTGTGAACACTTGATATCACATTTTTTAATTTTTCCAATCTAATGGTTCCAAAATGATGCATCATTGTGGTTTATCATTGTGCATTTTTCTGAGATCGTCTTTTTATAGAACCATTTAGCTATCTTCTTTCACGAAGTGTCTGTAGACAGTCTCATGACCATTTTCCAATCGGATCATCTTTTCCTTATTCCCACTAGTCCTTTTGTTTTAAAAATTTTTAACATTTCATTTTTTAAATATAATTTATTGTCAAATTGGTTTCCATACAACACATCACATTCCATACAATACCGCACAACAGTGCTCATCCCAACAAGTACCCTCCTCAATGCCTATCACCCACTTTCCCCCCTCCCCCACCCCCATCATCCTTCAGTTTGTTCTCAGTATTTAAGAATCTCTTATGGTTTGCCTTCATCCCTCTCTGTAACTCTTTTCCCCCTTACCCCTCCCCCATGATCTTCTGTTAAGTTTATCAAGATCCATGTATGAGTGAAAATATATGGTATCTGACTTTCTCTGCCTGACTTATTTCACTTAGCATAGTACCCTCCAGTTCCATCCACATTGCTGCAAATAGCCAGATTTATTAATTTTTGAGAGACAGAGAGAGACAGAGCATGAGTGGGGGAGGGGCGAGAGAGGGAGACACAGTATTTGAAGCAGGCTCCAGGCTCTGAGCTGTCAGCACAGAGCCCAACGGAGGGTTTAAACTCCTGGACCGTGTGATCATGACCTGAGCTGAAGTCGGACATTTAATCGACTGAGCCACCCAGGCACCTGTCCCCCACTAGTCCTTTATATGTCCTGGATATTAATTTTTTTTATCCATTACATGTTATACACATATTTTTCCCAGTTTGTGGCTCACCCTTTTGATTTCTTTGTGAGGTCTCTTGATGAACAGAGTTCATAATATTCATGGAGCTGACTTTATCCATTTTTTCCTTTGTGAATTTCTTTTTTTTTTTTATTTGACAAGTCCTACTGGAGCACTTTCTATGTGCTAGACACTTTTCTAAGCACCTTACACATATTTACTCAATTAACCCTCATGATGACGTTAGAGGTAAATATTGTTATCTCATTGTATAGGTAGGGAACTGAGGTACAGAATGATCAAGTGACTCGCCTGGGTCACCCAGCTAGTAGGTTGTGGAGCCAGGATTTGAACACAGGCAGTTTGAGAAACTCTTGTTTAAGAAATCCCTTCCAGGGCACCTGGATGGCCTAGTCAGTTAAGTGTCTGACTTCAGTTCAGGTCATGATCTCAGTTCGTGGCTTCAAGCCCCGCATCAGGCTCTGTGCTGACAGCTCAGAGCCTGCAGCCTGCTTTGGATTCTGTGTCTCCCTCTCTCTCTCTGCCCCTCCCCTGCTTGCACTCTTTTTTTCTCTCAAAAATAAACAAATTAAAAAAAAAAAGAAAGAAATCCTTTCCTACCACAATCTCCTGCAGACGATTCTCTTACATTGTTCCCTGAAACTTAGGAATACAGTCCATTTTTTTTCCCATGTGGATAATCTTTGGTTCCAGCCCAGACCCACTCCTCTACAACACAAGCTCCACCACAAATCACAAATCTGTTCGTGAGTTCTCAGTTTAGCTTCAGTGGTGGGTTCGTGCATCCGCACCACACTGTGTTAATTACCATGATTTCTCTGGGAAGTCGTCCTTCCGCCGTGTTCTAATCCGTCAAGGGTGTCTTGGAAAGTTTCTCACTCTTTGTGCGCAAAACAGCAGGGGAGTTTCTCACTGTAACACTATATTCACATACTGGGCTTTTGGAAATGATTCGTCATTGCTCTTGTGTTCGCTTGTTTGCTGGAAGTTAAGCGGCCCCAATTTCATTTGATTCGCTCAGTCTCCGTTGATCCTCAGGCAGACGTCTCCTCCAGTGCGTATCATGGCGGCCTCTGGAAGGCTTTGAGATCTTGTGAGATGGAGGGGAAGGGGAAGGCAAGCAAGGGCAGTGCGGTGGGTTAACGCTCTCTTCTGTTTAAGTGCACTTACGCTGGCAGTTTCAGAGTGCATGCTGAGGAACTTCAAGAGGCATGTAGAGCCTGCTGTAGTAGGATTCCTGTAGTTGAAAACCGAGATATTACATCTTATGATTAAGCTGCCTTATTTGACAAGAAAGAGAGGATGGCGTCCAACTGGTCTGAAGTGGCCAATGTACAGTTTGGTGCTTATGTTGTCTTGATTCTGTTGAAGGAATTGAGCTCGAATGCCTAGCATCTGCGTGGGGAATGTTTCTGCCCCCCAAGTAGTTTATCAGAGTGCTAGAAATAGAACGTGTGTTACCTATTCAGGCACCCCCTGCTCTTTCCTGGGGCCCTTCTCTCTGAGGGAAGGATTACTGACACTGAAAATGGCAGTCACCCTTCAGGTAACACTGGTGCTCTATGTCCTAGCCCTTCCCAACCTGCCTGGCCAAAGCGGAGCAGGCTCTGTGAAAATGATGATTGCTCTTTCTTTCTGACAGAGGGGCTGAGAATTTCCACTTCTCTAAGGAAAGTCTGACAGTGTGAAGGCTTCCGGGCCTTCAGGTCATAGCAAGGTCTTACCAGGGACCAGAGAAATCGGTCCTCTGCCAGTTTCCCCTTCATGCCTTACTCACGCCCCTTCCACTCTGCTCCGGCCACCGTGGCTTCCCTGCTGCTCAGAGTGCCAGGCACACTTTCACCTCAGGCTTTGACCCTCTCCTTTCTTCTGCCTGGAATGAGCTTCCCCAGATCAGTTCACTCCTACTCGCCCGGGGCTCTGCCCGGATGCCATCTTCTCAGAGATGGCTTCCCTGACCACTTTTAAAACACCATCTATACCCCCACCCCTGTGTTTTGCCTTCTCTGCCTCATTGCCCATGTGGCCCCTGACATGCTGTATCGGCTGCTCCCCTGGCCCCTGACCACACACTGGGAGGTTAGCTTGTGGAGGATAGGGACTTTTCCGCCGCTGTATCTTCAGTGCCTAGAACAGTGCCCGCCACGCAGAGACCGCTTGATTGCTATTAGCTGTGAACGAAGCTGCTTGCTGGAGAGAGGTGGGCAGAGGGGACTTCCGGAGCAGACTTGTACCCCACCGCCGGCCTTCAGGCCCCTTCCCGAGTTCTCCGGCAGCATCTTGCTTGCCTCCATCAGAAACATGCACCTCTTTCCACGGGTGTTGCTTTCATTACATGCTAAGCTCCTTGAGGTCAGAACTGGATATTTTTCCCCTTCCTTTAGGGCTGAGGCCCGAGCCTTGCACGCTACCTGAATCATAGTAGGCTCTCTGTCAATAGGGTCTTCATAGTGGCTGTCTACCCCAGGGAGAAGAGCAGTAAATTAGGCAACACTGTAATTTCTTATGTAAACTTCTGGCTGAAGTAGCATTTCCACTCAATTCCTGGAGGTACTTTCCTTGAGTATTGTGTAAGCAAATCCCATTGACTACAATCTTGATGAGAGAGGGGCCAGTCTGTCTTATTCACTGTGGCATCTGTAGTGCCTCACACAATGCCTGACACCATGCTTGGTAAATGTTTACTAAGAATGCATTGCACAAGTTACCTTTTGCTGACATGAAATTTATTAACAATGTCAAAACTCCTCTTTAAAATCACCAAAATTATTTACACTCTCCATATAGGATTTATAGGGAACAACAGTTTCTTTTTTTTAAAAAAATTCGAAAAAAAGTTTATGTTTGAGAGAGAGAGAGAGAGAGAACACAAGCAGGGGAGGGACAGAGAGAGATAAAGAGACCCAGAATCTGAAGTAGGCTCCAGGCTCTGAGCCATCAGCAGAGAGCCTGACGTGGAGCTCGAACTCATGAACCACAAGATTGTGATCTGAGCCAAATTCAGATGCTTAACCGACTGAGCCACCCAGGTGCCCCAGGAACAACAATTTCTTATTGTGAAAGAGCCTCTGTTGCCCCCCTGACCTCCTGTGATGTTGAACAAGAAGGCCTAGACAGATGTGCACCCCCTTCTCTATTCAGGGTGTTCTCAAATGTTCAGAGTCTCCTCTGAGTAATCTGTTACTTTTACTTCCTTTAATGGTGCCCTTGTGACGTTGAACAACTCACCTACCTTCCAAAATAGAGCTATATTCCTGCTTCCTCCTCACCAGAGAGTTTAGGCCTCAAGTGTTTGATTAATGAGGAATGAGAACCTACAGTTTCAGGATTAAAGAACTCAAGGGCAGACAGCACCACCACTGATGGAAAACTATTCATAAAAAACCAATAAAGTCAAATATCTATAGTTCAGAACACCCTCACCTAATAATAGCTGCTTGTGATAAAGAGCAGCCGGTGAGCTAACCTGCATGTAGTCACAGACACATCTTCTATCCGTTGCCTGGGGTGCGGCTGGACCGTGCTTAGGCAGAAGCAAGTGCCAGAACTTTGGCCAATTTTGCCAGTCAGGGTTGTACCAGGAATTCCTAGAGAATGAGGAGTTGCAGTGTCTGGTTTCTTTCTGACTGGAAGGGGGCTGGCCTGGGCAGAGCACTGGGCTAGGAGTCAGAGGACCTAGCCTTGTGGCCAGTGTAAGTGATTTAACCCACTCAAGCCTCAGTGTCCTCCCTGAACACAGGCAGAAACATCATGGGGCAATGTTTGCATCGAGCGTGGGAATGTGAATCTTTGTCTACATTTGTGGCCAGTGAAGTTCTGTGACAGTAAGATGGTAGGGTAGTGTTGTATACTTTCGTGCCAAGACCCCAGGCTCGTGCACCCACCCCAGGCAGCTAAGTCTTTTATTTATTGATTTTTGCATTTTTCTCTTTTTGTATTGACACAATGTTACATTCGTTTCAGGTGTACAGGGTAGTGATTCCACCTCCCTATACACTATGCTGTGCTCCCCACAGTGTAGCTGCCATCTGTCATCACACAACACTATGACACTACCACTGACTGTATTCCCCATGCTGTGCCTTTATTTCCATGACTTATTCATTCCATAACTGGAAACCTGTGTCTCCCACTCTCCTTCACATCCCTCCTCTCTGGCAGCCATCAGTTCTCTGTATTTGTGGGTCTGTTTCTGCTTTTTGTTTGTTTTAGATCCATATGTAAGTGAAATTCTATGGCATTTGTCTTTCTCTGTCTGACTTATTTCACTTAGCATGACACCATCCAGGTCCATCCAGTGTTTTCACAAAGGGCAAGACTTAATCATTTTTTATGAATGAGTAATATTCCAGTGTGTGCGTGTGCATGTGTGTGTGTGTGTACACACACACAACATTTTTATCTGTCCATCTTTATCTGATGGACACTTAGGTTGCTTCTGTATCTTGGCTGTTGCAAACAATACTGCAGTAAACATAGGGGTGCAAATATCTTTTTGAACTTGTGGTTTCGTTTTCTTTGGGTAAGTACCCAGTAGAGCTGTTACTGGATCATATGGTAATTCTATTTCTGAGTTTTTGAGGACCCTCCATCCATACTGTTTTCCACAGTGGCTGCATCTGTTTGCATTCCCACCACCAGTGCATGGTGGTCTTTAAAAGGACCACTGACCCCAAGTGAGAACTTAATGCCACTGCTACTGATAGTATGTTTAATCTGGTCCATTGTCTCTCATTTCTTGATGCCAATTCCATATATTCTCCTCTCTCCTTAAACCTCCCATACTTCCTTCCCCTCCTCACTCCGTGCTGAAGGCCTTACCACCCATTTTCTTGAGAAAATTGAAGGTATCAGGAAATGTCTGGTACCTGCAGCCATCTGCCTGCATCGTCCGCAGATGCTGCTGCTTCCCTGTTGCTATGGAGGAACCATCCACGCCCCTGGCCAAGGCCAGGACTGCCACTCGCACTCTGGATCATGTCCAGCCTTGCCTGCTCAAGTACACGGCACTGCGTCTCTCCTGCTTTGCCACTTTATTCCTCCGTGCGAGACCTTTGTCACCACTGCACAAACATGCGACCTGCCCTCCATGTAGGTGCAAATCCTTTACCGATCCCTTTTCAGTCCTCTGCTGCTACACCATTTTCCTCTTTTCCTCTATAGCTAAACTTTTCAAATTACTTTCCATATTCCCTGTTGAGTATTTCTCTTCTCCTGTTCCTTTTTGGACTACACTTTGGCTACCACTAGTCCACACTGCTCCCCTCAACATCACGATTGCTGTTTTTGTTGCTAAACCCAGGGGCCAGTTTTCAGCCCTCACCATGCTCAATTCATTTGCCACCTGTAACACCCTTCCTCCCTGCTGCCCTGCATTCTTATAGCTTCCAGGACACCGCACTCTCTGGGTTTCCCCTGCCTCACCTGTTACTCCCTCTCTGTCTGCTTTCCTGATTGTTCCTGGACCCCTTCATGTTGGAGCGCTCTGGGATGGGACATGGTAGGTGGACCTCCCCTTATTTGTGGCAGCCCTCGCTCCCTCAGGGATCTTTTTTTTTTTTAAGAGAGGGAGGGGGACGGAGGGAGGGGCAGAGGGAGAGAGAGAGAGATGACCCAAGCTGAAATCAAGTCAGATGCTCAACCAACTGAGCCACCCAGGTGCCCACCCTCCCTCAGGGATCTTACATAGTCTGTGGTTTCAGCAATATCCAGAAGCTGATGTCCTGCATGCCTCCAGCTCAGGCCTGGCTTCTGCATTCCAAGTTTGTTCCCCTGCCTGCCCTTGAAGGGCCATGTCCCATCCTCCCCACCCTTTGTTTTCTCTAAAACACTTGTCACCAACTTGGTGGCTGTCATCTCTGTGTCCACCACTAGAATGGATTCTCTGCAAGGGAAGATTTTTGATCGACTGCTGTAGTGACAGCACCCAAGACTATTAGGTCTCAACATTCAGTGCAGACTGTGATAAGCCATCATCCTCATGCACAGTCTCCACTCTCCCTGCATCCAGTGAGGCTCTAGCTCCACATTGAGGGTCTGGGTCTTGGAAATATTCATAATAAATCCATCTGGCACGATGATATCATTGTTTCCATATAGCCCTCTTTAACTGAACTCAGACATTTTAGTATGCACTGTTAAGTATATTCCTTACGAGTGATTTAAGGAGGCCATTTAGAGTAGTGGAAAGATCTTTGACTTTACAGCCAGATACTTCTGAGTTTAAATTCTTGTTCTGCCACTAAATAGCAGAGCCTTCGTCAAAACATAGCAACACTAGGCATTAGTTTTCTCATTTGTGAAGTGAAATGATACTCGTTTCGTAAGACAGTTGGGAGGAATTGCTGACTGTATGGAATGCGTCTGACATAATTTGGTTAGTGACAGCCATTATGGTTACTGTCCTTAGCTGCATAGATGATAGTTAGGGTTACTTGCAATTCTAAAACTTTTGACATAAAAGTTTTTCTGTTTTTCTTTTTAAATGTTGGCAGTTGCTCTTTGGTCAAAAAACATAATTATTTAATAAAACATTGTTTCTGTGGTAAAAATTAGGCTTGATTTACATTGCTTCAACTTACAGAGTCTTTTTCAGGAATTTATTCTGCTACAGAGTTCAAGGTCTGCCTTTCAGTAAAATTTACTTAACCAGAGTGCTTAGGAATGGAATGTTCTGGAGGAATTGAATCTCCTAATTAATGAGAAAGGAACTCATTTTGTGGGGGAGGCTCTTCCTAAAATGCCTTTATATGTACACTGAGCATAATTCCAAGTGTACAGAGAATGCTCAATAAATACTTGGTTAATTGTCTTGAACTTAGAGACATTAATTTCTATACTGATTGTCCTTGAGCAGTGAGCTATAGAAAGTATAAGCGATGGTCCTAAAAACAAGCTTAACATAGGCCTAAAAATATCTTAAAGGAGGTCTTTGGTTTTGATCCCTAAATGTCAACAGTAGCCACTTTCAGGATAACTATTTATTGATTGTACCTATTTGGATAAGAAGGGTTGCAGGTGACTCCAGTTCAAAGGGAGCTGAGTGAAGTTGAGGCCATGCACGCCAACATACCCCTCCATGGATATACACGTGCACACATGGACTCTCACACCGTTAAATGGTAACTCGAGAACAAAATATCCAGTGCAAGATACAGTCCAGTGCATGTCACTGAGCAATGTGTGGTAGGTACCAAGTGAACAGGATAGATTTAAGGACCGTGATTTCAAAGAAGGTGTGATTATCAAAGGCTAACCGTGATCAGAGATGGCTTCCTGGGAAAAGTGAGATTAGAGCTGGGCATTGAATTGCCTCTCCTGCTGCAGTTTGCCGGGGTGGCCCAGACAGGGCCAAGTGGGTGGTGCTCAGCTCAGGCCAGTCCACAGCCACCCCTGGAGGACTGGGGCAAGTCTGGTGATCTCCACACAGCTTTTCATGTGAGCACAGCTTATGATTCGCTAAGTCATAGCCTCGTTTGCCACTTGTGATTTTGGGTACTTTGTGGACTTTGGGTCAAGATGGGGCCTCTCAAGCTGGGAGAGGAGGGGAGGGGAGATTTAGGAACAAGTTTATTGTGGGAAAGTGTTTTGTTTTTTAATGTTTATTCATTTTTGAGAAAGAAAGGCAGAGTGTGAGTGGGGTAGGGGCAGAGAGAGAGAGGGGGACACAGAATCTGAAGCAGGTTCCCTGGAGAGCTCAGCACAGAGCCCGGTATGGGGCTCAAACTCATGAACCATGAGATCATGACCTGATCCGAAGTCGGACGCTTAACCCACTGAGCCACCCAGGCACCCCTGTGGGAAAGTGTTTGAACCATTAGTTTCCTGTGTGTGTCTGGCTCTTGCTTTGGAGATGGATCCATGAGGGCCACCTTTGGCTCTGGGCTTCTCTCTGGGGACGTGGTGGATGATTCTGGGGAAGAAGGCAAAGGAGATTCAGGCTTTAGACAGAAGCAAACATGTGGAACCTTTCACAGATACTTTCCCCATCCGCTGAAATCCAAGTGCATAGTTTATGCCTGTGGCAGGGATGGGAGCAGTGGGGTTGCTGGAGAGAGTTGTATATAAATCGATTCACTTGCTCAGCGCTCTGGATTGTTTACTAGGAAATCATGACTGGATAGTTGGTTGTACTGACTAGAGGTGTGTGGCCAAGAGCCCACACTCTTACACAGGTTTCTCTGTGAGTCATGAGGGGCTCTCTGTCGGCAAAGAGGCCAGGATGCAGGTGGGGAGGCTGGAAAAAGAGGGGCTATGATTATCATAGGGGGACAGCCACACGTCTCCAGAGGAACCACACTGCAGATGTGTGCTTAGCTTAAACACGAACGCTAAATGAGAAAACAATATTGTCTTTTTAGGACCTCCCCAATTTAAATGTCTGTCTCTATAAGACCATGGGCTTTATGGCACAGGCTTACCTGAGAGCATAACCCGTGTGACAATGATCGTGAATTCCGAGCTGTTTTGCTTTCACTGGGCAGTATGGATCATAGCTGGTCCTGGGTCTGCTTGATAAACACTCTCTAAATAATAGGTGGGGGTGGGGGGGTGGGGAACATATGACCCTGGATGACTGCGGCTAATAAAATTCCCTGGAAATGCCTCAGGCATCACCCTGGCTTTACAAATGAGAAAGCTACTTCTCAGCCTGTGGACTGATGTGTTTCATATCTGTTTGCTATCGAGACCTAAATTTATATAGCGACCCCTGATCTATCAGTAACCTTGACTTGAATGTTTCAAAGGCACCTCAAGCTCAACACATCCAGTGGAATTCAGATCATCTCCACTCAGCCTGGCCGCCCTCAGCCTTCCCTGTCCCAGCAGATGGGATCCTCTTGCCCCAGGTGCTGAGCCCACAAGTCTGAGGGTCTCTCGGACCCTTCTCATCCCTGATCCTACGATCACATCACCAGCCGTCTTGTCCTCTCTGCCTCTGGGTTTATTCTGACCCTCTCCATGTCTCTCCCACCACCTCCCTAACCTAAACTGCCATCATCTTCTGCATTTCCGTTCCCTTCCGCACACAATGGCCAGGTGGCCTTTTCAAAACAAACCTGAGCATATTACTCCTTTACCCAGGCACCCGTTCTTAGACCCTTCTGCTGTGAATTGAGCATGGGCTTCACATTGGGGTCTGTGAGGCTCTGTGTGATCTCTGCCTTCCTCCCACAAGCCTGTCTCCTCCCTCCTTTGCCTGTGATGTTTCAGCCACATCAGCATCACTTGGGGGTCTTTCAGATAATAAGCTCTGAGGGCCACAGAGCTTTCAAACCTGTTCCTCCCACCTGGAAACTCCTTTGTATCTACTAGTTCCTACCTTACATGTCCCTTCCTTTTGTCCTTCACTAATTCTTCTAACTACAAAGTCCTGCCATAGTTTTCTCTATCATTGTACCCAGTTTCTTTTCTTGATAGCATATCTATAATTGTTTGTTAATTTGGTTATTTCCTAGACCAATAGGGAAGGCCTATGTTTGTTTTGCTCACCATATAAATCCCCCTCTATCTCCAGCTCATCTCCTATTACTCTGTCTTTCCTTCATCCCACGCCAGCCACACTTGTGGCCATTCCTCAAACATACCTGGTTTACTTATGCCCCAGGGCCTTTGTACTTGCTGGGCTGTCTGTCCAGAAAGTTTTGTTTTGTTTTGTTTGCTTGTTTTTATTCCATTATCTGCATGGCTCTTGTTTTCTTCAGATCTTAACTCACAGTCACCTGTTTGGTGAAGACTTCTCTGGCCCCTATGTCTAAAATTGCACCTGCCCCCTAACACTTCACACTGCCTTTCTCTGCTTTATTTTTCTCCCTTGTACTTAACACCAACTACCATATGGCACATCTTTCTTATTTATCTTACTTTCTGTGTGTGTCTCCCCCACTGGAGCGAACACCCCATGAGTTTCTGTTCTTTCTGTTCTGTTTTCTCTTCTTCCAGTGCTGTATGCCCAGTATCTTGAATGTTGGTTGAATGAATGAACACTTGCATGAATAATGTATGCTTAGTGAATGGCACAGAGTGGGCACTCGACACACTTTTTTATTGTGGTGAAATATACATAACATGTACCATTTTAACCATTTTTGAGTGTACAGTTCAGTGGCATTAAATATGTTCACATTGTTGTGCAACCATCCCCACCATCTGCTCTTTATTTTCTGAACTGAACGTATCCAAGAATAAGTGAGTAACTGAATGAATGAATAGCAGGTTTACAATAAAGGTCTCTTGACTTGGGGCCCAGTGTTCTTCCCACTGCATCGTGCTAGGAGGAGGGAGGGTGAGAAGAGGCATCTGAGTGGCCTCTCAGATGGCCTGGCAGCTGCAGCAAAGATGCTCAAGGATGTGGCACATGTTTTGTGTGGTCTTGGTTGTAAACAATGAGGGTCCCCTCTCTCCACCATGCATACCCATGTCCCTTCTCTTCTGCATCTGAGGATTTGACTCTAATGTTTTGAGCTTGTGGGATGGTGTGAAAAGAGATGTTCATTTGCGTTTGAACCTTTCTTACTGGACCCACGCGATGGGGTGACCCTACCTGTCCCCCTTGGTGCTGTTCTCATTAACCCGTTAGGAGATTATTCCACTGATGGCAAGGCAGTGTTGATTTTAAATTCTAAAGGAAACCAGATTACAGGGAACACAAAATGTTAAGTGTGGGTCAAAATCATCGAGTATGAAAATCTCCCTGATGGATAGAAAGGGAGGGGTTATTTCGAGCCCATAATAGTTTCTCCCCACAACCTTGTTGAATTCTATAGAACCCACATTTTTGTGCACTTTGCCATTTTAAGCACTTCCTGCTGAAATCCACATGACAGGTTCCTGTTCCTCTCTGTTACACATCCTGCCCTGGATCTCTCAGTGATGTTGCAGTGGTGTCGTTTCTTCATGTCCCCGCTCAGGTCTTAAGACAGAAACATGGGGCAGGCACATCTGAGGGTGTGGGGTCTTCTCTGTTGAATTCCCCACTGCACCTACCATGTGCCAGATGCTGTGTTGGCTTGGGGGAGCTCAGGGAGCACCTGAGCATAGGCTAGGCACCCAAGGAACTTATAGCACCATCCTGCAGGTACAGCTGTCCCTACCCGACTACTTGATGGTGTTACAAATGCCAACCTGTTCCGTGCACGAGAAGGCTGTGAAAGCTCTGAGGAGAGAAGTTTGCTGTGTGGGATTGGGGTGCAGGTGGAGGTCAGGGGAGAGTTCACAAAGGTATCTGTGTAGGCATGAGGTCTGTAATGTGGCAGAGGGGGGAGCAGGAGGCAGAAGAGTCAGAATGTGGGGTAGGATTATGGTTTGGGTCAGCTTCCTGTTTTGTCTTGTCAGTGACAGACAGGAAATGGATCTAGTTGGATTATCTTCATTTCTGTTTTCAAGCTCTCATCATTTGTGGTTTGACCTGTTTCCTGCCTTCACTAGACATACTCGTACCTGTCAGGGAATTCCTGAATTTCCACAGTCTTGCAGGGCCCAGGGTCAGTCATCATTTTGCTGGCACCGGATGGCATTCAGTGTTACGTAAGCTCATGGGACTACCCAACCCGGTAGAAATATAGTGGTGTCCTTTTAGGTTATTACATGTTACTTCATGAGAGAAAGATGCCTACCAATTGGTTTAATCTACTTTCATAGATTTAAAAAAATTTTTTAATATTTTTATTTTATTTTTGAGAGAGAGAGAGAGAGAGAGAGAGAGAGAGAGCGAGCAGGGGAGAGGCAGAGAGAGGGAGATACAGAATCCAAAGCAGGCTCCAGGCTCTGAGCTGTCAGCACAGAGCCCGATGCGGGGCTCAAACTCATAGACCGTGAGATCATGACCTGAGCCAAAGTTGGAAGCTTAACCAACTGAGCTACCCAGGCACCCCTACTTTGATAGATTTTTAACTAGTTATGTCCATGAATATCACCAGTCCATTCTCTTCATTTGTGTTAAAGGGTGCTAGGCACTTCTAGTCACTCATGTGACAAGACCTGGTGTTAGATTTTTAATCGCGGTATTGATACTACTTTACCTCCACAGCAGAGTGCACACCTTTATCTCCTGATCAGCAGAAGTCCTTAAGAGAACCTTCAAATGTTGCTGGAAAGGGGAAGAATATGCTTTAACTGGCAATGTTTTCTTGTTCTCAAAATTAAGTGTATAAATAGCTAAATGGATGAAAAGGTTTGTTGTTTTTCTAAAGCTATCTGTCAGGTTTTAGTTGAGAGGACATTTTTGTGTCTCATGGGCAACTTCCTTGCCACCCACTGAAACATAATGAAGCTGATTGATGGTCCTTATGGAACCTTTCCTTTATTCTGCTGGATGTCTTGGTTTTGGGCCAGATACATGCCAGTGGAGAGATATGCTACTGTCTTTCAGATGGAAAATATTCTTTTTTGTTTCCATCATTGTGGCCCAAGGAGTTGGATGCCACTGATACTTGTTACACTGTAAGAATGACCAGAGGGTCCTAAATTTTGACCTGCAGGTCCCTCTGCTTTCTTAAAATGGTGACCAATGAGCATTTTCCGGTGAGTGTATTCTCTTAAATGTTAAATGGATTCAAATAAAACGTGGTCTGTGGATGTGATGATTCTTAGTGAACTCTTCAGTGTGCAGAAATACTAAAGGCAACATCGTACTCAGAGAATCCTTGCTTTCTGTAATGATTTCCTATAAGAATGTAAGGATCTCCATTCTCCATCAGACTAATGGTTTTCCCCGTCCAGCACTCTGATGCCAAGAGTGGGATTATGGGGGGGGGGGGTCGTTCCAGTGGGAGGGCTTGGTGCCCCTTCTTGCCATCACTTTAATAGCCTGGCTGTGTGGTTCAAATATGGAGAACTTCCATTAATAACCTATCATGGAGCCATTACTCCTATTATTCTTGGATTTGCCTAAATTGCGTTCACAGCAGTTTTTATTTTTGGCCTGTACCATCTGGTGGAACATGGCAGCCAGTCCGAGCACAAGCCAATGGGAATGTACTTGTGTCACCAGTGAAGGAGGAAAGTCTGTCTTCCATTCAGTGTTCACGCTTCTTCATGTGATTCAGTCAGTAGAACTGACAGACGCACTGTTTGCCTGTGTGTGTGGGATCTTTTTCAGGGCACGTTACTTCAACTCATGTGGCCAGTGTAGTTCTTACGGCCAGTTCCTCTGCTTCATCTTGCCGTGGGGCTCTCAGAGCTGCACGGCCTCTACTCGGTAACCCCGGTCTCTGGTGGGACACAGACATCAGAGGGCCCACCATTTCCTGGCTGTGCGGCCTGTGTGCTTTACCAGACCTGAGGCTCAGCCTCTGCCTCTGTAAGATGGGATTGATGCGTACCTTCTTGTGGACTTGGACTCCATTGAGACTCCCTCAGTTGCAAGTGACAGAAACCCAGTTCAAAGTATGCAGAATGGAGGGGTTGCAAGCTCATGTAGCCAGAAAGCCAGGCGTGCGGCTGGATCCCAGCTCTGGTGGATGGTGCCGGGGAGGGGCTGTTTCTTTATCTCTCAGCAGTGTTAGTCTCTGCTTGGCTTTCTCTTCTCCTGTGATGGCAAGATGGCCATTGGTAGCCTCCAATTCATATCTTACCAACCTGGCAACACAGCCAAAAGGGCATTTTTTTTTCCACTAGAAAAATTAGAGAAATTCCCTGGTGGTCTCTGAGTTCTTGGCTTGGAGCCAGAATGGAGCACAGAATGGAGCAGGACCCCATCTAGCCGGAAGAACACAGGAGAGCTGATGGGGCGATGGTGTCTGAGCCGAGCCTTGAACGTGGGGTGTGGCTTTGTAGGCATGGGCTGTAAGGAGCAAGAGGGGGTGGCCCAGAAGGAGAGGTAAGGGAGAGGGAGATAACCCATTCATTCTTGGGGCTCACTTTACACCAGGCTCTGTGCTTGGCACTGGGCATTCAAAGACCAATCATCAATCTTTGCTCTAGTAGTGGGAGAATATCACAAAGAGTCACAGATGCCCAGGTAGAAGTCTGTATGGGGTCTGGCGAGGGCATGGGGGAGGGGATTGTCCACTCTCATTCCTGATGGGGAAGAGCATACTCAAAGGCATAGAGGTGGGATGGTGAAAGATGACTCCATGAAATGACCAGCTCTGTGTTTCTGGAGCTGGAGGTTCACCAGGAGGAGATAAGGTGGAGCCAGGCAGTAGAGGGCCCTGAATGCCCGATTCACAAGTTTGGTCGTGATTCTTGAGACACTAGCTCTCCAGGGTAGGTTTCAGGGGCATGTGACCTATGCAGCTGCATCAGGCCCCACGCTTCGCTGATGTTCTGCTGTAGTCTTGAAATCCTTAGTGCTTTTCAAACAAAGAGCCATGCATTTTCATTTTTGCACTGGGCTCTGCAAATTACATAGCCTACAGGGGGTGATGTGATAGCAGTCTGAGCTGTGCTTTAGGACACGTCCAGCTGGAGTGAGGGAGAGCCAGAGCAGAGGAGAAGTAGTAATTGGGAAGCTGTTTGCATAGCTTTGAGAAAGGGATATTAATGGCCCAGGTGAGGGCAGGTAAAAGGAGGATGGAGAGGGAAAGGGCGCATCTGACACCTGTCGCCAGGCCTGAGAAGCAGACTGAATGTGAAGGCAGGGGGAGGGAGGAGCCAGAGTTAGCCTTGGCTCTGGACTTGGGGTCTTCTTGTGCTCAGCGCTACCCTCTGAGCCAGGGGACTTTTGGTGGATAAGGCTGGTTTTCCAAACCAAAATTTAGAAGACTGTCCTAATATTTTTACTCTCGACAGTAAGCGAAAGCTGACATTGGCAGCCTCCTTCAATGAATGTAAAATAACCAGAAAAGACATTCTGAGGCATTCTGGAATCCAACAGATGGACCAAGCAATCATGTTAAAAACAGTAAATCACAACTTGAACTTCAGTTAATCATAATCACATTTCTCTTTCCTTATTTAATTTTGAAGCATCTTCCTAAGTAGTTTCCTTTTTTGGTTTCTTTTACTTAAAAGACCTTGTTATTATAGGGCACCCCAGTTAAGGATGCCTGATACATGACATCCAAACCGAAAAACCTTATTTGGGAAATGACATCCTTTCTGAGGTTTCGGAAGTGGTTATTTTGTCTCCTGCAAAGATTCATGGAGGAATTTATTTCCTCTGGTTAACTTAGCACAGAAATTAAAAAAAAACACAACTGTGTATTTACCTAGTGATCTTTAAAAGACACCCTTCAGGGAAACCAAGGTTGCCCTGAACTTAGGGTGACAGCATGCAGGGCTTTGAGAATCCGGGTGGGAAGGGCATGTGGCTTTGACCTATTGGGTCTGGTCTTTTGGCTCCGGACCGTTTCCTGTCTGGTGCAGACACAGACAAGGCACTTCTGTTGCAAGGACATGAGGTCAAGGCATTGCCGTCCAGGCCCCAGATGCTGTGCTAGGGCGTCTTGGAATCGAGGAGGCAGCTCAAGGCCAGAGGCACCCAGGAGAGACTTGTGAAAAGATGGAGGGGCATCACTGCGGTCGTGTGGACAGGTGGGCATGCCGTCTATGTTTTTATCAAAAGGGGGCTCCAGCGAGTACAAAGACCCTCCCCCCACCCCACCCTACATCTCTTCCTGCCCTCGTGGTGTTGCACTACACCTGGCCATCCACAATGACTTTCTCTTGACTTGTGCATCTTTTCTACAGAAGGAGTAATTTGGGGCCATCCAGATGTGTCATTCTCTAAAACTGGAGATTATGTCTGCTGCTCTTTTTTAAGGGGATTGTGGAAGAACACCTGATGTCTTGAGGGAGACCCATGAAGTTGTCGAGGTGAAAACAAAGTGTTCCCTTGCTTTTCCCTTTTGCAATGATTGTGATGTATTTGATTTCATTTGGATACTCCTGTTGCACTGATGGTGAGTGTTGCTCCATCAGGGCTCAGTCCTTGTTAGTTATTAGGAGCATCTCCTGGAACAGTGAATAGAGAAAGTGCTTGTAGACACTTGGTCAGCTCCTTGGAGCTCCTTGCTCTCTGCACAGTAGGCACTGGTGGTTGGCTGAATCAATAAATGTGCTGTTGAATTAATCCTATTTTCCTTGTCTGAAGAAAGGGACATTCACCATCTGTAGAGTGTGAAGTTTGAATTCTAGGTGCAGGGAAAGCTTTGTGCTAAAGCATCCTTGGAGCCTCACTTGGCTCTTTTTGGCACCAAGAGCTGTGAAGGCAGAGGACGTTTCTATTTTGCTCAGCATTTATTCCCCAGTGCCTAGCGCAAGGCTTGACACATAGCAGATACTTAATAAATATTTGAGTGAATCGGTAAATAAATAGATATGCCTGTTTTTCTTACATATTAGAAGCGCATCTCTAAGAGTCATGTGCCAATGTCTCCAAGTTCCTTGAGACCTGAAGACCTCCCCACCCCTGTCCCCTCCCTGCAGCACTCAACACAGTGATTGGCACATAGTGGTCATTTGGTATTTGTTGAGGGAATGAAATAAGTGGCAGTAGGCAAAGGAAAATGCCCTGACTGGGAGTTAGAATGTCTGGACTCCGGGCTGCCTAGTCTGGAGACCTTGCTTAAGTAGGCTGGTATCCTGCTCTGTAAAATGGGGTTCAGCTACCAGTTGCTGCTCTGCTTATCTCGGGGCTATTTTGCAGTTCAGAAGGACTAATGGTTGCCCTGGTCATCCACAATGGCTTTCTCCAACTTGTGAAAAAGTTAAGTCTGGTAGCCATGGGGAACTTGTCACCAAAACACGATGGAATCCAGTTATAGTGGATGTGTGGCTGATGTGGTTGCACCTGCTTCTCAGGCCTTTCTGAGAACTGGTGGCTTTATGTTATGTCAATAAATAGATAAATAAGTGAGATATGCTATCAGTGTAGAAAATTTGGAAATCATAGAAAAGCAGAAATATGAAAACAATAATTACCCTAAAGAAGTAGGCCAAAGATAATCACTATTAACCTTGTGGAATATTTCAGAGCCTCGGCAGGTATACACACACATCATACACACACACGACATGATTCCGGTCATCTAACAGATCTAACAGTTATCTTTGTATCACCTTGTTTTCTGAAGTAAATGCTGTCTTAGTTCGGGCTGATAGGACATATATCAGAGCCAGGGTGGCTTAAACAACATTTATTTCTCCTAGTTCTGGAGGCTGCGAAGTTCGAGATCAAGATGCCAGCAGATTGGGTGTCTGGTGAGAGCCTGCATCCTGCTGTGTAGGCAGATGCCTTCTTGATGTGTTTCATCTGGTGGGGGAGGGGGAGAGGGAGGGGGAGAGAGAGAGAGAGAAAGAGAGAGAGAGATTGAGATTGAGATCATCTCTTCAAATTTTCTTGTAAGGGCACTAACCCCATTCACAAGAGCCTCACCCTCATGACCTAATCACCTCCCAAAGGCCCATCTGTAAATACTATCGCAGTGGGTATCAGGGCTTCAGCATTGGAATTTCTGGAGGACACAAACAGTCAGTCCATAGCAGCTGCCAATAGCAAGAAAAGGAAGAGCCTTGTCTTACCATTTCTTCAGTAACTTGCTCAGGGCCCAGTCTGGTGCAAGACAGAGTCGGAACTTGCTGAATACTTAATGGACTTCTAAAACTTCAGGGCTGGGAAGATTCCTTGCTATAATCGAACATCCTCATTTTAAATACAGGGAGAAACTAAGGCTCAGGAAGAAAAACAGGCCCAGGGCCCCAGGGCTGGACGGTAGCAGAGCTGAGCCTCCAGACCTTGCCTGCTTTCTTCTGGCCCGCTCACCTCCACTCCCTGCTAATGATTCTGGCCCGCTCACCTCCACTCCCTGCTAATGATTCTGGCCCGCTCACCTCCACTCCCTGCTAATGATTCTGACCTGCTCACCTCCACTCCCTGCTAACGAGTTGAAGTGCAGATGCCAGGAAGTCTATTGGGCATAGAAGTCAGTGCTTGGCTAGTTTTGCCTGTGTCTCCAGGTTTGTGGGTCCTACTCTGTCTCAGGGTAGCTCTGGGTGTCTCAGAGCAGCTGTCTCCAGTAGAGCCTTCTGACTGTTCTCACAACATTATGCTGACTTGTGTGTCGGTCAACATCTGGAGCTCCCTCTTGGTTATCACTGTCTGTGTTGTGTGCAGACTCCCCATGCTTGACTTAACATGTGAGTCTTGGTGGGAATACGTTCTCCTGTGCTTTTCCCTTAAATATCCTAACATTTTTCTTGCCTTGTCTTGCCTCTCAAGCCCAGTGGGAAGGGTCCTGCTTTCTATAGGCATCCCTTCCCTCATTCTCTCACAGGCATGTGATTCTGTCCCCTCCCTTTCTGGAGCTGTATGACTGAGCCATCTTTCATTCACCAGCAAACCTTTCATGTTTGAGGTCCCCAGTGAGGGCAGCCTGTGGAAGATTCTGCATCTGGGAGCCCCCTAGCTTTCAGGATCTGAGTCTGAAAAGAGAGGGGACATGCATACGGGAAAATTATAGTTCAATTTATAAAGTGGCCAGGGAGCCAAGAGAAGGGTAGAGAAAGTGCTCTGGGTCCTCAGTGGCAGGAGACCTTCCTCGTGTTTACCAGAGGTAGGGAGATGGGCAGGCAAGGCTTTTACTTTTTCATTTTTATTTTTTTTAAGTTTGTTTTTGAGAGAGAGTGCAAGCAGGGAAGGGGCAGAGAGCGAAAGAGAGAGAAGGCATCCCAGGTAGGCTCTGTGCTGTCGGCACAGAGCCGGCTGTGGGGCTCAGACTTAAGGACTGAGATCACGACCTGAGCTGAAATCAAGAGTTGGATGCTTAACCAACTGAGTCACCTAGGTGTCCGAGGCAGGCAAGGCTTTTAAACAAGGGACATTTGAGCTTGACTTGGAAAGGATGGTCAGGGCTTGAGCACTTGGAGGCTGCAGGGGAAGAATTCCAGCCAGAGAAAAGAGTATGAGGTGGGTAGTATCAGGGTTGAGTCCCCAGCTGGGGGCAGCCAAGAGGGAACTCCAGGAATCCTAGGCTCTGGTACTCAGTAGAAGCAAGTTGAGTCCTTCCCTTTGCAGTCTGTGGCTTGGGGATGCCTGGTCTCTCACTCTGTTCCTGTTCCAATGCTGTTGGTGCAAATACCCTGGCAAGTTAGTGCAACTAGCTTTCCTTTGGGACAGAGCTCTTGCCCCGGGGGTCCGTGGACTCCTAAGGAGCCTTCCAGTGGGTGTCAGCATCTGGGAACTGACCGAAATTACATGCATAATTTTGTATCTGTACTTTTTACCCCTCCAGTTGTTAGAGGTCTCTGTTATCCTTGAAAGGACATGCACCTTATGGTCTAGGAGGAAGGTTGGTGTATGAATGGATGTTGACAACTTAAACACTCAAATCCTGTAAAGTCAATTGGGGAAAGTTCGCATGCCTTCACCCATCTCATGCACGGTCCACCCATCTCTTTAGACTGCATCCTGACAAGCAGGTCTGGGTCTTGTTCTTCTGTCTACCCCCACCCTGCTACCTGGCCTGGAACATGGCCTTGGACATGTATTTGTGATATTTGTTCAGGAAATAAAAAACATTGATGTGGATACCAGTGCACATGTGTGCTGACCTACAATAGAGTAGACTTTTTAGGCCAGTTGGCCACCTGTAGGATCCTGAGGCTGGCCCTGTGGGGAGCAGACATTTCCAGTGCCAGTCTCCCTGTCTGGTTCCTCCCTCCTCAGCTCAGGGACAGGCCTTGGCACATCCTGCTGGTCAGCCGAGGGCTGGGTGCGTCTGCCCAGCACTTGACAAATGCAGTTTGAGCTCTCTTCTCCCAGAGGGCTCTTAAGCCCCATGATCCACAGGTGTATGGCTAGACCCAAAGGTACCTCCTCACCTGTTGCAGGGTGAGGGCCATGCTTGGGAACCTCATCTCCCCCTCCTTGACTTGAGAATGGCTGGTGCCAGCGCCGGTCCAAGCTTGTCTTTGGCAGTGTGAGGAATCCCATGGCTGCATACCACCAGTTGGGACTCTCCTCAGGGGCTTTCTGCTTGGTGACTGCACGGTTTCTAATCAGGAGCTCTGCCAGGTGGATGGTAGGGCCGCTGGCAGCTGCCTTGGCATTCTGTTAAGTAGGTGTGCAAGTTGTAGCCCATTGGGGAGCTCCAGGGAGTGGGATCGGCAGGGTCATTTGCCCATCTGGCTTAGACTGTGTTACAGCACCGTGGGGGAGATGGAAGCAGAAGAGTGGCCTCCTTCCTGGTTTGTCAGAGTCCTCTTTATCCTGTTTAGGAAAGCACAAGGAGAGCATTTGATTTCTACCGTGAAGGGTCTTGGCTTCACCTAGAAAGACCGAGACTGTGGCGTGTAGTGCTTCAGAGTGACAAGCCAAGTCCGACCAGTCCCAATCCGAGAGGGATCTGGAAACCCGTGCTGCCCCTCCCGTGCACCCTCCCCTTTCTGCCCCATTCTCATCCATTCAGCAGCTCACTGATTGTCTACCACGTGCTGAGAGGGAGACTGCGAACAGATCCACACTGATCCTGCCTTCAGGGAGCTTTTTATAATGCAAGGTAGCACCTAAGGTTCTAAGAAATTTTGGGATGCGTGCTGGGGTGGGATGGGGAGGTGGTTGGATTGATGGTCCTGCTTCTTCACAGATGCTCGTATTTTCTTTCTCTTATCCAAAACCTGCAGAATCTTTACCACTAAAGAATGTTTCCATCTGTAACATCTGATTGCATTTATAGTACTTTTGTTGTGTCCATCATCTGCCTGTTCTTCCATCTGTCCGCCACCCTCGGACAGGCCCTCGGACAGGAATGCAGAAAGAAAGAAGGCTTGGCCCCAGCTGTCAGGGAGCTCATCTCTGATTGCCTTCTCATTGTTCAAATTGCACCGTGGGTTTTGTTCCCCAGCTTAACTGTAAACTCCTTGAAGGTCAAAGACGATCTCTTCTTAGATATTCTTGGCAGAGGGGAAGGTTTGTTGGTCAGTGGATTGCTGGAACTGTAGTCCTGTTGTATTTGCTTAATGAAAGGGTGAACATAATGTCTACAAAGCCTGCCTGCCTACCTGCTTGCCAGGCTGCATGGATGTCTCCATGAGAGGCTCTTCGTTCTGATTTGGAAATCCAGTGTGGTGGGAGGGACTTGGGGAAAAAATATAATGTCTTAATAGGCAAAGATCCCCAAGGTGTATTTGTGCTCGAGGCTCTCCTGAAGAATGAAAAGCTTCATTCATGCCTTTTCTTTATGCTTCGCTTCTTAAAAAACAAAACAAAACAAAACAAAAAAACCAAAAAAAAAAAAAAACACA
This sequence comes from Felis catus, assembly GCF_018350175.1. Classification (NCBI taxonomy): domain Eukaryota; kingdom Metazoa; phylum Chordata; class Mammalia; order Carnivora; family Felidae; genus Felis; species Felis catus. The sequence goes on from NC_058369.1 coordinate 22,075,749, forward strand.
CACACACAGAAGAAAAAACACAGAAGAAAAAGAAGGGGATGTGTCAATTTAAGCTGCCTAATTCATTTTTAATGTGGGTCAGAGTTGTCATCTTCACGCGCCTTTGTCTCTTCACACCTAGGCTGCTGCTGACATGCTTGCCTCATCAACAAAGCTTAATTAACAGAGCCGGGAAGGTGACACACAGGGCTGACAATGCCGAGCATGGCTTTCTGCCTGCCCAGAGAGCCTTTGGGGTGGCGTCCCTCCCGAGCCAGTCGTCTGCCGTCTGAGGCGGATTTGCACTTGGGGAGCCAGGGTTCTGGGAGTCAGGCTGGGGCATGCATCAACAGTGTGGAGCATAGATTTGCTTCTTAGCAGATGTGGCTGGCCCACTTACGGTCCTAATGCCAGAAGAGTTGTCATTGTCTTAAAAAAAAAAAAAAAAAAAAAAGGATTTGACTTAAAAAAAAAATCAGACTCCGGGATAAGGCCAGGTTTGAATCTTAAAACAGGTTGACCTATTTTCATCACAGCATTATCAAAGCCTGCTTTGTGATTCTACCTTTGAGTGTGCTTTTATTGGTGTCACATGAACTGAACACCTGATTCGAGGAGGAGAGCATGCGAAGACCTTGTCTGGGGGAACTCTGTTTCCCGTGGGTCTGGGGGCTGAGCCTTAGCCTGCTCGAGCAGGTCCCCACCTAGGGGAGGGCCGCCCAGGCGAGGACGGCAGATGTCTAGGCTAGCCTGCAGGGTGGCACCTTCCACAGAGGGCATCTATACTTTCCTGTGTGACCTTGACAGCTGCCTGGGGAGGGAAGCCTGGCAGGCCATATTCTCCTTGCTCCACAGAAGAGGAAACAAGCTTACACAGGCAGGTGGTCAGAGAGCCTAGGTGAGAACATTCAAAGTCACTGAGACCTGTCCTCGTGCTGACCCAGAGGCCCCGCGCTGACCCAGAGGCCCCGCCTCTGAGAGCTTCCTCCTCTTTCCAGATCCTTTGTTCTCTTTCTCATTTGGTTTAAGTAGTTCCAGCTGTGGTTTGGGAACAAAGGAACCCCCAGACTGCATGTAGGATCTGTGTGTAATAGGCCAGAAAGCTCACTCTTCCGGAAAACTTGGGAAAGTGAACTCCCCTGAGCTACCTTGTCACATGGTGAACCCCTTGGTGAGATGAGGGAAAGGTCTCAGTTCCTGGCAGAACAGGAACAACGCTGTGGCCAGTGCATTAGCCAGAGGAATTCATGCGGAGGAAAGAGAGAGGAGGGTTTTCCCACTGACTTTTTCCTGGCCTCTGTTCTGAGTTTTCTTCCCCCTTGGAGGACAAGATGGCTCCTCGTCCCAAGGGTCATACCCTGTGGTTTTATCAGTAGCCTCCTTTTCCACTACTTTGCTTTTCTTGATTGCCTCAGAGACGATTCCTCACTCAATTTATGTGACATGCTACAGTGTCTCTAGTGTTAAGAATGGGTGTCATAAAAAAATACCAAAGCAAACTTAATCCACTTAAGTTTTTTTTTCCAGTCATTGTACTCAACAAAAAATATTCACAAGGACCAGAGACTATTAGTATTATAAAAAGCAACAGCAATAAACCCTTCATGTTTTTGTAAAGAGCTTAAAAATTTTAGACCGTCTTTACTTCTGTTGTCTTACTTGTCATTTCTGGAAACCATTTGGATTAGATAAACGGATATTTAAATGTTTCCATCTTACAGATGAGAGAATTAAGATCTGGATCAGGAACTTGCCCAAAGTTACTGGCCAGTTTAGTGAACACCTGAACTGAACACCTGAACCCAGATCCTTTAGTTCAGAATAAGACGGGCATTGTCTTTAACTTCACGAAGCTAATGATGTATTTGGGAAAGACAGTAAACAAATACAGAGAAAAGTATTAAGACAGGTATAAGGGGAATATGTTGAGGGACCTACACTGGTCTAGGGAGTCAGGGTGAGCTTTCCTGAGATAGCAGTGGGTAAATGAGACTTGGATGGTGAGTTGACTTTCATTAGATGAAGAGGTAGGAAGACTATTCAGGGCATGGCATGTTCAGGGAAGCAGCTAGAGCTTCACGTGGTTGGGCAAACAGGAGCAAGGGGTTGAGGACTATAGGATCACATCATGGGGGGGGGGTGCTTACAAGCCAGGCCAAGAGCTTTGATTTGGTCCTGAGGACTGTGAGGAGCTACTGAAGGGTTTTAAGCAGAGGAGTGCCATGTGTCACAGAAAGACTGACCTGGTGACTGGGGGGATATGTGTTGATGGTGGGGCAAGAATGCATTGGGCAGTCTGGTCATGCAGCTGCTGGAATTGCTCAGGGAGAAATAAGGTTATATGGACTGTGGTGGGCATAGCACGGTTGGACAGAAGGGGACAGATTGAGGAACAACTGGGGAGTGGACTGAACAGTTTGAAACTGTTTGATTGTGGCCGAAGTAAAGACTTCTTTAAAGGAAGAGAAGTAAAGATGTATTCTGAGGATTTTGGCTTGGATATGGGTAGGGCTGTTTTCTGGGTTCGGGAACCCTGGGGAAAAGGCCAGCTTGGGGAATCAAGAGGTAGGGATCGTGGACTCTGTCTGGGCCATGCTGAGTTTGAGATGCCTGAAAATATCCAAGAGGAGACACCCATAGGAACTTAGACAAGTTGGCTGGGGCTTGGAAGAGAAAACTAGACTGGTAGTGTGAATTTTGGATCCACTGACACAAAGTAAGTAGTTGAAATGGATTAGGCCACCAAATGCTGTGTCTTCTCATCTTTACCACACTTGTTGAGAGGATGTTTCACTTAGGGCCTGGGCTAGGATCCAGAGCTTTAAGGGCATTGTTACCACGTCTGGAGTCAGTTTAATAAAGGCTGCTCCTTGGGTCCCAGTAAAGGGACCAAAAGAAAATCCAGTAGGCAAGCGGAACCAATGAATGAACTTGGTATTCTGAGTGTTGTTAATTTCATAACTTATGGGTGGTTGAAGGGAAGGCTGGTACATGGTTTCTGGTGACACTTTTTCATGGCTGTGTGTATTCCACCAGTTTTAAATCAGTAGGTCCTGTGGTGTACTACACAATTAAATAATTCTGAAAGACCTTCATAGTGTTTACAAATTGTGGATTCTTTGGATAAGTACCAAGAGGCTGCCTTCTTCGGCAACAGAGTACACACATTTTTATGACTCCTGTTACCGAGGCACTCCATTGTGGGTGTCAACAAGAACTCCGGACTTGCTGGGGCAAGAGCTTCATGGCCTGTCCTTTAACAACTCCCAAAAGGTTGCCCTCCCTATGTTTCCAAGGGACCCCCTCTGGGGGCCACTCTGAAGACTAGAGGAAGAAGCACTCATTCACTGACTCATTCATCAGTGCTGGCTGTGCACCGTGCACCGTCTGTTGGGAACGTAAACATGACTCAGACCTTGCCCTGCTTACAGCCTGGGGCTGGTAGCCTAATAGCTGGGTAGATGTTACACTGATAATTGCAGCCAAGGATGAGCTCTGCTTTATTTGAGTTCTGTATGAGGTGGGGGGGGGGGGTGGTTTAGAGGAGGGAGATGCTCCTTCTGCACAGAGAAAGGGCTTCACCGAGGTTGTGACAAGAACTTGAATTCGTGGAGATGACTAACAGCCCTGTTCCACTGTCTCTTTGGCAGTCAGAGAACTCTCGCCCAGAGGGCACACAGAGGTCAGCCCCCGGAGCCCCAGTTTACCCACAAACAGGAAAAGGCCCATGTGAGGACCAGAGCCACATGCCTGGCCAGCATTTTTTTTTTTTTTACCATTTAGTTTTTGAGGTTTGAATTCTTAACCAGATTTCTTCTGACCGTAAAGTTATTTAATGCTCCTGAGAAATCATTCGTAAAATTGGAAATTTTATGTTACTTATGACTTGAGTAACTAGATACAGTTAGATGTACATACTATATATAAAAAACTAAAACAAATTCTGATATCCTTTGTTGGTGTGGGAATATCTCTTCTAGTAGAGAATGACAGAAAAGATCTTGATTAATATTTTGTCGTGTTCACAGTTTTTGGAGAGCATCTTTCATTTCTCAGCCACTTCATGTACATTTCCATTTTGCATGGTGTCACTGCTAGAATTACCGAAGCTTCTGAATGGTGACAGATGTGTGATTCTTCAGTTCTACGGATCTGTAGGGTTTTCCCTCACGCCGAAATCAGTGTCTTTTTTTTTTAATTTAATTACATCTTTAATGAATATTTTATCAAACGAACTCCATGTCTTGTATTTCATTATTAATGTCGTTTATGAGGCTCTGTCCTCATTAGCATAATTTAGAAGCAAATAGATTACTGAAGGAGGGATGATACTTTAGGGACGATGGGTGGGAGTTGGGGAAAGACCATCCGTGCGCCTTTCTCAGTGCCAACAAACACGGGCATTTACAGGTGCTGTGGGAGGAGCTGGCTTGGTTGCATGTGCCTTTCACCTGGGGGGACAAATTGAGTGCGTGTGTTCTGTGAGATGAAGTTGTCCTAAATGCGTACTGTTCCTGCAGCATTTTGGCTGCAGCACAGCTGTGAGGTGGCAGAGACAGAGCAGGGCAGTGGAGGCAGGACAGATGTGTGTGTGGGTCAAGGTCAGTCTCATCCTTACTGGGTCACTTGAGTCAAGTGCCCTTCCCCTGACTCACAGTCATTTTGACCTGCCCACTGTCCAGAGAGTCCCCTGGTTCACTGATGACCCTGGCAGCCGGCTTCTCATTTTCCTTTCTGTCTGGACTAAATTATATGGATGCCCATTCAGCCCACTCTGGTCTCTCATTTCCAGGGACCTTCTTCTTCTCCCCTTAGTTGGTCACCCCCTCCCCCACCCCCCTGTACCTTGGGTCTGTAGCCACAGGTAAGTTCCAGCCCCTAAGCCTCTCCCTCGACACCTACCTTGCCCCTCCTCCCAGCTTGCCTGCCCAGCAGTGCCCTGGGACCTGTTCTCCATCCTCCCTAATCTTTGCAGAACTTTGCTTTCTGGCTTGGCTCAGATCCAGACATTTCAAATCATTGTCCTAAATGCCCTTCCCGTTTGTCCCTTCCCGGGAAGTTCCCAGCCCTGGATGAATCCAGCCAGCTCTTCTGGCTTTGGCTGCCTGACCACCACCACCCCCCCTTGTTCATGATTGCTGGGCCACACTAGCCTGAGTTGACCTCCTTCCCACTTCAGAGCATCCTCATACACTGTTCCAGCTTCCCGAGTTGTTCTTCCCTGTCTTCATCCACTTCTTCTGGTCCCAACTCTTCATTTGCATCACAGGGGGCCTTCTCTGGCTGCCTGGCTGAGATAGGTTCTCTCCTACCAGGTGCTCACTCAGCACACTGTGCTGGGCTGTTCTGCACTCAGGGTCATCACTTGTTTGTGTGTTCAAGACCTGGCCCAGGCTTCCCAGGGCAGTCCTAACTTCAGATCTTTGTTCCTTCATGCCCACGAAAGATCCCAGAAATCCTATTACTGTGGCATCTGAATGCCGTCTCTCAGACTATCTCTGTGACTCCGAAGCAGCTCAAATCTCTTGGCAGCATGAGAGTCCTGATTTTTGGTTTCTCAAATCCCTGTGGTCTTCAGCGATAATCCCTATTGTCTGGAGGTGTGGTAGGTTATTAGTGAGGGGTGTAGGCTCTGGACCAAAGTGCTTGAGCTAAATCCTGACCTCACCACTTCTAGCTAGAGGGCCTTGGGTCAGGTACCTGCCTGGAGCCTGAATTTCCGCATGTGGGAAATAACAGTACCCACCCCCTGGTAGTGAGAGGATTAAAATGCACTGATTCAGGTGTGGGGCACATAGAGGGTGTCAGGGTGCAGGTGAGCATCCAGGAAGTGCTGGCTTTGTGAGCTGTTCTTTGCCATGGTGGGGGATGTAAGGCTCTACTGCCTCGTGTTCCACGTGCTTCTCTTACACATAGGCCTCAATAAACATTTGTAGGTAGAGACCAGCACCTGGAGAAGGCACTGGATGCTGGCTTTTGAGCCCACAGTGTAAACAGCTCATTTCCCACGTCCCTGGCCCCCACCACTCCGGGTGGCACCTCGCTCTCGACGCTTGCCTCCCTCTCCCACACACGGAACAAGTTCCTCTTCGTGCATTTCCTCCTCTCATTCTGTCCACCTGGGATACTCTCTCTAGGTCTTTCCTTGAACCCAACATCGTGTCCTACCATCCCCTTTATTACCAACTTCACAAACCCTGAGTGTGTGTCTGCTGACCGTTGACCTTGTCGCTTTCTGATTCTCAACTTGGAAACTACCGAAGGCAGGAGTGATGTTTCCTCTTTCCTGGGAACCGCACTAAGCATAGAAAGAACTCCACTCTTCTCAGGCATTCAGGCAAAGCTCACTGACTGAAGGCAGTAACCGGCTGACCTAGTGCTGGTGTTCATGTATGGTATCTGCATGTCAGGTGTCCCCTGGGATGCTGGTTAAATCCCTTGTCGCTCAGCATATTTTGTCATCAACTTTTGGCAAAACCGGCTGACAGGACCTTGTCCTCCCCGCCTTTTCTTTCCCTGCCTTTCCGGGAGCATGTGATCCCTCTCTACACTACGGTGTCCTTGTTCTCATTCAGCAGTTCAGTAGGACTGAGTGCATGCCTACTGTGTGACAGGCAGGGACTCATTTGGGCACCGAGGAGCAGCAGCGAACCAAACAGGAAGGGCTCCCGTTCTTGTGGAGCTATGTTCTGGTGGGAAGAGACAGACGATAGACACCCCCGCCCCAACCCCTCCCTAGATGGTGCTTACATTCTGGCCAGGGAGATGAAAGAAGGGGGTAAGGATACTACTGCAGGTTTTGGTGGCCAGGAGAGGCTTCTGTGATGAAGTGATATGTGAGCAGGGATTGAATGGGGTGAGGAAGCAAACTTTACAGATATCCTTGCAGATATCCAGGAAACAGTATTTGAGACAGAAGGGACAGCACGTACCAAGGCCCTGAGGAGAGGGGTGTGCAAGTGCTGTCTTGGGAGGATCACGAGGAGGTACCTTCAGGGAGAGTGGAAAGGCTGAACTGGGGAGAGTGGAAGGGGCTGAGACACAGCAAGGGGAGACTAGACAGCACAGGCTCCCAAAGGGCCTTGGATTTTATTCTCAACTAGATGGGGAGCCATTCGAGGATTTTGAGGAGCAGAGAGACACAATTTATGTAGTGTCACCTTCGATTCTCAAGAGCTTGAGGAAATCGAACTAACAAAGTCATAGGAGGAGGGAAGTTACTTGCATTTTAGCAGAAGGGCACCTTCCTAATTACGGGGAAGGCCCAAAGCAAAAAGGCTATAGTGTAGGTGGGATTAAGTGACTCTAATGCCTCCTGCTTGCTCTCTCCCAGCATGTATAGAAGTGGTAAACACTTTGGAGGAAATATACCCCAAACCCAGTGTGGTTTCTTCTTGGTTTGTTTTTGGCACCACAAAACTTGTCTTTTACTGGTGAAACCAGAGAACCTTAAATATTTCTCGCGGACATCAACTTTTTTCTTTCAAATTTTAAAATGGTATTGTGGACGTGCAGATTTTAAAAGTTATACACAGTTTGAAAGACACAAACGTATGCAAGAATTCAATGGGAGATGTTCTGAGATGTGAATTCAAACCCAGAGAACCATCAAGCAGGCTTCTGTAAAACCCCTTGGCCATTGCACCTGTTGCGGCAATGACAGGGGGCTGCTTGTAGCTCTGCCCAAAGGCTTTGTTCCCCTCTCTCTGAGGATTGTAAAAGTCCCAGGGCCATCCTGTTGGTGTTGAAGTCATGAGCTAGTGAGGGAAGAGAGAGGGAGGGATGGGTGGGGCCCGGGGTGGTGTCTGTCCTTCACCCTTGAGGTGGGACAAGGACCGTGTGCCAAGGCTATACCAAGCAGCTGGAATTTCTTTCTTCTCAGCCCAGTCTCCCTGCCCCCACCCTCCACAACATGGCAGGTGGACAGAAGGTGGTGCCTCACCTGCCCCTGGACTGAGAAGTGGCCTTGCGTCCTGCCTGCACAGCCGGGTCACCAGCAGAGACGGCTGAAGTCCCAGGCACCTTTGTAAGAGCTTCAGTCAGAAATGATGATGTTTGAATCCATTCTTCAGGGAGCTGCTGCTTTTCTTAGATGGTGTAAAAAAGGAAAGATGGAAGGTAGAATCTTTGAAGTCAAAGGAATGGGAATTAAGTTCAGCGACAGAACCCACCAGGCCATCAGGCACAGTCTGTGTGACTAAGGAGGGTGTGAGGGAGGGAGCAGTCCCCTGCATGCACGTGTGTGTGTGTGTGTGGTGTGTGTGCTCACACACATGCGTGTTTAAAGGCAGAAGAAATGGGATTCCCATGGACAGAAAGGCCCTCACTTCCGAGTATGCAGTCTGGTTCATATTAGTAACCAAACTTAGAGGACAGCTTTAGGCTGTGTGTTGTGTCACTTGAAAGCATTTAAAATAATCTAGCTGGTCTAGAAGGCAGCTGTCTCAGTCTTACTTGAGGATGGGGACAAAGTCACTGGAATGCTCTTGGCTTCCTGATACTCCAGACAAGAAGCTAGAGCCCAGCTTCCTCAGGCCATGTACTTTCATTAGTTAATTCAACCGCTTCAGCAAGTATTTCTTGAGCACCTACAGGTGGCAGCCACTGTTCCTGGTCCTGGGGCCGATGGGTGAACAGGCTCCACGTGGAGCTTACGCTCTCTTGGGCGGGGAACAGCCACGCAACAGATGAGCAGAGAAGGTGACCTCACAGAGCACCCACCTTATGAAGGAGAGAAAGTGAGGCGGTGTGGTAGGCCTGCTGGATGGCTCTGGGGCAGAGCTTCCAAGGCAGGAGGGAAATACAGACCTTGATGCAGAAAGAAGTGTTTTTAAGGAGCAAAAAGGAGGCCAGTTGATGCCTCCTGGTGCAGAGGAGAACAGTGGTTTCTGTGAATCTCATGTTCCTGGGCAACTCCACAGATCTGCATGTAAATGGCAGGCACAGTCATGGGCACCAGGATCCTCTTTTTCTGAGCTGTCTTTCTTCCCTTTTGCCCAAGATGTAAAGATTTCTGAGCAGAGCATGAGTGTCTTGAGACTTGGCCATTCTGCCATTTTCCCCCCAATCACCCAAGTAAGAAAATTCCATCTTCCCGAATCCCCCCGTTGATCTAGAATTGTGCACTGGCGGCAGTGTTTTCCCTTGCAGCTTTATTATTCCGCTGTAGCTTTCCTACCGATTGTCTTTTCTCCATGCGGTCTGTCCCCTGGTTGTCTCTCTTTGTGAAGCTAATTGTTGAGCCATTAAAACGGTTCGTTAGTTCAAACACAACCACTGCACACAGCTGTTTGATGGGGAGTTTCACCTTGGTGTTTCAGTCCATCTTTGAGTTGGTAGTTGTGATGATCAGCTCCTCCTTGGACAGTGTGCTGCTACCCACAGAAGAATGCAAAGGTCCAGCCACGTGAGGACACTGGGCATTTGGAGGGAGTTGAGCTGAGTCCTAAGAATACTTGCATTTGGAAGAGAAAGATAACTTCCGAGAGTAAGCCAGGGGTGAAGGCAATAGCACCTTCCCTCCAATCCCACTCTGGGTCCCTCACCCACATAGAAGCCCCAGATCACAGTGGAGGCCCCTAGGGACCAGGAAGGGCCATCCATCCATTTGTTCTCCATCTCCAGCTGGTCCCTGAAGCTACTGGCATTCAGGGCTACTTCCCTGATGCTCCCTGACCCAGCTCACCAGAGCCCACTGACTGGGGCCAGAGCCACGGTCATCCCGGGCCCTTGCCTGCCTGCCTACCATCACCCATTCTGTACTGGCCCCAGCTCCTAGTAACATCTGCCTGACTGGACTGTGCTTGTCTAGAATGCAGCTGAACCTGTAGAAGGTGCCAGTTGAGAATTCGTGGAAAAAAAATGTTTTCATGGTTCTTGCCTTCAAGGAGTTTACAGTCTAGTGTGCACAACAACATGAGTAATAAAGGCACATTGTGACTTTATTCCCCAGAGGGTCGTTCGGACAGAGGGGTCAAGCAGGAGGGGATGCAGGTCTGTGTGGTGGAATGGGTTACGAGGTAGTGGCTTCTGTTGTCACAAAGAGCCCAGGCTGGTGTCAGGGTGGACACTCTTGACCTCCTGGGGTTTATTTTCAGTTGTAGAATTCTGGCTTCACTGAAGACACCAGGCGTAGCCACTTGCAGCTTTAAGTGCCACAAGGAGAAGGAGAAAGAGGTGGAGAGCAAAGGCCCATGCACTGCAGAAATGCTCCTTCCGGCCAGTGCCCAGGCAGGCCTCACGACTCTGGGGAAGGCGAGCTGGACCAGGGTCCTGGGTTCCAGTCCCAGATGCCCACAAGCTTGCTCTGTGACCTGGACCTCTGCCCTCAGTGACCCCTGCTCTGTCACTTTACAGTAATATATTCGTATGCACGTGGCAGAGGTTATGGGCACGTGTGCACCTCTGCACGTGGGCCATTGAGTTTGAGGACCAGTAACTCCAGAGTCGGGAGATAATCCACTGGGAGGCAGGAACCCTGAGGGGAGTGGTCTTTGTCATTTACTGTGTCATTTTGGGGAAAATCGAGCAGAATGATGCCCACCTGTGAATAAGCACCAGGGAGTGGTAGAAGGCGCTTAAACCCAGATCCATTGGAATCCAGAGGCCTGATTTGGTCCTTGTCTCAGGCTGGTGGAAGGCTCCGCTCCACTTGGATTATTTGGACTCCCCCCACATTTTCAAGGAGAGTCCTCGCTACCGGCTTTTGCTAAAAAAGTTGCTGTCATTCTGGGTTTCTTTTTTTTTTTTTTTTAAACTCCTTCCCATCTCTCCAGTAAAAACACCAGAAATCTAGGACCTGTTCTGATGCTGGTGATGAGCCAAGGAAGCAGGTAACCCAGCGGGCTCGTGTAGAAGGTGCTCGGGCCCCCGTTTCTGCCCCCTGCCCACCCCGTGGGAGATGGGACACCAGCATCTTCCCACGGAGGCCTGAGAGTAAGGCCATAACTCTGGGGAAAATACTCCATGATTATTTTCCTTCCGCAGCATGGCCTTTTCCAGGCAATTTGATTTTCATCATCGCCCACCATTTAGGAATACATTTTTCTAGGGAGCTGTCGTGTCTTCAGAGGGAAACTCTGAAACTGGTCCTCAGAGCTCCGTCCCCCTTCGCTTCACTCCCTGGTCCAATTCTGACTGGAAAGTGGAAGACTAGTGGAAATAGAATGTTTCCATATTAAACATTCACAAGTCATAATCCATAAGTAATTAGTAAGCTTTATTAATAAGTCTTCACAGGCTCAGACAGTAGATTTCAGAGATTGTTTTTTGGAGAGCCTTCTGTGGAAGGGGGTTTGAGGAAAAGCTGGTGGTCCTGTTGTACACAGCTTGGGACTATTTCCCTTTGATTTCTTCTTACAGCGACTTCTACACAAAGCAGAAAGAAAGGCTTCCTTCAGAAGAATTACAGAGGCGACCCCTGGGGCCAGCCGCGGTGAGAGGAATTGAACTTCTAGTTAATTAGCGAAGGCCCAAGCATCCCCAGTGGAGAGGGACGTGCCCGGCCTGGGCGCTGAGAGACCAGTCTCCGCACACAAAGCCCTGCAGCTGACAGCCATGTCATCTTGGGGGACCTTTCTGGGCCCCAGGACAGCTGAGAAACCTGATGCCATTTGAAAATGTTCTCGAGGGCTCTAGCAGATTAGCCAGTCATGGAAGTACATACATTTTAGCTGGCCAAATTTGGATGTGGTATCAGTGTGCTTTAAAAAAAAAAAAAAAAAAAAAAACCACATGGGGCGCCTGGGTGGCGCAGTCGGTTGAGCGTCCGACTTCAGCCAGGTCACGATCTCGCGGTCCGTGAGTTCGAGCCCCGCGTCGGGCTCTGTGCTGACCGCTCAGAGCCTGGAGCCTGTTTCCGATTCTGTGTCTCCCTTTCTCTCTGCCCCTCCCCCATTCATGCTCTGTCTCTCTCTGTCCCAAAAATAAATAAACGTTGAAAAAAAAATTAAAAAAAAAAACCACAGTTCCTGCTAAACAGGAACGTGTACGTAAATTGGATTTTAAGTAGTTTTCCAATGAAAAGGATCTTCTACTTTTTTAAAATATTTAGGTTCTCCTGAAGGGGAAGCTCTGTCTGCATTTTCTGTCTGCATGCTGCCTTTACATGTGTTAAGGTAAAAAGCATATTCATTGCAGAACGTATAGGAAATGTAAACAAAGGCATGGTAAAAAATAATATCTTCAAAAAAAATATGGGCTCATTTAAAACAGACTCTTGAAACAGAACACTGTACTGTGAATGCCTTTTGACATGTCGTGTGATCTAGATCTGTCCTTGCTGGCTGCTTAATTTCATTAAAATGGTTGTTCCATTTAACACATGTTCTGTTTTGGACATCAAGGTGGGCTTCCTCTTTTCACTACCATAAACCACATTGCAGCAAATATGTCTGTGGCAAAGTCACCATGTACCTCCACGATTATTTCCTTTGAATCAAATTTTAGATAGGAAACTGCTGTAACAAAGAATATACAGATTACATAATTCTTCGGTCTTTGGTAGGAGTTGCAAAGCATTTGCTTTGTTGTTGATTTCTAAAAGGGAGTAAAAACGGAGAAATTTTGATGTTAAAGTAATTGAGTGTTCAAGAGCCTGGATTCTCAGGTCAGATACAAGTTGCTTCACATCACCAAGCCTGTTTCCTCACTTATATTTAAAAACAATTTTTTTAATGTTTGTTTATTCCTGAGAGAGTGAGAGAGGCAGAGCACAAGCAGGGGAGGGGCATGACCTGAGCCGAAGTCAGATGCTTAACCCACTGAGCCACCCAGTGCCCTCTGTTTCGTCGCTTATAAAATGGGCATCCTAATATCCTTCAACTGCATGCAAGCATTAATTAAGTCATGTAAGTAAAACACTAGGCTGCAGATGAACTCTCTGTGTGGAAGTTCTGGTTTGTTCCTGAACCTCCTCTCGGTCACCAGAACGGCCTGGACTGTTAGCCAGCCTCCTCTCCAGCCCACCCTGGCTTCCCGGCCGCTACTGTAGACACAGGCAAGCCCACTGCCATCTTGCTGCTCTGTGTCTGTCCTGATTCTGAAAGCCTGCCTTCAGACATTTATATGTTCAGACAAACTAATCAGGCTGAAATTTCTCATGCTTATTTGCAGCTAGATGAAGCAATCCATTTAGCTGCTTTGGAATTACCCAGGCATGGCAGAAATTGGTTTCTCAGCCTTGAGAAATTCTGCAGATACTGAGGTACTGACAGGCACCAGGGCCAGCTTGATGAAATCAGAAACTAAGGGGCCTGTGGTGGCTTTTGGTCAGGACCTCTGTCCTTAGCGGCACGGGACAATCCACCTGAGATGTAGCATACTTATCAGCATTCTTTTGGTCCTCTTGTATCTGAACGTTATTCCTTCTCTCCTCCTCTGAGGAGCTCTGAGCTTCTCCCTGAGAAAGCCTTTGCTTCCAGGTTCGTCATTGGTTGATAGAGAGGAGACATTTGCTGGTTCTTTTTCTCCTTTTGCTGACTGAGGGCCCCAGAGGCCCTTAAATAGTTGCTTTGTGTTAAAACCATTATTTGGGCCAACAGGAGAGCTTGAGCTGAGTTTGGGATTCCAGAGTGTGTAACACCCCCTTTTGTCAGTCTTCACAGTCCGTGGGATAAGAATACCGCAGGGATACTGGCTTACCAAAAGGGCTGGGCCCAGAGATGTGCAGCTAGTAAATGGAAGACCTGGGATTTGAATCCTTGCAGAATATAGTTTTATTGTGGGTGCTTTGTTAAAAAAGTTTTTAATGTTTGTTTATTTTTTGAGAGAGAGACAGAGTGTGAGCAGGAGAGAGGCAGAGAGAGAGAGAGAGAGAGAGAGAGAGAGAGAGAGAGAGAGAAAGACAGACATTGAATCTGAAACAGGCTCTGGGCTCTAGGCTTTGCACTGTCAGCACAGAGCCCGACACGGGGCTTGAACTCACAAACTGTGAGATCATGACCTGAGCCGAAGTTGGACACCTAACTGGCAGGCGCTTTTAACCACTGCACAGTACCACCTTTCATCAGACACCTATTTATCAGAATGTGTTTTGTATCTGTCTACACCATGGGATTTATCACTCATTCACCATTTACACAACTGTTGCATGGGAGCATTCAAAAAAAAAAAAAAAGGATGCGGTCCCTGTTCTTACAGTAGAAGCAACAAAATGGCTATAAATTAGTACATGAAAATACCTCACCGGTTTGATATATAACTCTAAACCCCAAAATCCCTGAAGAATTTTGTTCTCAGTGATCAAAATCGATGACCCTTCCTTACTACACACCCCCACTCCAGCCATCACTTAGAATCTGTTCTTTTGTTTCTTGGTGGTCCCAGCACGTGGATTGATCTGCTTTGTGATTCCACAGTACCCTGTAAGTACGTAAGGAGGGAAACCATCTCTGGCTCACATCGCAGAGTGTTCTTCTGTCTCCCCTTTTAAAGGTCACACCCTCTTGTCATGAATATAAAAACTCCGGCTCGGCTGCAGAGATCCGGATACAGCCTTCCAGGGTTTGTGCATGCTCACTGCCACTGCCCTATCCTCCTTGAGGATCATTAATGTGCAAAGAGGGCTGTGTTCCTTCTCCGTACATCCCGTCAGCAAAGGTTTGATCAAGCTTTGCTTCCTGTCCTATGCTAGGGTTTTAAATCTTAGACTATGAAATTCCATTCTAATACTAAATATGCTCCTTTCATCTACACTCACTACTGTGAGCCTGTCCACTTTACCAAGATGTGGCCCTCTCTGAGGTGCGCCCCCTGGTTAAGAACCACGGGGTTAGTAGCAGAGGAGAAGGCAGAAGACTGATTAAAACAAATGCCAGGATTCTAAAAGTCCTGGGATTTTGGAAATCCTGGGATTCTAAAAATAGCTGGCATGATTTTGAAGAAGGGAATAGAGAGCCCTGCAAACTTATAGTCACCCCTGCGAATACTGTTCTGTTTCTAGCTCAATCACTGATTTTCCTGACTTCACACAGAAAGCATGAAATTATGTGGCTAATAATAATGAGGACGATGAAGATGAGGGTAGCTACTATGCAGTGTGTGCTAAGCATTGTGGGAGGAGCTTCTCGCACTCATTTAATCCCTATAGTGACCCCCTGTTATAGGTAATTCACCCTTGTTTAAGATCAGAGGGCCCTGGCTCTATCCCAGCCCTCACCTCCCACAGCTGGTAATAAGGGTTTTACCCCATATTACCTGAGCTCAAAGCCCTGCCCTCCCAACCATGACACCCTGCTGCAGCTTTCAAAGCACATGCACAGAGTACCGCTACCATCCTCTACCCCTGCTGGATCGCAAAGGTTTTACCAGCTGATTTGTACTGTATTGTTTTGGCTGTTGCAAACCCTTCTGGAATGAGGGTTGGGTGTAGTCTCATTCACTAGATGAGCAGTTTTGTGGTCAGAGTGGATGACTTTTATTGTCAAAGTAGCAGTTAATACAAGGTAATACCAGCCTAGAGTTCCTGTTTAGGTGGGTGATGCTTGGAGCCTGGTGTAAGAGCTGAGGCGGAATTCTGAGTCTTACCTGTCATTAAGGGGCTTTGTGACTTGGAGAAGCCCCCTTGCCATCCATCACTAATTGGTCATGGTTCCCTTTCCTTCCCTTTTCCTTCTTTCCTCTCTTGCTTTTTTTTGGAGCTAAGCCTCACAACGTTACCAGTTAATCAGAGCTGAAATGTAAGCCAGAGCCTGTTTTCTGTTTCTTGACTTTGATGGTCCCTATAGTTCCTTCCATTCCTGGAACTCATCTGATGTCAGACTGGTGCAGCTTTCACAAGCTTTTTCTCCCTAGCTGACCCACTTGTCCCTCTCAGACAGTGAGGTGCAGCTGAGGCACGGGTGAGATCCTAGAGCCCTGAAGGTGGGGAGGACTGAAGGGGAGGCACAGACTTATACACAATGGAACTGTGCTCCGTACCATGATTTTGCACCTGGGGTTTTCTGAGAGGCCAGAGCTGCCATGTGGAGCAGACGTACTCTCACCTGAAAACTTGTTCCAGTGCCCCCTCCTTACAGTGGAACTAAAGCTTATGCTTGCTCTGAAGGGCAGTAGAACAGAGTGATTGGCAGCTTTCGCGGTGGTTATAACGCTGCTGGGGTTTGAATTCCAGCTCTGATATTAACCGTAAGACCTTGGATGGCTTCCTTAGCCTCTCTGTGCCTCCGGTTCCTCATCTGTAAAACCAGAGGCAATAACAGACCCACCCCACGGGGCTCCCAGGAGCCTTGGATGACTTTCTCCATTTAAAGTTCTCAGAACAGCCCCTGGGGCATAGTATGTGCTAGTTGACATGTTGTTGCATCGTTTAATTCTCTAAATCAAATGAAAATGCTCCATAAATTGCAAAATACCATTCAAATCCTCTTAGCGACAAAAGGTGAAGAAATGGGACGGTGTCGCCTAAGCTATAGCTGGTAATCCCAACTCATGCAGTAGCAATAAAATTGGCCAGTCGGAGATGATGGAGAGCCCACAGACATGAACAAGCTCCTCAGAGCAGTGATGCCCTAACTTAGCCATGTATTAACATCCCCGGGGAACTCAAAATACACAGCCCGTGGTTTTTTCCAGACCAGTGGAATCAGGACTATGCAGGGCATGGGGAAAGGTGGACCCAGGAAGTTGTGATTTTACAAAAAGCTCTCCAGGTGCATTCTGGTGCAGCTGGTCTATGGACCAGTGTTTAGGAACTCCTGGCATGGATGGTCTAATGGAATTCGTTGGTTATATTTAACAGGTTACAGGATTTAGCAGAGGGTCTGACAGCAGGTGTCTACCATTAAATACGTTTTCATTAGGTAACATGGGAGAGGCGACACAGGTTTGTCTGAAAGAAATTCTCGACCTCTAAAGACACCTGAAGCCTGGGGCTGAGAGTCTGGCTCTGTTTCTTTTCAAAGTCGGTTTTTACTGGCTGACTGGTCCCCTTGCCATGGGGTAAAGTGACAGAGGAGACTGCTAACTGGGTGAGGAGTGGGGATGAATGTAATTGAAAAGGGATTTGGAGGCAGGCAGTTTTGGATCCTGGTATGTAGTAGGGACACCAGGCTCCCGCGTCTGAATGCGAACATGGAATCACTCTGTGGGATTTTGCAAAAGTGGAAGCTGCAGGTGAAGGGAGTGGTGCAGGAGATTTAGTGAGCAGGCACTTGGGCAACTGGCCAGCAGATGGGGAACAGAGCTTAAAAAGAGTCATGGCAGACTCCTTAGTCCAGAAGCAGGGAACAAACTGGGGGACATGTGCTAAATAGAAAGAGGGACCAGCATACTATTGAAGAGAAAGAAGAAGATTACACATGGAGGGCTTTTTGAAAGTCACTGAACACTTCCTCACCCCCCCCCCACACACACCCACACACATACTCTGTACTTATTGTAGCTAAAATGTCTTTAAAAGCCTTTTAGGAAATCCTAAAAGTTAAGTGAGATGCCCGGATGGGCCAGTGATAGTCTTTGGATCAGTGTCTGGCAGCCAGTCTGGTTATGTTGGTCTTGGCTACAAGTAGGGATAAATAGCCTTGCTTTGCAGAGCTGCTACAGAGATGGATGGAATGGTAGCTATGAATGGTGGCTTCATCATTGTAAAGTACCATTCACCCATACGGAAACATCATCTATGATATGTACATAGCATGGCCCTTGGTACTGGCAGGAGAGAGCAAGCTCTACTTCTGGATGGAGATGGGGATATTCGCTACCAGGAGGTAGAGCCTCAGATCTAAAGATCTAGAAACATTCACCATCATGTACTTCATGGTCTAAAACATAGGAGTTTGGACTTTCCTAAGATCTCTTGCAGGGCAAAGTATGGAGCTCACTCCTGGTGGTTACAGCTGTAATGGTATGTCTACTGGTTTCTCACTGTGGGCTATAGCTGTTAGGTTGCTGGTTATGCCCAGTTGCCAAGCTCTGCTGTGACTCTGTTCCTTTCTCTCCTATGCTATTGCTATACATAAGCAAGATTGACATCGTTGAAGAGGTAACTCTGAATCCACCTGATTGAAAGAGAACCCAAAACATAATAGATGATTTGGATTTTGATACTATGTTGTTAGCAATAAATGACATATGATACCCCACATAGTGGTTGTCAAGGTAAGAACCACAACTTCAGGTAGGGAGTTCCTTCCAGACATCAATAGCTACCATGTACTTGAGACCACCATGGAGGGCTCCCATGTATCTGGCACTGTGGGAGTTCTTGGGGAGACAGAGTGGATATCACTTTCTGATCCTCAAAGTGCTTCAGTCTTTCCAGGAACACAGTAAATGATCTTGTTCCCAAATGAATGGTGGGCTCCTAGGTTCTATAGAATTTGTTCAGAGAGAGAAGGGATTCAAATTAATTTAAGTCATCTAATTGATCAAGACACTAAAGGATAGGGAGCTAGCTAGCTGGCTGTTGATAATGCAAATTAGAATAATAACTTCCATGTAGAGCATCTGGCATTTTTAACATTTTCTACATGGATCATGAACTCAGATGCCTTCAGGGGCCAGGCAGGTAACAAAATTTGGGGAAGCAAACAAAATTTGGGGGAGGATTGTGACACCTTGAAACATGACAGCCCAGAGTTTAGGACAGAAGCATAGCACGCTGCTTCTGATTTTCAAAGAAAGTTTACAAATATCCTATTTAATGTTCACAGCATCTTATGAGGCAGGACTATTCTCATTTTCCAAAGATAAGAAAAACGTTGATGACAATGAAAGGCAGAGATAGGTGTGGTATGGAGTCTGCAGTGTCTATCTCCAGAGCTGTGTGGTATTTCCCCTGGAGGCTTACCCCCCCCCCCCCCACCCCGGGACCAAGCCATTGTAGAAGAAGGTATTGTACTCTTCTAAACGGTCCCCCTCTCCCCAGAGCTGCCCCAATCATTCTCTGAGCATGGCTCTGGGGAGATGGCTCCTGGGCCTGTTTGTTTCTACTCTTTCCCTGTTTCTTAAATGGACCCAGGAGGAAAAGGCTGGGAGACAGCAGCAAGGCTACACAGAAGTCAGAGAAAGCCATCAACCAAGTCAGTGTTCAGGTCCTTTTGGACCTAATAACAGCCCCTAGTGCTGAAATCAGCTTTGCTACCACATCTAATTGGCTGATTTGAGATTTCCCAACTGTCTCTTTTTACCCATCTTTGTTATTTTTCACTAAAAGAAAAAGTAAAAGAAATAGAGAGGTCAATCTGGGGTTATTTGAACCCAAAGTGAAGAATCCCCTGCACCAGGGCTAGGATCCCCTGAAAGAGGGAAGAGCTGTCAGTTACAATTATTGTGAGCAGTCTCTCTGGCTCCCGAGACCTTTGGTTACAGCTACCGTGACAGCATGAATTACCTTCAGTTGTGAAGTACATTTAACAGCATTATTGCCCACACACTCTGGTGGCAGACAGGAGGGAAGACTCGGGAATGACAGATGCCTGGAGTCTGGGTGTGGGGCACAGCATCAGGCCAGGGACCATGGACTTTCTGTGCCATCACCAGAGCTTACGTATGGTTTGGGGTTTGGTTTCCACAAGTGCTTGAGGAAGGAACAGTCACCTACCTTATTTAGGTCTCATTTACATACAATAAAATGTATACCTTAAAGTATACAGATTGAGTCTTGATAAATGTCTACACTTCTCTAACCACCACCCCAGTGAAGATGTAAACCATTTCTGTTACTGCACAAAGATCCCTATACCCTCTCTTGTCATCAGTCCCCACCCCTAATTCTTGACCCAAAGCAGACACTGATCTGCTTTTTACTATTATAGATTAGATTTGTCTTTCCTAGAGTTTCATAGAAATTACTCTTGTATGTGTATCAAAGTTTTGTCCTTTTTATTGCTGGGTGACTGACATTCCATTGTGAGGATACACCACAATTTGTTTATCCACTTACCTGCTGTTGGACATTTGGGTCCAAACATTGAAACATTGTTTTGGCTATTACAAATAAATAGCCAACTTTTGGCTATTACAAATAAAGCTGCTGTGACTATTTTTATACTAGCCTTTGTGTGGACATAAATTTGTATTACTCTCAGGAAAAATAGCAAAGACTGGCATTGCTGGATCATATGGTATGGCAGGCAGGAATTTGGCCCCCATAATTTTTCCCCCCTCGTGGTGCACTTGTGAATGCTACCTTATGTGGCAGAAGGGACTTTGCAGACAAAATTAAAGGGGCTCATCAGTGGACTTTAAGATAGGGAGATTATCCTGGGCCAAATGGATGGACCCAGTATGATCCCATGGAAGCATCAGAATAGGAAGGCAGAGAGGCAAGTAGAGCTCTTTAGGAGGAGAGGTCAAAGAGTGGGAACCACCCAGCCGCCATTGCTGACATTGAACGTAGAGAAAGGAGGCCATGAGCCAGATGATGCAGACAGCTTTTAGGAGATGGGAGTGACCCCTGACTGACAGCCATCAAGGAAAGGGGGACCTCCATCTTGTAGCTGTGTATAGCTGAATGCCATCAACAACCCAAATTGAATGAGTCTGGAAGCAAATCCTCAATAAGAACCCAGGCTGGCTAACACTCTGATTTTTGGCATTAAGGGACCCAGAGCAGAGAAACCAGCCATACTTACGGACTTTCTGACATGGCAGAAGTGAGATAATCTGTGTTGTTTTAAGCCACTAAGTTTGTGTAATTTCTTACATCAGCAACAGAAAACTAGTGTATATGCTAAGTGTATGTTTATAAGAAACTGTCAAACCCTTCCAAATGGGTTATACAATTTTATATCCCCATCAGCAATAATTGTGAGTTGTAGCTGCTCCATATCCTTGACAACACTTGTTATTGTCAGGGTGTCTTTCATCGTAGCCTTTCAGATGGGAGTGTAGTCATATATCATTATGGCTTTAATTTCTATTTCATTTGTAGATTATCTGTTGTGATGTTCATATCTTCTGTGCATTCTTTATCCAGCTGTTATCTTACTGAGTTGTGAGAGCTTTTCATATATTCTGTATTTAAGTTCTTAGAGAAAAAAAAGTTCCTAGATATGTCTTGTGACTATTGGTTCATAGTTTGTGGCTTGCTTTTTCATGTCCTTAATGGTGTCTCTGGAAGGACATTTTTTATTTTGTTGAGGTCAGTTGCATTTTTTCTTTGGTTCATTCCTTCTAAGTCCTAAGAAAAATTTTACTTACCCATGATGTAAACATTTTTCTCCCACTTCTTCTAGAAGTTTTTAGTTTTAACTTTTACAAATGTCTATGATCTGTTTTGAGGTAAGAGTTGAAGTTCACTTTTTTACATGAAGATCGAGCTCAGTGCCATTTGTTGAGAAAGGTGTTCTTTCCCTGTTTAATTCCCTTGGCCCCTTTGTCAAATCAGTTGACTGTATATACGTGGGCTTATGTCCAGACTTTTTATTTTCCACCGATAGGTCTATCCTTCTGCAAATACTGCTCTGTCCTGATTACTGTAGCTTTATATAAGGTCTGGAAAACAGGTAGTGTCAATTATCCAGCTTTCTACCAGGTCTTGTGTATTTCTATCCAGATTTAGTAATCAGCTCATTAACTTCTACAAAAAGCCTTGTTGGGATTTTGATCAGGACTGCATTGAATCTGTATATCAATGTAGGGAGAATTGAGGTGGGAACAGAAAAAGATTACAGAAACTAATGGTTGAAAACTTTGGAAATTTGACAATAACCCACATATCCAAGAAGCTCTGTGAATCCAAAGGTAGGAAAAGCTCACATTATAATCAATGCCCAAAAATTTCCATAAAGAGAAAATCGTAAAAATACCTATCATGTAAACAAATTCAGAGAAAATTTCTTATCAGAAACAACGCAAGCCAAAGATAATGCAGTAACACCTTTAAAGTGTTACAAACTGTCAATCTAGAATTCTATATCCAGTGAAAATGTCTTCCCAAGTGATGGTAAAATAGATTATCAGACAAACAAAAAGGGAAGTCTTCATATGGGAGGAAAATGACATCAAGTGGAAACTTGGATCCACACAAAGGAATGAAGAGTCCTGGAAATGGTAAATATGTATTAAATATAAAAGACCTTTTACCTAGGAAAGATCTATAAAGTAAGTATAGCTGATATGGCAGGAGTAGGGATAAAGTAGAATGGTAGAGAATATTCAGTTGTACCAAAAAAGGGAAGAAAATAAAAGGGAGAAGGAATAGATAATATATAGAAAAACAGAAAATAGTAAGAAGACTTCAAATGAAAACCAGAACATATAAATGGTCCACACGCTTAAGTTAAAGGACAGCTGGATTGGGAGTGCATTTGGACTTGAGAGGCTGTCCGTCTGTCACTGGCACAGCCCACTCTTTTGGCTGTTCACCTTCTGACCAGTGTGCAGCCTTATCACACTTGAACGCCTGCACAATATAAGAATTGCTTCTATGGAGGAAGATAACTTTGCTCCAGGTGAAGAAATTCTCCCCCATTTGCCTAAATGAGGAAACACAGTCCCAGGAGGCATAGCATTCTTCTCTGGCTATGTTAATTACTCCCTACAATCCTACCAAATATTGTCACGCAAAGACTACATTGTACTACAGGTTAATTTGCAAAAACTTGTACGTAAAGTCCAAATGGAAAGGAGAAAGAAGAAAATGATTAACATAATACAAATAAAAATACACATATGACAGGCAAATAGAAAATATGCAAAACTGCTATAGTCCACATTTCATTTCTAAAATTAGTCGTGTGACCACAATTGCCCTGTTTGCAGCCACAATTTCAGCTGGTTGGGATTTTTTTTTACCTGGTGGAGTGACCTTAACCTACCTTCCTGAAGGTCTGAGTCCTCATTTTCCTGCCCGGTTTTGATTACTGGAGTTTCCTATTAATCTTTATTGTAGAGCATGGAAGAACTAAGAAGTGCCCCAGAAAACCATCTGGTTTCCAGACTGCTTCCTTGGCATCCATTGTATAAAAGCAACCTAGTTTCCCCTTGCTAACCAGAATCAGCTTCTACAGTCAATAGATTAACATCCTCCCCCACTTTGTTCTCCTTGTTGGTCCAGTGGCATGAGGGGACTAAACTGTCCAGGTGGTTATCTCATGTTCAGATCCTGTGAAACCATGGTTGTGTACCTTGTGGAACCAGTCCTCTCTTGGGGGACTAGGGTCTCCACACCAGCAGATCCAAGTTGCTGAGATGAGAATCAGACACTCTGCGAGTTGGTTATTAGATGTAATGGTAAGGGGAGCCTCCTTCACTTCCACCCCTTAAATTCCAGATCCCTGCATTCTGGCTATTGGAGAGATTGTGCCATGTGTCAGGTTCTGATTCTGAGCACATGATGCCTCCTGTAAAAGAGAATCCCAGCCTTTCAGGGTATTCTGTTCCGCCTGGTACCATAACTGAGTCATTAGGAAGCCATCCCATCTTTCAGTTGGCCAGCCATCTCCAGGCAACAGGCCACTCATGGACTACTCTTCTTGACCCTGGATTGACACCAGGGTTCCTACGGTTTCTAGGTTTCTGTTACAGCTGGCTTATTGATGCTCACATTTGTGTAAGTAGTTTGCTTTCTTCCATGAGTGGATGTGCAGCCTTAGGTAAATCCTCCCCTCTCTCTGGATCTTTGAATCTCCATCCGAAGAGCGGGAGGTTTGGACATGATCCTCCTTTTCAAACCTTGCACTTCTAATGTGTTTTTCTCTGGTGACCTTGCTGTGAGGGTTGCTGTGAGGTCAGTAGGGACAGTGTGGGTAAGAGTGAACTGTTAACATGCATCCACCACCAAGGCATGATGCGTTCTCATTGTTGTCAGTATCCACGTCCAGACCTTGACTTCCATCTGTCTGGAGCTGAAGAAAGGGCATTGCCTTCCACTATCATGTCCTATCTCTACCTGAGGACTCTAGGATCAGTGCTCATATTTGTGGACATGGACTGGGACCTACTGGTGGCACTGAGGGAGGGACAACCTTGTGGAGAGAAAGTCAGAACAGGAAGGGGTGGAGTCTGAGGGCAGTCTCGTGGGGAGAAGGTCAGAACAGGAAGGGGCGGAATTTGAGGTTTCCAGTCCATGTCTTCCTGCCTCCCTCTCCTTGTTATCCCTGCACAGAGGTGCATGCCCACGGATGCACATCCCCTCTGTCTCTCTCCCCCCACCCCCCCTTTTCCAAACAGGTACATATGCTCTGGAGTCAACCACACTTAGTGAGGAGACAGCCACTCCAGGCTCTTCCTCCTGCCTGCTCCCTGGCCTGATGCTGCATTTGGCAGTGGCAGCAGGCCTACGAGGAAATACACTATGTTGTCCCTGTTTTTTTTTTTTTTTTGAGATGAAGACCTAAAAATAATCTACTCTATAATTGGTTATCCAATCAACCATGCAAATAAGCACTGTGCCCGAGCCTATAGGAAACGAGTCAGGAGGCCCTGAACTCCAAATCATGCCAGCTCTGCCTTTCCTGGTTTTAAAAACGTGCTTGGGATCTGAGCCTTGAGGGTCTAGAGCTGAGGATATGCTGGGTGGGTTTCTATGGAGGCAGGCACGTGGCACTGATTTTGTGTCTACCTGGCAGGTTGATGGCAAACGGGGAAGGATTTGGTGTCTTGGGGAGTTTTGGACGTGGTATTACTGAATATAGTTGGGACTATTTGACTTCCTGTGTCTTAAGCATCTATCCCCGCCTCGGGCCTTGCTTCTGTGTGATGTCTACCCCCCGCACCACTTCCTGCACAGCTGGACTGGCCCATCCTCCCTTCTGCATATCTAAATCCTGACTGGCCCCCCAGGCCCCACACTTAGTGGTGCTGTCAGGACTAGCCCTGCGTTGCCTCCCGGCACTCTGTCTGTAGCACAAACAGTCCCCTCCCCATCCCTGTATGCAGTACACATGCAGGCCAAGCTCTCTGGGTGCTCTGTTGTCTCCCCCGATTCTCCCCGAGGCCCTCTGGTCTCAGTGGGGGTGGTGGTGAGTGGGGGGGGGGCAGGGAGAGCTAGATCAGAGTTTGGGCTAAGAGCACAGGCTTTGGAGCAACATACCTGCTGCTGCTCTGTGACCTTGGCTAAGCTGCTCTGCCCTTGGAAGCCTCAGTTTCTTCACATACAAAACACTGAGAGGAATATTTCTAGTTTCAGAGTGAGGGCTACTAAACTGATAACTGAGAGTACTTAGCGTGTGGCTGGCTCAGAGTCTAGGCTCAATAAATGCTAGGTGGTGGTGGTGGTATAATTTCCTGGTGGAGGGAAGGGATGTGTGGGGAGTCAGCAGCTTAGCCCGAGGGCACAGTCAGTCGTGACTACCCAGCAAGGACTGCAGATGGTTAGCTAACTGGACTGTTCTATGCCAGCTCCATCTGCTAGGTGGTGCTGGAATACTGGCACGGCAGAAGCAAAGGGGGTACTTGCACAAGAGCCCCCTGTGTGCTGGGAGAGGCAGGATGGAGGCTGTCTGCACGTGGCTGGGGAGCACTTGACCCAGAAATGGAACAGAAGCATCGTAAGGAGAGTGCTTTCTGTCATTTTCCCCTTTTGCCCCAGTACCCAGGACAGGGCCAGGTGCAGAGAAGGTGCTTGGTCCTTCTCCGAAGAAGGAACCGCCTCAGGCTCTAAGCCACAGCTCTGGCGGTGCCTCTGACCTGGGTAACCCTGACCGGCTCCTGTGGCCTCCCAGTCCCCCGAGGTCCCCCAGTGCAGGAGGGGTTGGGCCTTGCGGCTGCCCGGGCTGCATTTTGGAGTCATCCTGCGGCTGCCCTCCACACAGTGTCTTACCTCAGCTGTGCTTTTGGAGAACTGGATGGAGAGGTGAGAGCGTGAAAGGTCCCACGCACTGACTGGCAGTGAGGGCGCCAGGTCCTGGCAGTGCTGCAGGGAGTGTGTTGGCTGTCCTTAGATGGCCTGGCCGGCAGCAGCACTCAGCTTGTGGACAGCCTTGATTTGTGCTGACGCTGAAGGACTTCCCTGGCAGCCAGATTTGCTGCTGTTGCTACTCTACAGAGTCAAGAGCAAGTTCTGACAACAGGAGCCACACCTTGCTGTCTCTCTGCTGGTCAGAAGCCTCTAGTGTCTGGTTGGCCACAGGAGAAAACTTCTGAGCAGAGCGGTCAAGGCCCTTGGGATGCTTCGGCCCCATCGGCATTTCTTGTGTTACCTTTTTCCCACCCCTAGTCCCAAGGTCCCCCAAACCATGCTGCAGTCACCTCTTCCGTTTGCTGGTCCCCAAACACACCCAGACCCTGATTTTTTCACATAGGCATTCACCGCACCTGTCTCACCACTGTGCACACCATTGCACTATGGGCTTTTGCCCTTCCCGGCTCAGATGCCTTCTTCCATAAGGGAGCCTCTTCCCCTTGCTCAGAATGAATTCTTTCCTCCCACCAGAGTACCTAGAGTATAACCCGGAGCACCTAGAGTGTACCTGGGTCCGTCTCGCACCTTTCACGTCTGTGAGGTGCTGTGCTCTAGTGGTTCAAATGTTGGCCTTGCTGTTAAACAGGCTGGGATTTGAATTCTACCTCCGCCATTCACTAGCCATGTGACCTTGGGTAAGTCATTGAACTGTTTGGCCCATGGTATCATTATTGGTGAGGTGGGGCGAGCAACTGTGAAGTTACAGGGGTTTGTCACATAATGTATTTGTAGCTCTTTGCAGGTGGCGAATAATAGGCCCTCATAAGTCAGCTGCTACCACATCTCTCCTGTTTCACTGGCCAACTCCACCTCCCTCTGTGTGGAAACAGGACGTGGGAAGTATTAGCGTGACAGCAGGTCCAGCCAGGATGCAGAAGGCCTGCTCTGTGGCTCCAGTTTCCACTACCTCCCCACCCCCACAGCCCCTGCACCTTGTACAGGGCTGTTTGTGACCCAGTCTTGATAGAAAGAGGGTGAATTGGATTTTGAATTTGCTCATGCTTTATCTCCCTTGGCCCTCAGAAAATTAATGTGCAGAATTGGAATTAACTGTGGGAAATTCTCCATTCTCTCCCTCATTGTTTCTCAGTGAAGGTCATAGTGTCAGGTCATTCCCTTGACTCAATTAACTTGGCAAACCTTTTGAAGCGTTGGTAATGTGCCTGGACATGAGGTGCTGGAAATGATAACCAGCGTTCTTAGATGGGTGTGCATTTTCCAAGTACCTTCAGTGTTGCTGACTGACTTGGCCCCCTCAGTGCTGGATGTGGCTAAGGGGCCATTGTTTCTGCTACCGTCCTCATTTTACAGAGGATTTGGGGCTCAAGACTTCATCTTCTGGCTCTAATTTGGTATCCTTTCCCTGCTCCACTGGGCCTTCTCCTTGTTCGTTGGAGGGTCCTCCAGAGCTTACCTGGCCCACCAGTCTGCAACGGAGGGCTCCTTTTGATCCATCTCTCTTCTAAAATTTTTTTTAAATGCTTATTTATTTTTGAGGTAGAGTGAGAGACAGAGTGCAGGTGGGGGAGGGGCAGACAGGAGACACAGAATCCGAAGCGGGCTCCAGGCTGTGAGCTGTCAGCACAGAGCCCGATGCGGGGCTCAAACTCACGGACCGTGAGATCATGATCTGAGCTGAAGTCAGACGCTTAACCGACTGAGCCACCCAGGCACCCTTGATCCATCTGTCTTTCAAGTGTGACGAACACTGGACAGGTGCAGAGGAGGGAGAAGTGGTCCTTCTCTACCAGAAATTTATAAACTCCCTGAAGGGATAGAGCACATGTATCTTTACTGACAAATAGTTGTTGTGCGCTTTATGCCTGGCACTGTGCTAAGAGTTGGTAATATGGTGGCAAACTGGACAGAAAAAAATGTATCTTAGACTTCTGGCTGTACAAACAGGCAATTTAACAGGGAAAGAGATAAATAATCAAAAGATTATTATAAGTGCTATCAAGAAAATTTATGAAAAATTAAATAGCAGTGGAAATAGAACACAATAAAATGAGAACACACCAAGCAGATTATAGGACCATCATGTATCCATTCTGGAAAGGCCCTGATCCTGCCTCTCTCTCTTTAAAGCAGAGAAATCCAATGACGGGGCGGGGGGGCAGGCTCCTAGTGAGCAGGCTTTCCATGGGCAGTGGATACATAGGGGTCTGGGGAAGGGGAGTGCCTTTTTTGAAAAGGGTATTGAGATCTTTAATTTCTACCATTTGAACCTGGTTCTGATCCCTCTTTAAAGCAGAAGAAAGCACAAAGGAACAACATTTGTACTTTTGTGGTATGGGAACATTTCTTCCAACTGAGATCTCCCCCTGAGCATTTGTGGTCATACATTTGTGTAAGAACTTGGTTTGCATCCTGCATTTTTGGGATAAGGAGATATACGAGGACTTGCGCAGCAGAGAGGACTAATTCAGGGCGGCTTCTGAAAGATTCCACTGCTGCTGAAACTTTGACATCAGGTGGGGATTGGGAGCAGCAGGAAAGAGGGAGGCGGGCGCAGGTGCAGGCTCTGAGGCCCAAGAAAGAAGGAATGCTCTATCCCACAGGGCTAGCTGTGACTCTGCCATGGGAGGAAGTCCCCAGGACACCAAGGAAGGATCAAGAAGGGTGCTTTGATCCTTTGAGGAAGAGAATATACAGTTGCATACACAGCCTCGGCCTCCAGTTTGAAACTCCATTTTGTCTTCTGCACCGAACCCTCCCTTGGCCCAATAAGTATGTGACAGCTTGGAGGATATACTTTTATTACAAATGAAAACAGTCTTACCTTCAACACCGAGATAGAAGCCTGTGAGTGCAAGCGAAGGAAAAGAACAAAAGACGTCAAGGATGGGAATTTACAGAAGTCAATATGCACGGGGCTGGGGTGTGGCTCCTGGGACTTCTCTCTTCATGGCCCCTCCTTGAGGCTGAATGTCGGTGGCCCTGTGTTTTGACTACATATCTCCTTCATGTTGTCTTTTCAACATTTCTGTCTCAGGACTAAGCCAGAAAGAGCTCCCAAAGGGATGACAAGTGTGTCCAGAGCCAGCCTTGCTTCTTTTCCCAGCTCTGGCCATACTGGGGACCGGGGGGAGGACCGGGGGCGGGGAGGGCTGGCGGAGATCAGGAAAGCCAAGTGTGCACTGTTCACAAGCTGCCTCAGAAGAGGAGCTAGGGTGAACACAACAGGATGATAGCACAGTTCAGTGTACTTATGTGGCAAAAATAAAGGAGTGGACATAAGCAAAGGTTTTCCAGGTAGGGCACAGACAGCAATAACTATAAAAGGAAAAAAACATATATAGTAGGACTTCATCAAAATGGAAAACTTGTGCTCATCAAAAGATTGCTATAAAGAAAATGAATAAGCAAAGCAAGCCACCATTTGGGAGAAGATAAGTGCAAAATACATACCTGATGAAGGACTTGTATTCAGGATATATAGTGCCTTCATATAACTTAATGATAATAAAAAAGTTCAATTTGGAAAATGGGCAGGAGATATAACAATTATTTTTTTTAATTGTTTAATGTGTATTTATTTTTGAGACATAGAGACAGATTGTGAGCAGAGGAGGGACAGAGAGAGAGGGAGACACAGAATCCCGAGCAGGCTCCAGGCTCTGAGCTGTCAACACAGAGCCCGACCCAAGGCTCAAACCCATGAACAGCAAGACCATGACCTGAGCCAAAGTTGGATGCTTAATTGACTGAGCCATCCAGGCGCCCCTAACAGTTATTTTTAATACAAATGGTCAAGGGCTAAAGAAAAGAACTTCAACACCATAGTCATGAGTCAGATATGAGTTAAAAGCATAGTGGTGTGCCACTGCACACCCAGCAGAGCAACTAAAATGAAAAAAAGATGATAACACCAAATGTTGGTGAGGCTGTACAACAACCAGGAACTCTGACACGTTGTTGGGAGGACTGTACCATGGTACAAACTCTTTGGAAAAGCCTTGGGTGGTTCTTTAGAAGGCTTCTGACACAGCAATTTTATTCCTGGATATTTACCCAGGAGAATTGAAAACATGTCTCCAAAAAGATTTAAACACAAATGGTTATGGCAGCTTTATCTGTAACAGAAGAAAATCCCAGCAAATCAGTGGGAGAATGACTGGGCTGTGGTGTGTTCATACGACAGAATACTACGCGGCAATAAAAAGGCACGAACGAGCTAGCGATACGTGTAGCATCACTATACGTGAAAGAAACCTTTCATCAAAGAGCAAATGCTGTACAGTCCATTTATACAAGTCCTTGGACAGGCAAAACTAATCCATGGTGAGAGTCAGAATAGTGGTTGCCTCTGGAGAATGTAGGGCGTGGTGTGGGTACAAGAGGATCAGCAGGAGTTTTCGACAAGATGGTAATATTCTGTATCTTGATGGAGGGGCATACATTCGTCAAAACTCACAAATAACACACTTACGATTAATGCATTTCTCAATGTGTAAATTTTACTTGAAAAGACCTATAAATATCAGTTGGTTAAGTGTCTGACTCTGGATTTCAGCTCAGGTCATGATCTCATGGTTTGTGAGTTTGTGCCCCACATCTGGCTCTGTGCCGATGGCAGGGAGCCTGCTTGGGATTCTCTCTCTTTCCTTCTCTGCCCCTCCCCTGCTCGTACTCTCTTTCTCTCTCTCTCAAAATAAATAATTAAACTTAAAAAATTTTTTTTTCTAAAAAAAATTAAAACTCGGTAAATATCAAGTTTTGTAATAGTACGGGTGCTCAAGGGTTTAGGGATGCAGTAGAGGTCAGCACCCTGTTCTGAAGTGTATCTGAAACTGAGGTGCACTGATGGGTGGATCGAGGGGCGACCAGACAAAGCACACATAGCAAAATCTTAATCGTAGAGTTTAGGTAGTGGATATGTGGGTATTCACTGTAAAATTCTTCCAGCCTTTCTGTGTGTTTGAAAATGTTTTTAATGTTAGGATAAATATGCTCGAGTGCAGTCATTGGAGTGAAAAATAATTGCGATTTATTGCTCTTGTTACACAGACTCTTTTGCTGATCTTCTTCAGAATTCCATTAAAATCCACCACAGGAGCCTCTGCAATGTAGCTGATTTATCAAATGCGAAAGAGTCCTTCCGTCCTCTTGGACTCATTTGTATCACCTGGATACCTTTGAGCTCCTTTTCCCCCTGCCGCTCTGATTCTCCCCCTACTACCAATGTCATCATCCCAAAGTGCTGAGTGGCTGGAGTAGCTTTGGAAATGTTGCTTTCACTGTCTGTTCATTTGGAGAACAAAAAACCCAAACAACTAGAAGAAGATTGGGACATAGCGATGGGGAAAGACTAAATAATTCACTAAATAATAATTCACTAAAGGGGCGCCTGGGTGGTTCAGTCGGTTAAGAGTCCAGCTTCGGCTCAGGTCATGATCCCGCGGTCTGTGGGTTCGAGCCCTACGTTGGGCTTTGTGCTGACAGCTCCGAGCCTGGAGCCTGCTTCGGATTCTGTGTCTCCTTCTCTCTTTGCCCTTCCCACACTCACGCTCTGTCTCTGTCTCTCAATAATAAACATTGAAAAAAAGTTTTTTTAAATAATTTACTAAATAATTGAAAATTGAATTGAAATCTACACAGTGACCAAAACAAAGTTGTAGCTTTTTAGTAAAGATTTAAAGAAAGGATCAACTAGGACATGTCTTTCCCTCTGATGTCTGTCACCCATCTACCATGCAATGGCAGATGTTGGGTACAAGAGCTGAAGTGGCTGTTCTCTCTAACTTTCAGGGCATTAGGCAACAATACCAGAGATGTTTAAGTTAGCCATATCAGTCAGGCCTTTTTGTGGGAAGGGGAAGTTTTTAAACCACCGTAGATAATCAGAGAGTGAACTGAGGACAGAGATTAGATCAACATTCATTTCTTTTTTGTTTTTCTGGAATGAAGTCAGAGCAACATTGTTCTCATTTTTATTTGCAATGAACCTGATTTTTGAACTGATCTATGTCATAGTAAGCACAAGAAAGGCAAACCAGAAGGAAGGAGATTCAGGACATTGGCTGGTTAGTTCTTGCACAATAAAAGAGAACAGCAGAAAGTAAACTGATGACTGGTCAAGTGAACTCTGGCCCCTTCCTTCCCTGGCCCCTTCCCCTTCTGTCATGCTGAGATTTTCCCACCCAGGCTTCTCGGGGGGTTGAGGTGGGGGCGCGTTACCAGCCCTCTCCCCGCCAGCCCAAGCCACCTGCAGTTACCATCCGCACGGTGTGTTCTCCAGGCCTTTATCTCTCATTACGTGGCACTTCACTCGGGAAGGACTCCAGTGGAGGCACTCTGCTGTATCCCACAAGCCCTTGAGTGGTATTCCAGTTATTTCGATTATACAACACAGCCCTCAATCCTGGAGCTGAGGCCTTGATGGGAGCAGTCGTTGGAAACAGAATTTCTATGAGGGACAGTGAGTTCCCCAGGTAATAGGCCTGAGACTGGATTTGTCTAGTGGTGCCAGCGAGAATGTGTGGTGCATGCTAGCAGTGGATGATACCCTGTGGATACATTGAGAACCTCTAAGAAACCCAGAGCATTTTGGTGACAGTGAAAATCATGTCGTGTTATCGGGGCATAAGAAAGCTGATTAATTGCTGTGTGTTTATAAAGGAATGGAGAAGGAAGGGAGGAAAGAGGCTGTCGGTCTGCAAAGGCATGTCACAGGGGCTCGTGTGTTCCTTCCATTGTTCGCAGCCCTGGGTAAGGAGGGCTCCACTTGTCCCTGAGTCCCTGGCCGCCAACAGAACTGAGTACTGTGGACCGTAGTGAATACAGAGTATGAAGAGGCAAAGACCACATTTCATTCATGTCTGGGTCTGGACATCTTGGCATTCAGAGCGTGCCCTGGAAGGAACCCCGAAGGGCAGTGAGGCCAGCTGGGTCCAAGCATTGATACTGATGTTGGGGAGACAGACCTCAAGGTCTACCCTCCCTTACAGAGCCACCCGGTAATAGAGGTTTAGGTGTGCTGCTTTGCCAGTTTCTAGCACCCCCACATATACCTCTTATCTCTGGCACTTGTCCTGAAGCCCAATGTTTTATTTTCCTCGTTGCTCTTTAGCTCTAGCCTTCAGCTGCATGAGGGCCATGGCATCTCTGTTCACCTTCTGGGAAGGTGATTTGGGAGCTCTCTCCTGTATTCCCTGTCTCAGCCAGGTTTGTGCCCTGTTTTCTAACACAGTCCATTTTAGGAGGGTGGGGCGCATTTATTCATTGACTGTGCAGCAAGTGTTAAGTGCCATGTTGAGTCCAGTGTAGACAAAAGGAATTTGCTAAAACTATAGATAATTTTAAACCACCTGCATTGCTATTTGACCTTCAAATCTGTTTATGAGTTTCTTCATATCTATTGAATCTATGAGATTCTTCAAATCTATTGTGAGTAATAAGTCATATGGTGGGGCAGCTGATTCGCTAGCAACATGTTGTTGGGGGAGGGGTGGGCTAGTTGTGTATGCAAGGGTTCAGGACACCTGAGGCAGAGAACTTGGGGTCACATGGAGTCACCTGCTCTAGCCCCTGCCTTCAGAGTAGGTGGGGGAGCCAAGTGAGAAAATTCACAGCATGGGTGGGGAGTGAAGGGAAAGGAAGTTTTGTTTCTAGTCCTGCTGCTTTGAGTTTTTCTAGGTTATTGTTATTATTTTTTATATACAATTTATTGTCAGGTTGGCTAACATACAGTATATACAGTGTGTTCTTGGTTTTGGGGGTAGATTCCTATGATTTATCACTTACATACAACACCCAGTGCTCATACCAACAAGTGTCCTCCTCAATGCCCCTCACCCCTTAGAAGTTGGAAACTGACCAATGAGATACCCAGAATTAGTGGGATTCTAGAGCAGAAGGGTCTGGCGCCCACTGTATTCTTCCTTATTAAAAGGGGGGCTTGCCAGAGATGTTTCCAAGTCTGGACTCTCGCTGCTTGGAGTGGTGGGCTTGGCTTGGTCAGTACTGCCCCATCCCTGCTTCCTCGTGGTCAGACGAGTGCAGAGAAGGTGGTGGCTGATGGCCAAGTTCTAGAAATGCCATCCCTAAAAAGTCATTTCCTGGTCTGGAAATAGCTTAGAACTGTGACCTGAGTATTTAGGGACAACGTAAAGTAAGGTCTCGATTGATTTTGACAATCAGACGGAGGGGAGAAGAGGGGCAGCGTGGCAGATGATAGAGGCAATCTGCCTGGAAGGTGGAGAAAGAGATGAGAGGGAAAAGGCTGAATGGTGAGCCAGAGGGCCTGAAGGAGGCTCTTGGGAAAAGTCTTCAAGGAGGGAGGGCCTGAAACCTGACCTGAGGGCCTGAGCCAGTTCCTCTATTTTTTTTTTTTTCCCCTCAAACATGGATGAAGTGACTAGCAGGTGTCGTCATGCAGGGGAAAGTTTCATTGTAGCTACTGTCTGGGTTGGTGACCTTGGAGAAGTCTGTTCCCTGCACTCCTCAGTTTACCCATGTCTATTTCATTGGTTGAAGAATCTCGCATCCCGCAGGAGACGGTTTGATGTTTGCAATCACTGCTTTACCTGGGCTCGTGCATCGCTCCCCTTCCCCCAACCACTGTCCCTCTCCCGTTTCTTCACATGGTCCTGGGCAGACTTAACTTCCCAGTCACTTTCAGTTGTTACCCTTTGGTGTCTTAACCTCAGGGCTCCCCCAGCCCACGGCTGCCTCCCCCGCCAGCCTCCCTACCTCCCCTGCCCCACATCCACTCCAAGTCCTCCATTTATGAGGAAGGGGAGAAGGACAAGCACCTTTTCCCTTAACTGGGCATGATGGAGGGTTTCTTCCCGCTCAGACCTGCGGCCTCTGTAGCTACAATGGGCTGGGTGGCAGACCCTCCCTCTGGCCGGTCTCCAGGTACAGGTGCTCCCATGGGGTTGGTATGGCGTTCCGTTCGTTGTACTGCGGAAGGTCTGCTGAGACTTCCCCACCTCAGGGGCGCTGACCTCGGGTGTGTGGCTCTTGCTCCTCCCTCGCCCCTGCTGCACAGCCTCTGTCACTATGGTGACTGACCTCTCGTGGTGACCAGCCCCCTTGGGTGAGGCCCCAGAGCTGGCTCATGCCTAGTAAGAACCCCGTGGGGTTTGCTTGGCTTATGGGAGGCTCACGGGTCCTTGCCAGGCCAGGGGCTGGCATGATGACTGCCCTGCCACTTTGCTTTTTCCTGTTCAGGGAAGGGGGGGGAAGCAGCAGTTTAGGACTGTGGCTGAGGCCGAGGGTTCCCTGGGGGGATAAGATGCTAATTTTTCCTTCTTGCAGGCATGACCATCTTTATGATTCTTCTGAGTCCACATCACATGGGTTTAGGAAGGGGAGGCATCCCCGACACTGTAATCCCCAGAAGGCTGACAGCCTGATGCCTCTGTGTCCCCCTCATCGAGCCTCTTCACACTGTAGCCTTGGGGGTGGCAGGGGGGTGGAGGGCTGGCTCGGTAAGCCCTGGGAGGGGAACATCCAGTCCTATTTGTTGGTTACTTAGAAAATGAGCCACTTTGTACTTCTTTTTAGTGGGGAGCCCTGTCCCCTAACACCTGAGTAATAAGAAATCTCTCACCCAGCTTTAAAAAAGTACAAAGTGAAGAATTTTATCCTTACCTCCACTTCCTGTTATACTTTATCTGTACACATGTGCAAGTATCAAATGCAGAACCCATGCCCTTTATTTATTTATCTTTATTTTTTTAAGTTTATTTATTTTGAGAGACCGTGGAGGAGGGGCAGAGAGAGAGGGAGAGAGAGAACCTCAGGCAGGCTCTGTGCTGTCAACTCAGAGACCGATGCGAGGCTCAAACTCACGAACTGTGAGATCATGACCTGAGCTGAAACCAGGAGTCAGATCTTTAACCAGATGAACCACCCAGGTGCCCCACACCCGTGCCCTTTATTTAGGACATTTATCTTTTGGTGGCTTTGGTGTTCTCTCTGTGATGCTGTTATTTGTCAAGTCTGAGGATAATTTCTTGTAGAAGGAAGGATGTTGAGTCTTATTTAAGGCTATTACAATCTCCCCAAACCTTAGAGAGTTAACGTGCTCTGTTCCGGGTCTGCTGTATGCTTAACATCGGTGCTGACAGACCAAATTATAGTGCTCCTTAACCCGATTCTAAAGGATGAATGCCATGGCACTTAAAGTATTTTGCAGAAACTATTATTTTAACTAATTTTCACAGTGGCTATGGTTTTTTTATAGTCTCGTAGGAACTTTGGTTAAATACAGAGTAAAAACTGAAAGCTTCTTTGGGAATAATGGGGAATCAAGTCCTTCAAGGCCTTTCAAAAAGTAATCCCTAAGTAGCGGTTTCTTTAGTGCTTGGGATTCTGAATTGTAGTGTGTACCTCTAAACAAAGCTGAGCACCGTATGTGACTGTGCATGTGTGTGTTTTGAAAAGCCTCAGTGGTCACTGTAATTTTAGTGCCTGTATATTTTCACAGGAAGCAGCAAGGAGGGACTATCAGAACCCGTTTTTAAAAACGTTTGTGTGCGTAGATTTTTGCTAGTATCCCACACCTGCCTTAGCTAGTAAGCAGAATATGTTACACTATTCATCTTAGAAGAAGGATCAGAGCTAGATAATCACTAGGGGCTTCTTTTTCTTTCTCTGGCAGAGAAGTGAAAGCTAAGAGCATTCTATCTCATGGGCACTAAGGGTCCAGCATGGGTCACCAAACTTTTCCTGTAATGAGCCAGACAGTGAATATTTTAGGCTATATGGCCCATGCAAAAGCGGCCACAGACAGTACACAAACAAACAAACATGCTGTGCTGTGCTAGAACTATAGTTTCAAGTTGGTCTGTGGGCTGGGATTTGCCAACCGCTAGTCTAGTGAGAGGTACAAGTTTTGAGGTGTCACTGATAGTCTAATGTGGCTCCAAAAGGTGGCACTCCCTGCCTGGTTGCCTTCATGTGGACACAAGTCCACTTCAGTGATCACTGACTAGGATGGAAGGTCAGGCTGTTCTGTTCTTCAGTCTCCCCCAACGCAAGTGAGCCCATCTGCGGAAATGTATGTAGACTCTTGAGAGAAAACCTTATTTCTTTTCTTTACCTCACACACAGCAGATGCTCAGGAACTAGGTGTCGAACTTAGAACAAAATCTAGAATGCAAGAATTCTTGACAATTTAATGGAAGTCACAGTGAAGGTCAGGAGGTAGCAGTCGGCACTGGGGTGATTTGGGGAAATTCTACCCCATCATGAATTTGCACCAGCGGCTGCCATCCTCCTCTGCCACGTAGGACGCGTAGGTCTTGCTCAAGTGCATACGTGTTCTTTCTCATGCTGGTTCACAGTGCATCAATCCTGTCCTTTGTCTCACGCCAGCAAGTAATGCTGACACTACCACCACACATGCACGCGAGCACTTCCCCATACTTGAGCAAGAGGTGGTGACCTAGCACTCAACCTTGGGAGGTTGGCGAACCGAAGCCTAGCTACACGGGTGGTGGCGGTGCTCTGCCTGGGCATCACAGGTTATCATAAGAGCAATATATTTGTTTCATGTATTTGTTTCATTATATATACTTCAATATGATATATTTATTTCTGGTGACTGACAGCATGTCTGCACTCTGTGATGCCGTTTCTAGAGACCAACTCATGGTGAGCATAGTCACATGCCAGACCTCAGATGGGAGCTGAGGACAAAGTGAACCCTGGCCTCCTCCTGCACCCGCTCTTATATCTGACCTCGAAGTTGGTTATTCTAAGGAGTCCGTTATAAGGAGGAGCCTGGGTGGCTCAGTTGGTTAAGACTGTCTTGATTTCGGCTCAGGTCATGATCTCGCAGTTGGTGGGATCAAGCCCTGTGTCGGGCTCTGCCCTGACAGTGTAGAGTGAGCCCACCTGGGATTCTCTCTCTCTCCCTCTCCCTCTCTCTGCCCCTCCCCTGCTTGCATGCTCTGTTTCTCTCTCAAAATAAATAAACTGAAAAAAATAAAAGCATATAAATACATCTTAAAGATTGTTATAACCTAGAATATACAATGGATGTTTACTTGTCAATCTTTCAGAGTATGGCAAAGGCTTTTATTGAGTATTATGCATGTACTGGGAAGAGTGTCCATCTTCTTTCTTGCATAAACTACACCAATAATGTGCCTACAATTTCTAGCCTTATTTAAAAATAGAGTAAGAACGTAGATCTTTGAGAAGATAGCTAGAGCAATGCTAAAAGCTTATGCTTTCCCTTATCTTGTCTGCCATGTCACTCTTGCCCGATTCAACAACAGACCATCAGCAGCATCCTTTCCCAGTACTTCTGGAGGACTTAGCCTGGTTTTTCATAGAAGCAGCAACTCTGTTTACACTCCTGTATCATCACTCTGAGCTGTATTCACTTAAGTTAGGTAGTCCACCTGATATAAACTTAAGAGCAAACATAACAAATTCTTGGTAAGCATGCAATGCAATGGTTGGGAACAAAAACATATACGCTGTCTAGAAATTGACCTAGGAGCCAAGTGAGTTCAGTATGGCATAGGCATTCAGGGTTATTTTACCCAAAAGGGTCAAAGAATGTCTGTTCACCAGTTGCACTGGTTAAAAGGAAATCAATCCAGAGAGCTTTTATTGTAGGAGAAAAGAGGTCACCACCTGCACTGCTAGCCTCCATTTCCAGTCTCCTAATAACAACCATTTCTTGTGTGCCTACTGTGTGCTGGACACTGCACAGGATCTTGGTTAATCCTTTGACAATGCATTCGCTGGCCAGGAAACCAAGGCTCAGGGGGGTGAAGTGCTCGCACCAGGTTAGATAGCTGAACCAAATGGGAACTTTCAACCCCAGCGGTCTGACTCCAAATTCACTGTGCCGCCCTGCTGAGGACTGGGACCCAGGAGTCATCCACGTAGATTTTGCTTTCCTTGTCCTGGCTTATGGATGTCTGGTTGTAAAAGTCAGTAGCAGACTTATGGAGTGCAGGTGATAGAGCCACTCAGCTTTCAGACCCCATCTATTTACCTTTTCTTGGCCATCATGGGGGCTCATCTTATCTTGTATCTCTCTCTCTCTCCCTCCCTCCCTTCCTCCCTCCCTCCCTCCTTCCTTCTCTCTCTCTCTCTCTCTCTCTCTCTCTCTCTCTCTGGACTCTTCTCTGTCTGGGCTATTTAAAAAAAAAGGCAAGACTGGATGTTACAGTTGAACTCTTTGTTCTGGATTTGGATTTTTTTTTTAAAGTTTGGCATTTGAGCAGAATCACAAGCTGTAGAAAGTAGCAATTTCCAGACATTTGAGATCTGATTCACCAGCATTACTGTAATTAAAGGAAAACCTGTATTTGTTTGCTCCATTTTACCCGAACTCTCTAGGATGTTTTATAAATAATGGACCTAGATATTTAGAAAATAGCATCCATTTAGCTGTTTAAGCTCTTGTGGTTCTCTATGTTCAGATGTCTCAAAGTGATCCTAGTGATTTGAATTTGCCCGGACGCGAACTTCATCCAGCAGTGACTCTGGGTGGTGAACTGTACCGACCTGTCGAGGCAGCTCTAAAATAGAGTACAGAAATTAAGCAGTGCGGTAGTTCTCTTAGGAGACATGTTTATGAGGTACAGGGCTCGGTGTAATGATTTCAGCTGGTCACAGAGTGTTAACGAATTTTGAATTGAGGCAGTTATGATTAAGCCTGTTGCCTTTTCTAACACTAATCATTATTAAAATGATGATTGATCTTAGTGATTATGAAACCATTAAAAAGGCCTCTGCCTATGCCCGAATTAACAGGATAGATACAGTTTTCAGCTTTCAGAAAGCCAAACCGAACTTCAGTGGCTGTGATTTCAAGGTGCTTTGTTTATTTATGATCTTTCCTGTGTTTTCTGAGACTCCAATACTATGTTTGATCATAGGGCACGATGGCAGTGGTGGTGGCGGTGGGGTTGGTGCACCTGCTTCAGCCTCAGCATGGTGGCAACATAAGGTGAAGCGATTGCTCAACTTTCCAGAACCCTGCCCTTGATTCCTTGATTGGAAAGAGGTCCTCTGCCCGCCTCATCTCTTTCTATGTGACAGAAATACTTTGTGAAATTCACAACCACCAGGGTGACAGCAGCTACTTTACTGAGTGCCAACCATGTGCCAGGCACTTCCCACTATCAGTGTTCACCCTGAATTACCTGACATTGCTGGTGTCCCCACTAAGAGGGTGAGGATTCTGCTGCTTGAGAATCTCGGTGCTTTCCCTGGGGCTAAGAACCGGGATTTGAGCGTGCTCTTCATTACCCACAGCCTTGTGCTTCCTTATAAGAGTCTTCTTTGGCGAGGTCACTTCGCCATGTGACTCATCTCATCCAGTGAATGAAGACACAAAAACACGCTCTGCCCAGCTGCAGAGGGGCTTTGATCTGAGCTGGTCCCCTTTTCCGTACAGCAGCTGGATAAGAGGAGCCTCTTCTCTCTGGTGTTTCCTCATAAGTCAAGTGTCCCTTGCCTTAACAGCTTTGTTCCAAAGCAGCCCCATGACTGCCTGAGGACACGGGTGACACCCAGCTTCTGTTGACCCTCCTTGACCTACAGACTCCACTCTAGGGCGGGGACCTATGGCCTGGGTCTTCAGATGCCCCCTGCTTCCTGTCCTGCTTCTTTCTGACCTGTTCCCCTAGGCTTAGGGCCCAGGGGGCTGTCATCCTCCTCCTGTCCCACTCAGGTCTCTTTTATGAGCCATTCCCCAGGTGGGTCTTTATCCCTATTGGTGTCCACTGGTGGGTCCAGATTATTGGCCTCTAGAGCTGGTATTTTTCAGCTTTTTTTTTTTAACCTTGGCCAACAGCAATAGATACATTTTACATTGTAGCTCCCAAACACATATGTGTCTGTCATCTGAAACATCACGTTTGATGAAAACATACTTACTCTTAGTAGATTCTGCTATTTTCTATGCATTCTGGTTTTTTCATTCTATTTTCATTTTTCAAAAATTGCTGGTTGTAAATCCCAAAATTAATTTCCTATACATTTCATTTAAAAAGTCTTCTCTCTATTACAGTACAA
This sequence comes from Felis catus, assembly GCF_018350175.1. Taxonomy (NCBI): domain Eukaryota; kingdom Metazoa; phylum Chordata; class Mammalia; order Carnivora; family Felidae; genus Felis; species Felis catus. Next base: position 22,116,571 of record NC_058369.1, read on the forward strand.
ATCCCACGAAGACAGGCAAATGTTATTTTACTTCCCATAATTGGTGCTCAATTTGTATTGTCAGTGGATTCTTCTCTCTGTGCAAATCCTCTGGTGAAATATTTTTCTGTGCTGAGAAACAATTCATTCAAAGGAGAAGGTGACTTGTGTCACTGGTCTGATTTCCTCCTTTCGCATTAACATTTAGAAATCTCAGAGACATACTAATAAAGCTGTCTTCACAGTGTACATCTGTGTAATGGTCTTACTCCTGCTTTTTTTTTTTTAAACGTTTATTTATTTTTTTGAGACAGAGAGAGACAGAGCATGAACAGGGGAGGGGCAGAGAGAGAGAGAGACACAGAATCCGAAACAGGCTCCAGGCTCTGAGCTGTCAGCACAGAGCCCGACTCGGGGCTCGAACTCACGGACCGTGAGATCATGACCTGAGCCGAAGTCGGACGCTTAACCGACCAAGCCACCCAGGCGCCCCACTCCTGCTTCTTTTCGTTTTCTTTGTTAATTTTTCTTTCTCAGCTTACTCTTTTATCTTAAATATTTAGAATTTCAGCTGATTTTAAAGTAAAAGATCTTGGCATGCCTGGGTGACTCAGTCAGTTAAGCATCCAACTTCGGCTCAGGTCATGATCTCATGGTTTGTGGGTTCAAGCCCCGTGTTGGGCTCTGTGCTGACAGCTCAGAGCCTGGAGCCTGCTTCAGATCCTCTGTCTCCCTCTCTGTCTGCCCCTCTCCTACTTGTGCTCTCTCTCTCTCTGTCTCTCTTTCTCTCTTAAAAATAAATAAACATTAAAAAATTAAAAAAAATAAAGTAGAAAGATCTTCAGCGAGAAAGACTGACGAATCAGGGATATCTCATAGTAGAGAGGAAGTCCCCCGTGATCTCACTCTCAGAGCCTCTTCACTCTTGGCTGTCTACACTGTAGACCAGCTTATTAAGAGATTTTTTTTCAGACATCAAGGGGATCCTATTCATGTTATTCCTGTGCTAATGTATTGTGGATATCCTCCCTTGCCTTGCCATATAGATTTGCTGCTTTTCAAAAAAAGAAAAAATAGCCACATAGCATTCCTTTCTTACCTGCTTCAAATTTTCATATTCTTGCTGCTTAGAGTACTTTTTTTTGGAGTTTGGCAGGTATTAAACAAAAATTTACTTTTAAAAGAACAGCGGAGTTGTGAGCTAGGTCTGGAGAACTAGCTCTCACCACCTGACCCAATAGACTCCTCTAGTATCTGCTTCTGGAGCTACCCATCTTCCTGGGGATGGACTTGCTTGTAGAAAGCCCAACTGGGTCGTGAGCTTGGTGGGGTGGTGCAGAGCCTTTCCTCCAGCCTCTGGGAGGTGTGAGGTGATGAGGGAGACATTTGACTGGCGGGACCAGATCAATGCCAGTGACACTTCCAGCGTGGAGTGGGTCTGCAGAAAATCCGTTCTGCTTAGTCATTGACTGTGTATTGATTTCCACTTCAAGGCCACGGTTGGGTGGTGCCTGGTTTTTAAGCCACCCATGTCTTTTAAATTAACTTAATTTTACTCTCTAATTCTAAAATAATGGTGAATTATAGGCATGGGGTTATTAATCTTCTGGGTGAATGGGTTACATACTTTATCTCAATTATAGACTCCATGCTTTATGTATTTTTAAACTTTGATTCATAAATTTATTCTGAAAGAAATGATCTATGTTCTCTGCACATTCACTGGGAAACAGCTGACTGTGAATTAGGGTTGTTCATCGCCAAATGTGGTTTTTATGGCGGAAGGTAACAGCTGAAGAGCTGAGTGCTGCCTGTTCCCCACTGCCCCACAGACATCTGCTGTTTTGCCTTCACAGTGAAGGGAGGGGGGTAACATGGGTGTAGGAAGGTGTAGGAACAGGTGTAGATGAGGCAGCTTTCTCCCTCAAGGTGGAGCCCGTGCTAACCAGAGCAGGCCCACCTGGAAGAGATGTCTACACTGTGCATGTGTGGACCTGCAAGGTTCGCTGGGAGTTAGACCACTGTCCCAGGGCTAACTTAGTAAGTAGTTAGCACTTGCTCTATGCCAAGCCCTGTGCCTTTCCTGGGTGGCGGCCAGGGCTGTGCAGGGGCACATTACATAGACACAACAATGAAAGGAGCCAACGTCCATGGAGTGTGCTACATGCAGACCCTGGTTCTTGTGTTTTACACGTGTTGCCTCATGTACACTCAATGAGCATCCTGGGCAGTGTCTGCCCTCACTCCATTTTATGATGAAGAAGCTGTGTCGAGGAGGAAGGTAAAGTCACATTATAATGTGTAAGTGGCAGAGCCAGAACTTGCACCGGGGCTTTTTGCCTCCCCTGTAGGAGATGAAAGTACTTCCGGGTGACTGTACACTTCTTATGTGGGAGCAGCCTCACCCCAGGTACCAACACCAACCAATTAGCAGCCGGGACCTCCAAGGCACATTCTTATGGTGTCTTGGTTGCCTGGGTGCCCCTAAGATGAGAACGTCCTCTTGTGACTTAGGCAGAACAGCACAGAAGAGCAGGGAAGATTGGGCAGGTGCAGGATGGCGTGAAGGTGGGCGTGGTCAGAACTCCTCACACCAGAGGGCACAATTGCTGCTGCTGTGGCCCATGGCCAGAAGTAACTCGGTGTCTGTGACCCTTGCGTGTGGATGGGAGTGGTGATCGCTTCTTTGCCTGTCTTACCCCATAGCTTGGAGGGTCAGCTGAGGTAAGACACTGGAAGGTGTTTCCTCAGTTCCAGGCGTGGCATCACATGTGCATGTTGACAGGGACGCGAGCGAGCATCAGGGGAACAAGACAAGATTCTGTCTGTAACTCAGATGTCAGGGAATTTAACCACATGCAGAATTGAAAAGCTTGTCCTTAGCCGTGTTAATGGAGAAAAGAAATGACTGTCTTCTTGTCAAATGAAAATGTTTGGTTTTAAGCTTACTCAGTTCCTGCCATTTTGAAATGTTTGCTCATTTCTTTGTTCATAGCCAAGGAGATGGACGTGTTGGAGCACTGGCTCATGCCATGCAAACTAACCAATGCTAAGAATGTGGCTTTTCTAGAATGATGGGAGTTTGGCAGCTATGACATGACCCAGGCCCCTTACATCCCAGGGAGGCAGCGGGTTGTTTTGATGAGCCCTACACAGGACACATACTCTTCCTGCCATCCTCCTTGACCCAAGCTGTCAGAATGGGATATAAAGGCCAACACAGGTTGGAAAGAAAGCAAAACTATATCTCCAAGTAGGAGAAGGTGAAAGGGATTCTAGCCTGGGTGGTACAGCTGCTGTCACTGCACCCTGATGGTGAGACAGGGTGTTGGCCCAGGGACTCAGCAATGCAGCCTTGGGATTATGATGACTCTTCTCTTTCTTCTTTGTGGTGGATGCCATCACACTGTCTTTTGAGGCTCAGTCTTCTTCTTGGGATGGTGGGAGAACCTGCAGAGGTAAATACAGTGGTTCTTGCCCATAGGTACTGAAAATCTACAAATAGTACAAGATAACACATCAATGAGTTCTCCTTCCCAACCAGACCGGGACCTGGAAACAGGGCAGTGCCCTGCCCTTCTCTGTTCTATTTCGTGGCCTCAAGAGTATATGAAGCTTCCTAGCCTTCCCTGACATGGTGAGCAGGATTGAGGTAAACAGAAGTGCTTTGGGTCACAGAGAAGAGCAGTCACAAAGACCAGAGGTTCTAGTGAGTATGAAGTATGTGCAGGATGTTATGGGAACTGATGGATTGGAGCAGAGGAGGAGGAAGGGGATGGGGTAGAGTGGGGGCCCTGTACCCTGTGGGGTAACAGATACCAGATGGTTGTTGGTAGGTAGACCACAGACAGATTGTAGAGGTCCTTGAGGATGCCATATGGAGGAATTTAGGTGTGACACAGTCCTATACTTAAAAAAATTTTTTTAATGTTTATTTTTGAGAGAGAGAATGATGGAGCACAAGCAGGGGAAGGGCAGAGAGAGAGGGAGACAGAGGATCTGAAGCAGACTCCAGACTCTGAGCTATCAGCAGAGAGCCAGATGTAGGGCTTGAACTCATGAACTGTGAGATCATGACCTGAGCCAAAGTTAGCCACTTAACTGATGGAGCCAGTCAGGCACTCCTGGATGTGACATAGTCCTATACTTTTATTTATTTTTTTTTCAACGTTTATTTATTTTTGGGACAGAGAGAGACAGAGCATGAACGGGGGAGGGGCAGAGAGAGAGGGAGACACAGAATCTGAAACAGGCTCCAGGCTCCGAGCCATCAGCCCAGAACCCGACGCGGGGCTCGAACTCATGGACCGTGAGATCGTGACCTGGCTGAAGTCGGACACTTAACCGACTGCGCCACCTAGGCGCCCCAGTCCTATACTTTTAAAGAAGCTTTCCCAAATGCTCTAGACACAATTAGTGGCTCCATGCCCTCTGTTTCTACACAGGAGATCCTAGTACTCTACTTTGGCTTTGACTGTCATGTGCTATGTCTTGAAATTAAAAAAAAATTTTTTTAATGTTTGTTTATTTTTGAGAGAGAGAGAGAGCAAGGGAGGGAGGGACAGAGAGAGAGGGAGACACAGAATCTGAAGCAGGCTCCAGGCTCTGAGCTGTCAGCACAGAGCCCAATGCGGGGCTTGAACTCACGAGCCATGAGATCATGACCTGAGCTGAAGTCAGATGCTTAACTGACTGAGCCACCCAGGTGCCCCTGTCTTGAAATTTTTATACATGCCTATGATGTCCTTCTTTAGGACACAAACATCTTAGCCATCTTTGACTCTGCAGTGCTCAGGAATGTGCCTGGTATAGAGTAGATACCCTATGAATGTTGAATTGAATTGAAATAGGGTGCTAGAACTGCCAAGCATGGTAGGGTGGAGGTGGGCAGAACCTTGGCGTTGGAACTGGGTGAGGAAGTGCATGCCTGCCAACTACAGAATGTACCCACTACCAAGGGGACTCACAGTTCAGGTCCCAGCATGGGCGGGATGGGAAGCAAGGCAAGTGTGAGGCATCAAGTTTATAGGAAGGAATGTGCAGGAAACCAGTTGGAATTGAAGACAGCAACAGAGAATGGATGGGTTTAAAGGAATAAATTTGGAAGACCCAACCTAGATGAAGTTCCAGAGGCAACGGCTTGCAGGGCTTATGGGTCCTATATATAGAAAATCATCCCTAAGCCTGTGGGTCAAAGGGACTCCTCAAAGGAGTTAAATCTCTTGAGAAATGAGTGCCTGAAGTTTCTCTTAGATGCTTTAACTTTTAGGGAAGCAAAGTGACCCTGTAGGATCACTATGTAGTTAGCTAGGGTATTTTTGTTTGTAATTGACCAAAAACCCAACCCAAACTTGCTCAGTGAATTGGCTTTTATAACTGTGAAAAGCCCAAGGCCGGAGAGGAGAATTTTGGCTTCAGGTTCAACTTGATTCAGGGACTCTCACAAAGGCATCAGAGCCAGATGCTTGGCCTCTGAGATTCTCTTTCTGTTTGACTCTCTCCCCATTTTTTTGGCTTGGCTTTTCTTGTTGCTTGTGGTTCATTCTGTGTCCTGGTGACTCCAGGCCTCCCGCCTCTCAGAGCCAAGTCTGTGCCAATGACAGAACGTTTTGCCTGGCTGCTGAAGTGAAAATCCCAGGTGTTGCTCTCATTGGACCTGGTTGGTATGTGCGGTCACATGCCTGTCCCTGAATCAGTAGCCTGGGCCACATGCCAACTCCTGTAGCTCCTGCACTGAGAGTAGAAAAGGAGCACTTCTCAGAGGAAGGACAGGGTGCTGTTATTACCCCAGCAGTTTCCTGGGTGGTAGGAGCCATGTGTAGCTAGGTGTGGCCTCAAAGCAGCAACTGGCACTGCTCTGCCAGTGAGTGAGGAAGCCGCTTCCAGAGAGAATGCCCGGTCAGCCTCCTCCACCCCAGGTGTGATGCTGCTCTCCTCCTACAAACAAGATTTTTTGACGCTGGTCTCTATGGCGGGGTCAGCTAGGCCATCCAGCTGGCTTCCTCCATTTGTTCTCACCGGGCAAGGGTCCTCCCTGTCTGGCTGCGCATGGGTTCACTGGATCTTCAGAGAGTTTCTAGAGCCTTCTGTGAGGATGGCACCTCCCAGCCACTGAGAGAGCTGCCTCGTGTCTGTCTTCATTTCGGAGGGCCTTTGATGGTGGGGTGCGGGGCAATTTGCGAAACTTTTCCCCACCTTCCACTTAATCTGATTGTCACCATAGCCTGGGTGGGTGGAGTGAGGACAGTTGCTCCTGTCTACAGATGAGGAAGCAGAGAAGCCCAGGGGCAGATGACTCAACCAGGGTGACTCAGCTGTAGAGACTGGCATTGGACTCAGGGGACACAAACGTCATCTAAAATTTGTACTTTTAAACCAAAGGTGAAGAAAAATGAAGGCAACCGGTCTATTGCAGCCAGTTTCTTCTTGTAAACAGGGCATTAAACTACCTCCGTTGGAGGCCAGAGGTACATACTTCATTAATACCTGCAGAGGAGAACATTACCTCCTAAGTGGCCCCGAGCCGAGGCCTGCCTGCTGACCGCTGTCCCGCGGCTCACCCACTGCCCTTTTACTAGAGGTGGAATTGCTTACGGAAACTGTAACCACCTTCCCACAGGCTCCCCACTGTCCCATCCTGCCATGTTCATGGCAGCTTGCGGGAGCGTCCCTTGGCAAGCCTGGCCTGGATGTGCTGCAGTGACCTCAGTGACCCAGCCCCTGGACAGCACAGCTGCTGCCTTTGGTTGGCCAATTTCCCCGGGGATATCTGGGCCTTGCAGAACCTTGCTGTGAAGCCAAGGTCCAGATTTTGCTCCTTAGGTGGTAGAGAACTGTAGTTTTAGAGCTGGAAGAGACCGTCTGGTTCAGTCTGCTGGTTCTCCAGGTGAGAGAGAGCCCTGTAGCCTGGCCCATGAGGCCTCGTGTCCCCACCCTCGCCTGTCCCTCACCCCTGTGCTCTCGTCACCCTTGAATGATTAGCCTTTGCATGTGCTCCTTACTCTGACTGGAAGAGCCCGGCCTGGCCTATTAGAGCAGGAAAAACTGCGGTTATGGAGAAGAGCTTTTCCCTAACTTTTAGTTATGGACGTTTCTCCTGGAATAGGGCAAAGCCAAGGGGGCCCTGAGATTATTGCTATGGACTGGATGCTGCTGCCCCCTTCCCTCTGCCCCTCCTCCAAATTCATATGTTGAAATTCTAACTCCCAATGTGATGGTATTAGGAGGTGGGGCCTTTGGGGGGGGTGGTTAGGTCGTGAGGGCAGAGCCCCCATGAATGGGATTAGTGCCCTTATAAGAAGAGGTAGAAGGGCACCTGAGTGGTTCAGTTGGTTAAGCATCCAACTTCGGCTCAGGTCATGATTTCACCATTCATGAGTTCTAGCCCTGCACTGGGCTCTGTGCTGATAGCTCAGAGCCTGGAGCCTGCTTCAGATTCTGTGTCTCCCTCTCTCTCTGCCCTCCCCTGTTCACACTCTGTCTCTCTCCTAAAAATAAATAAACATTTTAAAAAAATAAAGAAGGGGTAGAGAGAGATCTCTTTCCACATACACACACAGAGGAAAGGCCAGATGAGGACATAACAGAAAGTCAGCCTTCTGCAAGGTAGGGAGAGAGCTCTCATCAGGCACCAGATTAGCTGGCGCCTTGGTCCCTGACTTCCAGTCTCCAGAACTATGAGGGATCTCTGCTGCTTTTTTAATGTTTGTTTATTTTTGAGAGAGACCAAGACAGTGCACGAGTCAGGAAAGAACAGAGAGAGAGGGAGATACAGAATCCAAAGCAGGCTCCAGGCTCTGAGTTGTTGATAAACCCGGAGCCCAATGAGGGTCTCGAGCTGCGAGATCATGACCTGAGCTGAAGTTGGTCACTTATCTGACTGAGGGACACCCCATGAGGGACCTCTGCTGCTTAAAGCCCCCTGGTATATGATATGTTGTTATGGTAGCCTGAGCAGACTAAAACAATTATGGAACTTCTTAGGGAGGGATGGTGAATAATGTTGGGTCAAAACCTCTCATTTTGCTCATTTATTCATTTATAAATATTGAGTATTTTTATGGCAAGCCTTGGGAATACAATGATGCATGAAATAGAAATAGTCTCTGATCTTATAGAAATTCATTTATTGGAGGGACAAACATTAAAGATATAACATTAAAATTTTGGTTGTGAATAGGGCCATGAAGATGTATAATGGGCCATGACGACATCTAACAGTGGGCCCCCAGTTTGGGGAGGTCAGCAAAGGTTTCTCTGAGAGAGTGTTATTTCAGCCGAGGCTTGGAGTACAAGTAGAGCTTAGCCTGATGAAAAAGTGAGATGGGGGAACCATTCTAGAAAGAGGGAACAGGGCGTGGGCCTGAAGTGGTGGCTGAGCCAGGGCTGGCAGAAAACAGATGCTGTGGCTGCGAGCCCTGTGTTTTTTCCGCTGCCCCAGGCTGGGCTTGTTCTAGTCCTGTATTGGTTGTGTACTCACTCTGGAGAGGGGACTTTCCACACGTGAGGGTGCGCATCCCAGAAGGGGAAGCAGGGTGGCTCCTCGCATGGAGGGCTGGGTTCTCGTGGAAGAGAAGAAAGCTGGAAGAGGAAGCTAGGGAAGGAAGGTTGAGGAATTTACCTGGGGGTGCAGGTCAGGATTGAAAGGGAGGGCAAGATGAGACATCAGGATCAGTTGTTGACTCAGCAGTGTGACCATTTCTTCCAAGCTTGTTCTAGAAAGGGTTAATGGCAACTTAGAGACATAGCTTCATTGTTTCCCTTTTTGGTACATATGCTAGGATCACAAAACCTCATGTTTTCCTAGCCCCCTTTAAGTCTGGTTTTCTTGCTCTATTCCTTCTCTTCTTTTTCTTCTCTACTTCCTGTTGAGTACCTTATGTATGATACTCTAGTATGGTGCTGGGTGCTGAGATTACAAAGTCAGTAAGAGATGACCCCTGCCAATAGAGAGCCTGGGACCCACAGAGTGAGAGGAGTGGTGTGCAAAGGAGCAGCAGCTACTATCAGGGTGTCAGCCAAGAGAGCCTTGCCAAAGATTTGGGACCATGTGGATGGATGACCCAAGCAAAGAGTTGACCCTTACCTGCCTCATCAAGCCCTTGTTACCTTCGGATAGCAGGTTGGGAACTCTGTGAAGATACACATCAGGCTTTCTGAGGAGGACCCAGGTGCCCAGGGATGGATGGGTGAGTGGATGGATGGATGGGTGGGTGGATGTTCATACTACAGTACTAGTGAAAGGGTCCCTGAGAACAGGAAAGGAGAGACCCAGGTGTAATTAAGGATCCTGGCATCTCCCACCCATTGCTAGTTGACAGTTTCAGTTTCTCAAAGTCCTGTGTATGGTTTACTGGTGTAGAGACCCTTCTGCAGGGTGAAGCTTCAGTGTTCAAAGAAGATCTATCAGGTTTCTGAATTAGATTTGGAACCTTTATTTCTGGTGGCTTGTGGTCTCATGGGTGACTTTCATCCATACATAGGGTGGTGTCTGGTTAAGAGGAATTGGTGGTGCTTAGTTTTTTTTTTTAATTTTTTAAATGTTTGTTTATTTTTGAGAGAGACAGAGTGTGAGTAGGGGAAGGGCAGAGAGAGAGGGAGACACAGAATCCGAAGCAGGCTCCAGGCTCTGAGCTGTCAGCACAGAGCTGGACATGCGGCTCAAACTCACAAACTGTGAGATCATGACCTGAGCCAAAGTTGGACTCTTAACCTACTGAGCCACCCAGGCACCCCTAAATTTTTTTATTTTTATTTTTTAAAAAAAAAATTTTTTTTTTCAACGTTTATTTATTTTTGGGACAGAGAGAGAGCATGAACGGGGGAGGGGCAGAGAGAGAGGGAGACACAGAATCGGAAACAGGCTCCAGGCTCTGAGCCATCAGCCCAGAGCCCGACGCGGGGCTCGAACTCACGGACCGCGAGATCGTGACCTGGCTGAAGTCGGACGCTTAACCGACTGCGCCACCCAGGCGCCCCACCCCTAAATTTTTTTAATTAAAAAAATTTTTTTTAATTTTAGAGAGAAAGAGGCACAAATAGGAGAGGGTCAGAGAGAAAGTGAGAGAGAGAGAGAGAGAGAGAGAGAATCTTAAGCAGGCTCCATGCTCAGTGCAGAGCCTGACGTGGGGCTTGATCCCAAGACCCTGGGATCATGACCTGAGCTGAAATGAAAAGTCCAACACTCAACCAGGCACCCCACTGGTGGTTTTTTAAAAGGAGATTGGGCTGCTTTTGCCCACCCAGGATCCCATGCCAGCGAGAAGAATCCTGCCGGTGGCTGGGTGGCATGTGGCCCTGCCTGGCAAATGAGGGGAGACTGGGGTGCAGAAATCATTTTATCTTTCTGTTTAGCCTGAGGCTGTTAGCTTTTATGAAGCAGCCCTGCCCCCAGGATACCTCCTTTCATGTCTAGTTCTGGAGGGTTCCTGCTTGCCTCTTCCTCAGTCATCCCATTCCTCTGTGCTTCCCTCTGTCTGGGCCACAGACTCCATATCTTCTCTATGCAACATCTGATTGGGTCCCTTCCACTGAGTGTATATTCCCACCTTGCCCAGTTAGGAACCTGACCTTCCTGGTGGACTTCCTTTTCAAATTACCAGCTCAACCTTCTTTTCTCAAATGAACAATTCTTTTGTGATGTAAATAGTTACCTCTCCTTCCCATGATTGCTGTTTTGCAAAAGTTTTTTTTATATTGCATTTGCTTACTGTGGAGGTGTATTTGTTTTATAGGAGTCCTTTTAAATGGCTGGGGATGAGAACGACACTGGCTTCTAACAAACTGGTCTAGTATGCTCTCCAGGCTGTGATGGTTCAGTTGGCATCATGGTAGAGTCTCTGTAATAAAGAATCACATTAAAGCAAAGTTATATTTCCTACAATCAGTTCCATCAAGTAATGCACTAAGGATTTTTGGAAAGAGAAACCTAATTCTTTAAAAGGAGAGAGAGGAGGACAAGAGAAGAGGATATAAAAGAACCCTAAACAATTCAGTTATACTAATGACTCTTGTATTATTATAGCAATATTACTTACAAATAAAAGCCAAAGAGGAAAAACAAGCTGTGTTTGCTCGATGTACTCTCTGTTCCCTGCCTTGTTTTTCTGCTCTAAAGTATAGCACTGTGTTGACGTAGGGATGTAACTGCTATGAATATTGATGGCAGCAAAAGCCTTTTTTCTCTGTCTGGCCTAGTAAATAAAGCAGAAGGGATAAAAAGGGAAGAGGAATTGTAAAACCAGCGTGCTGTTTTTAGCTTATCTTGTTCGCGTAGAATTCTAAGTCTTGAAAACATATTGACAATCTACATTTGGTGGTCAGGGTCTAATTTGAGTACAGTGAATTGGTATTTTCAGGGATTTTTGCTTCTGGTTCAAGTAACAGAATTGCTTTCTCCTTTTAGCTCTCATAGCTGTCACTGCCCCCATTGAAGCCTTCTGGGATCTCTCCTCCCTAGCCAGGAGCAAAGTTGGTCCTGGTGTGAGGCTCACAGGGAATATGGAGAGTAAAGAAGGGAGTTGCTGGAAGTTTGGAGGCTCACGTGTGTCTGGAGGGCACGACTGTGTAGAAGGAGAAGGGTCCTGGTCAAGGAGGGTTCTGGCGGTCTGGTGAAGGGTATTGGGTACGTGGGATGAGCTAGGCTGAGGATGGGACCAGTTGAGAGTTCTGGGGGCAGCATGGGTATGGAGGTTGGGGTGAGTGAGGTTCTATACATTGAAAACACACTGACTCTGACTAACTCACATCACAAAAGAGTTTATTAGACCTCTCTGATGGTGTTCAAGGATAAAAGGGAGCTCTGGAGGACAGGTTAAGGACAACAGAGACCCGGGAGGGAAGAACTGATGAACTGGCTTTTTGCAAGACCAGCGGGAAGTCAGGAATGAGGGTGAAGGCTGGAGTCCAGCAGTGGTTGGACGGTGGCTCTGGTGGTAAAGAGGGAGGATGTGGGGCGAAACGTGGGGAAGGTCAGGCCAGGTGACAGAGGGGTAGCACTTTGGTAGCAGGGCGGCTTAGCCCACCTAGTAGTGGTCACATACAGCAAAGCAAAGTCCTGGTGAAGGAGGAATGAACTAGTTAGTCCCTTGGCCTTGTCAGAGTGCTCAAGATGTACAAATGCTCCTTCAGTTACCTGTCTTGGGACATTCTCAGTGTTTATGTTTGAAACCTTCCCTTCCCCACCAGACTAAACCTTTAGGGGACCGTGGTGGAGCCATTTTTCTAATCCTGGCTCCTGGTATGGGGTCTGTTATGTAGAATAGGTGCTCACTGAGTGTTTCCTGAGCCAAATTTATTTGACCTCTTGCACTGGGCATCTTAATAAGTGAATTCCATGACTTCCATTTTCCTAAGGTATTGCTTACTTTCCTCAGGTCCCACAGGGTAGAATTAATATTTGTGGAGGACTTTATGGCCCACGTGGAAGAGTTTTAATTGCTGATGGTTTTTCATTGAGTTATTAAGTAGCCTCTTGCCAGGGAATGCCTCTTATAAAATTAATTGCACACATCCCAGTGGGTTGGTATTTCTATTAAAGCTGAAGCTGCATAAAGAAAACCTTTATAAAAGAGGAAAGGAGTCAACATTTTTAGACCTGCTGATGGATGTGTTCTCTGGACTCACAGAGTTGCATGAATTGGAATGGGAAGGATTCTAAGAGTCACCTAGCCTGAGGGCTGAATCTCAGAGATCTGGGCAGCCAGATGGGAATGGCTGCCGGGGCTGGTAGGAGGGAAGGACACAGAGGCTGAACCCAGGCTCCCTGGGACGGTGTATGGTGACCACTTGGCAGTGTCAGCTGGGAGAGGCCACATGCCAGTATGCAGGCAGGGGATTTGCCATCCTGAATATGCTCCCCTTCTGTGCTGGTGAGGAAGCTTAGGTCCAGAGGAGAGGAGGCACTTGCCAAGGTCACCTTGCTGCTCTGAGACAAAGAGGACCCTGGATTAGAAATCAGGTGTAAACCCAAGAGGAAGAGAGAGGGTCAAAGCAGATGCACCTTCCTTTCGTCCAAAGGACATTCTGTTCAAAGCCACTGTTGAGATCTTTGTTGTACCCTTGTGCTTTTCTGGGCCTAATTTGGCAATCTCAGGAGGAAAACATGCTGCATTTTGCAAATGTGTGCAAATAACAAACATGCCCGTTATGTCCTAGGCAGACTCATTGCACACGCATCAGGGCAGGTGGCAAAATGCAGTCATGCAGCCTGGAATGAAAAGTGTTTTACACTTAGCTGCTTATGAGAAATTCAGTGTTAGAATTAAAACGCTTTCCTGGCACAGGTGCTGTGTTAATGGTGCCATTTCTCATAATAAAACTTTGCTTGGAGAAAATGCTTATATCTCAGAGATATTGAATCTAATTCCTGTCTCTTTTTCTTCTTCTCTCCACGCCCCCCCCCCCTTTTTGTTTCTCTTTACAGGAAAAAGTAGAATATGCCTTCCTGATTATTTTTACAGTCGAGACATTTTTGAAGATTATAGCATATGGATTATTGCTACATCCTAATGCTTATGTTAGGAATGGATGGAATTTACTGGATTTTGTTATAGTAATAGTAGGGTAAGTCCCTTTTATTTTGGGGAAATGTTTGGAAGATGGGAGGCATGGAGCAATGAAAAACACAGTCTTTTGAGGGAACATGGTTGCTCCTCTCTGCCAGCAATTGTGGCCGGAACCTGCCGGGAGTGTTTTGGAGTGATGCTGGTGATGGGTGATGCTGCTATCTGCCTCTGGGAAGAGACCAGTTTGAATCCCCTCATTGTTTTTACTTCCCTTCCAGTAATGTATTAAAGAAGGAAGTTGAAGCTCTTGATTTAAGAGGGTTTCATTTTACAAGGCCTTGGGTCTTCACAAACAGGCCAGCCATGCTAGTGGTTAGACTCAAATGAGTGGAACTCTTATACTTAGCACTCTGTTAGTTTAAAAAAAACACAAAACACTAAAACAGTAATAAATCCTTCATAGAAGTGAGATACTCTGCTATTTAACATCCCTTGAGTAAAGCTATTAATTTTTTTTTTGCTGACTGGTGGGAAAAACTTTGGCATGCTACCATCCATTTGAAATAACAAAACAAGTGTCTGAATAATATCAGGTATCTGGCATGAAATGAAATAAGCTGGAAAATGCAGAGAAAGTAGGCATTATTCTGAAATCCTGTCACAGGAAGAGACACACCAACAGTTTTAGTTAAAGGAGGGTATTAAAAAACAGTGGCCTGTGTTGTGTTATTCTGATCCTTCCACACCTGGAAATTTTGCCAGCAAGAGGAAAAACCGAATCTGTGTCAGAGGAGTGCTAGGCCTTTGGACCAAATACCCAGGTAGGAAAAGAAGATCTATCCCTTCATAGAGTCTTCATTATCTAGCAGTAAAGTGGGTTGCTCCTAAAATTATATTTGGTCCTACAGAGAGATCGTTAAATGACCTCTCTGTTTTCATCTCCATAACTTTGTTCAACTGCCTTTTGAAATTGAGCAAAGTAATTTTTCTTGTGGGTTGTTTTTTTAACTCATGAATACTTTGGCTTTCCATGGGAGACAGCTGGATGTTAGGAGAGTGGGATAAATTTTAAGCCTGCTCTTTCAAACCTAGGAAGTTCAAATGGGATCCAAAATGGTGGCCCAGTGGGATAATTAGACTTAAGGGAAAAAAATTTCAGCTTTTGCAAAAACCACCACAGTACATGGTGCCTACAGTATTACCACAAAGGTAGTGCAGCTAAAGTGAACAAGTAGTAGGTATGTCCGTACCTTCCTGTATTTGGTGAACTCTAATAAGGAATGGCAAGCAGGAGCCTTGCAAGACTCTTGGTTCTGGAACAATCTCACTGTGCCTCTTCTGACCCAGGACTTTCTGTTCAGCTACAGGATGGAGATGCTTAGCTCCGTTTCTTTTATCCTTACCCTACAGTTACCTCAGCTTTCTACCTGGAGATATTTTTCAGACTATAGAAGAGCACAAAGACATGGAACTGAACAGAGGATGGTGGTCTCATTGCATTGAGGAGACAGAGACAAGAATCCAGTAAGGCCAGTGGGGCTGAAATTTGACAGGTGTAGCATGGGAGGAGAAGGGAAAGGGCTTTTCAGGGAAAGAGCTCCATAAATATGCTTTGGAGTCCTCTTGAGCTTTGCCTGAAGTGTAATCTACACTTACAGGGAGTGAGAATCCATGAGGCCAGTCAAATAATGCTGTTAGGGAGAAAAAGAAAAGCTGGAGACTATAAGCTGAATAATAACTAGAGCTCACACAGGTCTGGGAGATGTTCAAGTTATGACCAGCAAGAATGGAAGGACCTCAATAGACACCCTGGACTGTCATTAGAGAGCCCAGAATGGCCATTAGTAGCAGGGGTTGGGAAAATATGGCCAACAGGACAAATTCAGCCTGCCACAAATTTTTGTAAATAAAGTTTTATTGTAACATAGTCACACGTGTTTGTTTACACAGTTGAATTGAGTAGTTTAGGTCCACAAAGCCTGAACTACTTACTCTCTGGCCCCTTACAGAACAGTTTTGCCAACCCCTGCTATAGAGTAATGGTCACCTGAATTCCTTTCTAATAATGGTTGAGAAGAAGCCTGAAAAGGAGCCAACTGAGGTGCAAAACAAACTGCCTGCAAAAACAAAACTCAAAACTCTTTAAAAGAAGATGACAAAATATAGATACTTAGCTATTGTCCAGCATTCAGTCAAATATTATAGCCGTATTAAGACATATGACCCATAAGGAGGAAATTTCATCTGTAGAAACAGACCTAGAAATGACAAAGATGGTGGAATTAATAGAGAATTGCTTACAAGACTTTAAAAATAGCTATTATGAATATGTATATGGACCTAAAGGAATACATGGCCACAATGTGAAATGATGGGACAATATTAGAAAGAACTACATGGGACTTTGAGAGCTGAAAATTTCCCCTGGATTGGCTTAATAGCAAATTAGATACAATAGAAGAAAAACATCAAGGAGCTTGAAGACCTAGCAATAACACAAAGAATGTTGACAGAGAAAAACTGAACATGCCCTGGATGACCTGTGGGGCAATATCAGGTGGTCTAACATATGTATATTTGGGGTCTCAAAGGAGAGGAGATAGAGGAGAGACAGAAAAAATTTTTAAATGACTCCAAATTTTCTAAATGTGATGAAAAACATAAACTCACAAATTCAAGAAGCTCAACAAAGCTCGAGCAAAGTAAACATGAAGAAAGCTACATCAAAGTATGTCATAATCATAATGAAATTGCTCAAAACCAAGGATAAAGGGAAAATCTGAAAAAGTAATCAGAGAAAAAGACATCCCTAGACTTCTCATCAGCACCATACGAGCTGGAAGACAATAGAGAGAGATCTTTAAAGTGCTAGGGAAAATGTCAACCTAGAATTCTTATTCAGTAAAGATATCTTTCCAAATTGAAGTAAAAACAGACTTTTTCAGGCAAACCAAAGCTGAGAATTCACCACCAATAAACCCTCATCTCAACAATTACTAAAGGAATTTCTTCACACTGAAGGAAAATGAAACCAGGTAGAAATTATGGATCTATTAAAAAGAAATGAAGAATGCCAGAAAGGGTAAATTCATGGGTAAATAAAAAAAATTTTTTTTCTCATTTTAAAATCTCTTTAAAAGTACTTGATTATTTACGGCACAAGTAGTAACAATGTATTGAGGAGTTTGCAGCTTCTATGAAAGTAAAATATGTAACAACAATAGCACAAAGGACAGAAAGAAGGAAAAAGCCATGTACGTTTGAAAAGAGCTTATACAGTTGGTGGTAAATATGATAAAATATTATCTGAACGTAGACTGTATTAAGTTCAAGATGTATATTGTAAACCCTAGAGCACAGGCTGGCAAAATTTAGCCTGTAAGCCAAATATGGTTTATTGCCTTTTTTATTTTTCACATTGACAAAGTATTTTCCTGTGTGCTTTGGAAGATTGTTTTATTGGAAGACAGTCAGACTCACTCATATCTATTTGGCTATTTGGTGTTAGGATGGCAAAGTTGAATAGTTGTGACAGGGACCCTGTGGCCTGAAAATTCTAAAATAGTTGCTATCTGACACTCTACAGATTTTTGATGACACTTGCCCTAGTGCAGCCACTAGAAAAATAAAAATATATAGTTAATAAGCCTGTGTTGGATATTAAATGGAATTTTTAAAAGTTCAATTAATTCAAAAAAGTCAGGTATGAATTAAAGAACAATGGGCAGGGCAAACAGAAAACAAACAGCAAGATAGTAGATTTAAATCCAGCTAAATCCTTATAAGAGTCCAGAGTTTATCAGATTTTATATGTAAAAAACCAGACCCAACTCTATAGTGTCTACAAGAACCCTAACTTATAAAGACACAAATAATTTGAAATTCAAAGGCCAGAAAAATATATGCCATGTGAAAATTAATCAGAATAAAGGTAGAGTGGCAATATTAGTCCAACAAAGTAGACTTGAGAACAAGGAATATTATCCAGGAAAAAGACATTTCATAGTGATGGAAGAATTCTTTCATGAAGATGTAATAACCCTAAGTGTGTGTGGTGTGTGTTTGTGTGTGTGTGTGTGTGTGTGTATACGCCTAATAACAAGGCTTCAAAATACACTAAACAAAAACTGAAAAGAACTTAAGGTGGAATGGACAAATCTGTACATTTTAATACTTCTCTCTTGAAGGGTGTTGATAGAACATCTAGACAGAAAATCACTAGGTATATAGGGATATATGAACAGTAGCATCAACAAACTTGACTTAATTGGCATTTTTAGAACATACTACTCAAGACCAGAATGCACATTCTTTTCACATGCATATACATGGAACATTGACCAAGAAATATTATGGGCCATAAAATAAGTCTTAATGAATTTAAGAACAGCAAAATCATACAAAATTATGTGCTCTAAATGAATTTAGCAGTGTTTCTGGGTAGAAGGTTAGTATTTAAAAAGTATTTAAAAACCTATATGCTAGTCATGAACCAATAGAAAATGAAATTTTAAAGACATTATTTACTATAGCATCAAAAAGCATGAAATATTTAGGGGAAAATAGCACATTGCAAATGACTAAACTTTGCTGAGAGAAATGAAAGAATACCTAAATAAATGGAATGTTGTACGGTGTTCATGGATTGGAAGACTCAATTATTGTTAGGATATCAGTTCTTCTCAAACTTTGTTATAGACTGAATCTAAATCCCAGCAAGATTTCTGTAGATTGACAGATTTATTCTAAAACTGATACAGTAATTAGAGAGGCCCTAAACTAGACAAAGAAATGTTTAAGAACTAAGCTGGAACCTGATCTTTAGGCTTGCTATAAAACTCCGGTAGCCAAGACTGATGTTGGCATAAGAAGTAGATATAAAGATCAATGGAATAGACTAGGGAATCTAGAAATAGACCCATATGTATGTGAGCAATTGATTTTAGACAAAGCTGCCTTGATAATTCAAAGAGTTGAATTATAAATTGTAGTTAGTTTTCAACAAATGGCAATGGAACAACTATTTATCTACATGAAAAAAAGAAGAATATTTATTCCTACCTAATAACTTACACAAATATTACCTTAAAATGGATCATAAGCCTATATGTGAAAGTTAAAAATATAGAATGTAAAAATATAAAATATAAAATGTAAAAATATAGATTTTTATGACTTAGGGCGGGCAAATTTCTTAGGAACCAAAAAGTACTAGCCAAAAAAGAAATAATTAAAATTTTGGAGCCTATCAAAATTTATAATTTTTCTTGAAAAGATTGTGTGAGGAAAATTAAAAATTAAGCACAGACTGGGAAAAAATATTCACAATACAGATATATGACAAAGGACTTGCATTCAGAATATATAAAGATCTCTTATAACCCATTAGTAGGAAGACAACCCAGTATATAAATGGGCAAAAGATTTGAATAGATCTCCACAAAAGAAGATGTGTAAATGGTCAACAAGCACCTGGAAAGATGTTCTACATCATTAGAATTAGAGAAGTACAAATTAAAACCACAATGACGCACTACGTACCTACCAGCATTACTAAATATAAAAAGACTGACAATACCAAATGTTAGCCAAGATATGGAGCAACTGGAACTCTCATACACTACTTGTAGAAATGGAAAATGGCGCAGTCACTTTGGAAAATTTTGCCAGTTTCCTCTAATGTTAATCATACACTAACCACACAACCATATTACCAGTATTACTCTTAGGTACTTACCCAAATAAATGAAAACACATGTTCCCAAAGACTTTATTCATAATGGAGAAAAACTGGAAACGACAAATATCTCTTAACAGGTGAATGGATACATTCATTGTAGTACATTTATGTACTACATATGTACCCCATTATGTACATTTATGTACTACATTATGTACATTTATGTACTACAATGGAATATCACTGAACAATGAAAAGAAATGAACTGTGGATAAATGTAACAACTTGGATAAATCTCAAAAATATGGTGAGCAAAAGAAGTTAAAAGAAGAACATATACTATATGATTTGTAAAAGGTTCTAGAAAAGGGAAAAGACAACCCAAAGTGATAAGCAGCCAATCAGTGGATCAAGTTTGAGCTGAGAGGGAGGTGATTGCACAGAGGCATCAAAGAACTGTTGGGGATGGTAGAATTGTCCTGTATCTTGACTGTGGTGTTTGTACTTGGACCTCTGTGTTTGTCAAGAATCCTCTCACTGTATACTTTAAACAAGTGCATTTTATATATAAATTGATCTGCAATAAAATTAAAAAGTAAAAACTCATCTGGGAAATTAAAGTAGGAATGGACTCATTGGTCTTTCTTAATAAATGGAAAGAACTTTAGAACATCAGATTATTTTTCATCTAAAATATGCACTAAATTGTAGTCAAAGAGCAGAAGAAAAGTTAAAAAAAGAAAACTTACTATGTCTTCATGTGCATCAAATTTCTACTCCCTAAAGTTTCCAACTACAGGATGTATCTCAATCCAGTGGATTTTCCATTCCAAGCCAACTGTGACCTATTGCTTTTGTCAAGATTCCCACTAACAGAGACATTAAGAAAGTAATTGATACTTCTAAAATGTTAACTGGAATGATGTGACCACAAGAGTACTCAATGGGTCTACCAGAGCTGATAGTGTTCCCTGTATAGAAAAGTTTATTCCACCCACCTAAAGCTTCAGTCAACATATATTTCAAGCATTCAGGCTCATCACTTAAGCTTTGTGAAGAAGGATGTGGGGACTCATTCTGTTGCTGCTAGGTATCTCCTTCCCTTTTTCTCCTGTGTTGGGATAAACTTAATAACAGTCTAGGATCAAATACTTTGTCTTCATGTCCTGAGCTCTCTAGGCATGCGGTACTTTTTTTGTTGGGGGTGGAGGGCATAAGTGGTAAAGGGAGTAGAATCACAGAGTATTAGAATGGGAAAGGCAGGGCTCTAGTTCATTTAATTCCAGTTTTTTCATTTTACAGAGGGGGAAACTGAGGCCCAGAGAAGGAGAGGAGCTTTCCTAGTGCCTGCTAACTCTTAGGAATGGAAGCCAGCCCCAACCCCTTATACTCTTGGCTGTCAGGAAAAGGCAGCCAGCTTCCCTCTCTGACTCAGGTTCCTCTGTAATGGGAGAGAGACACCATTCACCTGTTATGAAGGGCATTGCTGAAGAACGAGGGGTAAAAGGACCATGATGTATGTCCTGTAAAACACTGATATTTGAAAGTGATCTTCAGTCACCACCTGCATAAATTACTTTCCTAACCCTTTGGGATGAAAATTCTGCGGCTGACACATTTCAGAAGAGTTTGAGGTTTTCTTTCTTCTGTTTTGTTTTTGCAAAGCTATGAACTTGTTTTGGAGGGGAGACTTTTAACTTGAGCCTTGCTGCAGGGGTTTAGAGTAATAAAAAACAACCCTATACTAATGAGAGAAACCAGTTATAAGTTTGGTCTATTTCCCTAGTCATAACTAGGGAGAGCCCATTTGAAGGTTTGAAAAGGTAGAGACTTGATTTATTCCCCCCTCGCGCCACCTCCCTCTCCTCCTGCCTGGGTCACTGCTAATTGCCATAGTGTTGTTAAAACAAATGGCTGGTCTTTAAATGCCCCAGAGCGATATGACTGTGCCCAATCAGGACTGTAATCAGACCACCCTGTATTTTATGGACTTAGTGTCTTGGCAATCCAGAGGCATGCCAGTGAGGGCAGAGTTTCTACTTTGGCTGCTAATTAAACTTTAGAAACCTTTTCTCTGTTGTTGGGCCAATCATCCCCACAATCTGATTGGCCAGAGTTGATTCTATTTGAAATGGGCAAATTTATATTTATTCTGAAAAACAAGCAATAATTCCAAAGAATAAATGTTTATTTGAAAGAGCAAAAGTAACTGTCAAGTGAGCAGATTGTCTGAAAATAGCTTTATCCTAAAAACCTTTGGAGAGTAGGAAAAAATGTGTTGTGGCTGCCAGATACAATATTATGCACATTTCAAAAGAGAAGATGACGATATTAATACCTTACCTTGGTTTACTGCTTCTGGCCTTTGCACATCTCCTCAGCATCTGTGATTTACATCATTCCTTGAACATCCCTCCCTGGGAGGGTGGAGGTGGGTGTGGGTGTGTCGGTGGCTGTACCAGAAATGGTATAACACATTGATTAAGATTCAGTACTTTGAAGTCAATATTCACCCATTGATTTACTCATCAGATAAGTTTTGAGTGGCTTCTGTGTTAAGAACCATTCTAGGCACTAGGCTTGAACAGACTAAATGAGCAAATGAACAACACAGATTAAAAGTCCCTGCCCTCATGGGACCCAAATCCTAGTGGGGCTGACACACCTGGATTTCATACAATAGTTCTACCCTAGTAGTGTGACCTTGGGCAAGTTACTTGTTCTCATCAAGTTTGTTTCCTCACTTGTGAAATAATAAGAATTACTACTGCATAGCACTTTGTGAAGATTGAGATAATGATGTATAAAGTGCTTGCACCTAGTGAATGTGTATAAATGGTAGCCGCCATGTTTGTTTCCTTGTTACTTCTGTTTGGGCAATTCCACTTGTCGTCATTGGATCCATGGTGAGCCCCTCTTCTGTGGGGTCTGACTTGGTCAGGGATGCTCTGTTGGCAGGAAAACAGATGACTCAGTCCTTGTTGCCAGTCTTGTTACATGTAGGGGTTGCTTTCGGGATTCAAATGCTTGCCTTTGCCTTGCTTCCCCTTTATTTAGGCAGCAGCCCCACAGAATTAGCCCTTGTTCAGAAATAACTACTATTATCATCCTGTTTTGCTTCCCTGGGTGACAGACTCTAACAATTCTTCCTTTCTTCCTTTTTTCAGATTGTTTAGTGTAATTCTGGAACAATTAACCAAAGAAACAGAAGGCGGTAACCACTCCAGTGGCAAGTCAGGAGGCTTCGATGTCAAAGCCCTCCGAGCCTTTCGAGTGTTACGACCACTTCGACTAGTGTCAGGAGTACCCAGTAAGCACGTCTTGTTTCCTAAAGCCAGGCGTTTGTTGACTTGTTTTTCTTCTGGGTGGGGCTCAGGATTCTGGAGCTGAGTGTTGCAAGGTGAGTTGCTGTGTGCCAGCCAGGGGGTCCGCAGATGACCACGGAGGCCTTCACAGTTCACAACACACTTTTGCTTGTGTGGTCATTTTGGACCCCAGTGATAGCCCCAAGAAAGGGCCAGTGGCAACTGTTGTCTTCCTGATATTGCAGGAGAATCTTCTCTCACACAGACATGGAGTGAGTGGTGACACGGGGCCTTGAGTTCAGGCTTCCTGCTTCCAGTCTGGTTTTCCTCCTTGGACACCTTGCTGCTGCAGCCTCCTCCTGCTCCCAGGCCTGCCCCCTCTGAAAATGGTGGTTTGTGCAGAGGAGGGTGACAGAGGGCTCACTCACAATCAACTGCCTTTCTTCAAAGCGAGCAGCAGCAGGAGGCTGGACTCCCAAAGAGTCTACTCTGCTCTCCACTATTAAGAGTTGTGCCCATCTGGCTCTTGGGAGGGGAGAGGTGGATGCTTCTGGGTCTTCCCTGGGGTTCTGTAGGACTGGCTTGCAGGTTGTTGTGAGGACTGAAAGGGATAATATGGGGAGAGTCCCCAGTTCAAGGTCTGGAGCACAGAGGTGGCCCTCCGTGGTGAGAGATGCTGTTTTCTCCACTAGGGTGTGTACCCCTCCATGCCAAGTCCTAGTCTGCTTTTTGCTCTGGACGTCTAGGCCAGGTTGAATGCCACCTGAGTTGGAACGGATGTCTGGTCGGTGCTCTGTCCAGGAGCTGCAGGCTGCTTCTGCTTCTCTGAGGAACACGGAGCGTGCCGCTTCACTGGGCTCTGCCCCTGCACGGATGCCCCTGCTGGGGACGTGAGGGTAGATGTCCTAGCACCTCTCCAGCGACTGTGGTGGTGAGGTGGCTGCCTGCTCCGGCTGGAGGAAGGATCTGAGATGACAGGGTGTGTCTGTTTTTCACGACTCATAAAGCCATCAAAAGAGCACAGATCATGTTTTTGCCTTTCCAGAAGTTCTTCATGAAATTTTTATTAAACCTGTTGGCACTCAGGACACACCAAAAATTCTCTGGAAAAAAAAAAGATTTCCAAATTTAACATTCGAAAATGTAGGAAGTGGTGTTTTATGTGTACTTGTTTTTCCAGATGGTTCATTTATTTTCATTGAAAAAGATCAGCACAAGTCAAAACCACAGAACTGTCTGGAAGCAATTGAGAAAAATAGAAATACCTTGGAAATGACTGGTTCTCTTATGTGTAACACGATGAAATGAAAAGTTCAGTGAGCAAACACGTTCTTTCAGATTTAGTCGTTATAGCTTAATCTGATCTCAGAGTAACCACGACAACCTTTTCCCCCTCAAAGAGCACATGACAGGGCAGCTTGCTTACAGTGTGTGTTGTAAGGACAAGCAGGTGCTGTGGCTTTGCACGTGCACGACTGGCCAGTGAAGCTCTCCGAACTCCTACATCATTGTTGTGGCTTCCTTGCCTAATGAGGTTTTCACTAAATGACTTGTGTTCCCAGATGCTCTTGAGAACAGTTTTAAACTATATTTCTTTCTTTTCTTTGTAATGTGATGGAGTTCTGCATCACACTGTCCCAGAGGTGGACGGGGAGAAATGGGGACCTAAGTCTCGTGTGAGGACTTTTCAGCTTATATTTATTCACTGTGCTAGTGGAGGACATCCATGTCTCTCATCAGCCCCCACTGGGCTTTGGGGAGATGGGTCAGAGGCTCTGGGTCCTGATGTTTCCCATGCTGGTTGGCAACTGGGGCCTAGTGATTTTTTAAGAACTCTGAATTTCTTAGAAATGCCAGGGAAGGTGTGACTGTTTACACTTACCTGGGAATTGTCTCATTCCTTCTATAGAGAATTCAGACTGTTCTATAAGACATGATTTTGTGTTTGTTCGTGAATATATATTTATTTGTTGGGAGGTAAATGTGTATTTCAAAAGGGAGTGCCTCAGGCATTCATGGAGTTCTTAACCATCCATGCTCTGATAATATTTGTCAGAATCCTGGACCATCAAGTGGGAAAGAACCCTACAGATCATTTGATCTCTGTGCATCATCTTTTAGACAAAGAAGCCGAGGGCTATGGAGGGGTAGCAACTCGTGCAGATTCTCATAGCCAGTGGGTGGCCAAAAGGGAGCAGACACACTTTCTTCCTGTTCCTGGCTTAGTGTTCTTCCCATTCCATCCCACTCTCTCCTTAACTGGAGTCCCATGAGCTCTACTGTACACACTGATTATGTACAAAGGAGTCCAATGTCAGGAAAGTCTACATGTTCACATGAAGATAAACCTCATTATCTCATAAATTTGGCCAATCTGAAATACAGTAGTTACAATGAACAAACACGTTCATGAAACATACAGCTCACTACCATAGAATTCAGAAGCACTAACTGCCAGATGATTTCGAATGGACCATCCATGTCTTAAAAAAAAAAAAAAAATCCCTCCAAACGAAAAAACAAACCCCTGTCCAAGTAGATAAGAGCAGATACTTCTTTTTATCTATTTCTGATAGAAGGTGAAAATATTAAAATTTTATTAATCATTTGTTTTTCTAAAACCATTTGAACATTTAACTATCTGAAGATAATACCTAGGATTTAGGTTGTAATATGGGTCTTGAAAAGATAGGCCCTTCTTGAGTGAAATCTTCTCGGTTTACCCTCCCCATCTCATCCCTCACGTCTCTCCGTGGACTTCCAATCATGGTTAACTTTTGTTATTATCGCTAATGAATATTCTTCTCTTCACTTGGTGTGTTCTGATTTCTGTCTTACTTGCTTCTAGCGTCTTGGCATCTTACACTCTTTTGTTCTTTGAATATGTGTAGGGAGCTGTGCTCCTGGGCAGGGGTTGGGGGTGGGGTGGGGGGGAAGAACCCAGATGCTAAACACAGTAATTAGGAAGCCTGGCTGCAGTGTGGGTTCTGGTTTCCTGCCCAGCACCCACCCTCAGTCTCCAGCTTCTGCCCACCCCTCCTGACCTGAGTACTGCTCCACAAACCCTCCTTCCACAGTCTGTCTTGTTGTGTGTTGTGGCTCTGAGCATTGCTGTATACAGGGCTTCCTGGTACTCCTGTCGCCCCATCTTTCAGGTCCATGTGGCAGTGGCAGCACACTTCCCTCTTAAGGTTAGGCCCGCCATCAAACATCCTGGGTCTAAGGGGGCTCTTGCCCCTCTCCCTCCCTCCTTCAATCCAGGAGAGCCTCCTTTTTGACATTCTTGTTTTTGTTCAGGCGCACAGGTCTGCCTCAAGACCCTGCCTCCATGGGCACCTTCTCCTCCTCTCAAACTCAGCTGCTAGATTCATCATGATCCTCAGGCTGTCCTGCCTGGAGAGCCCAGCACTCCCCAACAACTTCTCTGCTGGCCTCACCTCCCGCTGCCTTGTTCCTCTTTCTCAAGAGTCTGCCTTTGCTGATGGAGAAAAGTCTGGCCCTGTAACCCAAGTTTAAAACCCAGAGCTACCTAGCTGCAATCTGCTTTTTCTTTCCTGATCTTCTCTCCACTGACCGCCAACCAAGACTCACTGGCCTGGCCCACGTTGCCTGGCTCACCTGCCATGCTTCTGATGCTCTTCCCTCTGTCTGGAGCAGCCCCTCTCCCAGGCCCACCTGTGGAAATCCATCCTCTTCCACCCTTGGGCCCTAGCAAGAGAGGCGCTGCTACCCAGTCCTCTGTCTTATCCCCATTCAGAAGTGATGTCTTTCTTTTTTTTTCTTAAGTTTATTTATTTACTTTTTTTTTTTCAATTGGGACAGAGAGAGACAGAGCATGAACGGGCGAGAGGCAGAGAGGGAGGGAGACACAGAATCGGAAACAGGCTCCAGGCTCTGAGCCATCAGCCCAGAGCCCAATGCGGGGCTCGAACTCACAGACCGCGAGATCGTGACCTGACTGAAGTCGGACGCTTAACCGACTGTGCCACCCAGGCGCCCCTTATTTATTTACTTTAAAAGAGAGAGAGTGTGAGCAGGGGAGGAGCAGAGAGAGAGGGAGAGAGAAAGTCCCAAGCAGGGTCCATGCTGTCTGTGCAGAGCCCTATGCAGGGCTCAATCTCATGAAATGTGGGGCCAAGACCTGAGCAGAAATCAAGAGGTGGATACTTAACCAACTGAGCCACCCAGGTGCCCCTAATATTAATTTAATGTTAAATATCTCTTTGAATTTTATTACTGTGTGTCATATATGGAGCAGGCACCATTAGGAATTATATATGTATATAAAACCATCCATCCATCCATCTCCTTAAAGAATCTCCCTGGCTCACAAACTTCTTTCTCTCTCTTGCAGGTTTACAAGTTGTCCTGAACTCCATTATAAAAGCCATGGTTCCCCTCCTTCACATAGCCCTTTTGGTATTATTTGTAATCATAATCTATGCTATTATAGGATTGGAACTTTTTATTGGAAAAATGCACAAAACATGTTTTTTTGCTGACTCAGGTGAGTAATGAAAAATGGTAGCTAGCCTAGCTTTAAAAAATTTAATTTTCCTCCCAATAGCTTACATGGTTTGGGGAAAATCTAAAACAAAATGGCAAGGGGGAACCAAATATACCAGTAAATGTACTGAGCCAGTTCTTAGTGTGAATTGTGTTCAGAATAAATGAGGATTTAATCTCCTTTTCTATCCTGATTTCTTATGTAATGTGTCCTGGCAAACCAGATGAGGTACCCCCAAAACTAGAACATGAGAGGCATCCCTAGCATTGTTCTCTGTAGGCTTAAGAAAGGTTCTATTGAGTCAGGACAGAGGAGGGAGCAATGGATTCTGAGTACCTAAGTGTCATATGCCACAGAAGAGGGAGTCTTTGAAGTGGACCTTGAGGGTCAAGTGGGAGTCTGAGACAGCACCGGTGGGAGGCAGGTGTTCTAGGCTCTGACAAGGGCGCTCAGCTTCCACCAGCTCTGGGCTTCCTGGTGTTGGTGTCTTGAGTGGTGAAGCCTGTGTGCTCTGTTTGCAGATGTCATAGCTGAAGAGGACCCAGCGCCGTGTGCGTTCTCAGGGAATGGACGCCAGTGTGCCGCCAATGGCACAGAGTGTAGGAGTGGCTGGGTTGGCCCAAATGGGGGCATCACCAACTTCGATAACTTTGCCTTCGCCATGCTCACCGTGTTTCAGTGCATCACCATGGAGGGCTGGACAGATGTGCTCTACTGGGTAAGCGGCTGGAGGATAGTGTGTGGAGTGTTCTTTCTTTGGATAAGAGGCTTCATTTGTTAGCACCATTGGAGACTTAGCTGAAAAAGAAACCCTGGAAGTCAGTTCTTTGGGAAGGGAAGCAGACCCTCTCCTCACTCAGCGAGACTCATTCTCTTTCCTCCTCAGGTCTTTCATTTCCATTCCAGAAAGCTGCTGTGTAGTATTGGCTGCCTCACTCCCCAGTGCTGTTTGGTGTGCCTGCAGAGTCCTTGTTTTGAGGTCACTCCCTAGATCAAGGCTATTGTGATTTAAACTCTTAGAGAGCCAGGGGCTATTGTCCAAGAGGCCCCTGGACTTCCACAGGCTTGGTCTTTTTTTAAGTAAAGGTGGGCTGCTCTACCAGCTCCTAACAAAAGATAGGGAGTATAACTTGGATCCCTTTCATGCTTCCCATGAACTTAGTGCAGCCTTAAGGCCAAAATGGATTTTCCTTATTTTATACTGTTTCCCTCTTGCCTTTTCAGCATTACCATAAATTAGCCCAGCACAGCCCCTACCTCTCTCTTCCTTTCTCTTTGGAGCTATAGAACTCTGGCAGAGAGGGTTGGAAAGGCATGTCAAACTTCCAGGGCTGGTGGACCCATCCAACCTGCCATGAAAACAGACTGATGTCCTTTCTCTGGCTAAGGTCTTGCTCTCTGTTCCTGACAGAGCCAGAAGGCTTTGCTATAAATGAAGAGCAATAGTATTTTACCTGATATTTCTCAGAGCTGAGTTTGTTTATTTATTTAGTAGAATTTGAAAAAGCTCACAGAAGTTTAGAAATTATTTTCCATGGCACAGATTGCTGGGAAAAACCAGCTGATGTGCAGATTTTGAGCCTAAACCCAAGTTCAAATGAGATTAATCAGGATTCCAATAATTATTGGTTAAAAGGCAGTTAGTAATAAAGTACTTTCTTGAATGGGCAGTCTTTAGTTAGAAGGCCTACAGATTGAGAATTAGCTTTGGCAGTATCTACATTGTAGATACTCTATAGGGCTTCATATTCCTTTATAACTTCAGAGAACACAGCACACAATGGTTTTAAATAGGTTTTGCTTCCCTTCACCAATGAACACCATGCTTACAGGGTTGTAGAAATCTCTATATATTCAATGTTATGCAAAGAAGGTATATTTTTATCTTCTTCTCCAAAGCGTGAGTCCAGTTTAGTAAAAAGTTTTAAGCATCACTAACATGTTGTATCTTGTTTCTCTTTTCCCTTCCTTTTTCTTATTGTCCTAGGAAAGAGAGAATGTGCATGTGTGTGTGTGCGCACGCGTGTGTGTGGGCATGCATGTCTATATATTCATAAGATAATGTCTTTCATGAAGAGGAAGAAGGAGGGAAATTATATTGGATGAGCCAAGATCATGGCCAAGGCAAGGGGACCTTCAAATTAGGTAAAGGTTCATTGTCAGTGTTAACTTCTGAGTTGCAAATCCTAGTTAGATTAGTTGAGATCTCAATCCTGGTTTTGCCTTGAAGTTTCTGATAAATAGAAAACGCTTCATCCAAATAGCCCAAACTCTGATCCTCCCCATCCCTGCAAATGGTACAGGAAACAACATCTTGATTTAAAAAAAAAATCTGTGACTGTTCTCAGCTCTGTTGTCCTCTCTGTTGTCAGAGTGAATTGTCCAATGTGCCTGATCCAATGTGCCTTGACTAATGCACAATTTCATACCGTATTTTACATTTTTGCACATGGACTCTTGACAGTTTTCCTGTCGTCTAGCAAGTGAAAACTCTTTAAAGTGTGATTAAAGGAGAGAAAACTCCATACACCCCAAAACAAAAGTATCCATTGCTTTTGGAGCGCCTAGGATTGCATAATTATTATCTCTATCATTAATATGACAGAGTTAATAATTTGACAATATAATAATTATATTCTCTGTGAATTACAGGGCATCTTTATTCTGATGGAGGAGCTCAAGTAATTTACCAACATTATCCCAGTCTGTATCCCTTTGTAGAAAGTCTGGATTTTGAAGACCAAGCAGTGGTATACAGAGAGGCCACTGAACATACAGGACCCAGGGTCCTATAGCAAGTGGTTGTTGTTCTTGATCCAGGGGTTTGTAGATCCAGGGGTCTGTAAGGGGCCAGATAGTAAGTATATTTGGCCTTGTGGACCATTATATCCCTGTCACAGCCACTCAATTCTGCCTTCTGCCTATGCCACACAGAAGCAGCCGTAGATAACATGTAAATGAGTGGGTGTGGCTCTGTTCCATTAAAATTTTATTTGTGGACACTGAACTTTGAGTTTTATATAACATTCATGAGTCATGAGACAGTCTTTTGATTTTTACCCCCCAACTATTTAAAAATGAAAAATCTATTTTTAGCTCAAGCGTTGTGCAAAAGCACGTGGTGGGCTGGGTTTGGCCCACACGTCATAGTTTGGTGACCCTGCTCTAGACTGGAACCCAGCACTCTTTCCTTGGTATTCCCTACTGTCAGAGGTTTGTGAACCATTGTAGAACACTAGGGGGCAGCTAAGTCATCTCCCATACAGTTCACTAAGGTCTCTGAAACACATCAGGTTTAATTATTCATTGATTATATTTATTAACTCATCAGAGAGATAAGCAAGAGCCAAGGCACTAAGCCTTCTTAATATTGAATGGACCACGGTCAGGTGGAAAATACACAGCTGTGTTCCAGCACAGAACATCCTTGACCAGCACGGTGCCTGGCACAGAGCAGGTGCTCAACAAATGCTAGTTCCTCTTGCCTCTCATTGTACACTCCCATCACCTCAGTGTGGAAAGGCCATGTTTAAATACCGGTTTTTATGAACAACTAGGGTGGAAAGGGAACATCTCGAGAGATAACTAGGGAGATTAGATTATAAATATTGATTGCAAGAAAATGTCTCAATCCTTCAGGTGTTTGTATATAGTGGGCACAATCTTTGCCAGGGATTATTTTGCATCTTGTCAAGTTTATATTCAGGCAGTGTTCTCAAGCTCATTGATGCCTTAATTCTCAAGAATTTCTGGAAAAGGGCTGGCAGGGTCTTGAGAAATTTACAGGTGGGTCCAATATACAGGAAAACATACTTAGAGAACTGTTTGGATGTGTGGGAGTGGGATCATCAATTTCTGGTGGAAAAAAAGTTCTTGTGGAGCTCTTTTATAAAGTGAGTTCCATAAGCATAATTAAGCTGCCATCTGATCCACACGTATTTGTTGTCTACGGAGGCAGCAGGGTGTAGGTCAAGGGAAGAGCATGAAGGCTGGGTAGGGCTGGGTGTATGGCCTTGGGTAGGTCACCAGAACTCTCTGGGATTTAGTTTTCTTATCTGCAAGATGCACAGTTAGAATACATTCTTTAAAGACATGTCTTTAAAGGTAGGAAATTGAAATAGTGTTGGTTTCAGGAGAGAGCTACTCATGTATTAATCATTTACAGCCTCCTGCCTTAGTGCCAGGCTCTTTCCTCAATGAACACACCTCTGGAGGTGCTGGCTGCCAGACTCGAATGGGAAGTCCACATGGTCACGCTGACAGTCTACTTCCTTCAAGACGCCTGGGAAATTCATTCCTCATTGGCCAAGGGCTTGCCTTTCTGTGCCTCTCTCTTATTCCCTACTCAGAGGAGCCCCAACCAGTATACCAAGTTCCCAGTAGTGTTTTCAACAGTTAGAAAAAAAACCAAAAAGCCTTAGGTTGGTCTTTAATTGAAGACATGAATGTACATTTCAGGCTTTGAAATGAGGGGGGAAAAGGAAACTAAATAGAATGTTATTTTCTAGGCACCAGGTGATACTACCTGATGGCTTTGATACAAATCTTTCAAAAATGAATCTAAATTGAAATGCTTCAGCTCATGCTGAGTTTTTCATTGTTGATAAAGACCACACAGACAAAATCCCAAGCAGAGTCTTTATTTTCATTTGGGTATTTTTCAGAATAGCTTACCAGTTCTGACTTGTCCCATGTATATGATAGGGTCTGAGGAATACTAGCCTCTGAAAAGAGACTTGGGTTGAGAAGGTTTTGTTTGGAGAAAGACTGGCCTTTAGATACCCAGTTTCATTTCTCTTCCCACCTTCTGGAGATCTAGACAGTTTTCTGTGGCCTTTGCTGTGGCCTTCTCCCCAGCCCACAGCTGTCACTCCAGATGATATTTCTGATCCAAGCAAATGTGACTCTGTCCAACACCTACACCTAAGAAATTAAAAGCTTCCTTAATTAAAAAAAAAAAAGTGCCCTCCCAAGTGGAGCAGACTGCCGTTCCTAGCATTCCCTGGAACAGCAGACTGGGGCCTGAACGAGGACTGGTAGAGCATTTGACTTGGCCACTGACTTTGCCAGCGCTATGCAGGACTGAGGTCTCCTGTTGGGAGTCCTGGACTTTGCACATCCTTCCCTCACCCCATGGGCATGCCCTCCCCTGTCATCTGCACTGCTCCTGCAGAGAGGAAACAGGCCCAGAGAGGTCTCCATGGAAGGCCCTGACTCCAGGCTGGGCTCTGGCCACTACACTGGACAGCCTGGTTCTTCTCTTCCACACACCGAGTTTTTAAATAAGTTTAGTGGTGGTGTTGCTTTGGAAGAATTACCCTGTGCCTTCCTGCTGAAATTAGTTTATCCAGCTTAATTAGATCAACAATTGCAGCCACGGCCCTGGTTCATTCATTACTCTAATTGCCAGTGTAAGATGTGCAGAGTGATACGAGTTCTATTAAGCACATCAATTTTCATGTGGCCAAACAGGTGTTTCATAAGGGATTTAATGTCCTCTCCCTAGACTTCAGCAACAGATGTTAGGTCATTTTATTTTTTTTATGTTCTCTTTTCCTGTTTGGCTTCTGCGTGAGGCAAACATAGTGAAATACATGCACCTCATTCTGTAAAGCTAAAATCTGGAGCCAAATAATGTGGAAGAAAGCACATGCTTAAAAGCCTAAGGGGCTTTCACCTGTGAGGCAAGAACAGTCACTCTTCCCGACTACATATAGTTCTACTGGCCAAAGATTCTGGGTGTTCCAGCAAAGTCAGGCAGAGGGGTCATTCATTCTGTCCCTGGACTGGTCCTTAACACCTCCTTCCTCGGAGAAGTGTTTGCCTAATGTAACACTGACCTGTGCTGCTGGCAAGTTCCATCTAGCCGTGAACCTTGAAGCACCTCTTTGCTCCTGCATGAAGGCTGCTCATGACCAAACCTCCCCTGTGACAGTCTGCCCCGGGGGCCAAGACTGACTGTGATGCTTGAGCTTGTTCCAGTAGTAGCAGCACAGGGTTCCTTTGGACCAGCTTTCTCTCACCTGGTGTCAGTCAGCTCACAGCTGGAGCCAGCTCTCCCAGGTGGCTCATCTAGGTCAAGGCTAGATGGGGGGTAGTGAGGGGGATAAGGGCTTCTTTCCTTCTGGGTCTGTCCTCAGGTGCAGTTGGGAAACATCTCATTTCCAAAACCACTCTTGAATGTGTGTCAGCTAGTTGACTTCTGAGCACTTTGCATTAATTTGGCCCTGCTTGCACTCACTGATGGCAGATAATCTAGATTTCAGATGGGTTAGGTTTCTTTGGATTGGTTAGCTTCCAGTGGAAATGTATTATTTTAGGTGTTTTTTTTTAAAGAACTTACCGAGTTAAATGTTGCAAGTTTGTCTCTATTAAGACTTTTCCACCATTACAAAATGTAAAAGCAAGACGTTCTAACAACTTGGGTAGGGTAGAAAATACTTTCCAGATAAGCACGAGCTTTGTCCTCTACCAAGATCTATTTGGAAAGTCCATGATCAAGACTGTTTCCAGTGAGAAAGAGCCAGATTCTAGCTGATTTCCCTGCCTGTGTCAAAGTGTGCTGTTATTTGCCCCCAAACTTTGATGACTCTTTGTGTGTGTGCGCATGTGTGTGCGTGTGTGTGGGGAATATATAGTGAATGTGACTTGGCTACTGTTGTCTCTTATTCAAATCTAAATGTTTAATTCAATGCATAGAATGCTGTCTCTAATGTGACCCTCGCTCTTTATTAGATTCTCTTATTAACCTGCTCCTATGAGACTATCTTATTTCTTGCAGATGAATGATGCTATGGGATTTGAATTGCCCTGGGTGTATTTTGTCAGTCTCGTCATCTTTGGGTCATTTTTCGTACTAAATCTTGTACTTGGTGTATTGAGCGGGTAAGCTACACCTCTTTCATCTTGAAAGCAGAGTCCTAAGGATGGTTGCCAAGACCACACAGGTTTTGCTAGATGGGGGTGGCCGGGTAGGTGCCAAACACATTCTGTGTCCTCTGAGATGCTTTCTCTTCTGCTGAGTCTTCCCAAACCAGGATGCTTCCTGGAACCTCACCAGCCTTTATGAAAGAAAACTATGGAATGGTTATTGACCAGAAATTAATCAGCATTGTTGCTTGGGATTTAAATAGATTCCATTGCCTGCCCTTTGTCTGTCCTAAAATGAGATACACTTATAATTGCTTTATTGGTCTGGATCCAAATATGCAGATTAATTGGTATAAAACAGTAGCTAAATGAACTGGTCCTGGCTGACTTTTGGTGGGCCATATTTGTAGATTTCAGCAGCACAACTTGTCCTTACCTGAAAACACAAGATAGAGCGAGTCTTCACTCAAAGCCCTGAGTGGTCTGGTCTGGCAGCTCTTCCTGGGGCTCCGCTCTTTAGTAAATGGATAACTGATAACTGATCTCCTTACATTTTACAGGTAAATGATGCAATAGGATGGGAATGGCCATGGGTGTATTTTGTTAGTCTGATCATCCTTGGCTCATTTTTCGTCCTTAACCTGGTTCTTGGTGTCCTTAGTGGGTAAGCAGTCAGATCCATGTTGCACACTCTGCTGGTGCCACGTGTGGGGCAGCTCTACATGTCCCCCCAGCTGCTCCCTGCAGCTTCTCTGCATGTGTGTGGACTCTGACGTGCCTTCTGTGTGTTGCTTTTGGATTGAACTGTGATTCTCTCTGCCTGTATCTTGTCTGTGAGGTTCTGTGTTTCTGATGCTTGCCAAACATTATTAATTTAATGAAAACAGTTCCCTGAAGCCAGGTGCATTAGTACGTCCATGTGCAGACGTGGATTGCAAGTGAGTAAAAGGAGTCCCAGCCTTGGTCTCCCCCAGGAAAGGCCCTTTGTCTTTCGTGGCTTTATTCCCACTTAGTACATAACCTGGCATTTTTGAGTCACCCATGGTGTGGCTTGAATATTTCCAGGGTGTTTCAGATTTTATTGAGTAGGAGGAATAAACCTAGATTCGCACATAAACCCTAAACAATTTCAAAAATCTTACATCCTTCAAGTCATTTATTTGCTTGGTTGTCTGCTACTGTCACTATGAGAACTATCCCTCTAATTCATGATTGGTCTTAACTTGTGGAATCTTTAATGCAGAGGAATGACCAGCTTTTACAAATACACTTCCTATGGGGCTTATAGTCCCTACCACTCGGTCACCATTTTTGAAATTTCAGTTTGCTGCCCCCACTTAATGGATGACTTCCCATGGAGAGGAGTCTCTGTAGAGAGTGGAGGCTGGCTCTGGAAGGGGATCCTGGTATTCCTGGGCTCTGCCCTGCCCATACTTGGAGATGCTGTCCGAAGCCCCTCGGGTGACTCTGTATCCTCCCCACCCGCAGACACCCAGAAAGGGGAACTGCTGCTGGGGGCCGGGGGTGCCCATCTCCCTCCGGAAGAGCCTTTGTTACCCACTGCACTCACACATCCTCAGGAAATACTTGAGGTGGTACACTTGATCCCACGTGAGTGTATCCTCACCTGTTTTATCTTCTTCTTCCCAAGCCTGTGTCTCGGGTGGGGGGCGGGGGGTGTGATGCCTTTGTGGAATGCTGAGTCCCTGAGGAATCCTGTGTTGCATCTCTCTGAACACTGCCTTTTCCAGAGCAGGGCTCACAGCTTGTCCTTCACCTCTGCTTCCTTTCCTCATCTACCCTCTAAACTGCCCTGCCTGTCTTCAGGGGATAATATATGTGGTCAGTTTTACACCATGGATGCACACTGTGGCAGGAGGACCCCCTCAAGAGACGGCCCGGTGAGGGGAGTGGGGACTGGGTCGGGTTGAGGGTATGACAGCATCATCCACTCCCAGCAAAGCTTCCTTCTGTCTACCGATGAATGGCCCTGTAAGCCCTTGTTTTAAAGTTTGAACACTTTAAAAGTGCTTTCATCCTGATGAGTCTCTGTGGACTCAGGTTAGCATTGGGCTTAGAAGGGTGGAATTTATCCCTGGAGAAACAGCACAGCTCTGGTTTTGCGTCAGGAACAGTCCACACAGGGTTAACAGCAACTCCGTGCTGCAGTCCTTGGCGCCCCACGTCTCCCAAGTTCAACCAAACTGACTGAGGCCATGGAAACGACTAATTTTAACAGTGCCAGTGACATGCCTTATCTCTGAGCTTCCCGGAGCAGGAGCCATCGCCCAGCTGTGATGAAGCAGCTCAAAACGGGGCGGGGGGGGGGGGGGGGCGGGGAGGAAAAGATGAGAGGAGGGGCTCCTTATTATAATGGTGGGCATTAAATGTTGACCCCTATGGAGGATAAAAACAGTACATGCTCATGGAACAACCAGGTTACTGGGATATATTCTAGGGAAAACAATAAGTAATTTTAAAACATTTTTGTATCGAAGCAAAACTACATCCCTTCTGAAGGAGAATGCAATGGCATGTGAATTTTTAAAATCCAAGACTGCCCAGTGATTTCCACAGTCCCTTCCTGCTGTTCCCCAGCTCCTAAGGGCCACACGCTGAGGGGTCTCCAGCATGAGGCCACTCTGGAAGGTAGTGTGGAGAGGTACTCGGTGTAAAGTGAGAACCGAGGCTGCAGGGCAGAGCCTTTAGCCATGCTCGCGAGTTTGCCTAGCATTTCCTGCTGAGCCAGAGGGTAGGCAAGCCAGGTGTCTAAGACACAGAGGCTCTGGGCTCAGGCTTCCGTTGTCTGGTGGGCAGACTGTCGTCAAGCAGCGCAGGATGGCAGAGCTGGAGCAGGGGTGTAGACCAAGGGGCTGTGAAGACTGCATGTCTGTGAACTGGCTCTTGAAAGGCGATAAGGCGTCTGCAGGGGAAGACCGATGATGACGGACATGCTCCCACCTCCCCAACAATTCCCCACTCCTCTGCCCAGCGACTCCCCCTTGACTGGTCCCCAAAGCAACAAAATCAAAAATCAAAAAATCAAAAAATCAAAAGAAGTCATTCGTATGCATTTTCTTGTGAAATTTTTTAAAATTTGCTTCAACCTTAGAGTTCTTCACAATTTTTTTTTTTTTTTTAGGAAACACTAATGGGATCACAAAACCAAAGGGATGTAAATATTAAAAGCAAGATGACTTCCATTGCATAGCCCCTTAGGGACCACCAGACCAGCACACATGTAATCCTTAAAGCACTGAATTAAAAGCCTCCCGTTTTAGAAACTTAAGACCATGCTATTGCCTTCTGGTGAAGGATCACTAAATGATGCTTGTGTGTCTTTAAGTCTGTTAACTACTTGGAAATACTTGTTTCTGCTACTTGGCTTTTTCTTTTTTCATGTGGCCATGCCATCCTATTGTGTTCGTGAACTGA
Source organism: Felis catus (assembly GCF_018350175.1). Classification (NCBI taxonomy): domain Eukaryota; kingdom Metazoa; phylum Chordata; class Mammalia; order Carnivora; family Felidae; genus Felis; species Felis catus. The sequence goes on from NC_058369.1 coordinate 22,153,852, forward strand.
TTTTAATCTGCACACCCGATCTGGTGTTGGTACATTTGTAAAGCATTCTAAGCTTTGGAAAAATCTTTGGTTTTACAACAGCTCCTTTTCTCAAGGTGAGTATGAAGTTTATGAACTGTACACCCTGTGTAACCAAGCGTGAACACAGATGAAGACTTTGCTCTCTGATGATAGTGTTCTATGGGGGGTTGGGGCAGGGGAGCCAGGAATGTCTCTAGCTCATGTTGCAATTTTGCATGAAGTTGTCACTGCAGAGATGGTCCATTATGACCAGGGATTGGAAAGAATGTCTCATGTAAGTCTATAAGTCAGGCAGATTATGTCTCTTCTCATGATGGTTTTGTTTGTTTGTTTGTTTGTTTGTTTTAGAAGATTGGTGATTTTTTTTTTTACTTTTAAAATTGTTCATTTAACTTCTTGTCCTTTTTGAGGTTTTTGTCAGTAAACAGGCAAAATAAGAGGACTGTTGGTGTTCCAGTGCTTTGTTTCTTTAGAATCCCTGCCAGATTCTCAGGGGGAAGAATGGTGGTCCCGGGCTGTGGGTTCACCTCTTCCCCTGCAAGACCCACCTGATGCCAGGGATACCTGTGGTACGGCCTCCAAGGTGTGGTTCAGGCCCCCAAGAACAGATTGGTAGATGAGAAGACCTGGGTTCTGGTCCTGCCATTGTCACACACCAACTCTGGGGACTTTACTTGTAATCCTGAGCTTCCATCTCTTCGTGCCTCAAATACGGATGGTCCCATCCTGCAGCTTTCCCTATAGGGTGACTGGTTTTATATCTGGTAATGAATGTGGAAGTTAAGGATTTTACTCATTGAATGTGTCTTCATCCTAAATCCATGGACCTAAATCCTAGTCCCCTTTCTGGGTGAAGCGGGAATAGACACAGGGGCTCTTTGGAAATTAAAGTGTACCATTTTCTGGATTTCCCATAAAGTGACCAAGAGAAATGAGGTTTGTATACACATTAATTCTGTATTCTGCGCCCCCTCAAACGGAAACCTTGGAGGTTCTTTGTCAGCTAATTTTGCAGTTCCAAATGGTTGTGACTCAAGTTCTCTCTGACAGTGATTTTTTTTTTCACAAATTTGGGGGCATGGTATTTCTGTAGCATCGTAGTTAATCAGACTGGCTTTAGAGTTAGATAGCCAAGACTTGATTCTTTGCTCTACCTTTTACCAACTGTGAGATTTGGGGCAAATTACTTATCTATTTGAGCCTCACTTTCCTGGTCTGTGCAATGGAGTTAATAATACCAACCACATTTTGTTGCTCGAGGATTCAGTGAGCTAGAGCGTAGCATACTTGCTCTTTGTTACTGTGGTGTCTTGAGTGAGAGTATATAAAATGTGATTTGATGCAAGAAAAATCTAATCAACCCAGCCCTTTTAAACTAATAATAATTGACCAAGATTGGCTTGCTTCAGTGGAAAGTCAAAGTTCTAGAATATTTTTAAGTGTTTTATTGCATACACACGTGTATATATAATGACATAAGCCAGTGATTACTGAAGGATATTATTACATAAACCACCTCCTGGGTCTGCTTTAAGGAACAGATTAAAATCATTTTTAACTCGTCTATGAATTCAAAGCTTTGGTTTTGTCAACATCTTAGGGAAAATATTTGAAACACTTTCTTAAACAGGCTTTGTCTGTTAGAATATTCTTTGTAAATTAGGTTTTGTGACCTAAGATTGAATGTAAACCCAGCCCACATCTGTACATTCAAAGTCCTTTATCTCTAAATTAATCTGTGTTCTTTGTGTCCCAATAAGTTTCAGTTTACCAGATCACAGGTATCTTTTTAAATCACTCATCCAATTTTATATTACTAGAGGCCTGTTTATCTTAACTTCAGAAGTTTTGAGGGAATATGGATGAGGATGAGGTGAAACATTGTAGAAAAGCAACGGCCATTTTCTTTCTTATAAATTAAATATAATATATTGTCAAATTGGTTTCCATACAACACCCAGTGCTCATCCCAATAGGTGCCCTCTTCACTGCCCATCACCCACTTTCCCCTCTCCGTTTTCTTTTTTTTTTTTTAAATATATGAAATTTATTGTCAAATTGGTTTCCATACAACACCCAGTGCTCATCCCAACAGGTGCCCTCCTCAATATCCATCACCCACCCTCCCCTCCCTCCCACCCCTCATCAGCCCTCAGTTAGTTCTCAGGTTTTTTTTTAAATTTTTTTTAATGTTTATTTATTTTTGAGACAGAGAGAGACACAACATGAATGGGGAAGGGGCAGAGAGAGAGGGAGACAAAGAATCGGAAGCAGGCTCCAGGCTCTGAGCCATCACCCCAGAGCCTGACGCGGGGCTCGAACTCGCAGACCGTGAGATCGTGACCTGAGCTGAAGTCGAACGCCCAACCGACTGAGCCACCCAGGCGCCCCTGTTCTCAGTTTTTAAGAGTCTCTTATGCTTTGGCTCTCTCCCACTCTAACCTCTTTTTTTTTTTTTCCTTCCCCTCCCCCATGGTCTTCTGTTAAGTTTCTCAGGATCCACAGACGAGTGAACACATATGGTATCTGTCTTTCTCTGTATGGCTTATTTCACTTAGCATAACACTCTCCAGTTCCATCCACGTTGCAACAAAGGGCCATATTTCATTCTTTCTCATTGCCACGTAGTACTCCATTGTGTATATAAACCACAATTTCTTTATCCATTCACCAGTTGATGGACATTTAGGCTCTTTCCATAATTTGGCTATTGTTGAGAGTGCTGCTATAAACATTTCCCCTCTCCATTTTTAAACCAATAGATCATTCTGAGTTTTACCATTGAGGTCTTTCCATCCCATTCTAGTTCCATCGAATCGCAGGGTCTACACAAAGACTCAGGCATGGCTATTTTACTAAGAAATAGCAGTATAAAGAGAATGGAGAGGGAGAGGTAGTGGTAGTGGTGAAGTATGAACTGTGTTATATCAAGATTTTACGGAATAGGATCAGGTTTGGGGCACCATCATTTGCACCCTAGTCCATTTGAATTCATACTGTCATGAGCCATGGTAGGTCAGAGATTGCCTCTGATTTCCTCCCCTTGAATGTTGGCTCAGGAGACAAAACATAGCAGGGAGATGATAGTTGTATCACTTGTGAATATTTTCTAAGTGGAGACATAACCTCTTGGAATAGGCATAAATATATAAATTATTCATGACTGGGATTAGATTTTGCTCTCATTCAACACTTCACCAGCATCTGCTGATTGAAAATGAACACTAGAATTTCTTCTATACATACTCCTCTGGTATACTCAGAAGAGTAGTTGGGTTGCTTATAGCCTTGAAGGGGTGTTGTTAGGTAATGGGATAACTGGGTTGCCAGTATGATTGGGTGCCACTATATCACAGACCCAAGTTGTACTGAGTTAAAGGATTAATTTCATATCTTGACTGGCAGACTGAGAAGGCACATAGAAGTCTAATCTAGAAATGAAAAAGAGGGTACAGGGTTTTCGGTAGATCATACGATTTAAAAAAAAATAGGTTTTTCTTTGTGTAATTAGTGATGATGAGGATCACACTGCCAGAACTCCAGACAGAGGCATCTTTAATGATCACTTGTAGCAAAATAATGCTCACATAATTTAGCTGGGTTTGTCTTTGGTTTGAGTAGGCTAATATGTGAAAGATGTGTCCACACAGTTGGAGGATGTTTCTTTTCTTGAACATGGAAGTAACCTGAGTGAGGTCAAAGGTTGAGGGAAAGATCCATGGCTCTTTAGTAACTTCACCTGGTTTGGCTTTGGTAGAACAAGGGATTAAACCCCACTTTGGCTTTGAATGGAAGAATGCTAAATTTCCTTTTACTGATGAAGAACCAAGCTCAACATTAATATATACGTTTCAACACTGAACTTTCTTGTTGCAGAGTTAAAAGGCTGTCGGGGGTAGCTGGCAGCAGCATCCTGGTGCTGTTGGTACCATGGTACCTGAAGTGCACAGGCTGGTAGCCACACCTGACATTAACAAGTGAGTGGTAACCTCTCTGGCGCTGGCTTGCAGCTACTGTTTCCATAGAAATGGCTGTTGGGATCGGTGGAAACGAGGTAAGTGAAAGTTTTCGCTGATCCTTGTTTCCATCAAGCTGACGTCTGTTTCCCTGGCAACAGCGGTGGACAGCAGCCAGGCACTAGCAACAGATTCAGTAGAGCTCTCTCGCTTGTCAGCTGTGGCTATCATCTGTTCCTGAGTTCCTTTTTTCATAAGGCATAGCAAAGGCCTCTGAGGACCAGGGGGGCACCTCTGGCCATGTGTGCCCTCCTGGGCACCCATTTTGCCGTTGGAGAGCTCTGTGTGAAGCAGCAGCTGTTCCCGCCGCTGTCTTCCCTCCACCACCCTCTGGGTGGTTGATGTACAGCCCAGGAGAAGGGGAGATGTAGTTGCAGGCATCGGTGTTGCAGGGCAGGGCTATTTAGTCTGTTGATTCCAAGTCCTGGGGGGAGAGAATTCATTACAGTACTTTCGTACACAGACCCAGCTCTTCATAAACTTGCTGGTAACTTAATGGTCAAAATTAAAGCCATAATTTTCCTGTGCTCCCCTTTCGATTGGAGGCATTAATAATTGCTATCCCTTTTACAATGAGAAGGATGTTTATGAATTTAATCATTTGACTTCTTGGGAGAAACATATTGATGATTGCTCCTAAGAAGCTACCGTCAACCTTATGTCTTTTTTTTTTTTTCTTTTCATTCCGTGTCATATTCTTGGGCAGGCTGGTAAAACTGCTTACAGAGATCAAGTGTTGGTAGAGCTGGGCAGCTCAGCATGCAAAGACCAGTATGTTCATAGTACAGGGAGCTCTTCTTTATTAAAGTTCAGCTGTTGTTCCTTTCTTGGAGTTTCATTTTAATATTTCAGCAGATGTATCCTGCCTCACGAGTCCGCTTTCCCAGGTCCCACAAAGTGGAGGGGAGCAGTGATTATTGCCCTGGCGTGGGAGATGAGAGCACGTGGGTAGAGGGATGGAGCGAGTTATTGAGCAGTGTCTGGTTTTAAACCCTTAAAGGTGTCATTAAAAAGTTTTCCCTCTGAAACAAAACAAGACTGATATTCAGAGCTGTATCTCTGAGAATCAAATGAAGATATGGGTCCACAGTGTTATAAGAATTTAGACTGTCTAGAAGAGCACAGAAAAATTGTGGGTTTCCTGTCTCTGGAGGGCTTTCTGAATGACTGTGTGCCTCACCAGTCTGGACTAGGAAAATATGCCTGGAGGCAGTATTGAGGGCTGACCCTGTACTGCTTGGTTGGGTTCAACATAACAGACTAATAAGAAGCAGAAAATCCTGCTAGATACTTTTCTTCTCTTTCTGAGATTTGTTAAGAAAAAAAAATGACTTATTTAATGCATACCTCTGGTAGGAGATACATTTGCCAAGTACCTACTAGGCACTGGGTTTCTAACAATGAGACAAAGCAGAGTTTTTGTCTTTATGAAGCTTCTTTTATCTAATGGAGGAGACAAAGATTATAGTTATAAACTTCTGTAAATTCTTTGAAAGAAAGGTAGATAGTGCTGTGAGTATTGAAAGGGCAGAGCTGACATCTAGGGGCTGAGGCAGAGAAGAATGAATGAGTCGCCATCATATCCAGGCAAGATGGGGAAGGAGGCTGAGGGAGGGCATTCCAGACAAAGGAAAAGTTATGCAAGGCCCTGCAGTAGGAAGGAGCAGAGGATGTTGGAGTAACTGAGCAAACCAGGGTGGCAGGCACCCAGGGAACAGGGAGAGGAGGGTGGAAAAAAGAAGACTGATCAGCAAGACCCAGATCAGTAAATGTCGTTCTAGGTCATGTCACAGATTTTGGTCATTAGCTGAAGGGTAAAGGAACCATTGATGAATTTTAAGCAGGATGTATGTGACTATATGGGTTTTATGAAAATTATTCTGTGTTATGATGTCTTCACCTTACCTTCAAATGTGTCAAAAAAATAAGATGACTTTGTGAATGGGTAGAAGGATGATAAAGTGATAGGCGATAGGTGATAGAGAAAATGTAGGAAATGTTAATTGTGAAATTTAGGTGGTAGGCATACGGATGTTCCCTGCATAATTCTTTCTATTTCTATGAAAATTTGAAAATTTTTGTGACAAAATGGAAAAATTTGCATAGAGAAATCACTCTGGCTGCCACAGTATGAATGGATATGAGGAGACCAATTTCAGACTGTTAAAATCTGCTTCCAGCCACAACATAGTAACAGTTCCAGAGTGGACCTTTTACCATAAACGGCTGTAAAACTGGCCAAGATATATGAAGCAGTTTTTTTCCCCCAGACAATAGAAATAGGCAGCACAGGCTTAGGATCCCTAAGAGAAGGGAAACACATGAAGTAAAGCCCCACAATTGTCCTGGCCTTCTGCCTGGAGACACTTTCAGAATTGTGGCACGGAGAGGCAGAGCCCAGCAGAGAACAGCAGTCTATTTGCTAAAGAGGCAAAGAGCAGAGACAGCTGGAGTTTTCAGAGCAGAGTACTGGAGAGGGGTGCAGAGAAGGGGCTCCAGAAATCTAACCAGGGATTCTCTTAAATCCTTGATTATAAACTAAGCTGCTGTGTGCCAGGCGAGACTATCGAGGCATGGTGGAGAACAGCTGTTTAGAAAGCTGTGTGTGAGCTGCTGGAAACCTCCGATGCTGGGAAACAGAGTTCTGACCAGTTGGACGGGACTGACTTTGATGAATACATTGGACATTCAGTTGAGACTTCAGATAAGCTAGGCCTTGAAAGGGGGGCTACTTAACTACTACAGTAAGAGCTGCTCTAGACCTGCCTTAACAGAGCTTAAAAACAAGCCTCAAAAGGTTCAGGTTAAGTGGCCAATTAATTAAATGCCTGCCAAAACAAAAGTCAACACCTATTACAGGAAGACACCAAAATCCAGATGTTTTCCCAAATGTTTCTCCACATCATTAACGATCACAGGATATGAAAAGATGCAGGAAAACATCCATAATCAAGGGGGGCGGGGAGTCAGTGGAAACAAATTGAGAGATGACAGCAGTGCTGCAGTTAGGAGTCAAAGACTTTGAAATTGCTACTATAAACCTGTGTAAAGAATGGAAGGAAAGGATGGATATATTAAAGAAACAGATGGCAAATCTTAGCAGAGAAATCGAGGCAATACAATATCTGGAGTAAATAGCAGATGGAACACTGGAAGAGAAAAAAGATCAATGAAGTCTTAGGACAATAATAATCTGATATATGTGGAACTTGAGTCCCAGAAGTAAAGGAGAGATTGGAGAGGAAAACAATTTTTAAAGAAACAATGGCTGAAATGTTGCAATTTTTTTTGAAAACTATAAATTCGAAGTCCAGGATGCTTTATTAACCCTAGGCAGTAGAAACATGAGGAGAAGCACATCTAGACACATCAAATTCAAAATGCTGAGAATAAAAACTAGAGTATTTGAAAAGAAGCCAGAAAGGAAAGGCAATTATATGCAGGGGGATAGTAAGATCATACACTGATTTATTTTCAAAATTATGTAAGCCATAGAACAATGGAATGGCATCTTGCAAGAGCTGAAAGAAAAAAAAAAACCAGAATTCTGTATTCAGCAAAACATTCTTCAAAAAGGTTAAGATGAATTAAAGAAATCTTCAGAGAGGACTGGTCACTAGCAAATCTGTACTACAGGAAGTGTTAAAGGAAGTTCCTCAGGCTAAAGAAAATAATACCAGATTAAAAATATATATACATAAAAAAAAGGAATACCAAAAATGGTAAACATGAATAGAGAATTTTCCTCATTTCTAAATTTCTTTAAAAGATGATGAAAATAATAACAGTTCTATGGGGACTATAATTGTAAAAAAAAAAAAAAACAAAACCCTATATGACAACAATAGCACAAAAGATAGAATTAAATGGAACTTTACTATTGTAATGTTCTTACATTATATGTGAAGCAATATACTATAAATTCATGCTGGACTGTAGTAAGTTAAGGATGCATATGTGAATCTCTAGAGCAATGGTTTAAAAAATAAAGTGTTATCTTAAAAGCCAGAAGAAGAGATAAAATGGAATCATCAAAAGTAGTCATATTTAGGTATTCAAAATAAGGCAGGAAAGGAACAAAGAACACATGGGATGAACAAAAAACCAATAGCAAGATGGTAGACATAAATCCAGCCACATCAGTAATTGCATTGAATGCAAATGGACACATTTTAATTAAAAGACAAATTGTTAGACTGCATAAAAATGCAAGATGCTATAAATTTAAAGACACAGATTAAAAACAAAAAAAAATGTGGTAACTATATTAATACCACATAAAAGGAATGTCAATAAAAGGAGTAGTTCCAGAGATAGAGGTGTCTCATAAAGGGATCAATTCATCAAGAAGACATGATGATTCCAAATGTGTTGCCACCTAATAAGCTTTAAAATACATGAAGGAAAAGCTGTAAAAATTAAGTGGAGAAACTGATAAAACCACAAACATCGATGAAAGTTCTTATAATCCCCTTTTGATAATTGATAGAGCAAGGAGATCAAAAACACTAAAAATAGATAATATCTAAACACTATCAACCAAATTGAGATAATTGATAATTACAGAACACTATATCCGGTAACTACAGAATACACATTCTGTTCAAAAGCACAGGGGACATTAACCAAGGTAGACCACATATGGGCAGTAAAAGTATCACTCAATCTCACAAGATTGAAATCTTAGAAGTGTGTTTTTTTCTAACAGCAATAAATGTGAAGTAGAAGTCAATCACAAGCTGTCTAGACGGTTCTCCAAATATTTGGAAATTAAATAACTCTAACTTACAATTCAAGGAGAAGTATTACAATAAATATTATAAAATATTTTAACCTAAATAACGAAAATACAACATGCCAGAATTTACCTTGTCCACCTAAAGGAGTGCTAGGAGGGAAAGTTATAGCTTCAAACCTTATATTACTAAAGAAGAAAGGTTTAAATTCAATGAGCTACATTATTATCTAGAAAAAGAAGAGCAAAAATTTGTCCAACTTAAGTGGAAAATAAATAATAACAGAAGTCAATAAAATAGGAAACACAATACACAATGGAATACTACTTGGCAATGAGAAAGAATGAAATATGGCCTTTTGTAGCCATGGAACTGGAGAGTGTTATGCTAAGTGAAATAAGTCATACAGAGAAAGACAGATACCATATGTTTTCACTCTTATGTGGATCCTAAGAAACTTAAAAGAAGACCATGGGGGAGAGGAAGGGAAAAACAAAAAAAGAGAGGGAGGGAGCCAAATCACAAGAGACTCTTAAAAACTGAGAATAAACTGAGGGTTCATGGGGGGGTGGGAGGGAGGGGAAAGTGGGTGGTGGGCATTGAGGAGGGCACCTGTTGGGATGAGCACTGGGTGTTGTATGGAAACCATTTGACAATAAATTTCATATTAAAACATTAATTTAAAAAAACAAAGACAGGGGCGCCTGGGTGGCTCAGTCGGTTAAGCATCCGACTTCGGCTCAGGTCATGATCGCGTGGTTTGTGAGTTCGAGCCCCGCGTCGGGCTCTGTGCTGACGGCTCGGAGCCTGGAGCCTGCTTCCGATTCTGTGTCTCCCTCTCTCTCTTCCCCTCCCCTGCTCACACTCTGTCTCTCTCTCTCTCCTTCAAAAATAAACAAACATTAAAAAAAAATTAAAAAAAAAAAACAAAGACAAAAGTGGACTCTCTGAAAAGCTTACTAAAATCAATAAATCCCTAGCAAAGCTAATCAAAACAGAAAAAGCAAATTATAAATTATCAGTATTAGAAATAAAAGAGGGACATCAACACAGACATTAAAACAATAGCAAGAGAATAGGGTAAAACATAGGAGAAATGGGCACATTCTTTGAAAAACATAGCTTATCAGAACTGATTTAAAATAAAAAATGAAGGAGCCCTATATTTGCTTTTTAAATGGAATTCAAAATCACAAACCTTCTCTCTCAAAGATAACTAGAGGACTTGATCCCAAAAGTGAATTTTGTTAAACAACTTACAAAGAAATAATGCTACTCCTAGGAAAAACTTTTGTAGATAACTGATTGAGTGAACATTTTCCAAATCATTTTATGAGGCCAGAATAACCTCAGTACCAAAACTAAAGAGACCTAATAATAACATCTTTCACTAATAGGACATAAACATTCTCAAATATTAGCGAATTTAATCTAGCAATAGGAAAGGAACAATACTTCAAGACCAAGTGGGGTTTATACGAAAAATACAAAGTTGGTTCACTGTTGGAAACAATGTAATTTAACATATGAACCAAATGAAGGAGAAAAATTACATGATAATCTCAGTAAATATAGAAAATGACACTGACAGTGTTCTATAACCATAATAAAAACTGGGCAAACTGGGAATATATGTTAACTTCCTCAATCTGAAAAAGAAGGTCATCTACAAAAAAACTAAAACTAAAACCTCACAAAACTATATCTTTAATGGTGAAAGACTGAATGCTTTTTTCCCTAAGATTAGAAACAAGGTAATCATTCCTCTCTTACTGCTTTTATTCAACATTGTACTGGAAGTACTGGCTAGTGCATTAAGGCAAGAAAAAGAAAAGGCAGAATGATTAGAAAGCAAAAACTCATTTCTATTCACAAAGTGACCAAAAACCTGTTAGAATTAATAAGTGAATGTAGCAAGGTCACAGGATACAAGGTCAGTATACAAAAATTAATTTTATTCCTGTATAGAAGCTGCAAGCATGTGGAAACTGAAATTTGAGAACATATTTATAATAGCATCAACAAATTAGAATACTTAGGAATAAAAATAATGAAAGATATGGAAGATCCATACACTGAAGATTACAAAACACTGATTAATAAAATTAAAACTGGTCTAAATAAATGACGATGTCTTATCATTGATTGGAAGACACAATATTGTTAATATGTCCATTTTCCTCCAATTTTCTGTGTATTCAATGGCATCTCATTCATAAAAATTAATAGTTTTCTTTTTAGAAACTGACAAGCTGATTCCAAAATTCACATATAATTGCAGATTACCAAATAATAACCAAAACAATCTTGACAAAGAACAAAGTTGAAGGACTTACACTGCCTGGTTTTAAGACTTACCAAAATGCAAAGTAAATACAGTGTCATTTTGGTATAAAGATAGATATGTAAAATAATTGAATGGAATAGAAAATCCAGAAATATATAGGGTCAATTGGTTTTTTACAAAGGTGCTAAATAATGCAGTGGAGAAAAGATGATTTTTTAAGTTAAAAAAAAAAAAAGACACCATGACCCTTAGGTCACACCAGACACAAACACTGACTTGAAATGGACCATAGATCTAATTAAACAGCTAAAAATATAAATTTTCAGATGATTTTTTGTCTTAAGAAACAAGAAATTGAGAAAGTTTCCACACACTGGGGGAAATATTTTCTCTCTGGATGGGTAGATAGATAGATAGATAGATAATCTGAAAGAGCTGTAGCTAGAATATGCAAAGAACTCTTAACTGCTACAAATATAACCCAATTAAAGATTGGCAAAAGACTTGAACAAATACTTTGTAAAAGAATATACAAAAACAGCCAATGTGCATGTAAAGATTTCAATATCATCAGCCACCTGGGAAGTGCAAGCTAAACTGCAATGAAATACCACTACATATGTAGTTGAATAGCTAAAATAAAAAAGACAATACCAAGTGTTGACAAGAGTATGGAGCATCGTATGTACTCATACATTGTTCATAGAAACATAAAATGGTACAACTACTTTGCAAAAGTTTGTCAGTTTCTCATAAAGTTAAAACAAAAACTTAACTGCATTGACCCAGCTGTCCCATCTGTACAGGTAAAGACCCAAAAGAAATGAAAACCTCTGCCCACAAAATGACTTGTCTGTGAACATTCTTAGAGCTTGGCTCCTAGGAGTTCCAAACTGGAAAAACCCAACTCAACAGGCAAATACACAAATTATGGTGTAATCAGAAATTGGCATACTATTCAGTGGGACAAAGGAGTGGAAATACTAATACGATGTTATTGATGAAGCTCAAAAACATTTTGCTGAGGGAAGAAAGCCAGATGCAAAAGAGAGCATATGGTACGATTCTATTTATATGAAGTTCTAGAATAAGCAAAATTAATCCATAATACAGAAATTAGATCACTGGTTTTCTGGAGTAGGAGGAAGGATGGTTGGCTAGGAGTGGGAATGAGATAACTGGGTGGTGGTATACACGTTCTGTGTCTTGATTGGGGTGTTTGTACAGTAGGTGTTAATGTTAGCTAAACCACAAACTTAAAACACGTGGATTTTTATTCATACCTTGTATTTTTATAAAATTGATTTAAAAATACCTTAGAGTAGAATTAAGAGATACTTTGTTTCTGAGGAAGATGCAGTAGCCAGCACCGGATTAACCCTCCTACCTGAAACAACAACAAAACTAAAAACAGAAAATATGTGAACACTGGACATCAGGCAGCGAAGGACAGGGACTGATCCCTGAGAAACAGGAAGGAAAGTGAATGAGCACCATGACTGCCCCAACTCACTGGCTTGAAAGAGTTTTGGGACCATGGCATGAGGAGGAGGGACCCAGGTGGAGCCCTGTGATTTCTCGCAGTTGAGAAGACAAAGCTAAGAGTCTGCAGAAACCACGGTGGCTAGAATATGCAGGACAGAGAATTGGAGAGGAGGACCTGCATAGAATGAGAACCCTGGAGATGAGCAGAAGGCCCCCCTCCACATGCAGCAGAGTTTACTTTTTAGTACCTGTCTGCCAGGAAACTACCTAAGACTAAAGGAAGAACACTGGATTGGATTACAAAGGATGATGTTCAGTGCTAACAGGGCCTGGAACACAGCCTGTTCCCACCAGCCAAATTGGAATAACTCATAATTCATGGGACATTGGGCAGAGTACTCAAAGGATTTGCCCAGTTAGTGAGGAGTAACTAGACCTAGATGGGGAAGGGCTCCAGACTAATCTAGTGAAACAGTAAAGCAAGACATGAAGGATCAGTGTGATCCAAGTAACTGTATCTCAGAACAAAGCACTAGAATATTTATAGGAATACAGAATATCTAACACCCAACAAGATAGAACTTACAATGGCTGGTGTTCAATCAAAGGTTACTAGGCATGCAAAGAAGCAGGAAAACATGACCTATAATAAGATTTAATCAATCAGTTGAAACCAACCCAGAACTCACACAGATGCTAGAATTAGCAAAAAGAACATTAAAAAGTCATTATAACTGTACTCCGTATGTTCAAAATGTTAAATAGAGACATGGAAGGTACAAAAATGTATAACATTAAAAAAAATCAAGATCCTAAGAATAAGTCTAATGAAAGATGTACAACGCCTCTTCTACACAAAACTTTACTGAAGGAAATAAAAGAAGACCTCAATAAATGGAGGGGTATATGATCATGGGTGGAAAAGCTCAAATTTATTAAGATGGCAAAAGACAGGTAGTATTAAGAGAAGTTTCTTTCCTTCATAAAGAGAAGAAAGGAAGAGAGGATGGGTCAGATGTAAGTTTTGTTTGATGGTGGGAAGCTGGGAATATTCTTGTGTAATTTCTAGTTTCTCTGAAGCAGAAAGCAGGTTCAACTGCTGATGGTAAGGGGATAGCTGGTAGAGTTGGATGTTTGAAGAGCATGGAGAAGACTCACATGAGTCATTGCGGGGAACTGAGAGAGAGTGATAGGTTGTGTTGAGGTCTTATGTGAAGCTGGTGATGAGGGACCTGCATTGATGTCAGCCTGTCCTACCCATCCCTTCTCCAGCTAGGGAAGAAAGAGGCATTCGAGCTCATCTAGAGAGAGTTTGCTATCTGTATATAGTAAAGAGATGGCAGAAAGTTTAGTTACTGTCAAGAACTTCACCGAATGGATCACTGATGGATCATGAAATCTAAGTTAGATTAGGAGGAAAGGAGAGGCGTAACAGATGGGGAGAAAATGGAAAGGTCAATGGATTGGGCATTTCAGAGAGGTAAAAAAAAAAAGTGCCTATCATGGGAGCAAGGAAGTCAGCTCTTAGGAGAGGAGGTTATGGTCAGAAAGCAGAAAGCAGGAACTTATGATGAAGTTAGGGATGATAAACATTTGAGGTGTGGCAGGGATTGGGTAGCTGAAGCAGCATGGAGGAGATGGCCTTTGGAGATTAATATGTCAAGGAATTGCAAAGCTAGGGGTTGGCAGGGTCAACCAAGGGCTACCGGAGTCCCCCAGGAGGATGGTAGAATGGAGAGGAAGGCTGGCAGCCAGGAGCCAAAGTCTTCAGGAGGTTGGCCAAAGACAACCCTAAGGAAGGGGAGAAGGCCACGTGCCCACCGGTACTGTCCCTGAAGAGATGGGATTTTTTGTGTAATTGACTTTTACAGCAGAATGAAGAAGTATTGGTCTAAATGTTAAGAGGAACAGAAAAGCAAGCGACTCCACCTTGAGGAGGGATCTGGAAGGACTGCAAGGGAAGCAAAACAGAAAGCTCAAGGGTGACCCAGGTTTCTATCTAAACAAGGAGGACAGTGTCCCTTTGAAAAGGTGGGGGGCATAAGAGCAGGAATTCCAGAGGGCACAGGGAAGGCTTGAAGAGGGAGGGAAGGCCAAGTTAGTGGCAAGGAGGTTCAGAGGAATGTGGGAACAACTGTGCACTGGGCGATAGGGATAAGGTGTTGGACATGTGCTTCCCTCTTTGGGCAGGCATTTGCTGGTCATCAGCAGAGGGAGCAGAGGCTTGGTGGTGAGGTCTCCTGATGGGGGAGGGTTCTCAGTCTGGGGCAATATCAGCCCTTGTGGTTTGGGCTCACCCAGCCTGAGGTGAGCGCCAGAAGCTTCGGTCTCTCCAGAGAGCAAACGGGGTGCTGGTCATTCCAGCAGTGTGGACAGTCCAGCTGAGGGTCGAGGACTCAGTGCTGCCCAGCTGCAGTGGCTCCTTGGCCAAGGAGATGACCAGTCACTGTGGTTACTGCTTCCCACAGGTCATCATAGTGGGCAGAGCACAGGTGCATGGACCTGGCTGTCATCCTGGTTACATGCTTCTTGCAGATGTGATATTCACCAGTGGGCTTCTCTTCTCCATGTTGGGGTTTTCTCACTCCTGAATCTGGATGGCCCCATCCATCTGTCACTTCTCTTGCAGAGCTGTCCTAAGAGCCAAGGAGAGAAATGGATGGGAAGAGACCTGTAAACTGAACACACCTTCCCAAACACGAGGTGTGCTCAGCATCAGCCAGATTGCAGCCTCCTTGAAGGAGACTGTTTCTGTGTGTTTGAAAAGCCTTCTTATTTGCACTCCGGACGCCCACTTGCCGGCTCCTCTCTCCAGGGCGCCGTAGCTTTTCAGGACCCGAGTGGCAATTGAAGTGATAACCTAATTTCTCTAAGTCTGATTATCAGAAGAGTCGGGTTTGGATTCAGGGATAAAATATTAATCTGTTCAGAACTAGATCATTCCCTTTAAATTCTGCTTTAAAATAAATCTTGGTCTAAGTTAAGTTCTCTGCTTGCACCTTTGGAGCCTCCAAGCATTTGCAGATTTTTGGCTTCTAAGTCTGGGAGGCTTTTGCTGTATCTGAAGGAGTCTTAATTCAGTGGGTGATGGCACTGTGCCTGCCAGGAGGTGTGCTGTTCCCAGAGCCTCACCTGACCTTGAATCCTATGCCATTCCTGATGAGCCGGCTTACAGAGACGTAACTGAGGAACTCCAGGGTCCAGCATGGAGGCCAACTGTATGCTTTTCCTGTCCCGCCATCAGTCATATGCATGTTAGCATCTGCTCTGTACCTAGCAGCGTGCCCTAGGCATATAATGGAGGGCTGGAACGTCAGAGAGGGCTCTCCCGGGGAAGCCAGGCTCAAGGTGGTCATTTGTAAGGAAAGACATTGAAGGAAGGACATTTGTAAGGATATAAAGAAAGAAGGGCATGTTCCAGATCCCGGCAAGTGGCGAGGAGAGCAGGGCCTGGTGCACACGTGTGTCCAGAGCTAGGGAGGCTGCCAGGGTGCTCTGTGCTGGCTCGCGTGCAGTGGGGCAGAAAATGGGTACGGAGCTGGGAAAGCCCAATGGGAGAGGCAGGGTTTTCTCTTTAACTGACGGGAGCTGTTGAGGTGTTTGAGAACAAGATGATGGAGTGGAGCCAGACCTGAAAGGCAAAGCTGGGGCCCTGCAAGGTGGCATGGAGTGAGGAGAGTCCTGGCTGGGGGGCTCTGACCGTGAGGTAGGTGTGAGGTGATGGGTGGGTGTGGTGGTGGAGATAAACAGGAAGGGCTTGATCAGAAGGCAGTTGTGGGGCCTCTGAGATGAGAAGGAGAGGTCTGTGGATTTGGTCGTCAACTCTGGGGTATGGATTGTGGGAGAGGGTTTTTCTTTATTCCTTGTAATTGTTCACTGAGCCACTAAAACAGGTGCCAAGCACTGTGGCTAGGTGCTTTATATAGTTTATTTCTTTTTTTAATGTTTATTTATTCTGAGAGAGAGAGAGTGAGCATGAGCAGGGGAGGGGATAGAGAGAGGGAGAGAGAGAATCCCAAGCAGGCTCTGCACTGTTAGCACAGAGCCTGACACAGGGCTCAGACTCATGAACCATGAGATTATGACCTAAGCTGAAATCAAAAGCTGGACACTCAACTGACTGAGCCGCCCAGGCACCCGTATATAGTTAATTTCATTTAATCTTCTCTAGTACTTTAGTGACGTGCTCTTGCTTCGGGTTTACAGATGAAGAAAGCAGGGCTCAGAGAGGTCTTACCTTTCTGAAAGTCACACAGCTAGTAAGTAAGGGATTCCTGGTAAGCCAGGAATTAAGTCTCAAGCTTCTTGTCTCCAGAGCCCCAGCTGCTTTTCTCATCAGGTGGACCCTCTTTCTGTGCCAGGTGAGGAGGCACCGTGGGACCCTGTCTACCCAGGCTGGGTCTGTGCTGATATTTCCTGAGTGGCTGTATTCTTTATGTTCCGTCAGCATCTTTCTCCCCCCAGATTTATCACCCGAAGCAAAGTGGAAGAGTGGAAGACAGAGGCTTCAGAGACATTGGTTTCTTTTTCTTCTTAAAAGTGCTCGTGAACAAGTCTCATTGTAGCTCAAGTGGTCCTTTTGGATCCTTTACTGGGGATGGATCTCTCTGAATCCCCAAGTGTCCCTTGTAATATGCTGCTCATTCCCTTGCTCTCAACTAAGTGTGATGGTCCACAGAGGGCGCCTCCCGCCCATGCCGCCCTCCAGCAAGGAACCCCTCCTGGGAGGGAGAGGCTCGCTCTCCTTTGTGTGCTGCTCACCAGCCGGTTTGCCTTGGAGGTGGCCATGGGTGGGATGGGGCAGAAATTCCCACAGGCATTGCTTTGAGGACATCCCAACAGATGGGTTTGGTTCCAGCTTCTTCTCTGGGCCAGCGTTGCCTACCTGTGGTCAGACCCCACTGGCAGCAGGCGGGAACACAACGGCACTTCAGGCGGTAAAGCCAGGCCCGTAACACAGCAAACTGTGTTGGTGCCTAAGTAGGACATGCCCTGGGGTCGCTGCTACCTGCAAACGTGTTTATGTTTTAATGGTTCTGCCACCCTCCTGAGTCAGACTTCAGGAACACATTTTCCTTATTTTTCTTTAAAAACTGGAATCTGACAAGTCTAGCAAGAAGTTTCTCAAGTGACTTGTTAAGTGGCAGTATTTGAAGCCTGTCATGGAAGATAGGACGTCGGCTTGGCTCATCTGATTGGGAATGATGTATTTCATTCAGAGAAAGTGATAAGAGACGAGAGAACCCATGTTTTTGAAGAATGCCTCTTAAAACACGTTTTCTGCAAAACAGATTGAAACAAGAAATCTGTAACTTTCAGCATGCAACCTGCATGGGAAATTTTCTGCCGGAAGCACTAGAATGTCTTTGGTAGCCATGGAAACTAACTCTTCAAAGAGAAAGCAGTTCTTCTGTCCTCCAACAAGGAGATGCAGTGAAAAAAAGAAAGTGTATTTCATTCTAAGATGCCAGATACACTTTATTTCCCTGGAGGACTTTTTAAGACTTTACAGGACTCTGACTGTCTTCATTTCTATTTGTTTTTTAACGGGTACAATTTTAGGTGATAGAATGTTACATGGGCATTTGTGATCAGATACATCCAATGCAGAGCCCACAATCCATGTCTTTGACATGATGGTTGTTAATGTAAGACCTGAGTCTATAAAACTGTTTATTAAAATTTAGCCTCTTCATACTGAGCAGTGGCCAACGATTTTGACAAGGAATTGATATACAAGGATAAGAAAGACACGGCCCCTCCTTCACAGAGCTTATGGTCTAATGTGTAAAAGAAAATATTAACTAATAACTGCAGTGCTGTGAAATAAATTCTATACAAGTGAGCCTCTTATCCAGGAGACTCTAAGGACGTAAGAGAAATGTCCTTCCAGGCTGATCCAGCGAGTGGGTGAGCATCGGGAAGAGCAGTCAAGGTTAACATAGGGAACAGCACACACACAGCTGTAAGATCTCTGTGCCTCGGAGGAAAGGAGTGAATTTCAGGATGGCTGGAGCACAGAGTTTAAGGAACAGAGTTTAGAGAGGGCCAGGAGAGAGAAAAAGCCAGACAGATCATGCATTAGTTCATTCCCTCCCTGTCCCTGTCCCTTGTTCAGTGCCATATGTACCCAGTCCCCAAGGTTTGGTATGTGTAGGTCTGCTCAGCTGCTCTTCACAGCAGATAACCTTGTCATTAAAAGCTAAGGGGAAAAAAAAGTTAGGAAACCCCTGCTTTGAAAATGGTTCATCTTCTCAAATGATGGACATTTTCTATTTAAAGCATTTTCGTAGACTTTTATGTCAATAAAAGCAATCAAGAACATGAAAAGGGGAGCATTGGTTTGAGGGAAAATCTCTTAAGACACCCAAACCTTTGTGAACAGAAAAATTAGGAGGCACTGACACTCTTTACAGAGAGTCACCGTGGGGATTATTTTCAGGAACGAGTTCCCAAAGAATGGTCATAATGTGGTTTGATGGAAAAGTGATTGTTAAAATACTTTCCTCCAACATATTCTCTGTGTAAACAAAATTCCTCCATTTTCTCTTGTCCCTCTTATCAGCCTGTGGGTCCCCCGCTTCTTGGAGGCCTATGCCTCACTTGCCATTGAAGGACACGGTTGCAGGTTACATTCCCCCTGCCCCCGCCTTGCCCTGTGACCTCTGCAAAGGAACAGGTCTTAAGGATGGCATCCCAAAGCCCACCTCTGGCATTCTGGCCACTCCTCTCATGCAAAGAGAGCCTCCTTGGGCTAATGCCGGGCCTTTTGTGGTTGAGGGAAACTGGAACAAAGCCAAGGATTTTGATGAACTTTGAGCTGGAACCCCTGCCGCTCATTTAAATTTTTGTTATGGTGAGGCTCCATAGCTTAGGGGTTAGAGCGCTAGTCTTGTAAATTTTTTTATGGTGAAACACCACACATTGTTGATTCTTTTTTTTTACATAACACCTGAATTCCTCGAACAGAAACTAAATTTACATGCTTTCCAAAGAATTAGATTTAAACATAAAAATATTTTTTGAACCAAACTACTTTTTCATTCTGTTCCATTTCCTTTATGTCTATGTAGGGGAAATGATTTAGGTCTAAGGAAGACTGGCCTCCACTGATAA
Source organism: Felis catus (assembly GCF_018350175.1). Lineage (NCBI taxonomy): Eukaryota > Metazoa > Chordata > Mammalia > Carnivora > Felidae > Felis > Felis catus. The sequence continues at coordinate 22,173,513 of NC_058369.1, forward strand.
AAACTTGGTTGCTTCTTCAGCTCCCCCCTACTCTGCCTTTTTAAGAATGCTGCTTGTGCGTATGTGTGAATTTCCGAGTCCTTTCTTTTCACTGGAAATCTGAGTCCCAGTGGCTCTGTTGGCTTTGCTCACCAGAGGTTTTTACACTAGTTTGTGCTGGTTCTCTCTCTGTGCACAAATTTCAAAGTGTCTAAATTTTATTTGTGTTGGTCTGGTTAAACAAATAGCGTTACAACCCAAGAAAAAACCCTATCTCTAAATCAACATGATTTCCAGTGGCCCATTTATTTTATGGGGCATTTGAGAAATAACAAATTCCAGAACAAATTGTGCAGTGGCTGTCACGTGTGACCTGAGCTGCCATACGAGTGCAATGGCTTGCTTCAGGCTAAGTGCTGTCTCCCCAGTGGTGTTGACTGAGCCAGGGCTCCCAGAGCGCAGGTTGTCAGGGCCTGTAAATCCTGGCAATGTCAGGGTTTGGGAGCTCTCTGCAGTGTGGGGCATGTGCATAGGGACTCTTGGGGTGGGGGTGACTGGCTGGCAGATTGTCTCCCTGAGCAGAGAAGGACAACATGTGGGGGGAAGTGTATTATCATCTTTGCTAAGCCTGAGTTGGGGCTCTGGAGGAAAATCAGAATGCCGGGGGTAAGTGGTGCATTCTGTCTTGACCCACCTCTCCTGATCCTAACCAATGAGTGTCCAGTCTACACAACTCCTATGCCAGGAGGCAGTGGGATCAGGATGCCTGTAGAAAGAGCACTTACTTTGGAGCCTGGTTATCCTGTTTACTGAGCGTATGATCCAGGGGCAGTAATGCTACCTTGTTGAACTGCAACTTTGGCTTTTGTGAGTTGGGAGTGGTAATCCTTGTCCCACACCGAGGTAGTGAGGAGCCCATGGGACAGCATGTAAAGACACTTTAAAGACCCCAAATAGAAATCCAAATACACAAGAGGTTTGTTTCTGTTATTACTACAAAGGGGCCATGACCCAAACAGGCCATGACCCAAACAAAGGGGCCATGACCCAAACAGACCCTAAAGGAAACTGAGGCAGCACCCCCAGCTGTGCGGGCTCAGATTGTTGGTTGACAGGTGGGACCCTGGGCCGGTGCAGTTACAGGTACAGGACCATGGATTCGAGTTGTGCCTGTCTCAGAGCCTTCTACTTGTTCTTTTCCTTCTCTTTCCCACCTGCAGGGCTTTGCTGGAGCCCCATGTGAGTGTCCCGGGGGGTGTGGCTGCACCATCACTCTGCAGCCAGAACCCCACTCACCCCTTGATCTGACTCCCTCAGCCCTCAGGCCTCTTGGTAATGATGCCAACAGACTTCTTGGCCGCCAGGACTAAGAGCACCAGGCTGCTGCCATGGGAGGAGAGCAGAAAATGAGGAAGGGGTCACTTCTCAGCAGTGAGGGGTCCTGCTTTCCCTTTGAGCCACAGAGGAGGCCAGGAGGGTCTAGCCTCAGCCATGGTTGGACACAGTACGGGGCGGTGTGTTGCAAGTGCTGGCCTGGGTGAGAAGAGGGGTTGTCGTGTGGGGTTGGGGAAACACAGCAGCAGGATCTGTACCACACCTGGGGACTCCAGCTTTCCTGCTTTGGTGATGGTCCTCGACCAAAGTCTCCATCTCCATACACCCCCTCCAGAAGTTGCTGCTTTCCGTGCTGCACATTTCGTCTTTGGTGCACTTCGACTCTTAGAGGTTTCTGCCTTATATTGCACTGAAATCACTTTTCTTCCACTTCGACCCACTCCCTGGAGCACACAGGGGGCCTGCTTCCTCTATTCCATGGCAGCCGTCTGGAGATCGAGGACCAGGAATGGGGCTCTTCTGTGGTGTCTCATCTCTATCTACCTTCCTGTTCATCTTTCCTCTGCCCCCTGGCCACCTGCCTACCTGCCTTTGTTTCCTGAACGCATGGGCGTGGAATGTTCCCATGGCAGGAAGTGGGGGCATCACCTGGCCCTGGAGGAAGGTTCATGTTAGCAAAGAAGATGACACTGGGTGGGGCAGACCCAGGGGACCAGCATGAGGGAGGAGAGGTAAAGATGACCACAGTGTGGGGATGGCTGGGGGTTAGCAATGACAGCCCTCACAGGTGCTTTTCCAAATAGTCCATGAAAGTTGGGAATTTTATCAGAACATGTTACTTTTGATTCACATTGTTATTGCTGTCGAACCTACCCCATTACTCAGTGTTTACTGATTACCTCTGGCCTCAGCACCATTTTCTTATTTTGATCTCATCTTTACATAGAACTCCTATAAAACAAAGCTGATAAGGACTCTTCTCCTATCAGATTTCTGTTGGTTCCCCATTGCTTTCAGGAAGGTAATCCTAATCCTCCCAAAATAGTTTGAGATTTAAGCCCCCCTCCCACACTGACCCAAAGCTGTTTCTTTGTCCTTATCCATTCATACTGCTACCCTCTTCTTTCTCTGCCTCCCATGTGGCCCACATGGAGGTCCTTGGAAGGGCCGATTCAGGAGCTAGGTGGGCTTGTCTGACCAACCTGAGCCTCTGTTACCTCGGTTTCTGTGTAATGAGGGTAATAACAGCCCCACCATCACCACTGACCATCTGCCATGAGGATGGGCTTAAGGCATTGGCCTGGGCTCTGTCAGGGATACCTCGCTGAGGAGGCCGGCTGGGATTGGACTGGGCTCTGTCAGGGATACCTCGCTGAGGAGGCCGGCTGGGATTGGACACACACACACCTCCGTGTCTTGGTGTTCACTGAATAGAGTGCTCTGATGATTCAGAGGGCAGAACTCTTTGAATGGGTAGCCAGGTAAATCTGGGTCTTGATAGGTAAGCTGGAATTCAAAGATGGGAAAAGGCTTCTTAGGTGGATGGAGTTCTGTGGATAGAGGCTCAGAGAGTTAAGGAATTGAGAAGAATGTAGGCAAAATACAGAGGTATGTTTATAAGGTGAGGAAATGGAGCTGAAATAGTCTATGGGAAAAGGCTGAAAGGCACCAAGTGCCAGGCTAAGGCACTTGACCTTGGAGTGTTGAGGGCAGTGTTGAGGAACCCTGAGGCTTCCTGAGCAGGACACCATCAGGATGAAGCCAGGGTCTGCAGTGGCATCCTGAAGTCAAGGGGAAGGTGAACCCCCAGGATAACGCTCTGACTACAACTCGTTCCAGCTGCCTTGGTCAGTGAGGTGTGTGTAGACTGGCCAGCATAAGATGCTTGGTGGTCATGATGTCCAGCTGGCAGGGAGATTCCTCACCGAGAAATTGCTCCTTACGAAGGACATAGACCTGGAGGGAAGATTCTCCAGCAGCGTGGAGACAGAAATTCCACCCCATGAGGCCTGTAAATGGGAAGGGAAAATGACAGGCTGATGGTGAAAGCTGCTGCAGATGGTATGTCTGGGCGTGGACACACTCATTTCATGCTTCTGGGAGATTCCAGGAATCATGGGCTTTCTATCCTGATGCATTCTGGCCTCTTCAGGAGTAGGGCTCATTTCATATGCTTTGTACCTGCATGACTACTGGAAGGGGGACATCATGAAAGAGACAGAGATGCGGAATGGAAAACATAAGAAATGTACAACATTGTCCATTCCCGAAGGATCCTACAATCTAGCTGGTGAGCGGAAATGAAAATATAACATAAATTTGCATTTGGTTACTATGGTTACATTTTCCCAAACACTTGAAAATTTTTTCTCTTTGGAAATAATTTCAAACTACAGAAAAGTTACAAGAATAACATAGTGAACAGTCCATGTACCCTTCACTTGATGCTTATTAATATTGTATCTCATTTGCTTTTGCCTTTTTTTTTTGCACTTTGAAGAAAAATTTGAGCATAGTTGACATACAATGTTACGTTAGTTTCAAGTGTACAGCGTAGTGATTTGACAAGTTTATACATTATGCTGTACTCGCCCCAAGTGTAGCTACCATCTGTCACCATACATGCTAGTACGGTATCATTGACTATATTCCCTGTGCTGTACCTTATATTTCCGCAACGTATTCATTCCATAACTAGAAGCCTGTATCTCCCGCTGCCCTTCACCCATGTTGCCCATCCCCCTTTGTCCTCTCCTCTGGCAACCATCTTGTTTTTTCATTTATCTGTCTATAAGACGTGTGGACTGATTTTTTTTTCTTAAAATATAATACTTTATTCCTACTTCATCATTTTCTATCCTAGATTTAGCCAGTGAGAGATACTTCTCTGGCTCCTGTGCCCTTATCGTGTTTTTGTTTTGCTTTTAATTAAAAAAAAATTTTTTTTAGCATGTCCTTATTTGTTTCATCCTGTACCTACTCTACCCTAGCCCTGGAATCAGCCATTTTACCAAGACTCTTGGTTTCTTTTTTTTTTTTTTTAATTTTTTTAACGTTTATTTATTTTTGAGAAACAGAGAGAGACAGAGAATGAGCAAGGGAGGAACAGAGAGAGAGAGGGAGACACAGAATCTGAAGCAGGCTCCAGGCTCTGAGCTGTCAGCACAGAGCCCGACGCAGGGCTCGAACCCACGAACCATGAGATCATGGCCTGAGCCAAAGTCAGTTGCTTAACCTACTGAGCCACCCAGGCACCCCGACTCTTGGTTTCTTTTAATAGACATGTATTAGAGACCAAAGTCTGGGGGCCACGTGTGCTCATAACAACTGGACTGCCTTTGTTTCCATATTCTTTCAACAGAGCTGGGAAATGTATGCATTTACATGCACATACACATACTTACATTCATACATATACATCTTGTAGAAATCACGAATTCACATCAACACCTCTAATTCCAGTCCATCACCAGAGGGTTCTTTCTAGTCTTCCTTTCTTCCATGTTTCTGTGTCCCTCCTTCCACAGTGAGGACCCTGGCTCCCAGGAACACGGACACATTTACTCAGTTGTTAAGTCCTGTAATAAATCCGAAATGATTCCAGCATTGTTTTGTCCATAGCACTACAAAACACAAAACTCCTGCAAAGAGTTTAGCATTTACTTGTGGTTCTTCCCTCACTCAATCCTGCCCAAGGCTGAGAGCATATAGTCAAGGGGTCCTAAGCTATCCGAGCTAGTTTTGTCTTTCTCTTCTTTGTCGTTGTGGTATTTGTTTGAAATACAACCAGATTCATTCGTCTCAATTCACTTCCACTTTAGGGTTGTTTCCCCACCACCCCATCCTTTTTGATTTAATTGAAAAATTGTGATGTGTAGAACATTAATGTGGTTCCAAAAGTGAAAACTATAGAGAAAGGTATACTTAACAGTATCCCTCCTGCTTTGTCCCCTCCCTTCTATTTGTCCCCATTCTGCATTTTCTGCTTTATCCTTTGGATACACCCTGAGGTAATATGCATGTTTCCTTATTTCCCCCTTTTTCATACATAAAGGGTAGAATGCCAGGTGCCTTTTTGTTGAAGCCTTTCTTATATCTTTTTTTTCCTTTTGATCGAATGCACCATAAATAGAATTCTGATTTGGAACAAGTAGGCTTCTGTCACATGTTGAGTTGTTAGATTTCTAGGCACTTGTAAAAAGTCCGATGGTTTTGGGGCACCAGCAGGGTGACTTAGACAGTTAAGCGTCCAACTTTGGCTCAGGTCATGATCTCACAGTTCATTTCGTGACTTTGAGCCCCCCGTCAGGCTCTGCACTGACCGCTCAAAGCCTGGAGCCTGCTTTGGATTCTGTCTCTGTCTCTGTCTCTCTCTCTCTCTTTCTCAAAAATAGTAAACATTAAAAAAAAGTCAGATTGTTTCTACCAATAACTTTGTTAAATCAACTTTTGTAGTAGTGATTATTACTTAGTCCCTTAGTAATGGCTTCTAAAATGATGAATTCTCATGCAAAATGGAAAACTTTTTTTCTTCATCTACTGAGGCTGATACAAAATTCGGTGGACTTGGGTGGGAATTTTCTAGAATGGAAGGATTGTTGAGATGGGAATGGGTTATTTTCAACTGAGCAGAGAGGGGTACAGGATTGATGAGGTACTGGCTGGCCCATTGGGGTCACTCTGAGCCTAGGATTTCATGCGTTGTTCTCTGCTTCTCTTAGTTCCTCTGGGATCATGTAGTTTAGAGCCCACTCAGAGATGTTTGCAGTTTTCCTCCCTTTGGTATTTGAGAAAGCTCCTCTGATTGCCTTTTTAATGCCCAGATTCAGCAGCTAAATATTATATCTTTGAACTTCACATTTGCCCAATGCTTTGTGATTTCCACAGTATTGTCTTAATCTCCGTGAAACAGTAGAACAAGTATTGTGTCTATATTGCAGCTGAGAAAACCCAAGCTCCGAAGAGACAAGTGATAGAGCTGGGACTAGAACCCAGGTCTTCAGACTGAGAGCCCAGTGTGGTCTAGGTCCATCACAAAGACCCCTCCTCCCACCCCCCTTCCTTCAGCCTGTCTTAGAGCCCACAGGAGGAGATTTACGCTTGCAAATCTCAGTTCTGTCCAAATCAGCAAATGTTACATGTCTGTTGAGTATTAGACCATTCAGAACTGTCTAAAAGCAGTTCAGAGGGTTTACATCAACAACTTTATTACCTGAACTTGTGTAATAGCGACTATTACTTAAAATAAATGGGCCATAAGCCTGGCAATGGTTTTTATTCTCAGAAATTTTACTCATAGTAGGATTTTATCTATGCATGTGTTCCTGTGTCTCAACAACCAAGAATGTACAACAGCGATAGAGCTTGTTAGAGAGTTATTTTTTTTGTATTTCTAATGCAAAAAAACACTTCATAAAATATGATATTAAAGCAAAATCCTCTTTTATAAAGCCCTTAAATTTTTCTGGTAACTCTTTTGCTATCTTTGTAATCTTTTTCAAGAACTCAGATAGGATATGACTCTAGGAATAAGAATACCCTGTTTGTATTATAACCGTGTAAATTTCACACTTCAAGTTCAGAATCAAAACACAAAGATTTGTGCTTACTTTTGGCAGACTATACAAATGAGGCCCTCCCGGTTGTTCTTTACAATGTATTTAAGAAAAGGGACATGTTGACATGTAAGCCTCCAGGGCCCCCACTTCATTCTCCAGGGATGGACATTATGGATTGGGTGTGACTTCTTCAAAATTCATATTGACTTGGTGAACCTCCCCAAAACTGAGTTATGCATGTCTTGTGTCTCAGGAGGCCTGGGAGGCCTAGAAGCCCCAAATCGTTCTGAGGGTCTGGTTTGCATGAACAGCAAGACGCCGCCTGTGATGGCCCTTCCTACATGAGACAGGAAGGGATTCTCCCTTGCAGGAAAGGCCCCTGGGTGGAGTGCAGAAAGCATCTGAGTCTTAATCAGCTTTGGCTCGCCCTGCGAACCCTCTGAGGCCAGCTCCCCTGTGGGATGGGCCCAGCATGCCCTATAGCCCTGCCCTCTCCTCATTTTTTAGAGGGGGAAGGTGGGGATGGATCAGCCGTGACAGAACCAAGGACAGGTTCTGGGGCATTCGGGAGGTGAGTGACTGGGGAAAAATGAGGGTCATCCTTTTTTACTAGGCAGAGGGTAGCGCCTTAGTAAGGACTCCAGTTTTTAACTTGAAGCATCAGTGTCGCTGAGCGTTCAAGTACCTGTTAGTCCCTTTTATAGCCCAGGGTGGAGGGCGAGAGGGAAGAGAGACAAGAGGGGTTGGCTTTATGAAGGCAGGTCATTTCCCTCTTTGTCGGTTGTCTGGGTTGGGGTGAAGAGGTCCCTGACAGGGAGACGTGGGGGCTTCGGGCTGGCAGGACGGCAGACGGGAGGCAGAGGTAACCTCCATCAGAATCCAGGGCCGTGTGCGCAGAAGCTGTGCTGAATCTCATCCGCTTTTTTAGCAGCTTTTTAATCGTGCTTACGAAATCCATAACTCGTGTAACTTGGCTCCTGTAAGCATTCGCGGTTGGAAATGCAGATGGTTCCTTGTACATGAAAATTGGGTAATCATCCACCTGACTCCCAGGCTTGCCTGAACACATGTGGGATTCTATGTGTATGCGTGGATGTAGGACTGCAGACGCGAAAGGTGGAGTAAACAACGAGCAGTTGGGAACATTTACACGTCTGCCAAAGCCTTTCCAGGGCAGGTGTTCCCATAAATGGGCAACAAATTGTACTGCCTCTTCATCTCCTGCAGGGAAGACTTTTGGGGAAAGATCATGGCAAGAAGTGAGGGTTATGAACAACAATAGCATTTCACCAGTGCTCTGTTTCCTGCGTGGGAAGGGAGAACCGGGCCATGAGGGTGAGCCCCCTCCTGGCTCTTAGTTTGGACACAAGGGTCAGGAATGCTACCTTTGGCTGAAAATATTGAAGAAGCCCTAAGCTTGGTGTGTACCCTCTTTGACCACAGCTTAGCCCTCCCGGGTCCTTTCTCTTTGAAGTGTGACGCCAGCTTCCACTGGCATCTGGGGACGTTCTGGGGGAGGTGGGGGACCTCTGAGTTCAAGCTAATGGCGGGGGGTGTCAGGAGACCCGCCATGACAGCACATGGTGATTTTGGCCTGGGCTCCTTGGGATTGTTCATTTTCTGAGACAGCGCATGTGTGTTGATGTGGTCTCTGCAGCTCTGACACCCACAGTCTTGCTTAGGAAGACACCGTCCTGTGTCCTGTCCACATGTGTGGCCTCTGTTGCTGTGCTTGTGTGGCTGTTACTCAGTGCTGTGTGTCCTGCCACAAGACTGTTGTGCAGCAGGACAGATGGCTCACGGTGCAGGTCCCTAGGGACGTCCTGACATGTGCTTGTTCTCTCCGCCTCCCTCAGAGAATTCTCAAAGGAAAGAGAGAAGGCTAAAGCCCGGGGAGATTTCCAGAAGCTCCGGGAGAAGCAGCAGCTAGAGGAGGATCTAAAGGGCTACTTGGATTGGATCACCCAAGCAGAGGACATCGATCCTGAGAACGAGGAAGAAGGAGGAGAGGAAAGCAAACGCAACAGTATGTAACACCTTCCTACTCCTGACCAGAGAGAGCTTGTGTGTGACTCACACCCCCGCCAGGCAGAGAGACGTCTCTCCCCCTGGCCCGGCCTGCGGTCACGTACCCTGTCGGCTGCCCATCAGAGGACGGTGTGCTCGTACCGCCTCTAAAGATTCTGCCGGAGGCTCGGGTTTTAGAGTTGTACCTGGTCACGTGGTTTTAAGGCAGAGGAGGGTCAGCCACACTCACCCACGGGGAATTCAGGAAGCCCCTTCTGTGTGGGCAGCAGCCGTGGGAAGACACACGTTGACCCTGCAGCACAGGACACAAAGCCATGGCTCCTTCCTTCCCTTCAGGGGGAGCTGTGTTACTGGACAAGAACTTGAAGAGCAGGGTCCCTCTCCAGCCTCGTGTGGCCTGAAGTGGCCCCCACCTAAGCTCTACATGGGGGTGGGGTGGGGGGGGCGCAGATGCTTAGCCCATCAGGGGCTGGGAAGAAAGCAGCTGACCCATCTGGGCAGCGTTAGGTGGCGTGGGAGTCAGCATAGCCGCTTGGAGCCCACTCGCCTGGTCGTCCACCCTGGTACCAGGCACCGCGGGCACTTTCTGCAGCAGGAAGGCCCGACGCCCAGCAAAGCCTGGCGTTAATTGTCATTGTCACCCAAGGTGTCTCTTTCACCACCTGCTTTCCTCACGGATGTGCCCTTATGCTTCCTGGGCCATCTGTGCCTCAGGTAAAAGCAGAGATTGACATTCAGCAGTGGATTTGACTGAGACGCTTGGACTTTGTTTGAAGTCTAGAATAGTTGATGGTAAAGACCAAGAACATGTCTCAAAGGTGTGTGTCCCTCAAGAGGCCTGGGAACCAAGGCGGAAGGAGATGGCTGAGCGAGCCCCCTTGGGCAGGGGCCCTGAGACGGCACGCAGTCACGCCTTCACTCAGCAAGGCGGGTGCTGGGTGTGCGGTTATCAGCAGTTTTCTTCTTCTGGGGGAGGGTAGGCCTGTGCTCACCAAGGTGCGGCACCAGGGGACAGAGGTGCAGATTGCGAGGGGTGGCAAGCTGGGTGCGGGGTGCCAAGGGGGACGATGGCTGGCTGCAGGGCTCCAGCACGGAGCTGTGAGGCATTGGCCCTGAGCCTGGAAGGATGGACGGGTCTGAGGTGTGCCAGTGTCAGGAGAAACATCCTGAGCCACGGCAGAGGTATGAGGAGGACACTGAGGTTGTTTGTTCCTTTGGCCGGAGCACAGAGGGTATGCAGGGGAGGCAGGGGGAGGCAGGGGGAGGCAGGGGGAGGCTGGGTGAGGGAGGGCTTGTGCTGCCTCTGTGCATATGGAAGCTAAGTGGCCCACGGCTGACTGAGGTGGCCTTCGGCTGCTTCCAGCTGGGGACTCTGGGTCCGTGCTTCCATGGGGAGTGAGGCCTTCCTGCTGTCACAGTTGCAGACGATTGACTTAGTCCTGTGTGCTCCTGGGGGGCCGGCAGGGTGCAGGCCGCTCCTCTCCCCTCCTTGCTGCTTCCCAACGTCATTGGTGCCGCTCCCTCGAGGAGAAGGCTAGGGACTCAGCGGCTGAGCATCAGGAGGCTGCCGGAGGATTTCTAGAGCTGACTTTGTGTGCTGACTCTGAGATGGGAGTTCACAAGGGGACTTTCGTCCCAGTTCCAAACTTGGTGCTGTCCTTTAGGTGACCGGGTGTAAGAAGGGTGTCTGCGTGTCTTCAAGGCATTTGAGCCTGAACTCGTGGTCTCCTCGCAGCCTCTGCTCCTCCCGTGTGGCCGGCAATGAGTCACACTTGCAGCCTGGGGGATGCCTGCCTCGCGTTTCCCCTCTTCCTTTCCAGACTCCATCTTTGGTGCTGACCTGGGATGGTCTGCCAGCCCTTCCCTCCCTGTCCTGATGTGATCATGTGTGAGCCGACACAAGTGTGCCTTCTCCTGAGTGAGAGCCTTCCTCGGCCAGTTTAGCTGTGCCCGATGGGGGGTGGGGGGCCGTGTGAGCTTGTCATCTCTTCGTTGCCCCAGCTTCCTCGCCCCTGTTAGCACTGCCAGCAGCAGCTGTGGTGGGACCGCGCTTGTGGCCCGTGGCTGGAGGGGTGGGTGTTTTCACCGGACTCAAGGCGATGGCTTCTGCTAGTCCTGAGAGCCCACTCTGTCTTAGCCCAGTCTTTCCTGTGCCCTGCCAGTGTGTGTAAAGGACCTGGCCACGTGATGACAAAATCAGTTCCTCTGCCTTTGGAAACCTAGCTGAGGAGGGAAGACAGAGGGGGCAGTGCCTCAGCTTAAAACAGAACGGGCAAGCTAGCAACGTGATCAGGGGCCAGCAGTCTTCTGTGGGAGCCCCGTAAGGCACAGTGAAGCAGCCCTGGGAGGAATGCAAGGGAGGCTCCCGAGAAGAGGTGGTGTTCCTGCTGAGCTCAAGGGAGGAACAGCCTGTGGCTTCGAAAAGTGGCAGAGAGGAGGGTACGTACCTCTTAGGCTAGGGAAATCGCACAAACAAGGTACAGACGGTTATAAATGTTCCAAACCCTTAAGTGCATTGCTTAGTAGTATAATCAAGGAAAGAAATAACCCACCTTTAAAAGTGGTAGATCTTCAGAGTTCACTCTGTAACCAGGACTCCCAACCCCACAAAGCTGAGCCGTATCTCTGGAATGTCAGCTCTGTGGTTTCTGCCGTGCACAGTGCCGTGTGACTCAGCCTGGGTAACCGGCTTGACCTTGGATACTGAAGAGCACACCCTTCTGTGGGAGTACTCCACCAGGTGCTGGGGTTTCCTGTGGAGTGAGGCTCTGATTTCCCGAGTCACCAGATGCCCGGAGCCGTGATGATTAGGGTCTGAAATAAATACAGGGGCGCCTGGGTGACTCAGTCGGTTAAGTGTCTGACTTCGGCTCGGGTCATGATCTCATGAGTTCAAGCCCCGCATCAGGCTCTGTGCTGATAGCTCAGAGCCTGGAGCCTGCTTCAGATTCTGTGTCTCCCTCCCTCTCCGCCCTCCCCTGCTTGCGCTCTCGAGCTCTCTCTCTGTCTGTCTCTCTCAAAAATAAACATACATTAAAGAAAAAAAAGACATAAGTCCCAGGCTTTGGGAGCCATGTAGAGATTTAACTGACTTAAGACAAGAGCCCCAAGTCTCCTCCCAGCAAGGAAGTGGGCCTCCCTGAATACATTCCCAGCAGCCCAGAACTTTTGGAGAAGGAAAGCTTCTGAGGTTTCTCAGGGACACCCCGTGGTGGCCATCCATTTTCTTCTTGTCACAGCCAGAAACCACAGGGGGAGGGGGTTTCCATGAGGCCTGCATCATCCCCCTCGTCAGCCGACGATGGTTGATTTACCACCTGCACACGCCAGGTCTGGTCTCTGTCACCTGTTGGCAGACAGTGCAGGTGGGCATTGCCGGTGCCAGCGTGCTCCCTGGGTGTGTAAGATCCATGCCCGCATAGTTAGCACCCCAGCCCTGCTTCTGCACTTTCTTTGGGAAAGGGGGTGGGACATTCCCTAGGGATCCTTGCCTTATTCACACTGCCTTGGGGCGTGTATGCCACTGACTGCCCTTTTTCAGCTGGGTCCTGGATGGGATCGGGACAGATTCCTTGCAGACATGGGGGGATTAAGTGACAGTGTGACAGGAAACCCTTGCTAAGCCTCACCCTGTACAAGCAAAGGGGGTATCAGAAGCCATTAATAAGAGGTCATGAGACTTTGGAGGCAGAGGCTAGACAGCATGTAGATGCCCCTTCTCTGGAATGGGCTATGACTGAGAATTTGGACTTGAGTGCTAGGCACACTACCCAGTGTCTCCAAGCCCCCATTTTCCTGTCTGCGAGGAGGGGTAAAGATATTTGCCCATGGAATCCTCTTGCACCATTGGTAGGAATGCAAATTGGTGCAGCTGCTCTGGAAAACAGCGTGGAGGTTCCTCAAAAAATTAAAAATAGATCTATCCTATGACCCAGCAATGGCACTGCTAGGAATTTACCCAGGGGATACAGGAGTGCTGATGCATAGGGGCACTTGGACCCCAATGTTTATAGCAGCGCTTTCAACAATAGCCAAATTATGGAAAGAGCCTAAATGTCCATCCACTGATGAATGGATAAAGAACCTGTGGTTTATATATACAATGGAATACTACTTGGCAATGAGAAAGAATGAAATCCTGCCATTTGCAGCAATGTGGATAGAACTGGAGGGTACTATGCTGAATGAAATAAGTCAGTCAGAGAAAGACATATCATGTTTTCACTCATATGTGGAACTTGAGAAACCTAACAGAAGACTATGGGGGAAGGTAAGGGGGAAAAATAGTTACAAACAGAGAGGGAAGGAGGCAAACCATAAGAGATTCTTAAATACAGAGAACAAACTGGGGGTTGATGGGGGTTGGGGGAGAGAGGAAAGTGGGTGATGGGCATGGAGGAAGGCACTTGTTGGAATGAGCACTGGGTGTTGTATGTAAGACAATTGGACAATATATTACATTAAAAAAAAGGTGTTTGCCCATGGGATTGTCATGAGGATTAGATGGTCAGTAACTAGTAAGGGTCACTATTGCCATAAGTGTACTTACTACTACTGTTGTCATCAGACTGCAGTAAAACTTGACCTACACAGAATTATTCTTGCAGATTCTGCAGGACCTCTGAACAACCTCAGGCTAAGGACCCCTTTTAGGAACACATCCCTGTACCTTCCTGTTCAGAGACTATACGGTTCTAAAGTATTGGTGGGAGGCAAACCTATTGACTCAGTCACGTTTGAGATACCGAAGCACGGCTTTCTGGTTCAACGTCCATTTGTGGTTGGTTGATGCTTGCTGTTGGAGAGCAGATGTCAAATCAAGTGCTTAGAGCTGCGTACACATTATCTTTTCTCTCTAATCTAAATGTCACTGTCTGCGTCTGTGGTACCCAACTCTGGCTGTACATGACAGTCACCTGGGGAGTGCAGACACATCCTGATGCCATCACTCCACGCCCACGAAGACAGTTTGTCTGCGGCGGGACCCAGGCATGATTTTATCTGCTGGTCCCTGGAGGTTCCCATGTGAAGCCAGGGTTAGGAGCTCTGGAATGCTATCACACTGAATGTCACACTGTTCTAGGCTTTCACTTGAAAGAAGACAGGAGAAGCAGTCGGTCCATAACTGGACTCTCTGGTGGCTGTGGTGACTGGTAATTCTAGCTTTGTGCATTCATGGAATATCTAAAACGTCCATTCTATAAATTTGCTATTAGGAAGCTGGTGTTACATGGTTAATTGAATAGACAAAATTCCCTTGGAAGTTAGTTCCTAAGCATTTGGGATATTTTCAAGGATAATTTATTTAACTTTTTGCTGAGCTTCAAGTTTCTTAAGAAACCCTGCCAAATCTCAAAGTGATTTTTTAGACGTATGCAGCTGCCTCTGAGTTAACAATGGCGTTTTTCTAGGGCCATTAAAATCTGGAAGCCTAAATTCTATTTTAAACTCTTCTCATTGTCCGTGATTAGTCTTTTTTTTTTTTTTTAAAGAAGAAAACAAAAAGGCATTAAAAATAATGAAATCATTTTAAAGGGAGCTCATTCTAAAATTCTGGCCAGAAAAGCAGGACAGTTTCACTGTGGGAACTATTAATGATCAATAGTCTCTGTAAGTGGGAGTGCATGATGCCCACAAGGAGCTCTCCTCTTCCTCAGAGGTCCTAGAGGCTGCCCCTGCCCCTCCCATCGGGACTCTGCCCCTGCCCAGCAGGTGTCTGCATGGAAGGTTGCCACAGCAGTTGCCTCCCCTGTGCCACTTGGATGTCTTTTGCTCTCATGTTTGATTTGGGGGTTGGGCAGGAAACCAGGAAGGGCATAGCTGTTTGCAAGCACACAGCATGGAAATGTGTGGGTCCTGTTTCAAAGCCTGTGTCTTCAAAATATGACTTAGAAAACTGCTTTCGTCACAATTAAACTACTTCAGGGCGCGAGTTCAAAATGGAAACTGTTCATTTAAAAGCTTTGTAAAGCAACAGCTGCAGTTAGAGGTACGTATGACAAACCTGCTTCGGGAGGGTTGCCCTCTCCAGAGAGGTTGTTGGAAGTGCTTTTGACCAGGAGAGCCGACTGGGGTGGGCCCAGCGCTGGGGTCTTCTGGAAGACCCCCCTCCACTTAGGGTACTGCGAGGGGCAGATGGCTGCCCCGGGTAGGTCTCACAGGAGCTGGCGGGAGACAGACACAGGGATGGTCGCCCCAGTGTGGACATGAGGAATAGCCAAGTGTAGAGTCCAAGTCAGGGTTGTGTTTGTTTTTAATATGTTTTAATTACAAAAGTAATATATGCTCATTGCCAAGAATCAACGTGTAGAAAGTATGAGGGAACCAGGCTGGGCAGTTGGGGGCCTGTGCTTCCCTCACCTGGGCCTGTAAGAACGTACAGGTTTTCACAGACAGCCCACACTCAGGTCTCCATCAGCTCACGTGGCTCAGCTCGCCTTTTGTACTGAACCATGAGTCATAAACATCTTTCTGTGTTTTTTAAAACCACATTTTAGCTGTTTTCAATAAATTGTCATTATAAAGCTGCTACAATGAACTGTATACTCTCTAGCACCTGGACCTCTATAGCAGGTGTCAGAGGCATGTCTTTATGCATCCTTTGTGTGATTGTCTGGTAAATGTCTTCCTCTAACACGAGGAGACTGTGAGCTCCTTGGGGGTAGGTACAGGGTCTGTTCCTGTTCTCCACCGTGTGGCTGGAACCTGGCGTGGTCCTTGTCACACATATGAGCTCCCAATGATTGTTTGTTCGATGAAAGAACACAGAATAATAACACCTCACGTTTATCAAGTGCTTCCTAAATGTCAGACACTGTTCTCAGGCCATGGGTGTACTCGTCCATTATTCCTCACAGCACCGTGGGAGGCAAGAACTTGACAGGTGAGGAAGCTGAAGCACAAAGAGGTTAAGTAGCTTCCCAGGGTCGCATGCTTGTCAAGTGGACAAGCTGGGATTTGAACTCAGGTTCTGCTCGTTTTCACATGAGCCACCGTGAATCCGCACAAATGCATGCACATGGATGTTCACATTCTTGTGGGAGAGAGTACCAGAAAGGGAATTGCTGGGTCCCAGACGATGCCCATTTTAGAAATGTGTCATGCCCGGTGGTCCTCATGCACATCACCATGTTATGGGTGCCCATTTCTCCATGTCCTTACCCACTCAGGATTCCTTCTGCTTCCCCCCGCTGCCCCTGCAGCCCTCTTCCTTGAGCGTGTGGCCTCTACCCTGAAGACTAGCCTACCTGCAGTCATAGCATATCCCAGAGCCCAAAGGAGCTGGGGACCCTGCATTCATTTTTCTTGTGACCTAGTGGCCACAGGGGAGTTATACTCATAATGGCTGACCACGCCTTGCCAACACTTATATTTACTGCGTTTACTGTTTACCGTTTACTAACATAAGCAAAGACTTACCAAATCAGGTAACCTGTCCTTGGTCTTCCAGCCAGGAAGTGGTGGGGCTGAGGGTAGACCTGGCCTGTCTAAGTCCAGAGCCCACTATCAAACCCCCATGTGTCCTGACCCACAGGGCGATACGGGCTGGACCTGCCCACCCAGGACCCCTAACTGCTGCCAAGTGCCCTCTCCTAGCGCCCTTCTTAGCAGGGAGGCCAAACCCTAGGAAGCTTCGTCTCTGATGGGCTAGTTGGTTGTTTATTTAGGACAGGTTCCTAGGGTCAGGCATTTGGTATCCTAGCTATGGAAAACGCACTTCCCCTCTCCTGGTCAGACCCCGAACGATAGATGTCCACGTGAGGAAGACAGTTCGGGATTCGCGGATGTGGCCGCCTCTCGGGTCCTCTGGGCCCCGTTTCCCTTGCTCCTGCTGCTCTCTGCTGCCCTCTACTGAATCGTAATGACATTGCCTGTGTTCCACCTGAAGGAGTCACGGTGGCCGACCTGCTAAAAGAGGATAAGAAGAAAAGGAAGTTTTGCGGCTTTCGTCAACGCAGGGCTAAAGATCACGGTAAATGGCTGAGGTTGAACTTCCCCTCAGGAGACTCCTGTCCTGAGGCTTCTGGTGCTTTCTCCTTGCACATAGGCCTGGTGTGAAGTGCATGTGCCCGTGTGGTGTGTTTATAAGATGCCTATGTTTGAACTGCTTGATTTCTTTGAACCTCGGTCATGTTGTTTTCTTCTTGCCTTTACCCCAAATGTGTGGTTTGGCCAAGACAGCATTGCAGTTTCCTTTCTGTTTGAACTATACCTTTTAAAGAAGCAGTCGAACCCCCTTGGAACATTTAATTCACCACGAATGTTCTTACACTGGAAGACAGACTTCTTAAACACGTTTCCCCAGTGAGGCTTTTTCATCTAAACTGTTTAGAAATTCCAATGATGTTATTTGATTGATTTTTATTTTCCAGGTTACATTTTTCAAACGGCCTGCTGGTTTTCCACCCTCTGGTTGGTTTGTCCAGGACATGCTAAAACTAGTAGTTCCAGTTTCCAGAATGAAGTTAAAAATCTATTCCTAGGATGCAAAGATTTGGGGGCACTTGCCTTTGCCAGTTGGAATGAGGAAAGGGCTCGTGTGGGGCACAGTTAATTTCCAAGCTATGCTTTAAAAAAGGAATGCTAGGCTGGGTGTTGTATGTAAGTGATGAACCACGGGAATCTACCCCCAAAACCGAGAGCACACCTTACATACCGTATGTAAGCCAATTTGACAATAAATTACATTTTAAGAATAATAAATTTTAAAAATCTTAAAAAAAAAAGTAAAAAAATAAAAAAGAATGCTAGGGGCGCCTGGGTGGTGCTCGACTCTTGGTTTTGGCTCAGGTCATGATCTCGTGGTTTGTGGGTTCAAGCCCCACATCGGGCTCTGTGCTGATGGTGCAGAGCCTGCCTGGGATTCTCTCTCTCTCTCTGCCCCTCCCCTGCTCGTGCTGTCTTTCTCTCTCAAAAATAAATTAATTAATTTTTAAAAAAGAATGCTAAACATAGACCCTTATCAGAAACCCTGGGGTCAGAGGCAGGGCCGTCCGCATGTAGGGCAGTTAGGCAGACAACTCATGTCGTGTCCTGCCTGCCAGGTCACCACTATAGTCTTAAAGTGTCGTGAAGCTTTGCCTGTGCATATCACACAGTCCAGCTAGTTACTGCCACTGAGATGGGCCTTGGTCAGACTCTGGAGGAAGAGTCTATTTGACTGTAAATAGGGACACAAAGCCAACTGCCAAGGCAGCAGAGGGGACACATTACATTGTATGTTTGGCTGTAGCCTCTCCCATCATGGGAATGCTGAGCTTGTAGATTGTAGGACCCAGACTTGAACAAGACACGGGCAGACTGACTAAAGGCTTTTAGCATCTACGGTCATCAGAAGACTTGAAAGTGGACAGGAGTGGAGAGTGTCAGACATAAGGTCCTTGCGCTCCGGAGAGCACACTGTGGCCCCGAGAGGAGAAAGAGCCTTGTGTGGGGGTAGGCCAGTTAGGGACAGAGCTGGGGCTGGCTCACATTCGGTTAGTGTTTGCAGAGGTTTGCAAAGAAGACCCGGCCTTGATGCAGCTCCTGGAGGCCTCTGCAGAAGAGTGGGCTTCAATTAAGTGGGAAATATTGTCACTGACATAAGAAAACTGAGGACCACAGCCCTGGGCACATCACCATGAGAAGATAAGTGTTCTGTCCCCAGAAGAGAAGAGACCTCTCGTGGGGTATGCAGGTACCCAGCCTCCTGACCGGGGCTCAGGTCTTGGGATTTTTCCAGGATGTTTTGTTAGCTTTCTAAGGTATACAGGGAGAGGAAGAAGCCTCGTATTTTTAGGAAACGTTGTATTTTGAGTGGGGGAGGTCTTTTATTGACCAAAACACCCCACAATCCTAAAAAAGACCCCTGATGATGCTGTTGGGGTGAGGGCCCTTGTGTGGATGCCGTGCTCCCCCTGTCATCAGTCATACAGAAATAATTATTGTCAGGGCATCGTTCCTGCTTTAGACACAGAAACCTTGGTCTGGCCTTGACCCACATTCCCCAAGAAGAGTCTGGCTTCTTTACAGCAATCAGAGTCTGTTACCCTGTGACAGCTAAGCGTGTCCCTACGAGCAAGCACAGGCAAATTCCTTCAGGGGATGTCATGGCATTGCTTGTGCTTGTCATGAAAATAAGATAAAAAAAAACCACAAGATCTTGACTTTGGATCCCCTATCCCTGAAGAAGGCAGCCATGACTGCCACCACTCCGTTGTCCAACCTCATGCTTCCACCCTTTGAAAGGAAAGAGTGAGAAGTTTTAGGTTGCTTAGGCTTGGAGGCCAATGCTGAAAGGCATCCGTGAGTGTACAAGAGAGCCTGTCCTGTGGAGAACAGAGGACCATGGCTCCAAGAAGCCCAGGACATCTGTGAAGGACACGTGGTGTGCCAGGCTTGTGGAGAAGGCTGGGGAGCTCTGGGCTCAGCTGGCATGGGTCCTGGGTCTCCTGTGGCTGGCTGAGGCCTCTCGGGGTCTGCTCCCTGCCCCAGGGCTCTGCCTGGAGGTGGCTTGCCATCACTTCTCCCGGGCAGGCTGCCGGACTCCTGGTGGCCCTTCTGAGAAGTGGTGGGCAGGTGCTTCACAATACTGCTCACTCCCTGCTGTCCTCACCAAGCTGGGGGAGTGCAAAGGAAACTCCCTCAGGGCTGGCGGTAAAACCAGACAGCCTGTGGGTGTTTCGTCTCTTCAGCAGTTCAAGCAGGTCAGAGGTAAATGGGTCTTAGAGATGATATCACTCAACAACTCATTTTATAGATTAGCTGACTAAGCCCAGGGAGGAAAAGGGAAGGGAACTTGTCCCCACTTTACCAGTGACAAAGACCCAGCTTCTCTGACATTTTTATGTGTGCATCTTTTGACCTAAGTAGGCTCCATCACTGAAGGAAGTATGTTGGAGATTTTGCTATACCTGCTAATGGGGAACATAGCTGTGGGGCTGCCTGCTTGAACCCACACACAGCCTCATTCACCGTGTGTGTGTGTGTGTGTGTGTGTGTGTGTGTGTGTGTACGCGCGTGTGTGTTAGATTCTCTCTGAATTCACAAGTCAGGCAGATTTGGTTGAGAACTATGTTCTTGGCAGTGAGTGTAAACAGAGGAGTGTTTACATGTTGGTGGAAATGCTAGTTAGTTGTGCTGGGCTGAACAGCGGTGTACTTCCCTGGCTTATTTTGTGCGGCATTGCCCATAGTGGCATCTAGATCTTAGAAGCAGGGCGGGTTCACAGAGAGTACTCCTAGCAGGGCCCCACCTGGGAAAGTCAGGCTGGCTTTCGTCCGCAGAGCCGGGCCCACTGGGCTGCTGTCTGGAGTCACCTCCTCACCAGCAGCCGTCCTCAGGGCCTTTTCTCAGTCCACCCACGTGTAAGCCTCAGCACCTGCCCTGGAGGTCTCCTCCTGATCCTGCAGCCCGGAATAGCTTACGGAGCATTGGCCCTGAGCTCCCCTAGATCTCCAGCGGGCAGACTGCAGTGCAAGTCAGCATCCTGTTCTAGACGGGCTCACCCGGATGCCTGGTTTCACCCGGATTCTGGAAATAGCTTAAAAAAAATTTTTTTAATGTTTGTTTATTTTTGGGAGTGGTGGAGGGGCAGAGAGAGAGGGAGACACAGAATCTGAAGCAGGCTCCAGGCTCCGAGCTGTCAGCACGGAGCCCGACACAGGGCCCGAACTCACGAACCGCGAGATCATGACCTGAGCCGAAGTCGGACGCTTAATCGACGGAACCACCCAGGCGCTCCTGGAAATAGTTTTAAAACTTATATTTAAAAAAGTGAAAACTTGCTCAGCAGAGCTCTCAAATTCCCTGGAATGTGTGAGGGGAAAGGATTTACAGCTTCTCTGCGTGCAGATGGCCCCCTTGGCCTACTTCTTCCGGCAGATCACATGGTGGGATCTGAGGGGTGTCTCCGCCTGCATCCCTAACGAGGCCGAGCCACTTGTCAGCAATGACTGTTAAATCTGTACTGAAGGGGACAGCGTGGTCACCCTGAACGGGGCAGCCATTTAGGGTAAAGGCATGTCTTCCAGCGGTTTTCCCATGGATTTGCTTACGTGGATTTTCGTTAAGTCCCAGTAGTCACCATAGCCGCTTGATCCTTGTTCTCTCTCTCCTTGCTGGGGTGGTCTCCTGGAGGTGGCCTGGCTGTAGGCCAGGTTTCTAGGGGTTAACTGAGGTCATCGGGAAAACAAACCAAGGCTGCTGGATCATAGGCTTACTTGGCTTTTGGAACTTTTAGTGTGTGGCATTTTAAGGATAAACCAACATATACCAACATATACCAATATGTTTAAGTATATGAAGTGTAATTTTAAGGATATACCAGCATACATATCAACATACATCAATAACGCACACGTGTCCCGGCATATTGAAGCCCATACTGTAAGCACAGGGGGTGTGGCCGGGTGGGAGGCAGGAGGGCTTTCTCACGCAGGCCTGTGTGTCCCAAGGCAGATTGGTCAGGTCTCTTATCTGTGAAACTACAGAGCTGCTTCATGTAATCTCTGAGGCCCCTTCCAGTTCTAACAGCCTGTGATCCTCCTGTCTTGATTTTAAAAACATAGATAAAGTCCCACTGGGGCTGAGTGAAGTAAAACTCGGACCAATTTTTTAACATGAAAAACAATGAGTGCCTCGTACGATTGGAGGGTGAAATGCTTTTGCCCACTGGGCCTGCGGTCTCTGTACTTTGGGGAAAGGAAATGCTACCCTGTGATAGGGAGGGAGGGGCTGGGGCACGTAGAAAGGCTGCCGGGCCCCATCAGAGCCTGGTTCCTCTGCTCAGATGCAGGGACTGGATCACAGTCCATTTCTGGGGTCAAACGAATCACTGATTATAGCATAGTCACCGTCCTCTTCCTTTGCCTCCCCTTTGCCGCCTCCTCAGCCCTGGTTGATGTCATTCTGGCTTAAGTTATTTATTATGGGTCTGTGGCTCTCTAGATGTCAAACAATAATGATAGAAAAGTTGCTATGTCTACATCAGGCTAAGCTAGGCAGAAAAGCTGCAAACCAAGAGTGATAGCCAAAACTGACTGAGGAGCCTGGAAGATTGTTCAGACTGGATGTCTCTGTGCCATACTGGAAGTGGTCAGGGCAAAGGGACCCTGGATTCGGGCCATGAGGGGAGTGTCGCTTTGCTTCCAGGGGACTCCGGGAGAGCCTTCTTGAGATGATAGTTACCATGTGTGAGCCTCACCGATTGCCCAACACTCTGGACCCACATAGGATGACCCAGGACTGTGAGAAAAACACACAGTGTGTTTTATCTCACTTAATTCTGCCAACAGCCTTGTGAGGTGGGTACTTTCCATTTCACAGATGGGAACATAGAGCCTTGGAGACTTCGACCACATTGGTGCGGTTAAATTTAGATCTGGTTGACCGGAGAGCCTGCTCTTAGCCACCATCCCACCCCCCCTGAAGGATAGAGTCTGCCTGGAGGGCAGGGAAACTTCTCTCCATCTGTGCAGCCAGCCCTGACACTGTGCCACATAATTAACCTCTCTTCGTTTCTGTCTAGGGAGTTTGCCTGTATTTCTTATCTTTCTCCCCACTTGGTTCCCACATCCAGAGAGTAACTAGTATATTTAATTCACTGGTAACTGGCACAGAGTCAGAAATGCAAAATGCCCCCCTGCATTTACCAAAGCCAATACGTAATTTATCTGTTTCCATCAGAGTGTTTAAAAAACGGAGCTCCGGGAATGCAACGCAGCAACTGTATTGACAGCATCATGGGACGTGGCCCTAGAAGAGTGAGAAGCCACAAAGATTTAGCCTGTTCAGAAGTTTGCTCTTTTGGAAATAGTAATAACAGTTACAGTATGATTAATAGTAGAACCGTGAAGTATTAACCTGTTAGAGATGGAAGTCACCCTCAAGAGTGTGGAGAGTTAGTAACACCACTTCCCAGATGGGACATTAAAGCCTGCAGAGAGGTGGGACTCTGTCCAGCTAACTGGGGCCTGTGGACGACGCCCCGCCCCATGCCCCGTGTCATCCTGCTCTCAACTTCTGTCCCCTTAGTTAGTAGTGACAGTAACTACCAAGAAAAAGCATTGCACAGAGACGACTCACGGTCACGTTTGTAGGAGTCTCCCACTGTGATGTTCTTTGTCACTGAAGACAAGGGTGACCTATGGGAGGAACACATTAACAATGAACTTCATTGCACTTTACAGTGTTTTCATCTTTATCCTCAAGTCAGAGCACAGATCAGTCATGGAGAAGAAAATTGCAGGAACAGCTCGTGTGTGTGTGTTTATGGAGCTTTTGTTAAAGGCTTATCTGCGGTTGGATTATGTGGGGTTTTTTATTTTTGTCTTTTTTTTTTTTTGAGTGGAGTAGTAAAAAAGTGAATGAAAGCTTGTAGTTGGTTTCTTTTGACTTAATTGAGGAAGAAAAAAGGTTTATTCTGAGAGAATATCTGTAGTGCGATGTCGGTCTGTAATTTTTGCTCATTTTGCTTTCGATACTTTTGCCTAAATGCTCCTGGACACGGCTATGGGACTTAGGTGCCCACAGAGGGAAAAGGATTCCCTTCGGCAGGAAAGATGTGTCTCGGCTCTCTGGGAGCCCAGCCCTTGTCCGAGCAGGGCCCACAGACACACGGCCACACCATGGCACTTGCTGACCCGGCTCCTTTGCCCTCTGCGCCTGGGCCGGCCTAAGAGCCTCCGCCAGGGCCCTGCAGCACCACTGCCCGTTTTTGCAGATCAAACCGGAGGCATCCTTGCTAAGAAAAGCCATGTCAGCAGAGCCCACAGGGGGAAGGCCTTCCCGTTGCTACCATCAGGTCTATAAAAGACGGTCACTACAGTTCAAAATTAGGCATCAGGGTAAAGAAGCGCACGTGGTTGGGCGGTTCTCCCACATTTCCATCTTCAGTGAACCCCTCTCCTAACCCAGGGCAGAATTCATCATTCCTTCCTGTGTGTTTCCAGGACTCCTTGCACGGAACCCTGAGGCGGCTCTCTTCTGAGTTAATTGGCATCCATTGGTTTTCCAAGGCAGGTGCAGCGCTGTGTCCCTCTTTATGCCCTGCATCTCCTTCCTGGCCCGGCTCCAACACATGCCTGTGATGCTATAGGGTTGAGTCAGGTGGATGAGAAATAATGCCCGTGTGCCAGATGGTGGGTCCCGGGACCTCCTAGCATCCCTCGGTGCCTTTCTACCTTCCCTCTACTTCCTCTGCTCAGGATCCAGCTGTAGAGGAGTGACACGTGTCCAGAGACCCCGGTGACCCTGAGACCACGGTCAGCTTTGCCCTCTGGTCACTGGTTGGGAGCAAACCTTCTACCTGTCAGACTATATGCTTTCTGTGTGCTCTGGTTCTGGCCACTTTGGTGAGAGCCTTCTGCGTATTGGCCGCACTGGTTTGGTGGAATGTAGACATCAGACAAATTAGTCAATAATGAGTAGCGTTCTGAAATTTTTAAAAAGATTTTGTGCTTGGTACCTTCATGTACTCCTGCATCCGATACGTCTGCTCCTTCAGTATATTTAAAATAAGAATTCACGTATGAAGTGTTGGTCTAGATTTTCTAGAGAGCGGCAGTTGAGGCAAACAGAGATGTCACTGTAACTGAGTTGTTTTGGTGGCCTCACGCAGTGCATTCCTGGAAGTCAAGAGAATACGCTGGTGTGAGGCCCAGAGTTCCTCCCCTAGGCTGAATTTCCTCCCGATGGGGAGGAGGGGTGCCCTACGGGCTTTCTTTGCAGAACGGCAGATCAGGTCCTGGGAGCAAAGGGTCCCTGCCTTGGAGGTGCCTGACCTCTCACCCTCTCCCACCCTCCTCCCAGGCTCCCAGAGGGCCTGCCTGGTGGTGGCGGCGATCTGCATCCAGCCAACTCCGGGGCACGTAGAGCCACCAACGTGCCCGTCTAAAGTGTTGTCTTCTCCCCGCAGCCAGCATGCCGACCAGCGAGACGGAGTCTGTGAACACGGAGAACGTAAGTGGTGGAGGCGAGAACCAAGGCGGCTGTGGGAGTCTCTGGTGAGTGTGGAGGCCGCTGGCCCTCCTGCCCCCTCCTGTCTTCTTGGAGGGACACGTGTGGGGGAAGGCACCCCAGATTTCAGTGGAGCCCCGGGGCCATAGCCTCAGGTGCACGAGGGGTGGGCGGGCTCACCCTGGACCCCTTGGTCTCCCCTCCCATCCCAGGCCCCCAGGCCCCCGGCGTTTCACATGCCTCTTCCCCCAGAGCAGCCCGTCCTGCTGAGGCAGAGCCTGCTGCGGGGCGTGCCAGGTAACCCGGCAATTCCACTGTTCCACTAGGTGCTGGTGGAAGCGAAGAGGCACGGCCAAGGCTGGGCCCTCTGGGTGTCGGCGGTGGGGGTAACAGGCCTGATTCTCCTCCCTGTCTGCTGTTGGCATCCGTGCCTTGACGAAGCGCTTGTATGGCAGAGCGGCTGACAGAATGCGCTGCATATTTAAGTTTTCCTTCACTGGCGGGTTCTCTGCGGCCTCGTACACGGGGCTGGACACTGAGAGCCCACTATCCTTTGCTCACGGCACCTGTTTTTGGAGCCCTGCACCACCCTCTCCTAATAGTGGAGGGCGCCACCACATTCACCCCTGTTGGCTTCTGTCTAGATAACCTGATCCCTGGTGGGGACCAGCAGTGTGCAATGTGCAGAGTTCTGCCTACTCTGGGGAGCCCATGCGATTTTATTTCATTTGCTTTCTGCTGGTACCCTTTAGGTCTTATCTCTGTAAAGTAGAGGCGGTGTTTTTAAGAAAATTTGATCTTCTTGCAGAGATTCGTAAAAATAATGTGTTTTGGGCAGAATGCTCAGCAATTTAAGAAGTGCGTTTGCTTCCGTTGTCTTGCTCCACCCTCTCTACAACATTGTAAAGTAGGCGGGGGGATGGGTTCGTTATCCTCATTTTACAGATGAGAACACTGAGGCTCAAAAAGTTGTGCTGCTTGCCCGAGCCCATGCAGTTAGTGGATAGCAGAGCCAGGACTCCTCATCCAGTGCTTCTCTGGCTGTAGTAGCAGCACAGTGTGGCTGAGTTGCAAGCAGGGGAGTGGGTGGGCTGACTTCAGTCTGGGGAAGTGGGGTCAGGGGAGAAGGACCTCCACTGGCATCAATGGCCTGTGACAGGGCTGCACAGGGCAGCCGGCTAAGAGTCTTCTGCCTGGGCCCCGGTGGGTGTCAGCCTGGCCTGCATGGCCCCGGCAGACCTCGCCTCCTGCTCTGCTCTCACCCCTGCTGGCTCACTGGGGAAGCTGGGGATGCTGAGCCCAGGCTTCTGTGCATGGCTTTTCCATCTCTTAGCTGAAGTGATGGGGAGAAAATGCTCAAACCTTCCTAATCGAAATCGTATTCTTTCTTTCTTTCAGCCAAGCCATCTCAAAATCCAAGCTCAGGTCAGTCTCTTCTGTTTTTTTCTTAAGCCTGTGTGCTGGTGTTTTACTTTCTAACTTCTCAACTATACATGGAGTTGCTCTAGACTTGGTTTTTACTCTGTGGGCTAGAACGTTCATATTGAAGATCGGTCTGTCCAGTAAGTATCAAACACCTGCCCTGGAGAGCAGCAGAGTAGGTGCTGAAGATCTTGCCCCAAGACAAACTGACAGGACGTAACAACAAACAATTTCTTGTCACCAATCAACCCTTCATACTCCTGCCCAGAGTCGGTCCTTAAAGAGGGATTCTTCTTGTCTCTTTTCTGCTTACAAGTTTTTTATGGAGGGGGGTTCAAGAGGTCTTCTGAGGTGCTAGTGATGTTGTATTCCTTGCCCTGGATGCAGGTTACATGTTTTGTTGGTAATGACACATTGAACCATATACCTATGATTTGTATACTTTTCCATATAAATGCTATTTTTCAATTAAAAACAACATTTTACTACAAAAGTTGACTTGAAGTGGACATATGAATGTAAAACCTAAAACTGTAAACATTCTAAAAGAAAACACAGGAGAAAAATCTTTGTGACCCTGGGTCAGGCACAGGTTTCTTAGAGACGAAACCCAAAACACTGGCCATACGAGAAGATAAGCTCCAGACCGGAAGAAAAAACATTTGCAAAACATTTGATAAAGGACGAGTATCCAGTATATGAGAAGAATAATACATAAACATGGTGTGAATAATTGGAAAACTATAAAAAAGAATTAGTATATTTTAACAGGTATGTCACCAAAGAGAGGTGGATGACAAAGAAGCACGTGACATGACCATTGGTCACAAGGAAAATGCAAATTAAAATCACGGTGAGACATCACTATACACCTATTAGAAAATTTTTTACACCTACAGATCAAGTTTTAAAATCTGACAATACCAAGTGCTGACAAGGATGCAGATCGGTGGGGATTCCCATATGTTCCTACAGGTTGAACGACACGGCCCTTTTGAAAACAAGTTGACAGCTGCTTGGAAAGTTAAACATCTATTTACTGTATGACCCAGCAATTCCACTTCCGAGGTATTTATATAAAATGAAGATCAATGCCTGCATGAAAAATGTTTACATAAGAGTTTGCAGCAACTTTATATGTAATCGCTATAAACTGTAAATAACTCCAGCGTCCGTCAGATGGCGAACGGGTAGACAAATCGTAGTTCGCGCATATGACAGAATAACGCTCAGCAATAAGAAGGAAAAAACTGCCGATAGATACAACACAAACGAATCCGGAACGTATTTTTGCTACGTGAAAGAAGCAAGTCTCAAAAAGCTTTATATTGTGTGATTCTATTTATTGGACATTCTGGATGAGACAAAACAATAGGGACAAAAAACAGTTTTCAGGGGCTGAGGTGAGGAGGGTGGGTTAACTGTCACAAAGGGCCATGAGGGAAGTTCTTTGGGTGATGGAAATCTTCTACCTCTTGACTGTGGTGGTGGTTACAAACCCTCTTCCTAAATGTTAATAGTTACCACATATCTATCGTATCTCAATAAACTGGACTTAAAAAAGAACAATTAAAGGCCCCTCCCTGACTCCCTGTTGCCAGAGGGCGTATTCATTCCTTCATAATTTGGCCCCCAGCTCCCTCTCTGGCCTGATCCTCGGACACCGCCCCCTTATTCCCCACTCTGTGGCGGTAACTGGACTGCTCTCAGTTTTCAACATGCGGTTTCTTCCCACCTCAGTCCCCTTGGCCATGTGGTCGCCTGGGGTGGAGTGCCCTCCCGTCTGCCCCCTGGTGAACCCTTACTCTGTTATCCAGAGCCCGCCCAAATCTCAGCTTTTCAGAGAAGCCTTTCCTGCCTCACGCAGAGAGCATTTGCTGCTCCTGTCTCCGCCTGTACTCGGGACCCTGAGAGAAGCGCTTAGTGGGGATTTATAATTGTTATTTGCCCCAACCTTGCGTGCTTTTCAAGGTCAGAGGCTGCAGGATGAGCCACCTTCTTCACCTCCATATACCCAGTGTCTGGAGCCCCATGAGGGGCAAATTGAGAAATGCTGCAGGACTTCAGGGGATGGGAGAGTGAAGCCTCCAAGACCTCATGATGAGATGCTTGTGACTTGTCACTACAGCATAAATAGAACCACCAACTCTGGTTCTTTTTCGGATCACCTTGCTTGTGTGTACTGAATTATGTATCTCAGGAGAAACCCAGCCTCAAGGGGACAGTCTTTAGTGGGATTTTTCTACACTGGTCATCATGTTTCCAGCCACTGTTACCATGGAAACCGCATAGCAGGAGCAAGAACAAAATGCACTTTGCTTGTGCCAGGCCTTGTTGAAGAGTCAGCGTGGTTCTTTCTTTGCTCGGTCCCTGGGTTACGGTGTTTTTAGCATAGCAACGCCGCTGAGTCAGCCAGCGCTGCAGCTTGGACCCAGCCTGGAGATTCCTCTGACTCAGGCCCCCAGAGGAGGTGCCCACAGCCCCCGTCAGTGAACACAGCCTGCACAGGGCTGACATCGCCACTTGGCTGGCCTTTTTTCTGGGACCCACCTCACCAATCCATCCTGTGGCAGGGAATGTTTTCCATGGGGAGAAGAGGCTAAGGGAGGGGATCCTTTCCCTAACGACACACTAGAACTGAAAGTCAGTAGAGGACATGCTACTTGTCTGTCTGGCTCAGCTCATCTTATTTGTATGAAAACATGATTCAATATTGGCTCTTCTCCTAAAGGTATATTTTGAGCATCGCTAGTTAGCAAGGGCACCTGATGACTCAGGATGAAGACTCATGTCCTACTCAGCTTCGACAAGTCTGCCAGGCTCTGGAGGAACCTCCCGGATTTAAGAAAGGACCTAAAGTTTCCCTAAAAGGAAAACTGGGTTTGGAGCACTTTGCTGCCTGAGAAATTCTGTACGATGGTTAAGATGCTGCAAGAGATGTGTATGATCAGCCAGACGGCTCTCTGCACCCATAGTGTGAACAGACCCGTGTACCATATGGTGGGAACTGCATATATGTGTGCGGGCTCGGTTTTGCATCTGCATATGAATCTATGAATATCTACATTCTTCTCACTAGTTTGAGGATTGCTTAGGGCAGATTACGGAGTTATCTAAAACCATAGGAAGGAAACTGATAGCGTGATCAGGTCAAGATACTATTTTAAAAGTTGTATTTTAAGACCAACACAATTAGTATGATGAGTTCTGTTAATTTCTGCGTCCTTTGTTCTCATCTTTCCTTCCTGCACCCCGTGACCTGGATCTCCAGAGTTAAAGACAGCTTATGTCCTTATAACATCTGTTGGACGTTCAGATGCTTTGTCTGCCATTCAGGGAGTAACTTTTGCTTCTCTTGCAGCCGCCGCTGGCGCCGCTGGAACCGATTCAATCGCAGGAGATGTAGGGCTGCTGTGAAGTCTGTCACATTTTACTGGCTGGTTATTGTCCTGGTGTTTCTCAACACCTTAACCATTTCCTCCGAGCACTACAACCAGCCTGATTGGTTGACGCAGATTCAAGGTACGAGCAGAGGCTGTTCTCTTTTTATTCTGACTCTGAATTAGGGACTCCTGAGGCTGTCCGCGTAGTCTTATCGATGTGCGACGTCGGGACATTCCTGGAGGGCACTAGCTTGGAAGACAGTGGAACCATCCAAAGAGAGGCTGCACCCAGAGCGGTGGGGGCGTAGTCCTTGTCACGTGGTCAGCGAAGCACCTTGGGGCTGACTGACACCCGAGCCTCTCATTGTCTTAACCCTGTGGCAACCTAGGATCAAGGAATCTTGCAGTTGAGAGGGACCTCGTCTCCCTTCTCCCTGACCCTACCAGAAGCTTTATTTTCCTGTATGGTATTCTTGGCAAGTGGTTGTTGCCACTTGATAGACGACTGCTTCTTCTATAATTGGCACCTAAGCAAGGCCAGATTGCCCCTCCGTGACTGATGGAGACGAGAAATATAATATGCTGGTCTAAATGCAGAATCATAGGCTTTTAGGGCTAGAAAGCATCAGAGATTGTGTGGGAAACTGCTCCTCCCCATTTTATAGTCTGGGAAACTGAGCCCAGAGAAGTCAAGGGGCTGCTCCAGAGTCCCATGTCTAGGTGGTAGCAGAAGCAGGACTTGAACCCAGGAGACAGACCGTAAATATTGACGCTACATTTCTGTAACAGGCGCCACAGCAAAGACAGGGCAAAGTGCTGGGGCATTTCCAGCAGAGACTGGTGGGGTGGGAGGAGGGAAAACGAGTCTGAGCCAGTCCCACGATGAGACCCCGAGCACGTGCGCCCCTCTGTCTTTCCAGATATCGCTAACAAAGTCCTCCTGGCTCTGTTCACCTGCGAGATGCTGGTAAAAATGTACAGCTTGGGTCTCCAGGCGTATTTCGTCTCTCTTTTTAATCGGTTTGACTGCTTCGTGGTATGTGGTGGAATTACTGAAACCATCCTGGTGGAGCTGGAAATCATGTCTCCCCTGGGGATCTCTGTGTTTCGGTGTGTGCGCCTCTTAAGGATTTTCAAGGTGACCAGGTAAGGATGCGTGTATCTCGCTGCAGGTGTTTTCTGGCCGGGGGCTGGCGACCAGCCACATCCCGGTCCAGCGATGTCTGCGGTTCCTGCGGGCATTCTGGGCTCACACCCCCATCTTGACTTCTAGGCACTGGACTTCCCTGAGCAACTTGGTGGCCTCCTTGTTAAACTCCATGAAGTCCATTGCTTCGCTGTTGCTTCTGCTTTTTCTCTTCATCATCATCTTTTCCTTGCTTGGGATGCAGCTGTTTGGTGGCAAGTTTAATTTTGACGAAACGCAGACCAAGCGGAGCACCTTTGACAATTTCCCTCAAGCCCTCCTGACGGTATTCCAGGTGAGCCCTCGAGAGGAGCCCGTGTGAGCCGCCAGCTTGTCAGTCCACAACTCAGGAAGACGGGATGATTCTGCCGTGGTTAGCGACCTCTGCCCCAGTAATGCTCTGACAAATCTGGCACCGTGAAAGCCATGTGTTTCGCACTTGACTCCGGCTGTCTGTGTAGTGTGATTCAGTGTTTTTTGTAGGACCACTGGATATGGTACAGGACAACAAACCAAAAACTTCTGTTTGATTTTGTGAGGTTTGCGAGGTTTCTGTGATGTAGGCTCTAAAACCCTCTTCCTGTTCTGCGCTAATTTTTGCCGGCAGGCCAGCTTTGGGACCCTGGCTCTAACGGATTTGTGCAGAGAGGTGAATTCTGAAGTCCTAATGCTCTGGTGTGCAGTCAGAGGAATCGGGGTGATAAAAGAGTTGTGACAGCCTTCAGCCCCTTTTGCTCTCCCGCCCGTGATGTAATGAGGACACGCAGGCCCTGAGCATGTCTGTGCCGTTGGGTCCTGGGCAGGCACCGCGGCTGAGAAGGAGGGACGGTGTGAGAGGTGCTCAGGTGGCTAGGCACTCAAAGCAGCAGTGTCTGCTCCCACCTGGCTTTAAGCTGGATGTTCTAAACCTCCCCCCTCCCGCCTCCGCATGTGGTGACCCGAAGCCCTTCCTCGAACAACGAGTGGCATATAAATTTAAAAGACCCCTCCGCCCCTGTTGCTTTCACACACGATGCCAGTGAGCTCCAGCTTTGGGGGAGTCCATCTGGGGAGGCCGGAAGGCATGGTGGGAGGGGCCTAGACACTGAGGCCGCCCTGCTGGCTCTTTCAGTGCTCGGCTCTGTGACCTTGGGAAGTCACTATCCGTTCTGAAAAAAACAAGAGACTAGAGGGAATGATCTGTAGGATTCATTCCCACTTGGTCATTTTGAGGTGGATGGAATTCTTGTCGCCATAGGCCATACTTTTTTTGAACTATACTTTAATTATTTGAATTATCCTTAATTCTTAGCCACTAGTTAGTTATTCTTTATTCTGTTTTTATTTCAGAGAAACAGAGAAACCCTATGGTGGTGGTGGGTTTTGGTAGTACCTGTGTACAGCACAAAATTCAAATGTTTACAAAAGGGTTTAAAGTAACAAATGAGTCTCCTTCCCACGCAGCTCGCAATTTCTCCTTGTAGGAGCAACCACCACTGGATGGTGTCTGTGTATTCTTTGAGATATATTTGCTCATAGATGTGAGTCAGTGAACCTAGCGACCCACCTACCTGCCCATGAATACAGTATGATGTAAACAGTGGCTCATATTAACTGCCATTTTCCATTTTCTTACCATTTAAAGTGTCCCTAAGAACCTTTCTTATTGGTCCATAAGAGTTTGCCTCCTTTCCGATTCCACGTCAGTCCTGTGGTGTGGTGTTCCTGTCCCCTAATTCATGTAACCAATCCCTAGCTTGGTGACTATTTCAAGTCAACCAGTCCCTAGCTTGGTGACTGTCTGTGTCTGGCCTCGGCTCAGTGGGTGACGTCGAACTCACACCCTGGGCACATGTGTGAGCATAGATGTGGATAAATTTCCCAGAAATGGAATTGCTGGTTTGAAGGGTGTGAATCCATTTTCAACTCTGATATCTTGCCTACCGTGCTCCTCACAGTACTGTCGGTCTGTCCTCCAGGGATGGGGGCTGGAGACTGCCCGACGCCTCACTACTTTTTAGCATGGTGGGTGTTCAAACTTTTTGATGGTTGTCTGACAGGTGAAAATAGTGTCTTCCTACTTCTCTTATCAGGAGTGAAACTGAATGCCTTTTCATGGGACACAGAGCCATTTATAGTTCCTTTTCTGGGAATTGCTTTATCTTTTGAAATCATTTGCCCATGTTTCTGTTGGGTTGTCAGCCATGACAATTCTATTTTTTAAAGTATCTGGTGCAGCTAGATGATACAAGAGCACATGTGCTCCCTCCCTCTTTCTTTCTCTTGCTGGAAGATAGTATGTTTTTATTAATTTTTTAAATATTTATTTATTTTTGAAGGAGAGAGAGACAGAGAGTGAGCAGGGGAGGGGCAGAGAGAGAGGGAGACACAGAATCTGAAGCAGGCTCCAGGCTCTGAGCTGTCAGCCCAGAGCCTGATGCAGGGCTCAGGCTCATGAGCTGTGAGATCATGACCTGAGCCGAAGTCAGATGCTTAACTGCCAGAACCTCCCAGGCACCCCTGGAAGATAGTATGTTCTTAAAATGCTATTTAGGTTTATCCGATTCTACCTCGTGATAGATCGAGTTATCAAATATCATCAGTAGAGAAGGTTAAATTGGAAATTTATGGCAGCTCTTAGTACCTACTCATGAGGTAGTTTGTAAACTTACGTGAGATATTTGCAGTTCACTGCTTCTTACAAGTTCAGGGATCCAACTCTCCATTTCCACAGTACGTTAACTACGTGGAATAGTAGGCAGCCGTTAAAAGGACTGAAGGGCACTGACTGACACAGAGGGTCTCCAGAGTATATTGCTGAATGAAAAAAAAAAAAAAGCAAATGCAGAAAATTCATACAGTATGACAGACACCCTTTATGTTTAATATATCTGAGAACACACCAACTACCTCTTTCCTCTGGACGTGTATCTATATGTTACATGCAAAAAGGTTCTAGAGAGAGATGCACCGTGTTCTCGGGGGGTGGGGGCAAAACTAGGGTGTCACCAAAGAGTACATAAGTCTTATATGTGGTGTTACTTTATTTCCATGTGAAGAATTAACGTATGTGTTTGTGTAATTGAAAACAATGTTTTGAAAACTCTACGGGGAAACCGATGGCTTTGCTGAGCGCAAACTGGACAGTGAAAGGCAGCTGAAACCAGAATCGGGTGGCCCCCAGGGAGCTCTGGCGGACCGTCGGGAGTTGCGGTCTAGCGCATGCAGGCTGACCACAGTTTGGTTCTCTTAGATTCTGACAGGTGAAGATTGGAACGCTGTGATGTATGATGGCATCATGGCCTATGGCGGCCCATCGTCCTCGGGAATGATCGTCTGCATCTACTTCATCATCCTCTTCATTTGTGGTAACTGTATCCTTCAAGCTGAGCAGGGCTTTGTCGTCATCATCTCCTTTTGTTTCTCCCTGTCTGAGTTTTCCTGAGGCGGTCGTGGTGGCGGGTGGCGGGTGGCGGTGGCAGTTGGGCTGGGGAGATGCACGCCCTTACCTTGTTAGCTTGACACCTGCTCTCCTTCAGGGCTGCTGGGACAGTGTAATGGGGTCAGAGGTCCAGTGAGGCTTTGAGGACTGAGCAAGCTGGGGAAGGGAGCATGGGCCAGTGTGTGGCCTGTACCAGTTGTCACCCAGCTTGGTGACACAGCTTTGTACAGGTCCCAAGGGAAGGCTCAGGGCAGAGCCGGTTGTCCTCTGTGCCGTCACACCTGGGAAGTTAGGGGTAAATCTCTGTCTCTTAAAAACGCTTCCTAACCAGTGGGCACCCTCAGCAGTGGCTTGACCTAAGCTCCCCGGACCCAATCTGGCTTTGGTGATCTGTACCTCTCTGGGGATCAGGTGTCCATTGGCTAGTGGCTGTATTAGGCTGTGAGCTCTTTTCTAACTCCTTTTATTCCTTTTTCCTGCCAAGAGGCACTCTCTAATTCTAGACTTCTGAAGGTTTGGATCTCTCTTTCCCTCCATCAGAGCCTTTAGGACCCTGTAACTTTCGGCAGTGTCTTCTTTCTCTCTCTGACCTCCCTGACCAGCACAGACCTGGTGTATGGAGTCCTCAATAAGGGCTTGGTGGGAGAGTGGCTGTAACATGAATACCACCTCTTGGTCTTCACCTTTTTAAAAAAATTTTTTTTTAATGTTTATTTATTTTTGAGAGAGAGACAGAGACAGAGCATGAGTGGGAGGAGGGGCAGAGAGAGAGGAGACACAGAATCGGAAGCAGGCTCCAGGCTCTGAGCTTTCAGCACAGAGCGTGATGTGGGGCTTGAACTCATGAATCATGAGATCATGACCTGAGCTGAAGTCAGATGCTTAACTGATGTAGCCACTCAGGCGCCCCGGTCTTCACCTTTTTATTTTAAAGAATCCTAAAGGGATTCTTCTCGTAAGAAGTCCCAAGCTGTTTTCCCCGAAGTTTTCCCCTTAATCTCCTCTGGTTCATTAGTGAGTTTTCTTCCATGCAGTAGCCCTGTTGCAAACTTTTCAGGACAATACTTCTTGCTTCAAGTTATTCTATGGAAATCCCCACCTTCAGTACATAGAAGCCCGTAGAATCCTTCAGGCAGCTAGAACACCCCTCCTACCCAGAGGTGAGCTCTCCTGCCAGATGTTATCTTTGTTGCTCCTGCTGCACGTGGGTGCCAGCATCTACTGGTTTGGGGTGGGGACTTCTCCATCCCCTCAACTCAACAATGAACTTCTTTTTTAAACACATTTGTTTATTCATTTTGAGAGAGA
Source organism: Felis catus (assembly GCF_018350175.1). Taxonomy (NCBI): domain Eukaryota; kingdom Metazoa; phylum Chordata; class Mammalia; order Carnivora; family Felidae; genus Felis; species Felis catus. The sequence continues at coordinate 22,209,069 of NC_058369.1, forward strand.
GAATGAGAGCACAAGCGGAGGAGGGGCAGAGAGAGAGGGAGAGAGGGAGAATCCCTGTAGGCTCCGCCCTATTAACGCAGAGCCTGATGCAGGGTTGGATCTCATGATCTGAACTGTGAGATCAAGACCTGAGCCGGAATCAAGAGTTGGACGCTTAACCGACTGACCCACTCAGGCTCCCCGGCAATAAACTTCTTGGTTCAGGCATCTTTTCTTCTTTGTATTCACATCTCTTGTGGCTTATAGTGGAGGGCCTTACACATAGTCAGCCCTTGGTAAATGCTTGTTAAATGAATCAGTGTTTTCTTATTGTGCTCTCCTTGCAATGAACTCTTGGGCCAGAGCAATATACCCGCTTTGGGTCTGCAGAGAAGTATTCCCTGGCCACACTCATTCCAGTTACATGCTGTGTTTTCTTTGTAATACCTGTATCACTATCTGAAACGCCTAAGTAGTTTATGTTCTGTCTCCCCCAACTAGAATAGATGCTACGTGGCAGTAGGGACCCAGGTCTGTCATGCCCCCAGCACCCGGCACAGTCGTCAGTGTGAAAGAGGTGCTGGGTGGATCTTTTTGAATGAATTCCAGAGCATACCACTGTTTAGAAGGGTCTGGGTAATGCTTCTAAATACAGATGATAGGTGTGAGCTCTTAGAAACCATCTGTTGCGAACTTGTAAAATTTTCCTATGGTTTATTACTCTGGATGTGCTTTCTGCTACCCAAAAGAGTTTGGTGTCACTGCAAGCTTTACAGTAATGTAAAGATACATTACTTCTTCATTGAGATCATTGCTAGGAATCCTCAACCCAGTTAGTCCTACACTGATCCCTGCCAGAGCCACAATTACCCCTCATCTGTCAGAGGAGTGCTCATGTTACCAAGCCGTCGCCCATTCCAGGACAGATTGCTTCCCCAGGCTCATTACATTCTGCTTAAAAAATAGTCTAACATATCAAACGCGTTTTTGAAAGTTTTAATGTAATTCATTCATGTATCTATCCTCTTTAAAGACTTGAATAGATTAGTGCAGCGTGATATCCCCAGAAGGTATCTCCTTGTCAGCCCCTTGCTAGGTTACTTTTGTGTTACGCACCTGAGATTGCAGATTGCATAGGCCCTGTGGGACATGGGTGCCCCTCTCCTGTCTCTGAGTTCCTGGGCTCCCACAGTCTTCTACCCAGATGACCATGCATCAGCCAGGGAGAAGCATGGTCAGAGAAGGAGCTGTCTTGGCTTATTTCCCTCTGATCCCTGTGCTTCTCAAAAAAGTATTGAACTGCTAGTGAATAAGAAATAGGCATCTTCTAGGAAATTTGGGAACCTTATTCAGAATTTTTTTTTCACTATCATCCAAGGAAGACACACATACAACATTAGAGTAAGAGCCCAAAACCTGATAATGCCTTCACTCACTTCACTTTTTAGTATTTTAAAAAATACAATTCACCCACAATAGTCAAAGATATAGCTACGGTGTGACTATTCAAAAGAATAGCCTGGCACCATCTGACAATACATCAGCGTTTGCGGAATGAATGAATGAATGAATGAATGAATGAATGAATGAGGTATCTGCAAATTCTGAAGATCATCTCAAAAGAGAAAGACTCAAGACTGTATTGTGCAGTCATCATCTTGTGGAATCATCATTTGATTCACATGTAGCCTTTAGAAGGGTCTATTTTGGAAAGCACGCCCTGGATATAGGTTATGGGTGTGTGTGTTTTAAAAGAAACAATATGCATAAAGCAAAATGCATAAAAATACCATGTTTATGTTATGGATTGTTTTATGCAGCATGTGTTATAGCTACAGATACCTGGTGTACAGAGACATACACATATGTGCCACATATGCACACGGATGAAAGGAAATGTTGAAATTTGTAGGTTTTCATGGGTTTTAGTGAACCTTAATTTTGCTTCTTTCCAGACTGTCTTCTACAAGTTTCTAGGTCTTGTTTTTGTTGTTTTTGTGTTTTAAACAGGGTCTGGTCCTCTGGTCTTACCATGTAAATACAGCAACTAGGGGACAGTCACCTGTTACCAACCTCCCAGAACACAGAGGGATGTGAGGTGGCCATTATCAGTGACACATAGCTGCCTTTAGAAATTACGTTGTTCCCTTAAAATATTCACACTAGATATCCTACTGAATGTCTTCTTGGCCATCGCTGTAGACAATCTGGCTGATGCTGAAAGTTTGAATACTGCCCAGAAAGAGGAAGCTGAAGAGAAGGAAAGGAAGAAGATTGCCAGGTAACTCCATTTTCACCCAAGGATAGAATCTTGGGCAGAACCCAGGCCCTCAGCTCTTATTTCCTCAGAGCTGAGAGTCGGAGTCACACGTCCCCATGCTTAAAGAATCTCTGTGGTTAATTTTGGTGGCATAAAATAAATGATGCGTTCAATGCTGATGAGCTCTTGGATGAGAATTTTAATAAGATGATCCATGTAATAAACCCAGTGCACTGGGGTGGACAGGGAGCTCTGAGGATGGGTTGTGCTGTGGTCTCACTGTTAGGGTTGTTTCCAATTAAATTCCGTCCTTCATCAGGCCACTGTTGATTCAGAATCTGGATTAGCATTTTTATACATAGCAATATGGTTACTTGGGTTCTCATGTTTTCTTCTGTGTAGAAAAGAGAGCCTGGAGAATAAAAAGAACAACAAACCAGAGGTCAACCAGATAGCCAACAGTGACAATAAGGTATCTGTCCTAAAACAGTTCTCCTCTTTTTGTTTCACTATGGGTCTGTTGATATCATCATAAATGTACCATTTACACTGGGAAGGTATCATGCATGATATTTTGGTGTGAGGGTATGACACACATTATAGATGCTGGCTTCCCAGGGGGATTCTCAGTGAATTTAGGCAGCTAGCTGGTTATTAATCAATATTTCACCAAATAACTGGTATGGTAAATATTTGACTGGTGGGACTACTTATTTTTTCTTTATTGGAATTGTGTCACCAGACCTGACCTGTTATATCTTCTCAGTGGGGATTAAAATCAAGGATGTTAACAGATGTCTACCTCCAGAAGGGATCTTAGGATCTGGTTCTGGGTACTCAGGGCTGTAGTGTCAGACTTCATCCCACTCATGACAGCTCTGGATTTTTTATTCCTTTGTTTGTTCCGCGAGTCAATAAATACTTACTGAGTGGTTAATGTGTGGCAGATACTGGAAATCAGCAATGAACAAGACCAGTGAGGTCCCTCTGTGCATGGAGCTCACATTCTAGCAGGGAGACAGGACCTCGCAGTTACCATACAGTGTGTAGGACAGTGTTGAGTGGGGAGGCGCATGGATGGCGGTGCTGGCTAACCATGGCTGGATAGAAGTTATACCCGTTTTCTCCTCATTTGCCCTCAGAGCTGTGTCTTAAGCAGAATCATCGACGGGGACACTTGCTGTCCCTATGCACGCACGCACTTCTGTGCAATGTGCACTTTGGAGAGAGTTTCTCTCCCTGCACTGAATGGCAGGGTCGAGTCTGTACTTTGGTCCTCTGCGGTGCATTGAAGTCAGAGTCTCCCCTCCTCCCAAGCCCTCTCTGTCATCGTAGGTTACAATTGATGACTATCGAGAAGAGGATGAAGACAAGGACCCCTACCCACCTTGTGATGTGCCAGGTATGGTGGCAGAGGCCGGTGACAGGCTCTCGGTTCAGGGGTGATACGGCTTTGCTACCACTCAGTGATCAGAGGCTCAGTCTCTGGCTGGCTAGCCCAGCTGGGGTGCATGGTGAGCAGCGAGGCTGCCGAGGCTGTGGGCCTCATCCTTGTGGCTGTGGAGCAGTCAACCCTGCTGCTTTCCTCGGTCACCCAGGTAGCTTGCATAACTCAAATTCCAGGTGGTGGGGAGAGAAAGTGTGAGTGGATCAGGGCAAGCCCCACCTCTGGTGGGAAATCTCTCTAGGAGGCAACCAGCCATTACTACTGTTGTTATTACTGCCCACCTGTCCCTTTCACATTTGCTGGTGCCTTACCTTTATTGGCTGATGTAGCAGGGACTCTGGGGGCGGGGGTGCCAGTGGGGTGGAGGACACTGATCGTGTGTGGCTTGAAGCCCCACACACAGTTTTCCAGGCAGAAGCTGAGCAAAGCTACTGGGGAAACAGCCGGATGCTGGGAGTACTGCACTGATACCTTTCACCTTTGCTCAGGCCTGGACTTGCCGGGCCCTCCTTCCCAGAACTGCATGCACTCACAGACGGGCACACTTCTCGGCCCCCCACAGGCACTCAGGCCACATTCTGAAGGGTTTTGACCAATGTAAGGCGATAGATGTGAAAGTTGACTCTTCACGTGAAATTTAGAATAATTGAAACCCAATGCAACCATTATTTCATGCCTACAAAAAAAAAGTGTCTCATTTAAAGTAGGGGAAGAGGAAGAGGAGGAGGAAGAGGATGAACCCGAGGTTCCAGCTGGCCCCCGTCCTCGTAGAATCTCAGAGTTGAACATGAAGGAGAAAATCGCCCCCATCCCTGAAGGGAGTGCATTCTTCATTCTGAGCAAGACCAACCCGTAAATACCTGCTTTCTGATTTCATTGTTGCCGTGTCTCACCTGTCCCCCTACAGATTGCTTGAGGGGGGCTGGAGGTGGGGAGAAGGAGGGTGGGTCACAGCCCCTTTCTGTGCCTGTGCCTCCGAGCCCCTGAGTCCTCGCTGACCCCTCTCTTGTTCCAGCTTGCCTTTGCCCTCTGCCCATCTCTCCCTGGCCGCCTCGTTCCTGGCTATTATAGGTATATGGCCAGGTCCTGGGAGGATGCCATCCCAGATTCTCCTCCTCCTTAGTCCCTGTACTGGTCAGAGCCCACAGCTCAGGTGTCCACGGGTTGCTACCTGTGAGGCGTTTCCCATCCAGAGGACCCTTTCTTCATGAGTGGGTCTTCTGTTAAGATGCGTTGGGGATGAGAATTTTGCAACCAAGTTCTCCACAGCATCTTCATCCTGAGATCCAGATTAGTTGATCACTTTTCCCTATTGAGTTTGATGGCAACAAAGTGATATCGCTCGATGATATTTTATAGGTGGTAGCTATTCAGCTCCATGCTATCCTGCTTAAAGTAGCATTTCTCGTGGTAAAACGATAAGGTGCTCACTGGGAGCCCGGCACTGCAAGTGCGGTAAGAAGACAATGTTTATTAGTAGCCAGTTTCTAGGTTTTCAATCATCTGAGATAGATGGCATCCCTGGGGGAATGAATGGCTCCTGGAAGGGTTTCTAGAATTGCAGAAGCAGTCCTTGGCTGTCAGAGAAGAACCCTATGGAATTCACAGTCCCCAGGGAGACACAGATGGGAAGAGAGGCTGCTGTCCTTAGTGACTTGAGGATCTGATGGTAGTTTTTACAGTGTGTCACTGTAGAGAATTTGGGTGTCTCTTTTTAAAAAAAGGTACTCACCTGACGTTACTGATGCCTACGGCTCACTGGGTCTACATATATTAAAGGAATGGACTGATTTCCCCCCCCCCCCCCCCCAGAGCTGTGAACACTCCTGCCCTCCCTGCCTTGGAAGGTTCTCCCCAGACTCACCTGCTAACAGCTTGCAAGCCCTCCAAGGGCACATCCCAGCATGAAGCAGCCCCACAAGGGAGGATTTGAAGAAAGGGGTCAGTTTCTCATAAAGTTGACTCCAGTTTTGAAAGTGAAAAAGGACAGGGCACCTGGGTGGCTCAGTCAGTTAAGTATCCGACTTTGGTTCAGGTCGTGATCTCACGGCTCGTGAGTTCAAGCCCCACGTTGGACTCTGTGCTGACAGTTCAGAGCCTGGAGCCTGCTTCCGATTCTGTGTCTCCCTTCTCTCTGCCCCTCCCCTGCTCACGCTCTGTTTCTCTCTCAAAAATAAATATTAAAAAAAATTACAAAGGAAAATAATTTCAAGGGGAAGATATATGTATTCTATAGGCCAAAAATAAAGTCTTTTAAATTCTAAAGTCAGGTGTTGAGGTTAAATTCTAAAGTCAGGTGTTGAGTCTGGCGCTAACTAGCCTGTGGGACATCAGACAACGGCAGGACGCTGAGGACCATGACATGGTATGTAAGATCCCCGCACGATTCTTGCACGGTGCAGCTTTCTCTTCACTTTCTTGGGAGTGCTTGTGGGTCAACTCCAGAGTTTAAAAACAAAAACCTACTTAGGACAGAATCTCCCCATAACAGGAGGTTTTACCAAACCCATGACTACTGTAGTCCTTTTCATACAGCCAGGTGACAGCATTAGAAAGGGGTTGCTCTCCTTCCTCTTTAATTTGTATTTATTTTTTCATTTTTAAGCTTATTTACTTTGAAAGAGAGAGAGAGAGAGTGGGAAGGGGCAGAGGGAGAGAGGGAGAGAGAGAATTCCAAGCAGGCTCCACATGGACAGCATAGAGCCCGACGTGGGGCTTGAACTTACGACTTGAGCTGAAACCAAGAGTCGGATGCTCAACTGACTGAGCCACCCAAGGGCCCCTTAATTTTTATTTTTAACTGAAGCACAGTTGACGTACAGCATCATATTGGTTTCAGGCACACAACATAGCAATCTGACCGGTCTGTGTGTTACACAGCATTCGCCACGAAAAGCGTGGTCGCCGTACAACGTCATTGCAATAGTATTGATGATATTCCCTATGCTGTACTTTTCATCCCTGTGACTTGTTTCTTTTATAACTGGAAGTCTGTACCTCTGGACCCCCTTTACCCATTGCTCTCATTCTTGTGAGCTGCGGCAGTGAGCTCTGAGCTCAGATTCCTTCCAAAGGTAGGCAAAGGAAGCCACTGGGCTTCATGTCATGGTGGGAAAGCGTCACAGTCGACCTGGATTGGAAATCTCCCTCAGTCTTTACTAGCCTTAAGACCTCTCACATGCTTAAGCCTCAGTTTCCCCACTTGTAGCAGGATGATAATCCCCACTTTTAAGGACGTGATGAATGCTGTGTATGGAGCCCCTCCTCCCCCCACAGAGCTGTGGCACTGTGGGTCCTCAGGGTCTGCCTTCCACGACTTTTGAAGGGCTGAGGGTCAGGTGGCTCTGGTTGGCCGGGTTGGGGCAAGGACAGCTGTCCTCTGCCTGACTTGTCACCTCAGAGCAGCGCCAGCATGCAGGAGGCACTGGCCGTGCCGAGGGCTGTGTCCATGCAGTGGTTTCCCCCACAGGATCCGCGTGGGCTGCCACAAGCTCATCAACCATCACATCTTCACCAACCTCATCCTCGTCTTCATCATGCTGAGTAGCGCCGCCCTTGCCGCCGAGGACCCCATCCGCAGCCACTCCTTCCGGAACACTGTAAGCCACTGAGCAGGGCCAGGCGGGCGGGTCTCCCTCTGGGATCAGCACCCGTCTCTCTAGCAGGGACTGTCACGCAGGCAGGGCTAAACGTTAGAGGAGGCCTCTCGTTCCCCCAGGGGTATTTCAGGTTTGTGAGTGCCAGAAGAGTTTTGTCTTATCAGGACAGACCTTTTTTGAATCCTGTCCTCTAAACTTCATCTTAAACACTCTGCAGCAACTTCTAGTGTATTCAGGAGCCCTGCTTCTCCTCCCGTTCGTCCTTTACTGCCAACATTTTGGTCCCTGTTTTCCCTTCCCTGGTCACATTCACATCCGTGCCTGTTTTGAGATTTCTGCCCAGGTGGAAGCATCCAGCAGGAAGGAAAAGTAAAAATGGAGCCAGGTACGTCATGTGCCCAGAAGCTCTTCCTTAGGGCTGGCGGGAAGGCGTGGAGCCCGCCTAGGCTGAAATTCACAAAGCTACTTGGTTTCGCTACTCAGCGGAGGGGTTGGGTGGAGTGGGGGGGATACAAGTGAGGGAGCCGACGGCGTGTGGAGCCAAGTGGTTCAGTGGAGAGGAAGGCTGGCGTTTTGATAGGGCAGGAGGTGGTTTTACAAAGAAAACAAAGAGACAGCTAAGTTGTCTGTTATCGGTCTGTTTCGTGCTTTAGGGAGAGCACATCTGTGCTGCGCAGAGACCGGTACCTCAGGAAGTTCTTGCCCAGGTGGGTCCCCTCTTAGCAGTCAGCTCATTCGGCACCGAGAACAATCCCGAGGCGACACAGCTTCAGAAGACCAGTAGACTGTTGTCTGCTCTGGCCTGGAGACTGTAGTGCAGTCTCAGGTGGTTGTCAAGAAGCCCAGGAGAGGGAGGCCCACGAGTGTGTGAAGCCGTCCGGCATTGCTGCCCCTTGTGGTTCGTGCCTCTCTGTGTCCATCCGATTTTTAGAAATTTGAGGAGTAAGGCAAATTACCAGTACCCCAGGATTTTGGTTGTGACAGTCAGGCCTTGTGCTCTATCTTTTCGTTTCCAGTCCCGTTGGTTTGAAGCCTGGCAGGCCCAATGTATCAGGCTGATAAAACACGGGCGCTCTGATATGCAGATTTTAAAAAGACTTTCCTCCCAAGGCACATGTTGGTGTTGATGTAAAGACGAAGGCTGTGCATCTGTTTGAATCTGCACTCACAGATCAGGGCTCTTGTTAGAGATTCTGACACTGTCTCTACATAAGCGTTCAAATGGAACAAAGACCTCGGTGTCCTCAGGCCCCATCATAGAAATGAGGCACAGCGGGTAGAAGCTGTTTGGGAAAAAAATACTGTTATTGAGAGACGAGGTCAGGAGCTAGTCTAGAACACAGATTGGCAGAGTTAATTTACACGTGGCCCCGCCCGTGTTCTTATTTTTATTGTAATTGCTTCCCCATGAGTTTATGTCCCTGCTGCTTTTTCCAAGAATGTTATTATTGTTTTTAAACAGATGTACATATTTGTATGTGTATTGCTTTTAAAATACTACAGTGTTTATTTTATTGTGGTAAGAATGCTTAATGTGAGATCTACTCTCTTGATAAATTAAGTGTACAAGACGGCCTTCTTAACGGTAGGGACTATGTTGTACAGCAGGTCTCCAGAACTTACTCATCTTGCATGACTGAAACTCTATCTCCGTTGGCCATCTCCCCATTTCTCCCTCCCCCAGCCCCTGACAACCTCCATTCTACCTTCTGTCTAAGGGGTTGACTACTTTAGATACCCCATGTAAGTGGACTCATGCGGTGGCTTCTCCGTGGTTGTTGTGTTAACTTAGCTAAGTTATTAGTGGAAGAGGAGTGAATGGAGAAAGAATAACCTGAATCTAAGAGCTTTGACCTCTGGCACTGGGTCGAGTTGCTGACATGTGGGCAGCGGTGTCTGTCTTGGCTACACGCGTGCTTTTGACATGAACAGTCCTGCCGTGACCTCGGATGGGGGAAGGGGCAGAGGCTGGCCGTGTACTGGAAATACCTTTCGTTGCCTGGCTAGAATCACAAATACACAACAGGCTTCCAGCAAAATCTGTAAATCTCAGAACGGAAGTGGTTTGAATAATGAATGCCCTCTGGAGAACTTCCTTGGAGAAGAGCTGGCCTTTGCTGTAGGTCCGTCTCCTTACTGTGATGGAGAGTAAAGGACTCCCCTGGGCTGGATCCCACACTCAAGTAACAGGGTCCGGGGCTCACTCCCTGCCCAGCCACACCGTGACTGGCTGTGCGACCTGAGCAGCCTGCCCGCTGACACTCCCACAGTATCCTCTTCTGTTACATGAAGAGAGTTGGTCTGGGGGTCTCTCCACGGTCCCTTCAGCTCTGATCTTGGCCTCTGCAACTGGCAGAGTCTTGGCTGCCATCTTTGTGGCTGAGGGTTCCCCGTGAGCAACCTCCGTTGAGCGGTCAGACTCTTGGTTGCTGGCCCCCCTGCCCCACCCACCTACCTGCCCCCATGGCTCTGAGAAGCAGCAGGGACCCCCAAAGGGTTCCCTGAGCAGGACTCAGTTGGAGGGTAGATGATATTTTCAGGAATACTGATAAAAGCAGCCTGGACCGATTATTCAAAGGCCAGGTCAGTCTGTTCTTTGAGTGGGCCAAGCTAGGTAAAAAACAAAAACCCAGTGTTTGGAGAGAGCAGTGTTAGATGCAGAGCAGGACCATAAGTAGAACTCTTCTCTGAGGACTTATTCAGCCCTGCACACAGGTGACGGAGGGGCATTTCCACCCTGTTTTCACGGGCTGGAATCGGAAGGGGCATGTGGAAACTTCTGGCCCTGTTGGATGCCACTTAACATCTTTATTTACATTTTTCCACCAAACTGAAGCTCAGCTATATGGTGAAATATGACACCATATTTCATTCTTCTAAGAACTCCCTTTAAAAATCTGAAACGTGTATAAGGCTCCGGTTTATCTGGTGTCACAAGTTTGTCCATGTTGTGCGCTGATGAGCAGAGGTTATTAACAAAGCGCTTTTAGAAATGAGCTTCTGTCTGTCCATGACACGAGACAGGGAGGAGAGTCCGCATGAGTGGTGAAAGGAGGTAAGTGTCCCCAGATGCTCTTTCTCGGTCACAAAGAAGAGCTGTCACTGGGCCGGGTGGGGCATTTATAAGCGTCTCTGCACCTGCCTCCAGAGCGGCAGGCTTATCTCAGGGGAGCGGGTGTCTGACTGCAGGTGGGGGTTCTGCCCATGGGCGCGCACGCTGTTGGAGTTCATCCCGATGCCTTTTTCTCATTTCCAACGTGTTGTACCTTGCAGATACTGGGTTACTTTGACTATGCTTTCACAGCCATCTTTACAGTTGAAATCCTGTTAAAGGTAACGGCTTTTTCATTGATCCTCACGTACTCTAAAGCAGCTGTAGCAATAATAGTTGCAATTCTTTGTTTACTTTCCAGATGCTAGGTTACGCAGATTATGTCTTCACTGGTACTTTTGCATTTGAGATCGTTTTGAAGGTAACAGGTCCCACAGCAGTGTGTCGAAGGGGCCTGCTCCTGTGTGACACACGGCAAAGAAGCGTGAAGTGCTTTTGACTATTTTTTTTATTTTTTGCCTTCTGTGATCAAGCTACACTTTTTTTTGTAAACCAAAGGATTTTTTTTGTTCCTGTAACCATTCAACATGTTTTTGCTGTTTCTTTTTAACCTTTAAATGCATGTAGGAACTTCTTTGGCTTCATAATAATGACTGGAAATTATTTTGCTCCTTTTAAAATATATCCTCTGAAATGTGTCATCTGACAACAGACACATCACTATGTGTGAACCTTCTTCCACCTTTCCTGACCTCAAAGTCAGAGGAAAAGCATTTATCCTATGAAGGGAATGTATCTCCTTTCATTTCTTTGATGGAATGGTTTTCAGTGGCCTAAAATAGTAACACACTATTTTCTTGCAATGGGATTTGCAAGATAACCTATTTGTGTTAAGATATTTGATACGCTTTAATGGATGGGCTTACATTTACACAAACAAAGGAGCACCCTTTGGACAGGGCGCCCTAAATGTACTGCCCATGCATGAGCTCACAGTTGCCATTGCTGCATGGTTTGTGTACAGATTGCGAAGGCCACCCGGGCCCGGCTCGTTCCCCGCGCGTGCCGAGGTCTGGAGACCCGCAGCAGAGAGCCAGGAACACCCCTGACGTGCTAAGTGGCATGGGTCACTGCAGGACCGGGACAGTGTGGCCCGTGACAACTGTCAGAGCAACTGTGTCCCAATGGGGAGACAAGATGAGGAATTTTCACCACAATTTCCTTTAAACCAATTTTGGGTTTTTACGTGTGCATCTCAGGAAAAAGAAATGTATTTCGTGTTCGACTACTGTAGAACTTGGGCTCTTTACAAAATATTTTATGAAACGAAACCTCGATGAGCTTTGCCAGGGAATGGGGTACTTAGAGTTCCTTTTATTTTCAATTAATAAAAACATTAGCACAAAACCAGCCAGTCTCTGTTTAAACCTTTGTTAAAAAATCTAAAAATTCACATTCACTTTCCTGCCTTTAAGCCAGTGAATGTGGCCGACAGTTGTCTCCTAAGTGGGTGCGGGGGTTAGCTGAATCTAACAGGGCCTCCGTCATAAGGAATACGCACGTAATGCACAGGGGGTGGGGTCAAGCATACTCACCCTGCCTCTACTTCATCCTGAGCTGTCTTTTTTTTTTTTTTCCTTATAATTTGCCGCCTTCTCTTCAAACTGAATGGGGAACATGAGCCACTTAATCTGTTAGCTCAGCTCATCGAGGTTTTATTCTACTTCCCACATGTCTAAGTTGTTAAATGATTATCATCATTCGTGGGCTTTGGGGCCAATGAGATACAGGGTTATTTAAAAGAAACAAAAAAACCATTGTTGCTTTTAAATTTCTGCATATTTGCCTCAGTGACTTAAGTATTCTGAGTTTTCTTCATTTAAAACCTGTGTGAGAGGGTGGGAAACAAGCTTAGAAACCAGAAGGATTCAGACAATGGAGACTCGCCGAGAAGCATCTAGCATCTGAAGCGGTGGTTCCTGCTGGCCGTGGGAACACTGGCAAGGCTATATGGCTATTCGGTTGAACCACAGCAAACTGCCATTTGTGTAGGTCAAGAATGGTGGTGTGTTGGCGATTTTATATGGTTCAGTGTAACTGTTTCATGACTCTGGCCCTCCTGTTCTATACACCCCTGAGCCTCCTTCATCTTTTTTTTTTTTAATGTTTATTTATTTTTGAGAGAGAGAGAGAGAGAGAGAGAGAGAGAGAGAGAGTGAGTGGGGGAGGGGAAGAAGAGAGAGAGGGAGACACAGAATCCGAAGCAGGCTCCAGGCTCTGAGCTGTCAGCACGAGCCCGACACGGAGCTCGAACTCGGCAACAGCAAGATCATGGCCTGAGCCGAAGTTGGATGCCCAACTGACTGAGCCACCCAGACGCCCTCCCCCCTCCTTTTTTTTTTTTTTTTTTTTTAGCACACAATGAACCCTGTGTACTTTGCTGTTTTTGCTCTGGGAACGTCCTCACTAAACTCCTTTGTGCATCGCCAGTAGGCACCTTTCTGGGGCACCTGAGGTGGTGCTCTGGGTGCACATGACATTGACTGCAAAGCAGGGCAACTGCCCTGGGGAGAGGCCTATGACAGCTTCCTGGCCACACCTTGCATGTGCTGGAGTCACTGGGCTTGGAAGCACCACTTTTTTTTTTAAACATTATTTTTGAGGGGCGCCTGGGTGGCGCAGTCGGTTAAGCGTCCGACTTCAGCCAGGTCACGATCTCACGGTCCGGGAGTTCGAGCCCCGCGTCAGGCTCTGGGCTGATGGCTCAGAGCCTGGAGCCTGTTTCCGATTCTGTGTCTCCCTCTCTCTCTACCCCTCCCCCGTTCATGCTCTGTCTCTCTCTGTCCCAAAAATAAATAAACGTTGAAAAAAAAAATTTAAACATTATTTTTGAGAGACAAAGAGCGTGAGCAGGGAAGGGACAGAGAGAGAGGGAGACACAGAATCCGAAGCAGGCTCCAGGCTCTGATCCGTCAGCATAGAGCCCGACACAGGGCTCAAACCCACGAATCCTGAAATCGTGACCTGAGCTTAAGTCAAATGCTTAACCGACTGAGCTCCCCCCCCCCCAGGTGCCCCAGAAGCACCGTGTAAACTGGATGTCTTGCTGGAGGACCATTAGCAGCAGGCAGGAGCCTAAACAATGTGAGTCTCTGTGAACAGAGCCTATGAGCTTTGGGCTCCAGCACTTTCGCTAGCCACACTGTGAAGGCACGCTGGGGTCAGTGATGTAGGTTCTCCTGGGGCCTCAGGGGCCAGAGCCGGCCTTTTGTGGGGCAGCCAAGTTACCTGATGAGCAGGGCCATGCGGACACTCCTGGGACAGGCTCTTTGGACCTGCCCACGTTGGATTCCTACTTGCAGTTTACCATCACTGATATGAAGTCTAGACTGGTCTCCTCTGAAATGTGTCTGAAATCTGCTGCCCCATTTCCATTATTGAACCAATATCTGGTTGCTCAGCCCTGCTGGTTTATATGTCTGGCTTCCTAATGCATGCTTGTTAATAAAGTACTTTCCTGGAGGTTTTGTAAAGAGCCCAGGTTTCTTTTCTTCTGGAGAGAAAGAAAAAAAAACACAGTAAATCACTCATGATTCTGTTAATAGATGGCGACTTTTGGAGCTTTCCTCCACAAAGGGGCTTTCTGCAGGAACTACTTCAATCTGCTGGATATGCTGGTTGTCGGGGTATCCCTGGTATCATTCGGGATCCAGTAAGTATTCTGGGGTAGGCGTGAGTGTGTGAGCACAGGACTCTTGGGCAGGATGGTTTCTGTGAGGGATTTTAACATAATTCATAAAGGCTAGGCATCACTTCAACAAGTGCATTCAGTAACCCCGGAAAGCCCGATTTGTGTGCATGCCAGAGGGCATTGGCACTGTTCGTGTTTCTTGTGTTTCTCCTTCTCTCCATGCCCCCTGCCAGGTTGGGCATATTACTGTCTGTGATATTTGCTTTCAACAGAGAAGTCTGAACTGGGAGAGAGGGAAGCACGGTTCTAGTTCAGCTTCCTCCCGGGCATCATGTAGTCCTCTCAAAGGACTACAGTTCTCATACAAGAGGGGGCCTCTGGGGGAACTTTCAGATTGGATATTAAAGGCTTCCTCCCTTGATCTCCAGGATATAGCAGCTGCCATGACCCCTTTCTTTTGTCTTCTACAAGTTTCAGCTAGAAGGGGGCCGAGGCTACAACTCAGGGCCCCAGGGCCTTTCCATGGCCTTTACCAATGTCTGGTGGGGAATAGCCCCAGCTGCAAGCTGCCTGCCTGCTGTACCTCAGGGGTCTGGGGCAGAAGTTCCCGTAGGAATGTCCCGCCGTGGTCTTGCTTTCCTGCTGACTTACAAGTACCTGTGCTCAGGTGCTGGCCATCAGTACCCCCTATGAGGAAACATGCTCACCTACTACCTCCGAGCTCAAGTTAAATGGGGAGGCTGCATCCCCCTCAGAAGACCGAGGACCCCTGCCTGAGATGGCCCTCTGTGCTGGTCCTCACCTCCCACCACTGCCCAGGGGGAGGGAGGCAGCAGTCGCAGCTAGAGAGAGGGTGTTCTCACAGCATCTTTGCAGGCCCCGTAAATGCCAGGCTGTGTCTGCCCTCTGCCTCCCGAGCACGTGCTCCAGCCGCCTGTGGGGCTGCGTGAGCCGTGTTCTCCCGTCTGCCCTGGGGCACCCCCCGCCTTTGTCCAGCTGACCCCTGGACTCACATGGCTACCATGTCCCCAGCTCCCGGAGGATGTGCTCTCCTGGCAGCCTGTCCTGCATCCCCTCCGTTGTCAGCCCCACCACACAGGTGGTGATTGCGTCCCACCCAACAGCGAATTCCGCAGAGGCCAGAGAAGCCCCCCGCACAGGGCACCACAGCTGCTCTCCCACCTCCGAGAGCAAACCCGAACAAACAAACCTGCAGCCTGAAAGCCAAGGACTGCCTAGCATTTACATTGAGCAAAAAGGACAAAGGAAATTGCTAAATTGTGCCTCTGCTGCCTTAGCTCCGCGCCCCAGTCAGGGCCTCTGTGAGTCCCATGGGCCTGGCCCAGGAGGGGCCGTGAGTGTGGGCTGGATGGAGAAAGACCTATGTGTGTGTGAGTGTGAGTGTGTGTGTGTGTGTGTGTGTGTGTGTGTGTGTGAGAGAGAGAGAGAGAGAGAGAGCGCGCGCGCGCGCGCGCGCGCGCGCGCGCGCTGGGGGGAGGGGCACTGGGGGGGAGGTGAGCTCAGCCCCACACGGGGCATGGTCCTGCAGTGAAGGCCATGTGAAATAATTCCAAAGTATTTTATCTGACTGCAATACACTCTGCCTTCCTTCTTTGCTCTTTTCCTTAGATCCAGTGCCATCTCCGTTGTGAAGATTCTGAGGGTCTTAAGGGTCCTGAGGCCGCTCAGGGCGATCAACAGAGCGAAAGGACTCAAGGTTTGGATTTCTGCCCTCCGGTCCAGGCTGCTTTGGTTGGGGCCAGAGCTGGGCTGAGGCTTGATGGGTTTTACACGGCTGTACCTTTGGAAAGGACATTTCTTTTTTTTTTTTTTTCCTGAACATTTTATTATTATTTTTTAATGTTTTTATTTTTGGGAGAGAGAGCATACATGTGCACGCACACGGGGTGGGGAGGGGCAGAGAGAGAGAAGGAGACAGAGGATCTGATGCTGACCACAGACAGCCCGATGTGGAGCTTGAACACAAGAACCACAAGCTCATGACCTGAGCCGAAGTTGGTCGCTTAACCGACTGAGCCACCCAGGTGCCCCTGGAAAGGCCATTTCTAACCAGTGACACTACCTCTGACAAGTGCTGAAAGCATTTTACAAATATTTTCTTTCTCTTTGCTAATTTATTTTTGTTTATGAGATTACTGTTCTATTACTTTTTAAAAATTATTAGTATTTTCTTGGGTTGGGGTGCCTGGCTGGCTCAATCAGAGGAGCACGCAATGCTTGATCTCAGGGTCGTGCGCTTGAGTGCCATGTTGGGGTACAGATTGCTAAAAGAAATAAACCGAAAAAATTAAATTAAACAAATAATATGTTCTTGGGTTTATTTTGGTCTTTAAATCTATTCTCATGCAGGTCATATAAAAGGCCAGAGGTTTTGCATTTTCCTGAGTCCTTTTACGGGGGGCAGGGGTCCTTGTGGACCTGTGTGCCAGGCAGTGCCACGCCTGGTAGTGTTTCTTCTGACTAAACCACTTTGGAGGAAACCAGGGAGGGGCTGGTCTGTAGGGTGCTCCTCCCAGATGGCCCCACTGCAACGGGGGTAACTCCTCACAGATAACTACCTGAAAAACAAGCGCAAGGGAGGCACAAAGTTGGAAAATCATATAAAAATGCACATAAACGTAGAAAATCCTGGCCGGTATTAGCTCGCCCTGTGGCTGAAACAACAAAAGCAGATGACGTTCCTCTGCCTTCCCCGGGTTCCTTTCTCCCCAGCACGTGGTCCAGTGCGTCTTTGTGGCCATCCGGACCATCGGCAACATCATGATCGTCACCACCCTTCTCCAGTTCATGTTCGCCTGCATCGGGGTCCAGTTGTTCAAGGTACGCGGATGTGCCTTCTGGCCTGAAGCCCAGCTGATCTCTTTGTGGGGAGCCTGCATTTGACTGCCTGTCTCTTCTGTACGCAGGGGAAGTTCTATCGCTGCACGGACGAAGCCAAAAGTAACCCCGAAGAGTGCAGGTGAGTGTCCTGAACGTGAGAGTGGGGAACGAGGAAGCACAAATAAGACACTTGGAGGGTCTGCTTGTGCTCACTTTTCAGAAGTTTTCATCATGGATTGTGAGAGGCTTGTATGCTCAGCTCACAGCTGGAGAGAGGGTGGGTGGGGGGTGGTGGTGGTAGTTTTGAGGTGACATTCACATATCATAAAAGTAATCATTTTAAACTGTGCAATTCAGTGACATTTAGTACAGTCACACTGTGGGACAAGCATGGCCTACTCGTTCTAGTTCCAAACCTTTATCACCCCGAAAAGAATGGATAGATGGCTTTTGATGTTTGGTATAGAATCTCTAAAATCAGGGGGAGGGCATGCACTGAAACCTAAAATAACAATTCCAAAATTCCCCAGAGAGCCCCCCCACCTTCCAGCCACATGGATAAATCCCTCCCCCCCAAACTGGAACTCGAAGCTCAACTCCCTGGCATTCAGGAACTGGCTAGCCTCTACCGACACGTTTTCCAGGCTGCCTTTCTCCCCTTGCTCTTGGCACCCGCATTCGGGGCATATTTTTATTCACAAGAACAGGCAGAGGAGAGACAAAGTGAGAAATACTCATGCCTCTTATCCCAACATATCCAGAAGAATACGAAGGCAGACATGAAACCATTGCCTCAGGTTGTAAGACCGCGTAAAGTTCTGTGTGTCCCCATCCCTTTGGGACGGCACCGACTGAGGACTTGCTTGCACTGCTTACATTCCATTTGGGGTTTCTTTTCAGCAGAAGGTGCGGTCAGAGTATATCAGCCTCAGTGTGACTGATTGTGCACCTCCGGGGGCATCATCCATGCAGGCTGCGGGGGTGGGGGGGCACCCCAGGGGGGGGCGCCCCCTGGAGTTTATGCGGCAAGGCAGCAGGGTGAAGACCCCTTCTCTTCTCTCACTAAGCCTCTGCTTCCCCATCTGTGGAATAAAGACATTGGCCCCTTTCCAGAAATGAAATTCGATGACAAATATTGTGTATCAGAAATTATAGAATTATTTTAGAAAGAAAACTGGGAATATTGTTAATACAAAGAGAAAGAGTGTGATTACAGCCAAAAGGCCGAGAGGAGGGTGTACCCAGGCTTGCTTCCCGGAGCTTGCAGAATTCTCCAGGCCAAAGCCTCCGAGTCTTCAGTGTATGCGTTGAGCCTATCGTGTATGAGAGGCGTTTACTGTTTGGTAGTTATCATTTGTTATCAGGCATATGCTGGATATCTGCCTAGTTGCTCTAGAGAATACTCATTAAACTAGTAGGTCCTCAGTGATTATTGGAACTGTAGACTAGAGTAAACACAGGACAAGAAGAGGAAAAACTCAGGCTGTGCTCGGCTCAGAGGTGGGGCCTGGCTGGCAGACAGCGCAATGGTGCCTGGACGTGGCCTTGGAGCAGCTGTGACTGATCTCGGGTCAAGCCAGGATGACCCACACTTCTTTTCCTCCTTAGGGGGCTTTTCATCCTCTATAAGGATGGGGACGTTGATAACCCTGTGGTCCGTGAGAGGATCTGGCAAAATAGTGATTTCAACTTTGACAACGTCCTTTCTGCTATGATGGCGCTGTTCACGGTCTCCACGTTTGAGGGCTGGCCTGCGTAAGTATAGAGAACACCTTGATAATGTCCCAAGCCACCCATTCAGTCGTTCAGTCATTCGTTCCCAGTTCTAATGTGTGCCAGACACGGGTGGCTGCCAAAGTGCCATGTCTTTCACTGACCCGCTCACTCGCTCATTCATAAAATGTGCTTTTGGTACCAGCTCCGTGCAGCGTGCTGTGTTAAGCCCTGTGGGAGAAACAGTGGTCTCAACATGATACTCTCTTCAAGGCCCAGAGCTAGTCAGAGTATCAGGCAGTCAAACCAGGCAGGAGCTTCTGCCGTGTCAGAGATGTGCAGAATAGGGTTCTGAAGAATGGCTAGGATTTTGATGAGTAAAGTTAAAAAAAAAAAAGTCCAGAAGCAGGGAAGAAGGTAGAATACAAAAGGGAAGTCTCTTACACCTTTGTTCCCTGTGCTCTGATACCCACCCCAGCCCCAGCTCCTGTCACCTAAACGTACGTCCATACGCAGAGTCCCGAATGTCAAGTTCTCACGCCCAGAGGAACTGCAGAAGGTGGACAAGTTCACTCTGTCAGGCTGGCAGATGCATGGGAGAGTCAGAAGTTTTATGGGAGAGCCTTTGGGAGGAAGAGGGCAGTTGGGTGGGGTTTGTTCATTAGGGGACTGGTCCTGGGGAGAAAAGAGGCAGGAGTGAGCCCCTTTACTCTGTGGAGGCACTGGCTGCACTCTTGGGTTTTCAGCAGTGTGTTTTAGCAAATCAGGATGGCAGGTGAGGGAAAGTGAGCAGATTTGGGACCTGGGGCTCAGAGGAGCTGGGCTCATCTCCTGGCTTTGCCCCCAAGGAGTATGACTTTGGTCACCTAGATCGCTCTGTGAGCCTCCGTACGATGGGGATGACTGTAATGTCTGCCTTTGCAGATGGCTGTGAAAGTGTGTAGCACAGCCCAGCGTGGGGTGGGCGCCCTGGCAGTGCTGAATCTGCATCAGAGTGGGGGTAATTTTAACTTGGGGATCTTACGGTAATTTCCTTCCTTCCTACTGAGAGTTCTGCTTAGCATACATTTAATTTCTGTGTATATTTCAGTTTGGGGAACGTCTCAGTTCTTTGGAAATCCCGGGTTGCTCGCTTGTTGTCCTTGTTGGCGTGTGTACAGTTTTCAGTTCTGCCAGTGTCTTCCACGTGGTGTCCTTCCTCTCTCCCATCTGTCAGTAAAAAGGAGCATTGTTGAATATCCATGAAATCTTTTCTCATGTCCTCAAAACATCAGTCAACAAATGTATCTCAGGTGTCCCCTCCTCTGGGCGCTGGGCCGGCTGGGCCTAATGCCAAGGAGGGTGCCTCGGGGACCTGTGTGTCCAGGGGCTATGGGTAGGCTCCGAGGGAGGGGTCTGACAGGCAGGGGTGGGCCCGCAGAGGCCGTCAGAAGAGGTGCACGTCTGGGCAGGCGGCGGGGCTCACCCAGTCCTTCTGTTCTCCAGGTTGCTGTATAAAGCCATCGACTCCAACGGAGAGAATGTTGGCCCCATCTACAACTACCGCGTGGAGATCTCCATCTTCTTCATCATCTACATCATCATTGTGGCTTTCTTCATGATGAACATCTTTGTGGGCTTCGTCATCGTCACATTTCAGGAGCAGGGAGAGAAAGAGTATAAGAACTGTGAGCTGGACAAAAATCAGGTTAAAGTCACACACTGTTTGGGCTTCTGTCCCTTGAGCAAGAGAGGAGTGGCTTGTGTGTTGCCAGCTTCTTCCGTGCACACAGAAGGCGCGCATCCGCTGGTTGTCCCGGGGACTCGGGCCCTGTTCACAGCACCGTCTCAGCCAATTTGAGTCCTTGCTGGGGAGAGCGCGCTTCTCAGATACAGATCAGACCTTGTAATTGTGAAATCAACCCCACCCTATGGAGAAGTCAAAGAATGCTTAGGCCACCTTCTGCAGGCATGACCCACGAGTGATGGCTCGCAATCTTGGTGGGGGATGTGGCCAGGGGCCGGAAAGCACCCACTGCTCCTCCCACAGTCCTTATGGGGGGGTGGGGCGTGGATTGTGTCTTACCTCCTCAACCTTGGCACTATTGATATTTTGGGCTAGATAATTTTCAGTTGAGCATTGTGTGCTTTGTAGGATGTTTAACAGAATCCCTGGACTATACCCACTCGATTCCAGTAGCAACCCGCTGCCCTGAGTTTTGACAACCAGAAGACCTCTCCGGACATTGCCAGATGTCCCCTGGTTGAGAACCAGGGTTGAGAACCAGAGTCAACCAGGTTGACTTAGGAGGAAGTAACCCAGCACACTGCAGGAAAAGTCACTAACTTTAAACCTGGGTCTAATATTGTGCTGGTGTCATTCTCCCGTTATCCACTGCCTTGTTTGAACAAATCTGATAGCAGCAGGGGACTTTGGCTCTGATTGAGTGATGATGTGAGAGAGCCAGGAGACCTGCTCCTCTCTGGGCTTGCTGTAGATTGAGGGCACCCAAGAGTTGCTTTTAGAGGTCCCTTACAGCGCTAGAAGATGGTGAGGTGGAGATTCTGCTCTGGGAGTTTCCCCTGGGCCCTGGTTTGCTAGCACCCCCATTTGATGATGACATAGGAGCAGGGATCATCTGCCAGCCTGGCTTCCTGAGGGAAGTGGCTGTGGTAAGGCTGGCTGTCTCTGGCCGCAGCTGTGCCCTCTGGGGCAAAGAGGACAGGGCCGGCTTGGTTTGTAGGAAGATGTTGCTTTGAGTTGTCAGGGCGTCCCTTCAGATCCCATAAGGGGTGATCAGAAGGAAGCCTGGTCCTGCTCCTCATCATCCCCCACTCCTCCCACCTCCCAGCCCCTGGAAGGAGAATGTCAGGGCGAGGCCCAGGCTGGCTGGGGTGGCAGAACCAGAGCTACAATTGTGTCAGCACTTGAGGTCCAGAAGAGGTTCGAATTGGGGGTCCCTGGAGTCAGTGTGAGGGGTCACAGCAGGGCCAGATTCTGGACAGAGGGAGCCTATCTGAAGTCAGAACCCAGGGTCAAAGCAGGAGAATGGAGTTGGTCTGGGTCTAAGAGCAAGTGGGGCCTTACACTGAGCCTACGGGGCTGGAGATCCCTCTGGGCTGCAAAGGGTGGACCAGTCTCAGCCCCAGAGTGAGAAGGACAGTGCTCTGGCCATCATTGGTGACCATGTCCTGGGGGCTCTGAGATGAACATGACAAGCTCCCGAGTGTCAGAAGGTCCCAGGCAGACACACACCATTAGACACGTGTGGTTAATATGGTCTGGCTCCCAAGAGGTGTCTCATGTGGATCCTGTCTTGGGGAGTGAGTCCAGCCTCTCTGGCTCTGCAGGATTTCTGTGCCTCTTGTTACCTGGCTTCCTTTCCTAGAGGTGCCAGAACCGCAGACATAATGCACCAGCAGAGAGGAAAGGTAGGGATGAGGCCTGGGTTAGGCCCTGCTCCTCTGCTTGTGCACCACAGAATCTCCAGCAAGGCATTTCACAGCTCTGGACTTCGATCTTAATAAGGAAAATGGAAGCAGACTCGGTGCTCTGCTAACCCACCCCCCAGGTTGCTGTGAGGGGTTGATAAGGTGACAGAGCTAGAGGCCCTTGGCCAGTGACCAAGGCATCCGTGGGAGTGGCTATTGTGGTTTCCCCCTGGTCCACAGTCCCCCGCGGTGGGTGCGTGTCTGTCCTTTCAAAGCGGGCAGAAGTATGTCTGCCTCCCATGGGTGTGCTCAGGACCCCTCCTTGCTCTTTTTTTTGCCGTTGCAGCGTCAGTGTGTCGAATACGCCTTGAAAGCACGTCCCTTGCGGAGATACATCCCCAAAAACCCCTACCAGTACAAGTTCTGGTACGTGGTGAACTCCTCGCCTTTCGAATACATGATGTTTGTCCTCATCATGCTCAACACACTCTGCTTGGCCATGCAGGTAAAAATGGAGACAGCCGTGGGGGTCACGTCTGGGCCTTCCGCACAGCCCCCTGCCCCAAATTCTCAGGGGGGAATGCCACCCCATCACAAGAGAATGGGTTTGATTTTCTGATGAATCTAGGCTGTAGTTTGGCCAGAGTCCCTTTCTGGCTAACAGCTGTCACGGCAGGCATCTAGGATGGCCCTCTTGTTTAAGAGACCACCTCTACAGCATGACCATAGGTAACATTTCCCTGGAGCCTGGACCTGGCATTCAATTCTGTAAACATTTACTATGGGCCTCCTGCAGCCAGGGAGCATCTGAGGACTAAAGCTTGGTCTGTGTGGAGTTGGACAGACAGGCATTCCAGTCCTGCCTTACTCCTTACCAGATGGGCAATCTTGGCAAGGTTATTTAAATCCTCCGAGCCTTGCTTTCTTCATTGGCAAAATAGGAAATCTATCATATCTATGCCAGAGGTAAGGTTTGCACTGGAAAATTCACATCAGGCACTGGCACTGGGCCTGTCACAAAGTAAACACCCAGTGTTGAAAAACAAAACATAAGTCACATTGCTGTCCTCAAGGAGCTCTCAGTATGAGAGTGGGGAATCTTCCAGTTCATGGGGAAGAGCTTGACCTGCATTATAGCTACTTCTTGCTATACTAGGGGCAAGGCATGTAACTCCCTTCAGTTGGCCAAGTTGGTATTAACAGTGAGCAGGTCTGGCAGTTATACTGTTGAGTAGATAATGCCCTAGCACAGAAGCCAAGGTCTAGATCCAGTTTCCACACAACTTGAGCAAATCAAACCAACTCCCAGTGCTGTTTAGAAAATGGGTCTAAAAGCCACCAGAGGGACATTTTCTGGCATGTTTTTGTAAATTTAAGAAGTCTTTATGAACGAGAAGGACCACATGCCAATGTAGGGAAGAAGTGTGAGGTCAAGATAATATGGCCTTTTATTGAACGTGGACCTAATAATGGCATCAAAATGATCTCCAACCAAATCCTACCTTTAGTCGTAGACATTTGGGTGGGTTCTGCCTTGTGCCTGGGTCAAGGCCCTGAACATAAACCCAGCCAGGAGGAAGGGTGGGTTCCCTTCATCCTGAGCAGAGGAAATGGATGTATTTCCCCTTCATCTTCCAATCATCCTCATTCTGTCAAGGCGCCCCTGTGCTTTGTGGTGAGTTAATCACGTGTGCTAGAACCAGTGAAGGTTGCCTCCATGTCCAAGCAGAGGGTGGATGCCTACAGGGACCAGGGGGCTGGGGAGCCTCCTTTCGTGAGGCTGGCTGGGCTGGGTCTTCTGAGAACCGTGCCTCTGTCATCGTCCACAGCACCACGAGCAGTCCAAGATATTTAATGATGCCATGGACATTCTGAACATGGTCTTCACTGGGGTGTTCACCGTCGAGATGGTTTTGAAAGTCATTGCATTTAAACCTAAGGTGAGTAGCTGGACCACCTTTCGAAGACTGTTGTTGAATCACCCCAGAGAAGCACACGCTTCCTGTTCATTGTGTGTTACTGAGTTACGCTGAATTGCTCTGGCCGATAACTGGGTTATCACCTGAGAACGTTAGAATCTGATTAGGGCATCTGGGTACATATTGGAAAACAAAACTACAAAACAAAACCTCATAAAAACAATTCTGAGAAAAAGAAGAGAGGGGTACGGAATTGGGAATTTGCAGAATGGAAATTGTTTGAAACTAAGTTTTCAGTCTCTAGAATAACACGTCATGCTTTCTCAAGGAAACTTGCCTCATCGCTTGAGCACTGGAGACACTGTTTTAAACAGAACCCGTTAGAAAGAATTCAGCCTTGATTTTACTCTTAGGTTTCCAGGAGAAAGACTTTGGTTTTATTTGTTCTTGGTCTACAGCTTCTTATTCACCTTTTATGGAAAGTTCTACCAGTTGGAGATCTCCTTCTGCCGTGCCACCTTTCGTTTATTTGACTTAGAAAAATGTCACTTGACTTTAAAACCAAACAAGACATGAAGTTTGTCAAACTCTGTTGGGCTAGTCAGCATATCCTCTCGCCTTCGGGGAGGGCACGAATCCAGTCCCCTAGTTGTCAGTGTCTGTGGTTGAAGAGACTGATGGAACAGTGTCAAAGTGCACACACGACTCTGGGTCCAAACCCATACTCCCCGTTTGCTAACGCGAGTGAGTTCCTTCACTGCTCTGCGCTTCAGTTTCCTCACCTGAAAAATGAGGGCACTGCTGGTTCTGTGTCACAAGGCAGCTGTGAGGGATAAAGAATCACTATCTGTGCCATGCTTAGAGAAGTACCTGGCATGTGGTAACATGCTGTGGACGTGCCGGTACTGTTACTCTGACCACCACCACCATCATCGTCAAGTAACGATGCCCCCTTGTTCTAAAACCGTAGACAGAGGAGCAGACCCCGGCGGGGCTGGGGGACATTTGACCCTCAGCTTCTTTGCTAGAAAAGCCCCAAACCATTAGAATGAAATGGTGACAGAATTCAATGACCCGGTTATTTGTTCATCTGTGTGTAAGGTATCCGATGACACTGATTTTACTGAGACTTCGATTACAAAGTGATGGTTTTCACATACTCCATATTTACATGGAATTCTAATCCAAAACTGTTCCTTTCTTTAATTTGAATTAATTTCTATGCAATCTTTATCAGATCTTTGTGGACCAAAAAGAAAGGACACTTGTAAGTGATCACTTGGGGTGATTGCAGTGGGGTCAAATTTGGCACTTTATGCATGGCCAGATGTTATTTACTGTGACTTGTCCATATCTACATACATAAGCATTTCCTCCTTTTCCAAATTCATCTTAATTTCCTTTGAGATTTTTGGTTTGCTTCCCTGTCACCTTTACTTCTTTGAACAATATTTGTCTGGACTGTTGAAAAAGGTTGCCAAATAAGAACATCAAAAGGACTTGAGAAGATGCAACACGGAACATATCTCTGGAACATTCTAGATGCCCTTACCGTGTCTTCCCCTGCCTGGTGATTAAGCTCTGAAGTTTTTGAGAGCTTATTCTGGGCTGAAGAGAAGGCACACTCACCCATGGCATGTATGTGTGAGAGAGCGCACGCGTGCGTGCATGCGTGTGTGTGTGCGTGCGTGCGAACATGCGCCTGCTAGCCGGCCAGCACACCAAGGGGCTCATACACCCCTCTGCCCTGTAACCTGCTGAGACCAGACCTGGGAGGAGGGTTTGGTGGCATGTGATAAGAGTGGTTGATATCAAGAGGGAAATGAGTAGCTAACTTTTAATCAGTGCTGATTAATCAGGGTTTTAAAATGAGTGATTTCCGCTAGAAATTGTGCTGCTTTGTTGTTTTGCCCAGCAAGGTATTTCCATAGCATAAAATAGCAATAGGAGCATCTCTTTGCTTGCAGAGCACGGCGTCTGCATTCACTGAAGCCAGGAGAGACAGATTTTATGTTGAGGAGCAGGAAAGAATCAATTCACCAGGAAACAAAGCTCTTCTTAAAATGCTCCCAGACTTTTCCTTGTTTTTCTCTTCTGGGTTGACAAAGCCAACCCAGGTGAGGAGGCTTTCACCAAGAAGTCAGTGAGGCCCCTCCTCCCTCTCGGAGGAGCAGTAGGGCTGAGGAACCCAGTTGTAGAGGCTGCTGAGGAAGAATCTTCCAGGAGATGGACACGTGGGACAAAGGGTTGGGAACCCTAGCCCCTGGGTCTCGTCTCAGGAAAGCCCTTGTCTCTGTTTGGAATTTGTTGCAGGGCCCCTCGGGGCAGCATTCTCCATAGTGAGGGGAGCACCTTCTAGGAAAACTTGTCAGCATCTGTCAGGAGAGATGGGCTTGCAGCCCTTCTGGGATACAAATCCAGAGAGTGAAGTTGGACAAAATCCTCCCTCATGGATGGACGAGGAAGCACTGTCAGGAGGATCGGTTAAAAGGAGCTGTGAAACCTAACCATGGGGACTTCTGTATTCAAGAGGCTAATGGAGAGGTGGGGCCTCCCAGGAGCACACATTTAGGGAGAAGTCCGGGATCCGCACATCAGGTCACCCCACCTCCACAAGCAGGGAGGACCGAGGTAGGGAACCCAGAGCTGGAGCTGCCCTGGCCGGCGAGGCAGGCTCACTGTGTGGGAAGAGGTATTCTGAGTGTTGGTTAGGCCAGAGTGGAGGGTGGTAAGGAGCCGAAGAGCCCAAGAATTAGGGAAAAGCAAGCAAGCTGTTGAGTGTATTGTCTGCTCCCCAAGGGAAAACCCACCATCGGTGTTGATCTTACACGCTCTAGACTGCGCTTTTGACTTGGAGGTGACTGTGCCATCCTCAGGTTGTAAATGGAAGAGAGGTCATGACTTAAGTAAGAAATAAGCCACTTCCCTGGCCTTTCCCTCCAGTACTCTGAGGGGAAGCCACTGGAATTCTCTGATGAATTCTCTTGCTCCAGGGAGGGAGATTGAAAAGAAGGGCCTTTTCCAAAGTACTGGTCCCTGCAGGAAGTAAGGAGCACTTCCATTTTCCTGAGGCCCCTCTTTGTGCTTCCTCATGTCACCTGTCTTTGTTCAGCATGTGCCCGAGGCCAGGTTAGCTGCCTTGGCTGTGGGCTTTTCTCCAAACAGCCACACTTTGTTCCCAGGTCTGCATTTTGATCTTGGTTCTACCTCGAAAATGTCTAATTGATACTCCTGGCCACTTGGGCTTGGGAAAAGTAAAGGGTAGTTGGGTTTGGGGGAAGAATAGAGTGTTTTGGTGCCATTCTCATACGTCCATGCAGAGCTGCAACACCATGGAGGCTGGGATCTTCTTCCGCCAGCCCCCCGGGATGGCATTCCCTGCCCCAGGGTCCCTGACAGGAATAAGGGCTCCTATCAAACAAAGCCTTAGCAATCTTTTTCAAGGACGTCCTCCACCTCCTGGAAAGAAAATTTGATACTGTTGTTACAGCTCTTCAGTGACCACATCTACTCTAGATGATTTATTCTAATGCCAAATAACACTTGAGACCAAATATCCCTCTCCCTAGCCAGGACTTTGGGCCAGACTTCATGGGCTCAGACTGTGCCTGTTGCCTGGGTCAGGGGTGTGTACCATCCGCCCAGGAGTCCTCTAGGACGTGGGCACAATTTTGTGAGTGTAAGGGATCTTCTGAAGAGGGTTGACAAGATTGCCAAAACGTTCCAGGACCCCCAATGTTAAGCCCCTATTGCATTGGTTTAAGGTGATTTTCAGAATGGGCCACTTGGTGAATAGTGTGTAGGCCAATGGGAATGATCCAAAGGTAAGTACTGATAATTCTAGAAAAGCAAGGGAGGAGCTGTTTAGGAATAAAGTCCAAAGTAGGTACGCAGGTGGTGGCCTTGGCCTCAGGCAAACAGCCTGCTGTAACAGGGGTCGGGGGGGAGCAGTGTGCAGGGTGCAGAAGTGAGCAGGGGCTGGTTGTGTGCCCAGACAGGAGAGGAGGAGGAACTCGGGATTTTCAGCTGCTCTCTGAACCCTGGAGGCCTGAGTGTTACGGTGCCCTGCTGTCTCAGTGAGGCATCAGCCCCTCTCTAGAGGAGGTGGGAATGACCAGCATCCTCTCCTTAACTTTGGAGTTGCTGTTAAATCCAGGAAGGGAAGGATGGGCTCTGGCCCTCAGAGTAGAATCTGTGGCAAGGCTGCCAGTCAGATGCCTGTTGCCCGTGAATAAGGGAACCCGGCACTTGGACGATCAGGGCACCCGCACAGCAGCAACTCAGCACCCCGACCCAGCTGCCTTGTGTGTTAGGAGGCCTTCCCCCCTGAAGGAAGCCGTGTGCTCATTTGGGTCCAGGTGTGAGCGCTGTCTCCTGGCCAGCCAGCAGGACTGGCGTGCTCAGCGGGCCTAGTCTGGTCCTCACGGGGGCTGGCCTTGGCCCCATCTGGCAGCCAAGAATCATGGATCATTGGGAAGAAAAGCCAGAAGGCGCTAAATGTGGTGTTCGTGAAGACTTGTCCCATTTAGACATGTGCACACAGGTCATCAGAATTGGTGCAGGCAGAATCCCTCTGTTTACCTGTCAGAGGCCAGAGAAGGGGGTCTGGGAGGATGGCAGCCAACGAGGTAACATGTGACAGAGGACGGGAGGAGAGAGGGGAGCAGTGGGTGAGAAGTCATGGCAGTTGGGTGGGAAAATCTTACATTATTCAAGATGAAACTTTTAAAAGCCCAAACCATCAGTCAGTATCATAGCTTCCCCGTAAATGCACTTAGAGTGATCAACGGTAACCAGAATAAGCAACCCTACTCCAGTTATCAGGATGGCCAACATGTCCACATTTTCTATCGTGTCGCCAAAGGCTGGGCTCTGCAGTGGCTTCCTTGGGGCCTGTATTGATCATGAGTTCATGGAACCTGACACTTCAAAGTACCTTCTGTTCTGGTTTTCTTCATCTGCACTAAGTGTACCCAGTTGTAAGCATGCTTGACCGCTTTCTATGTAATTCAGACCTGAAATTTTTTATTTCCAAAACATGTTCTGATTTCTTGAAAAGACATCGTTGATTTGCAGACAGAATGTCAGGAGGCAGCAGGCATAAAATGTGTGAGCCCACGAGAGGGAATATGTAAAATGTATGCCGTAGATAGGGAGATAGATAGATGGATTGATAAGTCACAGTCCTAGGGACATTGTGCCATCATGATCGCTGTAGGATATGGAGATCCGAAGGATGATAGGATGCTAGGTCAGTGGAAGAAAGACCCTGCAGTATGTTGAGCAGCAGGCTCAAAGTTCCAAGGTAGATAGTGGGGTCAGTAGAGGAGGGGATGGAAGAGTCAGCATAGAGGGTTTTCAGTGGGTTAAACCTGAAAAGACCCAAAATTCAGTGATGAGAACGTGAGAGAGAGAGAGGCAGAAGTGGACGTCAGGAGGATCTGAAAAGATCCCTTCGAGGGGCGGGCATTTGGTCCGACCTTGAAGGAGGAAGTGGGTTTGGGTAGACAGAGTTAGGGCTGGGATTGTAGAGCCATCAGGAGCAGGGGAAGAACCTGTTGGTGGTTCTGAGGGCTGGCAAGGAGTCCTCCTGGCCTGGAGGGTGGAGAGGGAAAGGAGGAGAGCTGGGGACCAAGGTGGATTCTCTCAAAGTCAATGGGACGCTTAGCACATCATAACCCTTGATGGTCCCTTTCCTTTGTGAGACCTCCAGTGGGCTCCCTAGACGGTCTCCTGCCCCCCAGCCCAGAGTGAGTTCCCCTGGCACAGCTCTGTGCCCTGGACTGTGTGCATTGCTGTGCCTCTGTCCTCGTGTGCCCAAGAGCCCTGGGAGGACAGAGCACACCTTCTGTAACTCTTGCATGCATGAGGAACAGAAACGGTTGCTGCTTTAAGGGCACAGAATGGAGAACGTGTGAAATGCCTGGTCACAGTGCTCTTTCACTGGGAAAGAGAAGGACGTGGTGTGGCTGGGGACCCCATGGAAGGAGCAGGGGGAGGGCCTGCTGACTCCCCTGTGTAAGGGCTGAAATCCCAGAAAGTGTGAAGTCGTGATCCCAGGCACAAGGGCAGGATTTCCGGGTGCTGCCCCTCTGCCCCTGCCCTGCAGATGCTCTGCTTGGCCTGGTGCTGCTCAGGGCCGTGGGTCTGCGCCGTGAGTGTATGCACGTGTTTGAGTGTGTGTGTGTGTGCCCTCTCTCACACATGCAGGTGCCCCCTATCCTGTGTCCCTTTCTACCAGTGGATGGTATTGTTGCCTCCCTCTGGCTCTCCCACCCCACCTGGTTGCCATGGGTGCTGCGGGGCCTCGGATATATCCCCGTATGATCCGTGTGGCGTTTCGTTCCTACGTGCTCATAAACGTCTGCCCCCTGCCTGCTCTGTCCAGGGGTATTTTAGTGACGCCTGGAACACGTTTGACTCCCTCATCGTAATCGGCAGCATTATAGACGTGGCCCTCAGCGAAGCCGACGTGAGTATGCGCCCGCCGTGGCCGCCCGCCTCGTGTTCTCTCTCTGTCTGTGCACATTCCGCTCCCTGTCCCGCACTGGCATCACCTGGACAAGTCACAGGTCCCAACTTCACTTGATCTAAAACCAGGCATTTCTAATGAGAGCCGTGGACAAGAGGCTTGTGAGGGTAGAGCTTTATCCCAGGCCTTTCCAGACACAGATCACCTTTTGGAGGGCTGACTCCTGCAGCATTTCCCAAGTCACCGGTAGGCAGGGCGAGATGGGCGTCTCTAATTGTTTTTATTCGCTGTGTCAGCAGCAACACCCAAAGTGATGTACCTGTAACGTGTGTTTGTTTTAGGGTGATTTTTCAAGTAGCCGGGTGGCATAATGCTAGAATGTTCCCCTTTTATAACACTGTCCTTTTCTTCTTTTTTCCTGTTGTGCTTCCTCTCTGTGGCTTCTGAATGCTTGCCCTAACAGCACTATTTCACTGATGCATGGAACACTTTTGATGCCTTAATTGTTGTTGGTAGCGTCGTTGATATTGCTATAACTGAAGTGAATGTAAGTAGCAAATTTTGTGTCCTGTAACGTGATTGTTTTTGTTAAGTCTAACACTCGGGTGCCTAGAAACGCTATCCGTGGGCCTTCCTACACTTTAGAAATTCGGACGTATGCTTGTTCTAAAAGACGAACATTTTGTAGTCGCCCCCTTCCCTCACCCCACCCCTCTCCCCCAAAAGAGAGTGGAGAAGTAAATGTAGAATTGCCATTTTGGAACTAAAGCATTATTTTTTTAAAAAAAGTTCTTATTAAGTTCTTAAGGGCTTGGAGTTAACGTATGTGAGTATGTGAACATTATCACTCACTAGCTGTGTGACCTTGGCTGGTCACCTGACTGCTTTGAGCCTCAGTTTTTCTAGCTGCAAAACGGAGTTCATAACGTGTGCCCTGGTACCCGCAGCAGTTCTGTGAAGGCACAGGAGGGAAACTTCACAGCCACACCATGAACCCGTGGCAGCTGCTGCTGTGTCCTCACCTGTACCTTGTGTACCTGCTGAGTCTGGCTGGTGGCACTGGGGAATACCCGCTGTCCTAGCTCCCCAAACGATGATGTAGGTCGAAGGCTGCCCTGGACCAAGGGAAGGGGGGCCTCGTGTGTATTGGGAGAGGGTGTCCATTCTCCATTGTTGCACTTGATCAAACCCTTTAGTAAGGAAACAAGTGCAGTAGCAGTGTGGTAGGTGGAGTGACCCCCACCCTTCAGGAAGCATCCTAAGAACCCTCCTTCACGGGGAGCACTGCCTCCATCTAGCTCCTCTTGCATCTAACCCGTGCCTAAACCAGAAAGATGTGAAGCAGAAACGGCCCTGCTCGCCTGGTCTGTCCCCAGTTCGTCAGCGAGTCTGAGTGGGTGTCCGACGTGTGTACCCCTGTTGTGTAGAGCCCGTTGTGGGGATGAGTGGAGCATGGGGTAGGACTGCTGTGTGGTGTTGGCTTTCTGCTCCGTGTGGCCAGCCCAGCCCTCCTCCCCAACCCCTGGCTGGGAAGAGGCCTCCTCGCTCTGCCTGGCTGACATTTGCAGGGTTGTACAGCCCATCCTGGTGTCCAGACAGCCTGTATCAAACAGGGACGGTGCAGTCCCTTTTAATGCCACTGCTTCGGGGCCAAGCTAATCCTGGAGCACAGAACAGTGGGACAGCTGCTGGCCTGACACTCCTCAGGCCTGACAGTCAGTCCTGGTCCTGGTTCAAAACTGACTCGTTGGACCCGGGGCCTCAGTTCCCCCCATGGATCGACTGGGGTGAGTGCTATGTGCCCTTCCAACTTCATAGGTATGTTGGGGTGAAATTTTGTGAAAATATCTGCTACAAAACCTAACATATTAGGGAGATACAAAGCTATTATTCCAAGTGTAGATTTTCCGTGCACAGATAGGTAAAATGGACTATAAGACAGGTCCACGAGGGTGTGATTTAAGCCTCATGACACCCAAATCCATGCCACGACAAGGCAGCAAAGTGGTATTTTACTAGGCTTAGGAAGATACACCCTCCCTAACCTCCATAAGCCCAGACTTATGTAAATTCCACTTTATGTGAAATATTCCATAACTCAGCTATAAAGTTGTCATTCATAACGTGTAAGTTATGCTCGGTTATAAAATAATCTAATGCTAATGGCAGAACAGCAGGACCCTAACTGGGCTGCCAGGGGCTCTCTCCTGAATTTATGACCAGACATATGCCTGCTTAACCGTCTCCTGATGTAAACCGCTTAGAGCCTTCATCAAAGTATGCTTACGTGGAAGTTCTGGAACAGACCCTTACGTAAGTCAGAGATGGCCTATAATGGGGATGAAAATTGAATAAGCTACAGTTTCAGCAGGTCTCCCTGGAGTGCTCTGTGCTCAAAGTGATGTGCAGGCAGTGGGCATAACTACTTAGTTTCTGGGTACCAGGATGTGGCCAAGGTTTGTTGGCCGAGCCAACAAGCCAGATCTCCAGTGCCTCAACCACCCGCTGGCTGGCAGGGTGTGGCGCTGGTGGCCTCGGTCGACAGCACGTGCCCAGCTTCCTGGCTGCCCTTCCGTATGCTGGGGGCAGGCGTGCACCACGCCCATCCCCTCTAGCCCAGCCTTGCTCATCGGTGTCTCACACGTGTCCTCCCTCGTGTTGTATCGGACAGTCAGGAAAGCTGCAGGGGTACAAGAACCCACACTGGATTTCCTAGTTAGCACTTGACTTTGGGGTGTCTGCACAAAGCAACCTTTCACTGGGCCCATTTCTGGAACTCAGTTGGACTTTCAAAATCACACTGGTGAACAGTCTCCTACTGTTTCCTAGTCGGTGACTTTCCCTGCGGTCAGATCTAGCCTGAGACAAAACCTCCCTCAGCTGGTGGCCAAGCCGGTTGTCCACTCTGGTAGAAGTAGAACCCCTAGGGGAGATTGGCAGCTCTGTGCTGGGCTGCATTGCACAGCGATTGCTCAAGGCCACCTTCTCATTCACTCAGTCTCTCCCCGCACATGTCCTGGGCACGTAGAATTCGCGGGTCATGGACACAAAGATAAAAGAGACCAGATGTCCTCAACCCCTGATGGTATAACTGGGTGGAGCTGGGAATTCCTACATCGCCCTCTCCTGCGCATGCCTAGTTCCCTGGTAGAGCAACTCACATCGTACCCCTTGCTGGCCTCATCCCCCAAGACCCTGGGCCAGATCAGCTTGAACGCCCTTGGTCCACGTTGGCTGTTTTTAGCTGCAATAAGTCATCATTTTTTGCGATATTTAACCTGCTGTGCTCTCTCCCCCAATCTCTGTCGATCTTCCTTTTCTGTTACCTAATTGATTTTCATGTTGGTTTTATTTTTAGAAAATTGTAGCGGCAAGTATATATAAACATATATACGGTGATGTCGTTAAAGCAAAAGCACTCTAAAGACTGTATACTTGTTTTTGGCTTCCCCCACCTGTGGTTTTCACTGAGTTTCACGGGGTGTGCTATGTATGGCTCAGGGTCATCTAAATTGTTTCCTTTCCCCTGTGTCCAATCTCCAGCTGGGGTCTGGGCCAGGGCCGTCTTGGTCAGTCACGCTTGGCTCTGTGACTTGCCAACGTAGTCCTCGAGAATGATTGATCTGGCCCGCAAATGAGAAACCTAGCTCGTGCTTACACTGTTTGCAAAAACATTTTGGATGGCCCTTTCTGTTGTCCTGCTTGATGCTTACCCAGCCCTCTCCTGCTGCCCCCGCCCCACATACCCTACCCTGCTCTGACCATGGTCTGATGGCTCTCGAAGACTTGTCTTTATCACATCTGGTCGTAACATCACCAAGCTGCTAAAATGTCAGATGGCGACTGGTAGGCTTGCTTTTGCTCCCCCTCAGATGCCTGTTGGTGCCTTGAATGGGGAAATGACAGAGCACCCCATTCTCCTTAACCCGGGCAGTGGCTGTTGCCAGCACGGAGTCTTTTCCCACTGTTGTTATTGCTGGAGAGGCAAAATATTTGTGCAGAAACCGTGACTGCCTTGTTCTCACTTACTGAAGAACATGTGAAAAGTCAGTAGGGAGCGTACTCCCAGGGACCCAACAGTTGTCCCTGACCTGTCAGGTACCCAGTTTGGACCAGGTGACCAACAGCTGTGCTCAGCTTCTGGTTGTTCAGCTCTCCATTCCAGAAGCCAGCCCTTTTCCAGGGGCCAGGTCACTGATTTCACAGACTCAGCATTCCCATATACAGAAGCTGCCTCTCCCAGCAGTGTTATGTGCCCAGTCAGAAGTAGCCAGAGGGAAGTTCCCCATCCCATCCCCTGCAAAGAGTGGGATGCCTTGAGTTAACTGGTTCTGGGATGCCGGTTTGCTTCCTGTCTGAATTGGAAAACCACGTCATCTCAGCCTTACCAGGAAAAGATGGGAATTCATACAGCAAGTGCAGACTGATCTTTGTTGCACTTGGGAAACTCAGGGCTTGTTTGGTTCCTATAGTTGCTGGGGGCTGGCCCTGGCCCTGCCTCTCAAGAGCCTTTCACTGGTCTTCCTGTGTGAAGAGGCTGGAGGGAATGTCAGGAGAGCTCCCAGGGATCTACAGAGATTTCTGGGCCCCTGCATATGGTTTGGCCACCTGGGGCTGAGGGCAGTCTCTCTGTGGGGCTCCCAGATGAAGACACTGGCACCTCATGGTTAGAAGGAGCTGCCCAGGCCCACTAGCCCAAGGCCAGGGGTGGCACCGCAGTCCCCTCTGTGAGGACCGGCCATGCAGCCCCGGCGATTGGTTTTGGAAAACTCCCCAGGGAGTGAGCTCTTTTCCACTTTCAGCCTCTGAGAGCATCCTGTCATTGATTCTGGAATCGCATAGAGAGTCAGCTCACCCACGTTCCCACCGCACACTTCACAGCCTGCTGTTTCCGAGCCCCCACCCCCCACCCCCAGGGGAAAGATGGGGATGCATTCTAACCTGTTTACATTGTTAGAGTACTGAACCCTCATCAACTCGAGTAGAACCCACTGCTCAGCTGTAATGGCCTAAGTGGGCTTTTCTAGGGGCCCCACTCGGTATGGCCAATCCACACCTTAAAGGAATTTGCTGGTGTGAGTGACCATCTGAAGAGAGCCCAGCTTTACCCTGGCCTAGGACTGCCATTCCCCTCTAGCAGGGCCTTAGAATCACCTGGCAGCTTTTCTTTCTTTATTTTTTTTAGTGTATTTATTTATTTTTGAGACAGAGAGAGACAGAGCATGAGCAGGGGAGGGGCAGAGAGAGAGGGAGACACAGAATCCAAAGCAGACTCCAGGCCCTGAGCTGTCAGCACAAAGCCTGACGTGGGGCTCGAACTCACGGAGTGTGAGATCATGACCTGAGCTGAAGTCGGATGCCCAACTGACTGAGCCACCCAGGCGCCCACCTGGGAGCTTTTAAAATTCCTAAAGCCCCGGCACACCCCAGCCCAATTAGAGAAGAATCTTTGGAGTGGAACCCAGGCAGTAGATTCTGTCAAAGACCCCCAGGCAGTTGGAATGTGCAGCCCAGGGTGGAGAGCTGGCCCGCCCTTTGCATCTGGCTGGCATTTGTAGTTTGGGCAAAGCCATCTTTAGGGTCCTTCCAATCCGTAAGATATTTTGGCAACTTGCACCGTCCCCCGGTGCGGCCAGCAGCGTCCTCCCCTGCACCTGTGCCCCCTGGCCGGCGTGGCGCTGAGCGCAGGAGAAGGTGTCGCAGGCTGCGCTGGGGGTGCACGTGGATTGCTGTGCTGTTTGTTGTCTCTGCCCTTGCTGCATGTTGTGCTGACCTGTCCCTCCACAAATGCTGTCTTGTCCTCCTCTTTGTTTTCCTTTTTTTAAAAGGATATCCAGGGTTTCAAGTTCCTAGTCTAAGATTTGCCATACTTCAAAGATATCAGTTGGAAAAGAGATGTCCCTCTCAAAAGTCAGTTTGGCTGCTAACTTCCCACATTGTGAGGGGGAGGGGGCGGTGAGAGGTCCATCCGACTTGGAACGGGATGTGGAGGACAGGCAGAAGGGGCTGTGGCCAGGTCGTAGCCAGAGAGTGTCTTCCCCGACCAACAGACCTCTTATTCTTGCAGGTCGGACATCTCCAAAGTATAACTGTAGAGTGCTCTCTCTTGTGCACCCTCTGGCCCCCTTGAGCACAGGCAGGCAGGGGTGTGCATGCTTGCACACACCCTTATACTCATGCCCTTGCACTCTGGCTGCATGGGTGCGACCCAAGCCTCGTGCTGACAACCCTGAGGGAGATGGGGTTGGGAGACAGAGGTTTGGAAAACGAATTCCTTCATTTGTTAAAGTCAGAAGTTAAAAACCATCATCTGTCCCTTTAAGGGGATGTTCTTTGTCTTGAGGTGAGAGAAAAGAGGAAAATAGAAACAGTGACAGGGGCTTGGACTGTGCCATTGGAGAGTTTGCATTCTGAGCATCCCAGGTGAACCAGGAACCCCCTTTCCACCCTTTCAGAACCTGTCAGTCCTGGGCTTGTTGTCACACTGCTGAATTTCAGTAGTGATGTGACATGCCCAACTCTTGTTTTCTGTGATTTTTGTATTTGGTCTCAGGAGGCAGCTGTTAATAAGAGTGAGATTCCAGAACGGAGCCCTTACTTTCCCTGTATCCCCAGGGAGGAGAACCCCTCCCTCAGATTTGTGTGCACATCTATGTGTGTGCATATGTACCTTAGCTGTGCAGACACACCATGCAGAAGGCTCCCTGGAAACCCTGGTAAATACTCAGCAGCCCGGGCCCCCAACCAGAAGAGGCTCATTCCTTTGCCAGTTACCAGGTAGACCAGCTGCTTCCGTGGAGCTGACCCTCCTAAAGGGAACAGAGAGGCTGTTCCTATCTCTTGCTCAGTCTTCTGTTTAATTTCATGGCGCCTCCCGACGTCCGGAAGAGCTTGCTTACGACCTCTTTCCACTCTCCTAAACACTTACTGAACATCTAATGAGTAAGTGCCTCATGCAGGGCACCAAGTGGAGTGAAGCAAGGTCCCACCCTCAGGGGGCCCCCAACCTGAAGAAGAGGCAGGTGTCCACTGGGTGGCGAGCCCTGTGGTTCAGCCCCCTGGGGCCCGAGTGAGAGGCACCCAGCCAGACCTCGGATGAGGTGGAAGTATGGAAGCTCAGGGCGGGCTGGTCCCATGCTGCTGCTTCCCAGGAGTCACACGGTGCTGAGCGCCGTCCTCTCTGCCAGCAGTCTGGGCTGTAGGCTGGGCATTAAAGCCCCTCTCCCACCCACACTGACTTGGTTTGCTCACCTCCACCACAAGGGCTGTAGGACACCTTGCCCAGGCACGTGGCCCAGGAGGTGTGTGGGCCACAGGCAGGTGCCAGTCTCCCTGCCCC
The DNA here is from genome assembly GCF_018350175.1 of Felis catus. NCBI lineage: Eukaryota > Metazoa > Chordata > Mammalia > Carnivora > Felidae > Felis > Felis catus. The sequence continues at coordinate 22,246,792 of NC_058369.1, forward strand.
GTTCAGTAGCCTCATTCTGTTCCTCGGGGCTAGGGGTGGCCTGAAGAGCAGTTCGTTCCCTGGACCCACAACCCAGCCTCGGCCAAGAGAACTAGCCTGCCCGTGAGATGCAGGGTCCCACCGCGCATTTCTGTCTTTGGGAGCAACTGAGGTCCTGTAGTGTTCTCTTTCACTGGATGCCCGCCCACCTTGGTGCATTGTGTCCCAGGATGTGAATTAGAAAGTAGCGTGTCTGAGCCTGTGTCCGAGGCTGCCCACCCTCAAGTCCGGGTCCAGGCAGAGCCCCTGGCATCTTCTCAGGGAGGGAGCAGCTGCATTGTCCTGGGACATTAACCACACATTGTTATAAAGGGGGGAGGGGCCCATCCTTCTGAACCACTGCTTCCTTTCCATTCATTAATACATTTTCAATCTTTGATTTCTTAAAGCCAACTGAAAGTGACAATGTCCCTGTCCCCACCGCTACACCCGGGGTAAGATCAGTGATGAGTCCCCCCGGGGCTGGGCCTTTTCCTTGACCATGCTGAGTTTTCCACTAGTGTTTCTGTATTCTCCATGATTGTCCTTCCAGAACAGTGTCTGCAGTGGTTTGCATTCATCATCAGTGTCCAGTACTCTTGGCCAGCCCGGCGTTCTCCTCTTAACACACTAGACCACGTGGGCATGCATGTGCTGTGTGGACGCGGTTTTCCAAGCCCTGTGTTGTTAGCATGTAACTCTTCCTTTCATATCATGCTTTTTAAGGTGAAAAGGCCCTAGAAACACATCTTCAACTCTTACCTCTGTCACCTTTGTTTGCCTCTGTTGCTGTTTTTCTGAAAGTGTTGCATGTTCTACTTTGCATTGGGTTTGACCTCTCCATGATAACCCTTCAGAACTCTGAAGAGAGCAATAGAATCTCCATCACCTTTTTCCGTCTTTTCCGAGTGATGCGGTTGGTGAAGCTTCTCAGCAGGGGGGAAGGCATCCGGACACTGCTGTGGACTTTTATAAAGTCCTTTCAGGTAAGAGCCCCACAAGGGGCTTATCTGTTGCTCCTGAAGACCACATGTGAACCAGTGAGCATCCTCTGTCATGGAGGACCGGGACTCCCTTCGGCATGGCCACTGGGATCCCCTGAGTCGATAGAGGGAGTGGAATGTGGAAGGCACCTGACCCAGCTGGACTCAGTGAATCAAACAGGATCACTTGCTAAGAGGAAACCAAAGGCAGTAAGGACCCACAGCTGAGGACAGGTGTAACCTTTCTAAGACTAGTAGGGATGGGGAGCCTCGAAGCCCCTCAGTCCTCCCTGGGATACCCAGTGGTGAATGGTGACATCTGAGAGAGGGCACGTCCCAGGTGACCCCTGCAAACCTAACAGCCTCCTGCCAGGACAGCTTCTTGGGCTGCCATGGTCCTATCTGTTGGCCGGTCTACACATGAATCAGAGACCCCTTCACCCGGGCCGGCACACCATCACGGAGCAATGTGTTACCCAGTGCCTGGAAGGATCAGAGCGTTGAGGACATTTGGGCATAAGCCAAGCCTCCCTTGTCATCTGTGACTCTCCAGGCTGGTGCAGGCTGGTTCTAGTCTATTCCTCAATCAGGACCCGGCTTCTCCGGTACTGTCTAGTACTCCATCCCAGACGTTCTAGTCTTCTAGATGGAATTAACTGAGGACAGGGTACAGATTCTCATCAAAAAGATTCACCTATGTAGGGGATCCATAGCTATGTGCAAATCATGAATCTTTCTTTGTTTGACTATCTTTAGTTTGAAAGTAATAAACATTCACATTGAGAAGTAACACCGGTTAACATCCCACATAGCATTTTTCTGCAGTGGGTGGGATTTTAACACATAAAGGGAAGGGATGGCATCTGGGGAAGGGGGTAGATCTAAAAACTCAAAGAAGGAAAATTCCAAATCCTGGCAGGGGAAATGAGGTTGTAGGAAGAACCAGGCACGAAGCTCTGAGAGAGAGCAAGTGGGGCCTCACGGGAGCCTTGGTCTCGGTAAGAGACAAAATCCCAGATGTTTGTTATTAATATAAAGTACCAAAGTCTGAGAACGAACTGCTGTAAAAAAATGGAATAGTTTTACGTAATCGTGTCATCCTCGCTTTTCAAGAAATTATTAAAGTTTTCCTTTTTAAAGATTTGGTCGCTGTAGATAAATTCATTTCACAGGGTGGTAGTTCACAAAAACTGAGAAACGGTGCCAAAGGAATTCTGAAAGACTCCGTCATCTAGGAAGAAAATGCGTGTAGGTGTGGTGAGGAAAGCCTGGAACTAACTCTGCGGGGCTCTGATCAGCAGTTGGCAGTCACAGATCCAGAGCTGGCACAGGTCAGGGAGCTTATAGCCGCTGGCTTTCTGGTGGTCTTTTTTGAGTAAAAGGGAAAGCGGATGCTTTAAGCATGTGTGCTTGGCATTGAGCTCAACAACCCGGCCTCTGCCTGGAGGCGTGCCACGTGCACAGATATCTCCTGTCACACAACATGATGTAGAAAAGCAGGTGAAGATTATGGATTGAAGGACCCGACACATATATGTGTATTTAATGTTCAGTCCTAAGGAGAACCCAGGTTTGGCCACCACCCGGCTAGCTCCTTTTCTTCCCTGACCCAACCCCCAACTCTGGTTCCTTCAGGAGGTGTTCATTTTAAGAAAGCTATCTTGCTTTCTATAGCAGCATCTGGAAAGGGGTTCTTCTCCTCTGCCCCAGCAGTGTCATTCCTAAGACCTCCCCTTAAAGAAATACTTCAGCAGACATGGGAGATTTTGCATAAAGATGTTCCTCTGCAACGTGATCTACAGTAGCCCCTCGCCCCCACCCCAAACATGCCCACAAAAGAAAGTGGAAGCAATCCAAACATCCAGTTTTCTGGAATGGTTTGATCACTTATGGTAATTTCACAAAGGAATCTAATGACGGATGTAAACGTTGTTGTGAGGGTGATGTGTCTGCGTTGACACTGTTTCGGATCAGGGCACACTGTTAATGATGGTGGAAAGCACTTCTGCCTGTAGCTTCATGACACTAGGCGTACAGATGGATGGTGCCCTCGGGACTGAAATCATCGTGCTGGGCTGTGGTTTAAAAAGTCGTTGTTCACTGTTGGCATCCTTTCAACACAACCTGGAAAAGAGAAGCATGTGACCCTGTGTTGGGTCTTCATTCTGCACCTGAGCAGTCACGGGGGGTGGAGGGGGACACAAGAAGCTGGTACTGAGCCAAAGGCTTCCTCTCTTCCAGGCACTGCCCTATGTCGCCCTCCTCATAGCCATGCTATTCTTCATCTACGCGGTTATTGGCATGCAGGTAAGCACCAGCCACTTTCCCCTAGCTTCCCCTTCTCTGGGTAGCCCCAAATCTGTGGCAAGATTGCCTTGGCCAGGCAGAATGGAAAGACAGGGTTGTGATTTTCCAGCCAAACGCCTTGGCTACTGAAGACACGTGGAGATGAGAAGGACGTGGCTCTGTAGGAGAGCACTCCACAGGAAAGCACCTGTGCCAGGGAGAGCCAGGCTCAGGAGCCAGCAGAGGTAGGGATATGCCAAGGAAGGCTGGGTTTAGTGGTACTCTTCACCCCCCACTCTGAGTCCTGGGAGACTCAACTGATTGAGAAAACCCACAGTTGGTTTAGCAACAGGAAATGCAGCACTTAAAAAAAGCTGTAGTTGTTCTAGTTTCTGTACTGATGTAACTAAGGAGATATTAGTGATACAGAAGGCTGTTTATAGTCCGGAAAGTTAGGTTTTATCGCAACCAAGTGAGATTTTTACTTGAGACCGGCGGCTCCCAGATGCTGGGGCTGGGGCTGAACTGGAACCATTAGTTGGCATCGGTAGCACCCCCTTTAAAAAAGAAGCATGAAACCAGGCCTTTCTGTGACCATGACTGAGGTGCCACAGGATTGTTCCCTGCTTCTCCTGGAGTGGAGGAAAGGGATTGGGGCTTCATTCCCTGCTGAGCCCCAGTGGAGTAGGTGCAGCCTCCAGGAGGAGAGGGGGATGGAGCACAGCCTGCTGGACCCCCTGGGGGGTTTCTCTGCCACATTCTCTGCTGGCTTGGATGCTGTCTTTCAGATAAGAGGGATGTGAGTGTCAAAGAGGTGGGGGACTCCAGAGCAGAGAGGTGGCTGTGCTTACTTATCTGAAGGCATAGGAACATTGGCAGTTCGCTAGGGATCTTATTGGGAGTTATGAACATAGAGTTGACACAGTTGAGCACCTGCAGCTCAGCATGGGATGCTGTGTGCCCTGAAGGGTCTTCGATGACCTGGTGTCCTCCCACAGAACGAGAGCGGTCTCAGGAAACTGCACACTGCATATTGCACGTTCCGTCACCGGTTCACTTGGGAGGCTTTGCCGGGCATCACACTCTTCTAAACTGGCCTGCTCCTCCAAGTTCCACAGCTGACTTCCCCTGGCCCTTCAAGTAGAGGCTGCCCTCCTTTCCGCAGCTCACCAGCCCCACGCTTGTCTGCAGCCCGATCTTTTGTCTGTGTACACTCATGTTCTTTTCATTTCCTGGAGCTCCGGGGCCGTGTTGCCTCTGCTCCTTCACAGGCCATGCTTCCTCTGCCTGAACACTGAGTCCTCCTCGTCACCTGACCAGCCTCTACTTTTCCTTCAGTTCTGGGCCTAAATGTCACTGCTCCAGAGGCCTCAGATACATTATGTGCTTCCTTGTCCATCTGGATCATCCCAGCTGTCCTCGGGGGTGGGGGCTGTCTGTCTGATTTCCTGGTAGTTACTCCCTGATGTGAGGGTGTGCCTGACTTCAGCACCACGCCACCCGTGGTTAGCACCCTGCCTGGCATGTTTGTTGAGTGAATGAAGTGCCCAAGCACCGTGAGAAAGCCCTAGTGGGTGTTGATCAAACTCGTGTTAGTTCTAAATTCACATGTGGAATCTGCTTTTTGGATAGTTTTTTGCGGGGGAGGGATAATTGTGGGGGTTTTTTGTTTGTTTGTTTGACAAAATCTTTATTTCCCTAAAAATTTTTCCACCTAGATGTTTGGGAAGGTTGCTATGAGAGATAACAACCAGATCAACAGGAACAACAATTTCCAGACCTTTCCCCAGGCAGTGCTGCTACTCTTCAGGTGACTTCATCCCACGAGGCGCATCTCTCTCCAGGCTCCAGGCTCCAGTGTGACACGGGACATGTGTTTTGCGGGGCCTTTCCTGGTTGATCATGGTGGCTTTTTGTATTTGTTTTGAATTCTTGAACAGAGACGCTGGCATGTCAGTCACAGAGGAACTTTTCTGGATGGTGAAAATTGCTGTGGTCATTCAGACCATGGCTGGCTTAAGAGTTATCCCTTTGTAAGTTAGTAGGTCTTCTACTGCCACCAGGAAAATGGTAGGTTATATGCTGACACATGGGAGCATGTGTCTAAATACAACCATGAAATTTAGCAGGAACAGAGAGACCTTTACACAGCCAGTGGGGAACATACACAATTTCAGATTTTATAGGATTGTTTTTAACCCCAGTGAACTTTGTGAACAAGGTGCTTTGAGGTGAAAGAACTTTCTAGAAGTTATACACGTACTTTCTAATGATTCTAGTGATTGAATAGCAAGTCATTTGCCAGTTGGGTGGTTTCCAGTTCTTTGTTTCCAACAAAATTGAATGGGTATCTACTCAAGTCAGGTGTTAAGTCATTAAAACATAATTAATAATTATTTAAAGATTGGAACATGAGCATTTAAAGAAGAGAAGACACAAAAACAAACATCTGTTTATGCAAAAAGAATTGATGTGCATGTATCCAATGATTTTTTTACTTTTTAATGTTTATTTTTGAGAAAGACACAGAGCACGAGTGGGAGAGGGGCAGACACAGAATCTGAAGCAGGCTCCAGGCTCTGAGCTGTCAGCACAGAGCCTGACAGGGGGCTCGAACCCAGGAACCATGAGGTCATGACCTGAGCCAAAATCAGATGCTTAACCAACTGAGCCACCCAGGCACCCTTCAAATGATTGTTTTAAACCAAAGGGAGCTGTAGCAGGGCCTCTGTGGACTCAGAGACGTTGCATTTGAAAATAAGTAGGAATTTCAATTTAAGAATTTTCACTAATCTGAAGTGCCCTCTCCCCCAAATTACTTAGATTTTGCTCTACTTAAAACTTTTGTTTTTAAAAAAATTCTTAAAAATTTCGGAAAGGTCTAAGCTTCAAATCCCTTCTTCTTCTGCTAAAGTCCTTTCTCTTGTTAATCTAAACAAGGTGTGCCACAGGGGAAGCCTGGCAGGAGATCATGCTGGCCTGCCTCCCGGGGAAGCTCTGTGACCCCGAGTCGGATTACAGCCCCGGGGAGGAGTACACGTGTGGAAGCAACTTCGCCATTGTTTATTTCATCAGTTTTTACATGCTCTGCGCATTTCTGGTGGGTGATCACGAGAGCTCCCTTTCTCAATTGACAGGTGCTTGTATAGCATTTGGGATTCAGATCATGAATATTGTCCCCATCGAATTGCTGTGGGGTATTTTTTTTTAATTTTTTTTAATGTTATATTTATTTTTGAAAGAGTGAGAGTACGAGTGGGGGAGGGACAGAGTGGGGGGGCGGTGAGGGGAGACACAGAATCTGAAGCAGGCTGCAGGCTCCGAGCTGTCAGCTCAAAGCCCAACATGGGACATGAACCCATGGGCCTCGGAGATTACGACCTAAGCCAAAGTCGGCCGTTTAACCAACAGAGCCACCCAGGCACCCCTGCTATGGGCATTGTATGTTGATGAGCACTCTAGGCTTCATTTGGCAGTTGGAGGTTTTGCTTCACCAGGTGCATAACCATCACCTTGGTTGTAAACAGGGGCTTGAGGCTCACTAACAGGCTTGGGACACTCACCAAGCTTCTTAGGGCTGCTGGTGTCTTTATAAAAAGTTTCAAAGCCACTGCAGGTAGCAGTGACCTAACAGTGCGAGTTATTTGGTGGCAATGAATGTGCTTCAAAAAGGCAGGATAATACAGCCCCCTGCCTCCCCCGGGACTATACCAAAGTCATTTTGGAAAGCTGGAAGCCTGCCTTTTTCTTAAACATTTTCCAGAAAGAAAGTTTTTACTGCCTCTCGTAGAAAAATGGGTTCCAAACGTTTCATGACCCTTATAATTAGGAGGCCCTTACTAAGGTCTAACCCTAGCCATTCCACTATGACAGCTGCAGCTTCTTTGCCTCTGATTTGCTTTTTCAGATCATCAACCTGTTTGTAGCTGTCATCATGGACAACTTTGATTATCTGACCCGGGACTGGTCTATTCTGGGGCCTCACCATTTGGATGAATTCAAAAGAATATGGTCAGAATATGACCCTGAGGCAAAGTAAGTTGAAAAGGGTTCCGTGTGATTTGTGTGGGCTGTTTCTGGAACGTTGGCCATGATTTCTGTGGAAGGCAGGATGGGCTGAGAGCTCAGGCCAGCCAACGCTTCCCTGGACCTCCTGCTGTACTTTGTCTCCAGGGGAAGGATCAAGCACCTTGATGTGGTCACTCTGCTCCGCAGAATCCAGCCTCCCCTGGGGTTTGGGAAATTATGCCCACACAGAGTAGCCTGTAAGGTAAGTGTCCTGTCTGCGTGTCTGATGGCCTCTCTGCAGGGACTCCCTGCTTCATTCAACAAACGTTAAGTAACATTCTGCCAGCCTTACATCAGACGTGCTGGGGCTGCAGAGATAAATAATATGTGGTTCCTGTCCTGAGGAGCTATCACATTGGTAACTCTTAAGACACCCTGTCAGCGACAGGAAGAATAGAAAGGGAGTTAAGTAATTTGTCACTGGGTGGGTGGAGGGGAAGGTGACATTTGTGTCAGGTCCAGAAGGAGAGAAGTGGGAGTTTGTGGGAGCAGGAAGGGCATTGCAGAAAGGGAACACAGAGAGCTCAGATGCAGAGGCAGGGGAACGGTCACCATGTTGGCAAACGGAGAGTCACTGGTGTGCCTAGAACATAAGAGGAAATGGCAGAGGACTGCAGGCACAAGCCGAGCACAGCTCCAAGGAGCCTCCCATGCCACGCCGAGTCCCGTGAAAGAAGCACGGGTGGACTTTCACGGTGGAAAGTGGCCTCTTGGCGACGGGAGAGTGAACCGAGGCGGGGGACCTCCCTGAGAGCTGCTGGAGTCTCCATGTAAAGCGACAGGAGCCAGAGCGAGGGCAGTGGAGGTGGGGTAGAGGAGGGTACGGCCGACCGAAGCTCTCCTTGGGAAGTAGAATGGAGAAGACTTGGTGCCCTGAACATTTATTTACTCGCTTGAGTGACCATGATCGTGGTGGCGTGCCCCTCTGCTGCCAGAGCACCTGTCCCCATGGGCCGTGCATCAGCAGTGGCCTCTCGGGGATGGGTCCAGATCCCCACCCCATCCCTGTAGTTTTCACACCATACCAAGCTGTCTGTGAGCCCCAACTGAGATTTGTTCTCCTTCCTTAGAGCTCACAGGGAACCGCTTTGAGTCAGTGTAGCAGTAGCAACAGAAGAGAATTCTCCTTTCTGAAGGAGATGGAAACTGCGACTCTGCCCCTAGAAATCCAGCCAGTCCACACGACAGCTGGGCCCTCTCCCTGCAGGTCTGAGGTGCTTCTGGGATCGGGGGTTTTACTGCTCCAGGGTTGCGGGGCCAGCTCTAGACAGAACCCACTGTAACAGAGTGGGGTCTACACTGCATCTTAGGCTTTCAAAAAATCTTTGGAGAAAAACTCTTTGTTCCCTGCCCTGAAAGTCCAGAAACCCTTGTTGGCAAGTCCTTGGGATCTTTGCCACTGTCTTTGCTTCTCTGTAGCCTGGACTCCGGATGTAGGTACAGAGAATAAGCCACCGAAGTTGACTTTTTTTTCTTAAATTTTCCAGTACCAGCCTCTTTTCTGCTTTCCAAGAACAAGATGGGTTCCAGCTCATGGCTGCCGTTTTGTGTTTACGTTTCCAGACCTTTTTACATAAAGGATCTAAGTATCCTTGAGGCACAAAGTGGTCCATTTTGCCGATTCAGAAACTTTCTGGGAAAAGCAAATGCACATGCTAGCCATCCTGGCTGCCAGTGCTAGTTTTGGAGACAGACATGGTTCGTCTCAGGGCTAGAAATTTAGGTGGGATGAGTCACGTGAACACAAGATTCCAGGCTGCTAATAGGGAAGAGAAAAATTGTTACAAATCTCTTAGGATGGCTTGCCAGCCAAAAATAAGAAGTTTGGAACTATTAACAATTACAAGTAGCACTTAACTCAGCTCTGACCACGTGCCAGGCGTCCCCCGAAATCTTAGCATCCATGATCTCCCTTAATCCCAGCTAGGCGTGCCACCTGCATTTGCAGGGGAGGTAACTGGGGCCCAGAGAGGGTGTCACTCACTCAAGTCCCCTCCCCAGCTCTCAGGGCTGGTGTTCAAGGGACCAGGAGCGGGAAGAGGAACAGGAGGTGGGGGTCCTGCCCTGGAAGACCAGACAGAGCCACCGCGAGGACTCACAGGAAGCACTACATGACAGCCCCACGGGGCAGGGTTCCCTGAAGGACACTCCCTGTGCTAGGAACAGTGAGGACCCAAGTCCCAAGCCCTGTGCCTGGCTGGTTGTACCTGGTGTATTATTTCACCCCTCATGACAGCCTTAAGGACGTGCCCTGAAGGGAGGCCCGACCCCAGGACGCAGGGATGGCCGCTTAGCAGAAGGGGAGAGAAGAAGACTTGAACAGTGAGGTGATTAAACAGTGGGGCTTAAAAACAAGCAAAGCACACCATTTAGTGCCAGCATTTGCATTTCATGATAAAGCTTTGATCTGTGTCAGCTCCAGGGTCCCCACAGATGGTGGGTACTCTCCCAGCGAGTTGTTGAATTGAACTACATGTCGACTGGAAAGAAGGTGAGGGATAAACTGAGAATAAACACCGTCAAGGGACGTGGTCATCCTCCATCATTTGCCTTCTGTTGAGAAACTTCTTTCTGTTTACAGAGACTAGTTGCCATGAACATGCCTCTCAACAGTGATGGGACAGTCATGTTTAATGCAACTCTGTTTGCTTTGGTTCGGACGGCTCTTAAAATCAAGACGGAAGGTGAGCATCTCCGGGACAGGACAGGTGGTACATGAGCGAGGGACGCCATACCCCACATTGGGTTCTCCCATCTAGGCCTTTCCTTGTCCTGTCTGGGCCTTCCCCTGGGGAGGGGGTGGTGAGTGCTGAGCCAGCTGGCTGTCCCTGCCTTCCCCATCCCTTCCCGCCTGCCTTTATGCTTCACTTTGTCCCCGAGAGTTTTGAGGTGACCCCTGCCTCTGCCACTGCTTGCTACAGAGCAGAAGAAACGGGAGGTTAGGGCAGAGACAGGACCGTCACAAATACATTCACTCCAGCTGTCCCTTCCTACTGTGTGATCTTCAGAGAGGGACTCCACCGTGCTGAGCTGTAGCTCCTTTCTCTATTGAAAAGAAATACACCTCCATCAGAAGTCCTGAGGATGAGATGAGAGGAGACCTGCGGGAGCCCCTCTGCGGGGTGGGCACAGAGCTGGCACCTGGGGACTGTTCAAAGGAGCCTCTCCCTAGCTGAGACCAAACCAGAGTGGTCTTCATGGCCACACCCAGCCCTGGAGCATGGCCATTGGGGTCGGCTCGGTGATGACTCCAGAGATGGGACAGAAAGCAAGTTGAGGAGTGACCAGGAGGTGGGAGGCTGGAGGCTGTGAAGGACCCAGTTGTTGACACCCTGGACCAGAAGGAAGAGTGGCCAGCAAGGCACGCCTACAGTCTGCAGACGGCTGTTTTCTGGCAGCCCCAGAGTGCTAGGCGAACCTCTCCACAAAGCCAGTCTCTCCAAGCTCCCAGGTACCCCTTGCAGGGTGCACACCCATAGCTGGCCCCAGCCAGTGTCTCCGAGCGATGCGGAAGGCAGGGTGGTCTTAGGTACTGACAGGTTAGTGGAGGAGACAGGCATCAGCCCATATAATGAAAGACCAGGATTCTGTGGTGCTGACGAGTACATGCAGTAGGGATTGCAAGAGTCTCATTTGGGGGAAATTTAGTCTGATCTTTAAGGATGGAGGCAGGGTTTAGAACAGGCAGCTGAGAAGGAGAAGACATTGTAGCTGGAGGCGGTGGGAAGGAAGGGGTGGGTCTTGGCTGTGGGAGGGTAGGACAGATCAGACTGCATAGACCTTGAATTCCGAAATAAAACGTGGTTGTTCCCACTGTGGAACAGTGGTTCCACAGTGGTTCCCACCATTTGCCTGTGACCCCCACTTGGAGAGCCCTGGGGAGACGAGAGCCCCGCCCCATCCGAGGGGTGTGCCCCAGGCCAGGCTGGGAGGGAGGCAGCCTCGGTGGGATCAGACAGGAGAGCTGGCTAAGAGACACAAGGCTTGTTTTCCCCTCTTGCTTTCTGGATTCAGGGAACCTGGAACAAGCTAATGAAGAGCTCCGAGCTGTGATAAAGAAAATCTGGAAGAAAACCAGCATGAAACTGCTTGACCAAGTTGTCCCTCCAGCTGGTGGTCAGTGCAATCTCTTTCCTAAGTAGTTCTTGGCCAACACATTGGTTTTAATGAAAGTTATCTCCAGCAAGCCCACAGGGTGTTTGCAGAATGCTTTATGTATCCGCTAGAGCATTCAGGCCCACAGCTAAAGAAGGCTCTTTGGCCTTTTGGTGTCATGATTTGGGGTAACAGGAGGACCATTCCAGAAAAAGAGAGGCTTCAGTGGGAAGGAAACCCAAGACTCAGATGGCTGGAGCAGGGGTTTTCTCGGTGGAGGGCTTACCGTTGGGGAATGAGATTACGGTTGCAAAACGGAAAGCTTATATTTTCTCAACCAAAATGAAATATTTAAAACTAGTTTCCACTTATCTTTCAACATACTGTTGAAAAGGTTTCAGAAGAAATAGATAGCTTTCAGAAAATGATATTTTTGAAATGTTCTTCTCCAGACTGAATTTACCATCGTAATTACCCAGAATGTCCCTTCAACTGGAGTTTAGAGACAGAACTAACAGGCATGCTTATTTCCTTTTGTTATTTGTCATAAAATAACTGACTAAACTTTTTCAGATGTATATATATATATGATACACATATATATAATATATATGCTGTTTTTCCATTTTTTGTTTAAGTACACCGGACTTAGACGTGGAGGTGGTTGTTTTGTGACTATTTCGTTTTCAGTTTTAAAGGTGCAGCATCCGTGGGCTTAGTGCCACCACACCCACATTCTAGCCGTCCCCAGCCCTGGGCCCATTGTGAGCACCATTTTGCTTTACGACCAACTGAACTTTTCTAGCGTCACCTCTCCTGCAGCTTTCCAGGTTGGTCCTGGCTCAGGCCTAGAAGCCGACCCAGGACCCTGGGCCAGGACATGGCCAAGGCCTCTCTCTCTGACGTGACAATTCTGGCTCTTGGGTGGCAGAGAGAGAGAGACAGGAGCATGGTGGCCCGCTCTGGCCCTCTGCATGAAGCCAGAGCAGTGTGAGCTTTTGCCACCGGACGGAGTCCCCAGTAGCTGGTGGAGCCACCTGCTCAGAGCAGGGGATGATGGCCCCAAAGAAATGAGAAAGGCAAAAAAACCAACAAGCAAAACCCCCCAAACACCAAAGAACAACAACAACAACAACAACAACCCCCCACACTCCCACGTAGAGAACGCTGGCTCCCCACAGGAGAACGGATACTGCACATTTAAAACGACTCTTTGGTTTTCGTTCTTTTCCTCGCAGCTGCTGCACCCAGTGCTCGCATGGCTTAGATAAATTGCTTTCTTAAAATTGTTGTAACGATGTGCTTGAGCTTTTTCTGCAGCCTCCATTCCTTTCAAGTCTCAGTCTTTCAGAATATTCTGAAGCAATTCTGTTTTAGGGTGGTGGCATGGAATCAGGGTTATCTCTTGGCAGCCGTATTCCCCTACGATGTTTCTGAAACACAGATGCATGCTTCAGAATAGCGGCTGCGCCCCTCCGAGTAAACCCTCCTCCCAGGGCCGGCAGGCCCTCCCCGCCTCACCTCACCTCTGTCCACACGCCGCCTTCTTCACAAACCAGTCTCACCCCGACATCTTGGCGAGCGTGTTCACATCACTGTGAAGCTTTATTTCTCTTAATTATACCAGAAAGAGAAGGTCTAGAGTTTGGCTCACCCTGTAAGCACCCTTCCTCTGAAAAACAGGTCAACTTTTAGCCCTGCTAGACTGCCAACAGAGGCTAAATATCCCTCCGCTTTCTTGGCTCAATAACTGGGCCTGGCCTTTTCTCTCTATTTCTCAGAAAAGATCGGGGTTCAGGATGACAGGTGTTACCCTCTTCCAGAATGGCAGCAGGGGGCTTGGTGGAACCCAAGAAGAAGGCAGTGGGGCCTTGGCAGGAGGTAGAATGCCGTGGGGCTCCCATCATTGATATGCTCCTGGGGTGGTGCTCACCCAGGCCCAATCTCAGATAAGTGCTACTGCGCTGAAGAGGTTCACGAGGCAGTGCCTCTCAGGCATCGGGGGACAAACTCTGAATGAAGTCAGGGCAGGGTTTAGTGCCTGCGTTTGCCACTTGGCTCTTTGTTTTTTCTTTTCTCTTCCAGTAGACCAGGGGTTCCCAGACTCACCCACATCATGGCACCCTTGGAAAATGGGAATGTCGGGCCAGCCCTCTGGGCCAGCAGACGGATAGATCCCCAGGGCCACGGGGCTCAGGCTGTAACCCGGTCGGAGCAGCAGACCCCGCCAGGCTGGCTGCTCCTGGCGCCTGGGACCGGCCCATGTGGGGTGCTCAGGGAGCCCCTTACAGGACTGGTGACAGCAGGGCTTTGTAGCCCAGGGGGTGTGAGGTGGCCCCCAGGCCATCACAAGCTTGAGAAGGAGGTGACATCCAGGGGCCAGCCTCGGAGGAACAGTGCAGGGGCCTGTGGCTGCAGGCACAGCCCATCCGTTCTCTCTACCATCTGGGCTAAGTGGTCTCCTTGCCCATCTCTGCATCTTGCTCATGTTCTCTCTCTGCTCTGCTCTTTAGTCTTCTGCCATTTCATGGCTCTTTGCCCTTTCTTTAGAAGTCCCCTCTCCTCCCAGAGGCTGTCCTTGCCTTTGGGCCTCTACTCCTTGACCTGGATCTCCGGCTCCTTTGCCCCGAAGAGTGCAAAAAGCTGACCCCATCTCTTTCTCTCCAGGCCTGAGCCCGGATGGCCTCACTGCATCCGTTCCTTCTGTCCCTTCCTTTTCTAACCTGCTGTAGCTTTGACTTTTTCTGTTCTTGAGAGCTCATCCTCAGCCCAGCCTCAATTAACTTAGCATCTCAGTGGAGAAGGCCAAGTGGTGGGCCTGCCTGTGCTCTGGAGCGGCCGCTCGGGCAGAACCATAGTCTGCGCTGAGCCCCCTGTTGCCCCCGGTTCTGGGCCGGGAGAGCCCCCTGGGCCTCAGGAGCCCCCTGGGCCATTTCGGCTCCAGGGAGAAGAGGGTTAGGCCTGTATTTTCAGGAAACGTCCCAGTATGGAATGAGGTGGGCCTTCTGCAGACCCAGTGTGTTTTTTCTGGGAGCCCACGGAGAAGACGTGACACCATGGGCTGCAGGGGACAGCTGTAGTACGGTAGGCAGAGTCTTCCTGGGCTTTCGGGGTTGTCTGCTGGCAGCTGTGAGCCGCCCGCGGAACGCAGCTCGGTACAGAGACATACTCTGGGGGAGGCAGCCCCAAAGAAGTCCCTCTGTGTGGCCAGAGCTGGGCCATCCCTGAGGGGGTAACGAGGAGGGGAGCTCGGGCTTGGGAGGCCTGCTGCCCTGGGCTCACATCCCAGTTGCACTGGCCAAGACAAGTCCTTCAGCCCCACCCCGCCTGTCGGAGGGACCAACAGGTCCCCCATCTCAGAGCTGTCGTGAAGAGGCCATGAGACCCACATGGAGTTCCTCTGGGAGCATGGGTGCCCCAGAGTAACAGCAGCTAGAACCAGTATTCCAGATGCATCCTGGGCAAAATGTGGAGTGGCTTAGGAGCAAAGCAGGGCTGAAGTCCTGAGACCTGAACGGTCTGTTCACCTCTTGGCCTCCTTGCCCATGGACAGTACATCATTAGGCCATTTGGACCAGCCTGAGACTGATGTAGGACATGTTTTTACAAGCTACCCAAAGCCTTGGTCACTTTGGTGACCCCTGCCCCAGTCCAGGACTTCTTGGCTGAGGTTTGGGAGGAAGGCAGCACACTTCTCAAGGCCGGCCTCCCCAAGGCATCTTCTTACTCAGTAACGCTGAGTGGCTTCTGGCAGGACACTAGTGGTGTCCAGATGGGGACACGTCCCACCTGGGCACAAATGAACCCCACCCAGATGCATTAGTGAATACAGAGGGTCCCAGTGACCCCTAACCCATCATGTTCCACCATCATTGCAGTGGATGCCATTGTCAGCAGGCTGCCAGCTCACTGTCCTCCAGCCCAGGCAGGAGGCCGAGTGCTTCGGGGCTTCATCTCCTGTGGTGTTCACAGCTCCACAAGCCCCTTGCCCCAGATCAACACGCGACTCTTGTGAGGGGAAGGTGGCCTGGGTGCAAGTTCAGCTGTCCTAAGGCCTGAGGGCCGGCAGCCCGTCCTCCTCTCGGCCTCTACAAGCCCTGGGGCCCTAAGCTTCTTGCCTAGGAGCCACTGCAGATCTGGGAGCGTGCACCCCAGGGAGAGCGAGGCTGGCCGACACCCCCAGGCACACCTGCACCACCGACGTGGTTTACCGTGAGACAGCCAGCGCCTCTATTCTGCCTCATGCATCACCTTTAAAATGCTCAGCAGAGTTCCAGCCCCCAGCGGTACGTGCTGGAGTTGTTTCCCATTAAAGCAGAAATAAGCTCAACTCCAAGGTTAGTTGGAGCTGTCGCTCGCTGTGCCGAAAACAAGCAGCTCTGGGTTACAAACGCAGAAATGGCATATGGAGGCTATTGGAACAGTCACGGGGGCACGTGAAAATCTGGGTTTGCAGCCACTTTCCTGAACCTTCCTCCTCTTCCAAGCTTGTCTGTCACTTTCTGAGGTCTCTGTCTTTATCTCCAGGCATCGGGATTTGGGTGCTTAATTGCCCTCGGTGTTCATGGTAATTACACATGCAAATCCCTATGCACAGGGGTGAAAATAGGACCCAGGAAGCCTCTTTTTGTTTTGTAATTTTTATTTTAAGTAAATAACCAAGACAGCACTTCATAGTGTTACTAATACGCTGCTCTAATAAACTCATGACAAACATATTGTTTTCTGCAACTTTTGAGTATCAGTTCGTGTGACTGACTCTAATTTTGAGCCTTAACTGCTTTGCAAAACCTTGCTTTTTGCTAGATTTAGTCTCCCGTGTCTAAGCCCAGAGCTCAGTGCCTTGAGCACAGTCCCACCCCCCCCCCCCCCCCCCCAGCCCCGGCCCCGAGCGAGAGAGTTTAGGCTCCTGGTGCAAATGTGCTGATTCGGGAGAGCTCTGTCTGGTCTCTCCGTTTAGATGATGAGGTAACCGTGGGGAAGTTCTATGCCACTTTCCTGATACAGGACTACTTTAGGAAATTCAAGAAACGGAAAGAACAAGGCCTGGTGGGAAAATACCCTGCGAAGAACACCACCATTGCCCTACAGGTGAATTGTCCTTTTGTTACCCTTTCTTTTCACTAACGATTTTACAAGCTTATTTGAAATACTAGAGAGCTGACTATTCATGGTTGAGCAGTGCCACAAGGATTTTGTTTAAACTGAGATACCGCACACCCCCCAAAATGTGGACTAGTCATTTCTGGGCTCCGAGGTAAGTGCCTCCCTCTCCTTGCTTCTTCTCTGTTGTGCCCGCACCTGCCGTGGCCCTAGTGGCAGGGCCCCCAGGACAGCGGCAGAGGCACAGCCCTGGCGGGCGGGGGGCCAGCGCTCGCCTTGCACCCTGTCTCCTCCAGGCTTCTCCAAAGGCATTAACCTTAGGTAGGCACCCACCTCCCCAGCCCTGGCCCTGGGCTCAGGCCCTAGCTGCCCCGGAAACAGCTCTCCATCTGAACGCAAGTGCTTTGTTTTGTTTCTGTTTGTTTCTTACCCCACTGCTTGTTGGTTTTCGGTCCATTTCAGTAACATCCATCACCTCCTGATGTGTGTGTATGTGCATATGTGTGTGCGCGCACGTGTGTTGCGGTGTGTCTGTCTCTCTGCGCTGTGCAAACACTGCTCTGTGCCCAGGCCAGCCTCTGGTCCCTCCCCCTATGCCAGCCCCGGCCTGCCCCAGGCTCCCGGAGTGTAGAACCTCTGGTTCCGGCCAGGGGTCCGTGCATTTGAGGATGTAGAATCCTGGGTAATCCCAGAGCTCTGGCATGGGAAGCAGGTATGTGGAGGAAGGGGGTCACCGTGAAGCCTGCAGGAAGAGGGGCGAGGCAGGAAAGCTTGTGAGTGAGTGCTGGCGATGGAGAAAGGCAGGGGGAAGAGGGAATGACAAGGCATGAAGAACCGGCACGAGGGAACTGTTGGCAAGCTGTCAGAAACACCTGTCCAAACTAATCAAAAGCCCCATCGTCTCTGCTCCCTGAGTGCTTGAAGTCCATCATGAATAAGATCAAGGATGTTTTTCTCCTGCTAATTTGTTTACTCTAAAATTACCTTTATGTCCCTCTTATCACATGTCTCAGGTTGGGCCGTGTAGTTATTAACAGGGTTCAGTGTGGAACAGTCCTTCTATCAGTCCCTTCCGAGGAGAAGGTCCCAGCGTTGTTTGGTGTCCAGAGTGCCGGTGAGGTGCGGTGAGGGCTGGCCTGTGGCCTCACTGAGAGAGAGAATGGGAGCATGAATGGCCGTGAGTGAAGAAATGTGGTGCACATGCAGATGCTGGGTTAGCAGATGACCTTGTGTGACAGTGACTTGAGGATTCATGAGGAAGCCTCTGTTCTGCCCAGACAGCCGCAGAGCTAGGGGAAGCAACTAAAGACAGTTTCTGGTCTTTTGTTTCTCTCATCGCCTGTCCTAAAGGTGGCTCAGTGAATCAGAGGCCCAGTCCAATGGCCCACTGCCGTCTCAGGCTGTGGAGTTTGCGAGTAAAACTCTCTCTTCTGGCCCTGCCAGTCCTCAAAAGTGATCACAGTTCACAAGTAGCCTTAGAGAGATGAAGCAAATGGAAAAGACGTGTTTACAGATTTGAACGGGCCTCTGGTCCATCCGTGGGCTCTTGAGAGCAGCGTGGCCAGGTTGGGTGCAAGGAGGAGGTGTGATGAACGAGTTTCTGAAGGAGCTTCCTTGAACAGCCTTGGGCCTGGAGACCTAGACTGGCTGGATTTTAGAGTGTCATGGTTCCCTCCGCCTGTAGGAAACTGCTTGCTATTCTCAGATTCTAGTTGGTGGGGTTGGTAGGACCTGATGACTTCTCTGGAGGGGGAAACATACTCTTTCATGGATGGTTATGCCATAATTTCCAGTAACCGTAATGTCCATGTTATGAGACGCTTCTGTTTTCTGGGGAAGGCATGTATGATGGTCACCTGGATACAGAGTTTTCCCTTTCCTGAATCCCCAAGACTTTGCAACCAGATGGCTTCAGTTCCTGCTCTAGTAGCTGGATATAGTGTCTTGATGTTTTAAAACCTGAAAAACAACACATGGCTGAGTAATTAATTATCACATTTCATGGATGGGCTTCCCTGAGTCTTTTAAGTTGCAGGTTCAAATGATGCTAAAACTACGTTTATAAGTCGTGGGTAAAAGACAATTACGTTATGTGTTGTGATAATGTTTTTCTCCCAAACATTTTTCATTTTGTTGTTTGTAGAAAGTGTTTCATTTCCCTGGCGAAATCCAAACGTTTCCTGTTAGATGATAATGCCAGCACATCTACACCTGGTTGGAGTTGAGGCTATGACTGTAATTTACGTTGAGTACACAGCCTAGAAAATTAAATTGTGTTCGTGATCTTGACAGATAAATTCTCAAAGTGCTTTGGATTCTGAAGCAAACATGAAAAATAGAAAATTTGTGTCTCCTTGAAGGATAACTCTAATTACATCTTTGGCCTCCTCTGCCCTAGAAGTGGCTTTAAATGTGATTTGTCACTCTACATTTAGTAAGCGCAAGGAGGCTCTTCCTCTCTGTGTGATGAAATATTATGTGATGCCGTGGAGCTAGGGCCACAGGGTCGAATGACAGCGGCACCCACAGTGTCCCTAGGTCCAGCACACGGACGTGGGCGTGGTCTGCTGAGAAGCAGGATGAGCTGCTTCTCGCCGCGCCCGGGCGTCACACGCTGACGGACGGATTGCTCATGGCAGGTGGAGTGTGAGCGCGGGAGGAGGACGTAGGCATGTGCGTGCTTGTGCTGCGTAGAGTGCAGTCTGTCTGAGCGGGATCACCACTGGTCCACACACTCTGCTCCCCGTGGAATGGTTCTCAAGGGCACACAGATGCACTGTGGTTTTCAACCCCATGGGCTCCGTCTGGTCTCCCTCTGTCCAGACCCGCTGCGGTGTCCCCTTCTACATGAGGGAGAATGGCTTGAGCTCCTGGATCCGTGTGTGGGGAGGAGCTCGGCACCCGGTGTCCTCTGGCCTCTGTGGTCTGAATGAGTGTGCAGTTTCCATCTGTCCATCCATCTTCATTAAAGCCAGCCTTCTCTCCCACCCTCTGTGGGAAGAGAGCGGGTGGGAGAGAAGCTGCATCAGGCTGCCTTTTTGTTTCCCCCCACACACCTCCACCCCCCATGTGCCATATTCACTTGAGTTTGACCCCACATCTGCTGTTCATCCATTATTGCTGCATCCGACTGACCCGCAAGTTTCCGCCAAGAGCAAGTAAACAAAGGAACGCAGCTCTGCAGCCTTGAAAGCGCTCAGTCCCCTCCCCTCAAATAGTAAAGCCCCACCAGACCTTCCAGATGAAGACTTCCATGCAAGATACAGACATGAATTAGTCCAGTGTCTCATGGATAAGAAAAAAGAAAAAAAATCCCAAAGTGGGAAAAGTTTTGTTCATTTCTTTTTCTTTCAACATTCAAGGATTTCCTTTGTGCAAAAGACACTCTGGTGAGATCCAAGGAGACTTATCCCCCAGGCATCCCAGATGGGAGCCTGCCCTTCGTTAATGACAGGGAGACTTAAGCGGGATGGTCTCTTCCTCACCTGGTTGGAAGTTGGGTTGAGGGAGGACACCATTATTCCCAGCTTGTAAAGAACGGAGTCATTAGGGTTTATGTGAAAGCCGACAGATGGGGATGCAGGTGGTCGAGCGGACGCGGGGGTGGCACACGGGAACCCAGTGACTCTTAGTCCCTGGTGTGCCCTGACGTGGTCACCTTGGGGAGGCTCGGTGCAGAAAGAGAGGGGAACTCACGCCACAGACACTTAACCTGTGCAGTGTCAGACTCCTGTTACCTAGGCACCTTAGTTGAAAACATAGTGAGGTATTTTTCTTTTTTTAAAAGCATGAGTCCATTTAAAGCCATAAAAAAAGGCTCTTTTTTTTCTTTTTTAATCTAAGAAGAGAACAGATGCTAACAGATGAGATTTCACTGGCTGATTCGTTTGTTTCAGATGCTTGAACGGATGCTTTAGAATTTTCTGCCTGAGCTACAGCACCAAGCTCGTTAGTCGGAAGGCGTTTGTGGCTAAGGCCTTGAAAGGGAAAAGTCTCAAGTGGGCTTATTTCTACTGAAACAGCATTTCGGGAGAAATGCAGAAAAAAAGCAAACCCAAGGCCCCAGGGAGACCCCTTCCAAGCAAAGCACTCCTCCAGAAGGCGGAAGCGGGGCCGTGGCTCATCTGCAGAGCCATGGCCTCCTGTCGCGGACGCTGCTCACGGTGGCTCTTTTTCATGAAAGGGAACGTGCAAGGCTTAACAGTTTTCCCCTCCAAGCAGAGACTCAGAGAAAGGGAAAGAGAGAGAGAGAGAGAGAGAGAGAGAGAGAGAGCGAGCAAAGGAGGGGGGCAGCCGCCCCACAGAGAATGAAATGAACACAACTTCCTGATGCTGGCCAGTAAAAAATAACACAATAAAAAGATTAAGCAGACCTGCCTAAGGTGGGCAGCTGACTTTGTTCCAAAGTTCTGCGTCCCTAGTTTGTCCGAACTCCCAAAGACTGGCAGGCCCCTTGGCGCCGAGCTGACAGAGTTCCTTTTATATGCCAGTCCGCCATGACCTACTGACCCTCCGGCCCCCACTCTCTGCAGTGACCCCGTCCAGAATGCGTGAGAAGTGGGCAGGCCAGGAAGCTCAGACACACCATTTAAACTAACACATACACCCGCATGCCCAAACCAGTCCAGGTAACACCTCAGGTTCCATCTTAACGTGTCCACGGGAAACACCACCACACCCAAACCTCATCCAACATTGTCCGTCTTTAATTCGTGCTCAAAGCCAGTCTGGGGATGCCTCTTTGGAAGCAGTGTGGTCTAGTTTCAAGGACACTGGGAGTCAGGGAACCTGGGTTCTAGTCCCAGCTCCAGCGTTCACTTGCTGCGTGACCTTGGGCAAGACACTTAACCTCTCTGTGCCTCAGTTTCCCCATCTGTAAAATGGGGGTAATAATGTCGACCTACCTCACAGGGCTGTTGTGAGGAATAGCTAAGTGATTGTAAAGCACTTTGAACGTATAATTGCTTATTATTAAGACTACAACAATAATAATATCCTATGCCTGTTTACTACCAGAACTTTAAGAAATTCTTGTTTTTCTTTGATCTCTTTTCTGTTCTGTACTGTAGTTATCCACTGAGAAAAAGAGTTCTCCCCTTTCAAAGATCTCTGGGAAGTGTATACAGATGTACACAGAGGTACCTGTACAGGTCGTGTTTTCACATCTTACAAATGGTAGACTTTTGCTGAGAAGTTGCTTCATGAGGGAGTCCCGTGTGAAATTCTCAGCCGATCACAAGCGGTGCTTAAGGAGGTCTGTACATCCAGTGCTGAGCCCAAGACCCCCAGAGGAGCCAACCTGAGTTTTGAAATCAATATTCAAAAGTAACTGTAGTGTGAAAACTAGAAGTTTCTGAAGCACCTGGAGAAAAGAAGTCTTAGAAGCCCCTTTTGCCTGCCCTGGTCAGTGCAGACGAGGCTGTGTGCGTGTGTGTGCGTGCATGAGGGGGCATGGGGAAGGTGGTGGACAGGGCCGGCAGAACATGGGGAAGCCCTGTTCCTGGCTGCACTCGTGCAGGAGCAGCTCAAGTGGGCAAGTGGTGTCACCGACAGGAAGAACTGTGTTAGCGGAAGGCCTACAGGCCCATCCTGGGCACAGCCGTCAGGGTCCCTCCCAGCCCTGAGGGCTGTTCCAGTGTTGTCTTTTGTACTGTGACCTTTGCCCTTTGGTCACAGTGGCTTATGTTACCAGTGGTCTGGCCTGCCTGCACTTAGGTGGATTCCCTGGCCTCACTCATGGAAACAGGTCCGGCCCCTGATTCTGCTCCCGTTGTGTAGACTGCTGTAAGTCTGGGAGCTCATGGTGGGCTTTATGGATTCTCACAGCAGAGTCTACGGGGCCAAAGAGCAGGTCTGACTTCGCGCAGCGCCCAGGGCAGTGATGTGGGGTGGGGTTGAAAGCCGGCCAGCACACCGCGGGATGGTTGCACCCCTTGCGAAGATGTTGAAGCCTGTCTGTACATGCCACTTCACAGCGGTGGCCCCCCCTGCCAACATCTAGCCCCTCTCCACATCCCTCTGTGGTCTAGGCGGTAAAAGGCTAATGCCTGCTGTAGCAGGGATTTCTGGGATTGTGCTCTGGTCTGAAGGTCTCCTCTGCCCCGATCAGGGAGTGCTTGGGATGTACCGTTTGTTAAGAATTTGGTGTATCGTCCCTGAAAAGGAGGCTAGTCAGCCCTGGGAGCACAGGTGTGGGGCTAATTCCCCATCAGATAAATGACCCCCTGTTTCTGATCCACCAGAACGTCAAGCTTATTAAACAATCAAGGGGCCCTGTCTCAGAGGTCCACTGTGACCAGCCAACTGCTAAATGGAGTCTCCATAGGGTAAAGTCTCAGCAGGACAGCCCCCAAGCAGTGTGCATGGCAGGCATTTTCACACACCTCTCTGCAGTCTTTCCAAATAAGGAAAAACTAGAAAGCAGTGAACTTTCTAGATGGGATTAGGGAATGGTTTAAATGAAACAAGAGTCTCTGGCCCCACATGGGCCTGGCTGTTTTGCTCAGTGACGGCACTGACTGTGGCTGCTAGCCAAGGGCAGTTCATGGAAACAGCCAGAAGTCAGGAGGTATACCTCTGACTTCAACTCAAAAGGGAAACAAGGCTTCCCTAAAACTTGGCGTCCAGTCAGACTGCAGACGCCTCTGTCCTTCCTCCTTAAACCTTGCCAGAAGAATGTAGCTTTGAGTGTAGAAACGTTGCAGGAGACAACTCAAGTTATCTGAGAATCTTCCCCCACTCAGCAAACATGGTACCCAACACCAGAATCCATGGTGCTAAACTCTTAAGCTCCTGGATAGAAGACAGGATGCAGGCCAGTATCCATCACAACCTGTGAGACTGGGCACCAGGCTGGCTGTTCATAAATAGATTACACTATGGCGGGACCCAACTATAAATTCGTAGGATTATTGGGTACTGCCTTCTGTTCTCTTTCTGAAAGGCAGGAGTTCTTTTCCCTCTGACAATAATTGTAATTATTTTCGAAAGACTTTGAGAAGATAGAATTACTGAACAGAAGTTACAGCAGGTGATACTATGTAGTAGCAAAAGGTCTTAATTATCATGGTGTGCTATTGAAGAATACCAATCTGACACCCTTCATTAGCCCTCGTATGTCATGATTCAATTTTTCATGGGAAGGAGCTTACTGTCAACTACTAACAGTTCCTAGGTTGGGAACTGTGCAAATTCGTTCTCTGTGGCATACCTCACATCTAAGAGAGGTGACTATTTGGGGTAACAGAAGGGTACGTCATTCTAAGGCCATGGTGAAGGCAATCCCCATTAAGAAGTGCCAAAGGCTAGCTCAAGAGAAGCCATGGTAAGGACATTTCTTCCAAAAGCAGAGAAAGGTCAGCAGAACCACAGGAATCGTAGGTGAGGTGAGGGGCCAGGGCCTGAAGAAAGGTTTGTGTGGCCTGTCTGGGGATGAGCTGTCAGCCGTTCTCAAACTTCCGGGTCTCTTTTATATTCTTAAAAATTATTGAGGGCCCTTGTATATCAGTACTTACATTAAAAAATAAAACAGAAAATTTCAAAATACAGAATATACATGCATAAAGGTACCAGAAAGGTGACATCCTCACATGTCGTATAGCCTTCAAATAACCCCATTGTGCTCTGAGGGAATGCGTGTATAAGGCAAAGAATGTCCTGGTAGTGTGGACATTACAGTCACCTCGTCAGTCCCTGGAGATGTCCCCAGGCCATACTTTGAGAACTGCTGCTCTAGGGAAATGATCCCACATACCCCTCCCCACAAAGGGAAAGGGTACTAGAGCCTTTTTAGGATCTCCCTAGTGAGAGAGCCTCCTGCATATTGCACTGCCCCTACCTTGAACTTTTTTGTCCCTCCCAGGTGCCACCCTAGGCCCAACCCACTGACTAGACATAAAGCTACCTGTGAGCCCTGTGTCCAGCTAAGTTCAGAAGGAGTGTCGTAGGTCATACCCCCGTGCCTATGCTGATCTGGAGGAATGGGGGTCTGAGTGATAGACAGTGTTTTCAAAGATCGGTACTCCTCAGAGCGGCACAGCTGAGACCAGGACGTGTGCTAAGTACAGGGTCAGTTTTCTTGACACCTTATGATCACTGGTCCACTTCCCTGTTGACCTTAGTGATACAAGAGTTCTGCCAAGTTAGATGGAAGAAGGTTAACCTTGACTGAGGTCATGTGTGGGGTCACAGGGCTAAGTGAGCACACAACTGAGACTCCATCCCAGCCCTTGCTCCTGGAGACTCAATGGCTTTGTCTTGGTGGTGGTCGGGGTGGGGCAGGCCTGGGGACCAGAGTCCCAGCTGAGCTTTCGTCAGTCAGGCAGGCCACCCAACCAAATGGGGATAATCCTGGCTTCCCGGGATATAGTAGGATAAAGTATGTGAGATCATTATGGCAGGTGCAAAGATGCTAACAGAATAGAAATCATGATTTGAGGCTTCTGCTGAACTTTAAGTAATACTCCGTTATCAAGAAACTGGCAGGAATTGCTCTGAGTCTGGTGTCAGACTACAACCAAGAATCAAGGTTGCTCAGATAGGTCTGTCAGATCGCTTGCAGGGAGACGTCATAGATCTCTTTAATTTTTTTTTAAAAAAAGATTCCTTTATCTTTCAAAGTGGTGGTAACAAACTTGATGTGTACTGCTGAGTGCGATGCCAGGAGTCACTTAGGCAGTGACATTACAGTTGACCTTTCAGCCAGGATCAGAATCCCTGTGGGTGGCCCACGGAGTGCCGCGCTCTTGATTCTAACCCTTTACATATGACTCAAGGACGGTGCATTATGGGCGCAAAGGCCCCACTGTCACATTTTCCCTGGAGGAAAAGGATGACAAAAGAAAGGGTGTGCCCGTGTGTGCTATGTGTGCCTGTGTGTTTGCGGGGGCAGTGGAGGACAGCTTGTAGATGAGCTGGTTTATTCTATAAGAATTCAGTCTCCAGTTCTTTCTCCTGATGGAGCTAGTCTGAAACAATGCCCTCTGATGCGACAGGGGCTGAATCCTGCTAAAGGGTTAATCAGAACTTGCCTTTAATGAGACGGGTGTGTAGGGCCGGCCCTGGCCAAGCGAAGCCTGTGATGGAGAACAGGCTATAGCAGACGGGGGGGTCTTTGGCTGGAGTCTGAAAGCCTGGCACTGGCGTCCGAAGATGAATGGCCCGGCCCGGTCCCGACTGGAGACGCACATCTCTTATCTCCACTGTTACAGTGTATGTTCGGGGGAGTGTTCTGGCGTCTGTCTCTGCTTTCTCTGGTGCTGAGAGCCGGCGGCTCCTGGTGTGTCTGACAGAGCTAGCTTAGGAAGGCAGCCAGCACGGCATCTCATGCACCCAGGTAGGGAGAACTCACTCTAACAGTGGGTGAGAGAAAGGAAGGTAAATGAATATTCATATCTGATGTTAAAATACCATAGTTTTATGCTATTGCTTCAGAAATATTTAGAGAGATTTTATAGTTTGTTTTTGTTTGTTTGTTTGTTTGGGTGACCTAATCATTCTATAGAGTAAATATCTATAAAATTCCAATTAAATGGTGTCTAAAATTTAAAGCAGCAGTCTACGGGCAAAGCGCCAACGTTTCTTTTTTTAAAAGATATTTATGATACCATCTAGCATTTAAAAATCAACCAGAAACTAGGCTTGATTCTGTTTAATATTTTATATGATTGGACATCTTAAATCAAAAATGTTTCTATTTTATAGCAATTCTGTGTTTATTCAAAACCATAATTCTACTGTGATGTTAATGGAATGACTATACAGCTTTCATTGTGTTGGTTTAAGTGCTAAATGACCACGTTTCAAATTAAAGTAGTATTTTGCTGATTGAGGTAGACACCGATATGAAAAATGAAAGAACAGATCATTTTACTGGTTGTAAAGTGTTTATTTAAAAAAAAAAAATGTTTTTTTTTTTTTTTAGTGGTATGAAAAAAAGTAATTTTTTCAAGAGTTTAAGATAGTTTTCTGGGATTGGAATTTGTGCCTATGGAAACTTTGGAGCAGCCTAAGCTACCTGTTAGCTTGATATGTGTGCTAGAAAAATTTCATTACCATGTTTTGTGATATGTAATAAATTCAGGGTGCTGTGCTTAAGCTTCATTTCAGTTCAAGTTTGGGAACATCTGTTTCCTTCATTCCCAGACCTAGCAGACACCCCACCTCCCATAGCCCCCCGCCCCGTCCTTCCCCAGATCCCGTGTGAAAGAGTCAAGTCAGGCCCTGACTCGCAGAAGATGTGTTTCTTCCTGCGTGGAGCAAGCAAAACATAACCATGATCTCTAAACCTCTGCTTTTGTGTCGAGGAAGGGTGATGCTTTCTATCCTCCTTTGATGTCTCTTTAATAAATATGTTGTCATTATTTGTCCTTGGAAGTGGCCTCTTGAGCCGCCTCTCAGTTTTCTCCATGATTTATGTTGCAAACAAATTCTCTGTCCTGTGTCTGTTCACCACTCTCCTGATCTTGTGTACCATTGAAGACATGCTGGAGACCGTTTTTGTTTTTATGATGCAATTATGTTATATGTGTATTTCAGTGAAATGTCAACCCGTCAACAGAGGATGATGTTAAAAATTATCCAAATAAATAGTTTTCTATTTCTTTTAATCAGACCCAGTCCAATCAGTTGAATGACAGTGAATAGGATTATCTGTTGTTTCTCAACCTCAGGAGTGTTCCTAGCCCGTGGTGCCTCGTGACATGCGTTCATATACATAATTTACCTGGGGCTACTGACTTAGTGCTTTGTCACCTATGTTTATTTTGTGGACAAGGCAGTGGGTGTCTCAAACCTGGTCTTTGACTTGGGAGCCTCAGATCTGTGATCGCCCTTTCCTCTCTGTGATCCAAAACCAGACGATGAAACCCTAACTTAGCTCACCTTCCCTTGATGACCGTGCTCTGGAAGACACTGAACGATTGAGCCGCAGGCTGTTCGATAGTGCTAGGCTTGACCTTCCTGCACATGCCTGCAGCTCCATGTGAAAGAGCTTTCCCCCACTTGACATTAGAGTTGCCTTCTTGATGTTTCCAAGAGAATGGCAAGTGGGTCTACCTCCAAGCCAGATGATTCCCCTGGCTCAGATGTGCTGGCCCTGGGGATCTGAGAGAGGGAAAGCGTGTGTGTGTGCATAGATATGAGTGTGTTCATGTCTGCGTATGTGCGTGCATCTCATGCCTGTGGTCGGAGGGACAGGAGAGTGAGAGGCAGCCTCACTGACCATGCCGCAGACTGTTCCAGGTTTGGCCCCACGACGTGTGTCTTTCCCCTACAAGACCACAGCATTCCTAGCCAAGAACCTGAGAGCTCTGAATCTGGCAGCTCTTTCATGCCCACAATTCACGAAATGGAAAGACCCCCTCCTCCTCTATCCAAGGAATGGATCAAACCAGACCTAGCCTGGTATGCCGTTTTGAACAGCATCAACTCACGTGGATGAGGCTGTTTTCACAGGAGCCTCTTAGGAAGTTCCTATAGGACTTTACATCCT
Organism: Felis catus; assembly: GCF_018350175.1. Classification (NCBI taxonomy): domain Eukaryota; kingdom Metazoa; phylum Chordata; class Mammalia; order Carnivora; family Felidae; genus Felis; species Felis catus. The sequence continues at coordinate 22,274,836 of NC_058369.1, forward strand.
AAATTACTGTCACCACTGGCATCTGGAGAAGACCAGTTCTGAGCGTTCCCACACCAGGGGGGTCAGCCCTGTGGGATCTGGCCAGACCCCCTCCCCTCCCCACTCATACCGCTGGGGCTCATGAAGGAAGGGCCGGGAGGTAGGCCCCTCCCCCCGATGACCTACCTCTAGGCCCAGGGCTCCCCTGCTGACCACCCTGATGTGGAGTTTTAACTACAGATGCGGCCCCATACAGCTGGGGTTCATGCTCCAGTGTGGCTGCTGAGTTGCAGAAGGACTGCCAGCAAATGAGGGGGTCCTGCCCAGAGATAGGACAGGTGGGCTTAGGCCTGCTGGCAGGCAGGAAGTAAGTCTTTCTTTGAAAAGGGATAAAGTAGCTGTACTGTCCCTATTAGTCTTTAAAGTCAGCATACAATTTTTCTTCAAACTGATGGTCAAAATATAATTTTCTCAGAGCCAGCAACTCCACTTTCTCCATGTATAGCGTAAGCACCTGTAATGTTCTCCTAACAAAGTGGAGAACAACAGAAGGGCTCCTCCCAGGGCCTGTCCCCGTGGAACCCAGTGGAACCGGGGCCCAATATAAGGTAGGCCAACTGCAAGAGTCTCAGGAAAAGGAGTATGTCTGCGAGGGCCTAGGAGGGGTCACCTGGTGGGTCCTGCACAGCCTCCAGAGGCTGGTGAGCCCCTTTCAATGTGTTGTGGTCTTCAAGAGGATGATCCAACTGTTGGCAAGTTCTTGGCCTGACCCCAGGCTACAGGCCAGGGCACCACGGATGGCCATGGAGGCTGGCGCTGCACAGCGGCCCAGGTCTGTGTGCGTGTCGACCCATCTCGTCATGGTCCTGAGTGTGCTGGTGATTGTAGTGTGTGGTGTCACTCCCTTGTTCCCATGGCTTTCTAGCAGAACCGGTGGCCCTGATGGCTACTTGGTCGGCTTGCCCCCTTGTACTTGGACTTAGACCTCCTTATCCTGGACGCAGCCAGTGAGTCCTTGTAGAATGGCCTGATTGTGTTCCTTGCCCCCTCTGGGGCTCTGGGAGAGGACTCTGCAGGCCATCCTTCTGTCATTTAGACGTGAACATGTGCTCTTGACCACGGCAGACATTGCTCCCTACAAGTGCAGGTAATTGAGAAGGAGGTTACTGGGTTGAAGACCTCAAGCATCCCAGCCTAGGACCGTCTTGAATTCCTGACCACATCCTTCGACACTGGGGCTTCAGGGACCCTTCAGTCACATTCACACGAGCAGTCAGTTCCCCAGGTTGCCTTTGGAGAAACTTCCCTTCCCACCGCTGAATCAGGCAGGAGCAGAGCCAGGATCCAGGCCGGGCCCAGCGCATCCATGTTGTCTAATCCGTTTTGCCATTTGTGTTGATCTAGGCAGGATTAAGGACACTGCATGACATTGGGCCAGAAATCCGGCGTGCTATATCATGTGATTTGCAAGATGACGAGCCGGAGGAAACAAAACGAGAAGAAGAAGAAGATGTATTCAAAGTAATTATTCCACGCCTAGCTACACACTGGCCACTTGGAAATAGTGGGGCAGGACTCCAGTTTGGGCAGTCGGTGATCCACAAAAGAGCCTGGAGAATGCAAAGCAGCCCCTGGGCCTAGAGGGGCTTATGGACTGTGCTCTCCCCACAGCAGACCTTCGGCACCTCCTCTAGGGCCAGGCCTGCTCCATTCCTGAGCTCACCCCTCTGTCCCACACTAGCAGCTTCAGAGGAGCCTGGCCACGGCTGCTTGGCCAGTGTGGCTGAGCATCCTGAGTCCCACTAGCAGCTGCCTACCTGCACCACCCCCTTCTTCCCTGGGCCAGTTCTTTGACCTGCCAGCCGGCCCCCAGCCCCTCAGCCCGAGAGTATGCCTTCTGCCCAACCTCAGCCAGCCAGCCGTGCTGGGTATAAGTCACCTCAACTTGGAGCGACTGCAAGAGCGCACTCGTGTGATAGCCAAGAGCTTGCTCCCCAGCTCAGGAATCGGTAACCTTCCTCATTTCAGGGGGGACCAGCTGCCACGCAGACACATTCACCCTGATCTGTGAGAAACTCAGATTGTTTTACAGGGATCCTACGGAGCTTACCTAGAATTTGTTTTTCGTGTAGAAAAAGTTACCTAACATAGCTAGCCTGCATCAAATACTTGTTAAATTACCTGGTGTTGTCTCCCATTATTTTGCAGAGAAATGGTGCCCTGCTTGGAAACCATGTCAATCATGTTAATAGTGATAGGAGAGATTCCCTTCAGCAGACCAATACCACCCACCGTCCCCTGCATGTCCAAAGGCCTTCAATTCCACCTGCAAGTGATACTGAGAAACCGCTGTTTCCTCCAGCAGGAAATTCGGTGTGTCATAACCATCATAACCATAATTCCATAGGAAAGCAAGCTCCCAGCTCAACAAATGCCAATCTCAATAATGCCAATATGTCCAAAGCTGCCCCTGGAAAGCGGCCCAGCATTGGGAACCTTGAGCATATGTCTGAAAATGGGCATCACTCCTCCCACAAGCGTGACCGTGAGGCTCAAAGAAGGTCCAGTATTAAAAGGTAACCTTTAAAATGTGTTTGCACTTGGTAATGTAGTGTCTGCCCAAGGCAATTTTTTCTCCCCTGTGCTCTGGCACACACGGGAGATTTCTGGGAGGCATTTGCACTAGAACCTGGGAGTACTGTGAGCTCACAGCCTCATCAGGCACTAGCCAGTGATGCACCCGGAAGATAAAGGGCCACCAGCCATCCAAGTGTGATGCCCCCTGAAACAGCAGCAGTTACAGGCTCTACCTTCCCCAGTGATGCCAACATACTTTGGGGCAGGGGTTGGCAAACTTTGTCTGTAAAGGGCTACATAGTAAGCATTTTAGGTTTGGGGCACCATACAATCTCCATTGCAGCCACTGAGCTCTGTTGTTGTAGACAGAAAGCAGTCATAGACCATGTGTAAACGCATGGGTGCAGCCATAGCCCGATAAAACTTTATTTACAGACACTGCAATGTGAACTTCATATAGTCACATGTGATGAAATATTTTTATTCCTTTGGTTTTTTTGTTTGTTTGTTTGTTTGTTTGTTTTTTGCAATCCTCTGAAAGTAAGAACGGTTCGTAGCTCATGGACAGTATATGGCCTATAAACCATAGTTTGCTGACCTCTGTGCTAAGAACTAGCCTAATATCTGCATTTTAAATTTTGTTGGAAGGATTTAACTTTTATCTTCTCCCTCCCTCCCTCCCATGTTATGCTTGTCCTGGATAGAACCCGCTATTATGAAACTTACATTAGGTATGTGCTCATTGCGTTTGTGTGTTAAATACTCTGTGTCGTAAGTGTGACCTACCGGCCTCTCAACACTGAGGGATGAAACTTCCCTAGAGGCAACTGCTTGGGCCTGTGGACTCCAGGGGCAGAGGTAGCTGCTGCTTTCTAAGCAAATGAGCTTTGAGGTCCATATGTGTGTAGACTACACAGTCTGTTACAGCCAAGGATGTGCTGGTATTGATGCGCCAGTGTGCCCACTGGCCTCATGATAGCATAGGGAGAGCCCACTGTGCACTTCCGGCTGCCTGGCCCTGGGAGGCCGGCCAGTGCCTGCTGCTCTCTGAGTTCAAGCCTCTTGTGGGGACTTGATAAGAAAGTGACCCCAACCTCCTGAAGACCAGGGACCAGATCTTCTCTGTCTGTCCTGGAGCTCCCAACGTCTGTGCTGTGTACCCTGCTACGCATTTGCTAAAGCGGGTTGAATTGTGAGTGGGATGATCATTTTCCTGGGAACGGGGGGCTTGGTCTCTTGCTTTCATTGTATCAAGAGAAACCAGCTGCTCAGGAGCAACTTGAGAGCATGAACTTGGAGGGAGCACAGTCCTCTCTTTGGAGGGAGTTGATATAACAGAGCCTGGCTGGTTTTCCTGAGGACCGAGGCCAGGACGGTGGCTTTCAGGGAGACAGCATGACAGTCTTGCCATGTGGGCAAGGCAGGCTTTGAAAACACGCCAGGTGTCACACGTGTGAGTCCCCCTGGGACACTGAGTTGCAAACCCCTGTGACTTTTCCTGGGGTGGACGCAGTGGGAAATTGGTTAGGGGTCCTCTTTGTTCCAGACCCTGAAGTCACACAGGCCAGGGCAGGAAGGATCAGAGCCTTTTCCCTGGGACTACGGATCCCTGCAGGCCTCTGTGTCCATTTCCTTGTTCTCTTCCCCCAAATTACACCAACTCCTTTGGCGCTGTGGCCCCTGGGCATAGTGGTTTGGCGCCGGCATCGTGCAGGGTACCGAGAGAGAGATGTGCTCACACGTGGAGCCTGAGCAGTCCAGTCCCGGGTGCACCGGGGAGAAGTCAGGGGCATGTGGGGGGCGGGGGGAGCTGGCCTCCCACCGCGGCCTGGCTACGGGAGGTGTCTGCCGCCTGCCTGGGCGCTCAGGCCCTGTCTCGCAACCGCAGGTCTGACTCAGGAGATGAGCAGTTCCCAACTATTTGCCGGGAAGATCCAGAGGTACACGGCTACTTCAGCGACCCCCGCTGCTTGGAGGAGCAGGAGTATTTCAGTGGTGAGGAGGGCTCCGAGGATGCCGGCTCACCGGCCGGGAGCAGGTGAGCGGCTCTGCGGCTCGGGCTGATGGTAGGAGGCCTGGCTGTCTCCCGCCCCTCGTGCCCTGAAGCCAGGGCCCACGTGCACTACACCTGGCCTGCCCTGGGAAGTGAGGCAGAGCACAGACTCTGGGCCAGAGGGAAAGCGGGAGCAGGAGGAATAGGGCCAGAAAGGCAGGGTGGAGGCTGCTCTTTCAGACCAGCTGCTACCAGGGCCCCGAGTCTTCCGTGAGGCCGAGGACTGCCTTGCTCTCAGCCAGTCCAGGGTGTTCAAGAAAGGTGGGTCTGTCCGAGCTGACAGGCAGGACTTGTTAACTAGGATCTCGGGCGCCCCTTACCGTCTCTTTTGGCCTTTTTGACCACCAGGCAGAACTACAGCTACTACAACAGATACCCAGGCAGCAACTGGGACTTCGAGCGGCCTCGAGGCTACCATCACCCCCAAGGCTTCTTGGAAGATGACGACTCACCCATTTGCTATGACTCTCGGAGATCTCCAAGGAGACGCCTACTACCTCCCACCCCAACATGTGAGGCCAGATTTTTTGTTTTGGGTGAAGCCTTCCAAGGAACAGTGTGCCCCTCCCCCAGCCCCAGCCCCCCTGGGGGAGTGTGACAAATGTGGTCCTGCTTTGTTAGGGACTGTCAGCCCTCCAACCTCCCCTGGTTGGAGATCCTACCGGCTTTCCTTTCTGTCTCATCTGTATCTCACGTGATAGAGCTCGGACAACTTTAGTTCTGTTCTTGACTCTCTGAGAACAGAGGAAGGCAGTATGTGGCCTAAATGTCCATAGTATGTGGCATCTGATAAGGGGCTTTTTGTGCATGTTATCATTGCCTTTGAGCCCGAGGCCCATCCTGTGAGGTAGGTAAGATGTGTGCCATATCGTTGTCAGGCCCTCTCCTGTCAGAGGAGGGTGGAAGGGATCAGCCCTGTGCAGAGCTGGACCTGAGCCTGGGCCTATCCCACCCAGCCCCATGCCTCTGAAGGCCACCTGGGGACTCTTGATGTCCATCTCTTCTCAGTCCCCACCAGGGGGTGCCCCCTCACCTCCCCGTCCCCCCATCTTTCATCTTTGCCATGGGTCAGCCAATGCCATTGTTCACGGGGCAGGTTTTGGCCTTGGTGGTGACTTCTAAGGTCAGCACCCCCATCCTGGGGCTGGAGGAATCCCATCCTGCTGAGAAGACGTGGGGGCTGGCTGCTCCCCACCTGTTTTGCCTATGCAGGTGGCCTCAGCAGTGCTGCAGGAGATCTGGGTCACCCCAAGTGAGGAACGTGGGCTGGGGTAAGAAATGTAGCAGTGGCCCCTGCTGCTCCCGGCCGGGGAGTTTGATTTTGCACACGTGGGCATTTTGGTGATTGGTTAAAAAATATCCATTCCTGGTGTTTCTGAGGAATGAAGCATATTTGTGAGTAGGACTCTAATCAGGAACCAAAAATAGCCAAGACACGTTGGCTCCGCGTCTGCTAACTCCGCGTGCAATAACAAGTGTGGCTGGGTGGTGCCTGGGGCCCTCTGCCTCTCTCCAGCTGTCACTGACCTGCTGGGGAGTGTAATCAGACCCATTTCCATGGTTAATATTTAATTCTGCAGCCCCAAACACATGCTGCTAAACAGAGCAATCCTGAGCTCCATAAATACTGGATGACACATGCAGGTGAGGCCAGGTAGAGCCCGTGGCCCACCAGAGGACCATTGCCCTCCCTGGACCTCCCTGTGTCCCCTGTGGTGGCCACATTAATGCCCACCATTCAGAGGCTCTGCCCTGGTGAAGCTGAGTGGGCTAGAGCAGATGCCCTTTGTATTCGTAAGGGCAAATAAATAAAATGTATTTTATTTGCTTTACTGCCCATCAGTTCAGACTTTGGGCAGGGAGGAGAACATAGAAGTCTTCAACCTATGTTCTCAGCCGCAGTGGGATCGCTTCCTCTGTCAGAGGTGGTTGTGCACAGCAGATAAGATGACAGGTGTACGCGGACCGATTTTCAAAACTGAAAGGCACTTCCCAAATGAGAGGGATGGTGGCTTCCTCTCCTGGCTCCGAGCCTCTGGCCCTTGCCATCTGATCCTAGGACGGTTCTAGAGGATGTGCAGCCAGGGGAGGCCCATCCCCCCGTGTGGTGCATGGAGGACAGCAGCTGTCATGCAACTCAGCGAGGAGGAGGGGGCCCGGCATGCCCACAGGGCAGAGCCAGCCAAGGGCTCAGCCCAGTCTTCATGCACTTTTAGATTAGAGCTCACAGAACCTGGTTCCTACAGCTCCATGTGTGGTCCCAGGAGGTCTGGGAGGCTCGCCTCTGCAGTTTTCCAGTACAGGAATTAGGGGTGTGCAGCATTTTTGCTGGGGCATGACAAATGCCCTGGGATCTTAGAAAGCAGAGGTTAAACAGACCTCGCTCCTGCCTTGCAAACTATCAGGCCCCCAGTGAGCCAGCACCTTTGGAGGGTGGAGCTGTTTCCAGAGTCAGCCTCTGGCCTGTGCTTGGGGGCCCAGGATTCAGACTGACCTCCTGGATCCCTTGTCATCGCTCAACCCCATGCAGGAGCCTTTCTTTAAAGTGGGCATTAATAGGACAACCATGTTCTTTATCCTTAGAGGTGTTCTTTTCTGTTTTTGTCTTCAGTGCTAGAGAAGCTGGGTCTTTCCCAACAAAAGAATTTGCTTCGTATCTGGCTGAGCTGGTAGCAGGTCACCCCCCCACCCCTTAAAGCAGGTAGAAGCATGGGAGCACCAGCGAGAGGCCACATCCCCCAGAGACACTTAGGATGTCTGCAGGGTGAGAAGGGGGTCAGTCAGCAAGCAGCCGTAGGATTCTAGAATGACCTTGTTGTTCTTGGCCTGAAACGCCATGCTCCCACAACGTATCCACAGGGCCGGGGCTTCGAATCAGAACAGCCGCACTCCGGAGCCTTTAGCTCTGCCCCGTGAGAACAGGCACTGCATTCACAAGAAACCAGCTTGAACTTGTTAAAAACGTCCCTCGGCTGGGCAGCTTCTTCATCCTCCCTCCCAAAGTTCTGAGGCCTCCCTACCTGATGCTTTTCCTCGGACCTGTCGCTTGCTTCCTCTTGGGCTCTCTGCTGAATGTCCAGCGGGCCACCCTCAACCCCAGGGCCCCGGTGTCCTGACAGAGCGCTCGGTTCACAAGTGCTGCTGTGCTTCACTTCTCAGCCCGCCGGAGATCCTCCTTCAACTTCGAGTGTCTGCGCCGGCAGAGCAGCCAGGAAGAGGCCCCGCCGCCCCCCGCCTTCCCCCACCGCACAGCCCTGCCCCTGCACCTGATGCAGCAGCAGGTGAGCTGGTCCACCTGGCCTGGACATCACGGGCCCGATGGGCACCCTGCATGGGACCCACCCTCAGGACACCCCCTTCTCTCTGACTGCCAGCAGCAGGAGGGTCAGAGAGAACCTTCATGTGCACTCGGGTTCAATCCTGTAGCAACCCTATCAAATAGATACGATCGTGAACCCATTTCACAGATGAGCAAATGTCAGGGACAGGGTAGGTGGCTTGCCTGAGCTCACACAGGGGGTGTGTAACCAAGTTGGCATTTGAATCCAAGGCTGCCAGCTTCCGAAGCTGGGCACTCAGCCTTGGTGCACGCTGCCTTCTGTCCTGGGTGCAGGAGATGGGATCTGGTACAACCCCTGACCCAGGGAGTGGCGACCGTTTGCCTGATCCTGAACAATTAGTGCGGCCCTTTATTTGTTCTGAGACGTTGTTCTTTCATTAAAACACGTCTCTAGAGCCCTCTGCGGGCAGGGTCCTGTGGCCCCAAGGGGGCGGGGTGAGCCCCCAGCCCAGACTGCGAGGGGCACGTGGTTCAGAGAGGAGGACCGTCCACAGTTAGGTGGTTGGACAGGAGGGGGCCCAAGGTCTGAAGGGAGGGTGGGGGTGCAGCCCACTCACCAAGGCTTTGCCTCAAGGACAAGAATATGGTACTTTTTCTTCCTGAAAAGAGCGCATCGGAGATGCCGTCCACCATGTATGTGTGTCGGTGGGGGGAGGCGTGCAGGGAGCACCCAGTCCGTACATGTGCAGAGAGCCAGCTCCCCCTACATGAGCACACGAACACTAGCTTCCACTACGGGTCTCTGCCAACTTTTTACTCTTCTGCCTTCGGTTTTTATATTAATTTTTAATCATGTCCTACTTTATTGTGAAAGGACAAAGTTTGGGCAGGCCCAGCCGTCAAATGCCATGAACCAAGTAGGCACAGAAGTCTACACGAGCACATGTGCGAAAATGCCCTTCCCTCTGCCGTCCCGTCCCAATGAGGGCCTGGTTCGTGTCTGCCCTGCCTCCCTCGGGTGGCCACGGCTTCCAGTGGGCCACAGGACTGTGCTGTTCACAAGACCGGGCGTCCGGGGCCCTCTGTGCAGAGGGAGCATCAGGACGCATCTGCTGTGGTGCAGCTGTAGGTGGGAGGAGCAGACCCTGTGCCAGCTGCTGTGAGGACTTGCATTAGAGAAAGGGATCTGTGCTCCTTCCCAGCTGGGCTGGGAACTGCTCGTTTGCCCCGAATGGACTTCATATTTAAACGTAGAGTGATCTGGCTGGTATGTTCACATGCCACAGGGCCAGTGTCTTCCCTAATTCTCCACTGCTCAGCAGCAATTTCGTGAATTAGTGGCTGATTCCTACTTGCGAACAGTCACAGGCAGCGCATTTGGGGAAACACAAAACGGTCCGCTAGAAAGCCGGCTTTTACTGCCCATGTCCTTTTAAAGTCATTGTCCGAGGCTGCCTTTGTCCAGCTTTTGTGCCTCCTGCTTGGTCTGCGTGAGGCCTGCGGCCTGCACCTGAGGACCTCTGGCCTTCCCACCTCCCCTCTCCCCTCAGATCATGGCAGTTGCGGGCCTGGATTCCAGTAAAGCCCAGAAGTATTCACCGAGCCACTCAACCCGGTCATGGGCCACCCCTCCGGCGACTCCTCCGTACCGGGACTGGACACCGTGCTATGCACCCCTGATCCAGGTGGAGCGGCCAGAGGCCCTGGACCAGGTCAACGGCAGCCTGCCGTCCCTGCACCGAAGCTCCTGGTACACGGACGAGCCGGGCATCTCGTACCGAACTTTCACACCAGCCAGCCTGACTGTCCCCAGCAGCTTCCGCAACAAAAACAGTGACAAGCAGAGGAGCGCAGACAGCTTGGTGGAAGCAGTGAGTATGGCCCCCCCAAGAGTGTGCCACAGATGGGCAGGCTCCGCCCGGCGGAGGGGGACCCGCTGGAGCAGCGGTGGTTGTGAGGGTGGGAGGCCCTAGAGCCCAGCTGTGTCGCTTTTTGTCCGATACTGCCCACTGCTCCAAAGCAAAGATGGGACGGACAGCACCAATATACAAATACCACCACTGCCAGTTCTCATGAAGGAGCTGTACCTAGGATTGCACGTGCTGTACCTGCAAATATTGCCAGCTTCTCCTGAAATCTTTTTCCCCAATGGGGCTTGTTCTTGTTGGGCCATATGTAGTGTTTGAAGTCTGTGATGTTTTCAAAGCCATTGACATTGAGCTATCACGTGTGAGGTCTAATGAACATAAAATCATGTCCTGCAGTTAGGGCTCAAGGTGGCTCCTTTGTCATTCCCCGCCCCACCCCCACCCCCAAAGCCTTGTAACACATTCACGCGATGCATTTGTCCCATACAGGTCCTGATATCCGAAGGTTTAGGACGGTATGCAAGGGACCCAAAATTTGTATCGGCCACAAAACACGAAATCGCCGATGCCTGTGACCTAACCATCGACGAGATGGAGAGTGCAGCCAGCAACCTGCTCAACGGGACTGTACATCCCCGGGCCAACGGGGGTGTGGGCCCCGTGTCACACCGGCAGGACTATGAGCTCCAGGACTTCGGGCCAGGCTACAGCGATGAAGAGCCCGACCCTGGAAGGGATGAGGAGGACCTGGCAGATGAAATGATATGCATCACCACCCTGTAGCCCCCAGGGAGGGGCAGACTGGCTCTGGCCTCAGGTGGGGCGCCAGAGGGCCAGGGAAAAAGTGCCTCGTAGTTAGGAAAGTTTAGGCACTAGTGTGGAGTCCATATTCAATTAGACTTTTGTACAAGTGATGTCATGCCTCAAGGAAGCCATAAACCTGGTAGGGAACAGCCGCACACATGTGCCCGGCTCCAGCTGTCGGAAGCAGCAGGTCCAGCCCTCTTGGGGAGGACCGGCGAGGAGGTCGGACAAGCCCAGCCCACTTGTCCAGAGTGCCCCCCCCAGGCGCTCACCCACGCCCACCCACCTGCTGGCATGGTGGGGAAGGTTAAAGGTGATGACGATCACCACACCTGTGTCATTACCTCAGCCATCGGTCTAGCATATCAGACAGTCACTGGGCCCAGCATATCCATTTTTAAACCCTCTTCCCCCAGATACACTGCTTCCTGGTTTCTGTTTAGCTGTTCTGAAATACAGTGTGTAAATCAGGACCTACCTACCAGCCGTCATCCTGAGAGGGCAGCAGGACCTTATCCACGAGGTTTTCTGTTATGTGACCCCAGTTTACAAGAGAGAGCGTCACTCAGTTGGTTTCTGACTGTCAGGTTAAGGGCAACTGTAAACTGGAATAATCATGCACTCACAACCAGGTAAACTTAGATACGCTAGTTTGTTTAAAAATTATAGATTTACTGTACATGACTTGTAATATACTATAATTTGTATTTGTAAAGAGATGGTCTATATTTTGTAATTATTGTACCGTATTTGAACTGCAGCAATATCTATGGGTCCTAATAATGGTAGTTCCCCACTGAAATCTAGAAATTATTAGCATTTTTACTTGGGCTGTACAGAAGTAGAAGAAATAGAGCCAATTCTCCTTTATTCAGTGAAAAATCTTTTGGGGATGACATTTTAAGTTCGAAAGAACTTGACACTACAGAGATTTTTCTAAAATATTTTGAGTTACTATAAATCTACCTTAACCCAAGATACACCAGATGACGATTTACAGTCTTGGCTTTGGGCAAGAGTGCTAGGATCTGATAGTGGACCTCTGGTCCACTGTGGGTTGCAACTTTTATTCTACTGACCCTTCGACAAGTTCATTACAGTAGGTCGAGCTGGTTACTCTGACCCTGTGGCGTTCACAGTGGTGGTTTCCTCAGCTGCCCCCACAAGGCATTTTTGAAGTTCCTCTGCCCTTCCTTGCTCCCTGGGGATGGCTACTGTGCTTGTCTTAAATAAGGAGTTGGGGCGGGGGTGGGGAAACGGGGAGGGGGGAGGCAAAGTGATGATCTGTGGGATGAGACCGTCAGAGGTGTCCACAAATCGTATTGTTGCCTTTTTACAAAACATTGCTGTACTGTGTGTTCTCTCCGAGGGCTTTTATATGCAACTGAATGAGGGCTGAAGTTTTCATTAGAACGTACTCACACCCCGATTGTACCTCCTGATGAAAACCCACTTTTGGACCATTAGACCCACCCAGGCTTCCTTTTCTTTTCAAAGAATTACGCCGTTTGTCAACTTTCCTTGGCAGGGATTCCCTGCAGTCAAAAATACAGGTAGCAGTTTTTGGTTCAAAATTTTTAAATATCACCTACATGACCTGTTAATGTTTTGGGTTTTTGTTTCGTTTTGTTTTATAAATAACAACACTTTGTTATGAAGACCTTACAAACCTCTTCTTAAGACATTCTTACTCCAGATCCAGGCAAAAACACTTCCAGGTTTGTAAATGACTATTTCCTGACATAATTTTTTTTTTATTAAAACGCAAAATGTTCTTCAGAACAAAACTGTGTAAGAATTTTGTGTTAGGGAGCTCTCCTTGCAAAGACCTGGAGCAGGGCAGGGAGAGTTTCAGAAGGGGCACTCTGCCGAGGGCGGTTCTCTAACTGCATAACTTTGTGTTACCCTCACGGCTCCCTCCTTAATGCAGAAGGTAACACCAGCTGCCGAGAGCACTTTCTCCTAAAGGGCTAACCCACTGTCCCCATCGTCTCCGCTGGGCATTACTACGACTTAGCAGCAGCCCAAACTGCCCTCCCAGGATGGGGGTTTTTTTTTGGTGCAGGCCACAATCTTTTCCAGTCAGTACTTAAAAACTAGCATTTTTATAAGCTGTACTGCTCTTAACAGGTCTGCTTTAAGCCTGGTTCAATCTCCTATCAACCATTAAGTTGTTCTTTGTAAAAAAAACAAAAAAACAAAAAAAACAAAAAACAAAAAACTGAAGTTGTAGAGGATGTGTTATTTTTTCCTTTGCTTTAGAAAGTTTTAAGATTAAATGTCTCTCCTTTTTGGGCCCCCTCCCACCCCCTAAAAAATAGTACATTTGGTTTCTCATGTTTTTCTTAATATCACAAATAGATATGTCAGTTTGGATTTAACTACCAGTGAGCAGGATCCTCATTGTTTCTCTCCTGGCAGCCTGGCCAGACGGGGCTTTCTAGCTCTGTCTGGGAGTCTGCCCAAGCCTGGGAAGCTTCTTGGTACACAGGGCACACAGCATGGGCTTTACCTACCTTACTGCTGACCCCACGCTTATGAAAGGAACCAGGGAAGTTTATTTCACATTATTTTTTATGGTCTTTAGTGTCTTTGCCAACTGCCTGTTCTCCTACAAAGGTTTCCGCTGTTATCATGGGCGGTTTGTTCTGAACACTGGTCAGCCACAGAGCTATCGTCTGGCACAGAGCTCCAGCTCCTACCAGACTCAAAAACAGACACCAGCTGGGCTCTCATTGTTGACAAAGTTTTTATTTCTCCAAAATAATATTCTTTCCTTCCTGGGGGCTTCAGAGGGCAGGCGAGAATAGGAGAATGGGGAGCAGGCCTGGGGCCCTTGCCTCCAACATGGGAGCACCAGCGAGAGTGGCCTTGCAGACACCCTGTGGGGATGGTGGCAGGAGAGAGGGAATGGGAGACGGCCTGGGTCTCAGGACAGGGCTGGTGGAGAAGGCATGTGTTTCCCTCTAGGTTTTAAGGGAAAAGGATGTAGATATTAGATTTGATGTTAAGTTGGCAGAAACAGGAAACGGCCTTTGTGGGGAGGAAAAGGGTTTGGCTGGAGAGAAGCTATCTGATTTTATGGAAATGAGGATTCCTACAGTTGGCCCGGAAGCAGAGAGGCTGCACGTCTGGAAGCCAGGATCCGGCTTCCAGGACCTGCCATTCCTGGTCATGCTGCTGGCGAGCTGCTCCGGTTTCCGTGCCGTCTGTCCTCCGTTCTACCAGGAAGAACCTTCTGTTGGTGCAGCAGCTTGAACGCAGTCTTCTTCAAAGGGGTCCGTGCCCGGAGCCCATTCAGGTACATACACAGCTTCCTGTTACGCTTTTTCAACCGTTTTTTGAAAAGTACATTCTTCTGTTTAGGTATCATGGGTGCTTTGCCAAGGGGCTTCAAGAAGATTCTCTCAGGGCTGAGTGCTGGCCTGGTCTCTGGGGGCCCCCAAGGGACGCCTGACTGTGGCTCAGCCTCCCTAACCCGATAGGCACTTTTCTCCCCTCTCTGGCTTCCCCAGCCAACAGCCCTCTTTCTGAGGCCGAAGGTTCCCTCATGGCAATGGAACCTTGAGATGGCCTATTATGACACGGGCCACTATTCCACTCCGCCAGACGGCTGCACGCTCCCCTGTCCTGGCTGGAGCGAGGAGCCACTTCAAAGCACACTATTCCATCTTGTGGCTGAACCCCGACAACACAGTGTTTCGCCTTGACTTCTGTGGGGCCTGGATACAGAACACTCGCAGTCCACTCTATTTCTGCATCTGGCTACACTGTATGATCATACAGGATGAGGCTCGGTGACCGAGAGCGGGAGAGGGGCCTAGATGTAATCCAGCCGTGCAAGATCACGTACCTCCTCTCACCTCTGCTTATCTTACAATACAGACACAGGAGGCAAAGCAGCCACTGCCCCAGAGACTGAGACCACCATAGAATGGCTGTGTCACCTGGCTTACCTGCACTAGACAAGGTCAGCACAGTCACAGGCAGGCCTGGACCCCTCCACCTACCCAACTTGTCACTCATTGGCCCTCAGAGCAGTGAGATTGGCAGCTGCCCTCCTCTGATCTTCCTTCACCCCTGCAGGCGGCTCCCAGGCCCTGAGGCTGACAGTTGTAGACCACGGCTGCAGGGGCACACGGGGATTTCCCTAGAAGAAATCAATCTCTTGGCAGATTTAGAACCTCCCGTGGGACAGAAAATGCAGCAAGATACAGGTAAGAGTAAACCAGAGCCACTTAAAATTTTTAAAGGAAGGAGAGGTGTCATGGTTTCCTTCTCTCCATCTTTCTGGAAGGTCTGTCTCACAAACACAAGTTGTGGCTGTCTGGCCTCCATGATACCTCGATCCACTCTGACCCCGGGGGGAAGCCTGGAACGCCCCCATTTTCTTCCCCTCCCTGTTCTGTGTCTAGCACAGCAGCTTTCCATGGAACAACCCTTTTCTCCCCTGCTGTGGGAAGTGGCCTTGGAGATCTTTAGAAAGATCCATCCAAAACACATTTAATTTCCATTACCCTGTGAGAGCAGTCTGGCTAAGGCATCTCCATTCAAAAAGAAGTTACTGGATTACATTATTGGATTATAGGAAGTTTAAAGATCAAAGAACTATTTTAAACGCTTCTTGTATCTGCTCTCCGCCCCCCCCCCCAACTCAAATCTTTGTCAACTTATTTTTTCTTTCACTCAGTTGTACTTTTACAGGATCGGGTACCTAGTTTGACTTGACAACTTTTTCCATCAGCCTCAGCTCCATCCCAGTCGGGTCCTGTGGATGTCCGCAGAATACGAATTAGCCGGCTTTGTCCGCTGTGAGTCGCTTCCCCAGGCTGATGGGAAAGGGTCCTCTTGGGCTAGCTGCTTTGGCATGGAGCAGTGGTCTGGTCTGTGGGTCTGCTCTGGATTTCTAGGTTTCCCTGGTAACAGGAAAATCTTTTAAAATGTTAAATCATGAAACCTATGGGAGTGAAGAGACTCTCCAGAAGCTTCTTTCGATCAAGGTCCAGAAATCTTCCCATTGGGCTGTGTTTAGTAAGAACCAGAGCACTGGCGAGGTGGGCCCTCAGAGTGGCCCGAGTGGGATCGGGAAGCACGGGGGAAGACTGTGTTTCTCCCAGCAGGCAGCTAGCCCTCCAAACAGGGACACCGGAGGCTTACGCACAGGCCTCAGCTACAGCGTGCAGCCTGAGGTGGGGGATGCCCCCACCCTGAGAACCCAGTGTGGTCTAGCCACCACCTAGCCTCTGGGCACAGCACCCTGCTCTTAGAGCGGCTCGCCTTAAGAGGGAGGCCTGAGAGGGAACCACTTCCCTCAAGTCTGACCAGAACCTGGACTATTAAGACAAGGCCATGGCAGAAGTTAACCATCATCCTCCTTTGGCCTGTCCCTTGGTCCCCTCTGCTGCCCCTTCAGGAGGCAGGGGGAGGGGCCCGCAGGAAAATGCTGGGGAAAAGAAACCTGCTTTGCTGCCCTGATACTGGTCTCCCATCCTAAGAGATTAACCCATTCTCAGCCACTGAATCCTAACATTCTAGACAGTTTCAGGAAAGGGCACTGAGGGCAGGGACTCTGCTGACCCTCTTGGCTTGTCAGGAGGCTTCTCAGGCAGCGACTGCCTCAGCGCTGGGTGGCCAGACTTCTGGGCTTATAGACAGGGACGTCCTTGTCCTGGAGTGCAGGCTGCCCCTTGATGATGTCAGCTGCTTTCTCTGCGATCATGATGGTGGGGGCGTTAAGGTTGCCGCTGACCACACTGGGCATGATGGAGGCATCAACCACCCTGAGGTTTTCCACTCCAAGCACCCTGGTCTGTGGGTCCACCACGGCAGTGGGGTCAGAGGGCTGGCCCATCTTACAGGTGCACGAGGGGTGGTAGGCGCTGTCCGCTTTTGCCCGCACAAAGGCATCTATCTCTTTATCTGACTGCACGTGGCTTCCTGGCTGGAGCTCTTTCCCCCGGAACGGTTCTAGGGCTTTCTGAGCAAAAATTTCTCTGGTCAGCTTCACACACTGTCGGAAGTCCTTAATGTCGGCTTCTGTTGATGAGAAGAAATAGTTGAGGTGATTCCTTTTACCATGCTGGCTCTGCCAACAGATTCTGAGCACAGAGAGGCTCAGTAAGCTGCCCCAGGGGACACAGTTCAGGGACATGGAGCCACCAGATTGCCTGTCACCTACTCAGAGCCAGTTAGACTGCAACCAAGCAGCATCCCAGGAAGGCAAACAGCACCCTAGGTGGACACAGCCTGCCCCGGGGGGCCCTAGGTTTAACTTGGAGGTGAGACCGTACACCCTGCCTCCGCCAGTGTGGCTGTGAGCATGCTACGGGTCATTATCGAGCAAAACCTGCCCAGTGGGGAGTGCTCGGTTTTGCTGCATGCAAAGAGGCAGGCCCAAGAATGTAATCTGCTTCTGGACGAAACTCAGAGTAACGAGCAACAGTCTCTGTGAGCCCCAGTGTACACAGCCAGATCTCCTTGCACCTTCTGGCAGATTGTTCTGAAAGCAACAAATCTCTCCTGCTGTGTAAAAGGACATCCCAGGGTTACTTTAAGGGCCCCAGGGCACTACCTAGCAGCATGTGCCCAGTTTATAGCCTAGAATTGGGACGGGGGACGGGGTGATGTGTCTCAGAAAATGTGGTCCAGGAGTAGGATTCAGAGATAAATGTAAACCCCATGAAGGCATTCATTCATTCATTCATTGAACAAATGACTCGGCAAGCCCAGGTCCGGGGGAGACAGAGAGGTTGGAGAATTACCTGTTGACAAGTAGTTGGGTTGAATCACCGGGTGGTCCCGGGGGTTGGCACTTCTCAGTTTGAGCCAGCCCACACTCGTGCCCCGCATGGTCCCCACATGCACCTAGAAGAACCAGAGGAAGCTGTGACCTCCTTCAACTTTCTGAGTCAGTAGCTTAGGCCCTGGGGTTTCCTGTGGGCTGAGACTCCACATCCAAAGGCAATTAAGAGCAGACACATTTTAGTATTTGTTTGCATCTTACCCCCTTCCCCGCTTCCACAAGTGATCACCTTGCTGAATCACTGCTGCTTCCTGGCTTTATACATGATGTCTTAAACTTCCAGGCGCTGGAAATCCCAGGGCCGTTGGCCTCATTTGTCTATTTCTGGCAGTCTAGATCCCTAGAGCATCTGCCCTCAGCTGGGCGCAGGTCTCCGCTTTCCACGTACCACACACACTGCCTCATGATGACTCCAGACTCCTCCTCTCCCCTCCGACCCACTGAGCAGCTGGGGGGCAGGGCACAGGCTCCTGGGCCTCACCCCACCCCCAACCGAGGGCCCTGCTGCATTGAGCAGGGTGCTGCTTGATGACAAAGATGAAGCTGTCTGCTCACCTGGTAAGCTTCCTGCTGGGTGGGGACCCGTCCGTGGTCGATCACTTGGGATGGCAGGAAATGGAACTGGATGTCCGGGTGAGGGACCCCAGGCTGGCTCCGGATGAATCCGCCTGTTTCCAGATGGGCTGTGGCTCCATCCCCTGAGGATCAGAAGAGTGGATCAGGGCATGGCAGGCTACCCCCCACCCTCACCCCTCCTGGCCTCTGTTCTGGTGCCTGGACCCATGTGCTCAACTCTGGTGTCTCTCCCTCAGGTGGGCTCACCCAACACCACAGGTTTTAAAATCAGCTACATGCCAAGGGCCTTTCGGCTTTGCCACGCCTCCCCCCCCCCCCCCCCCCCCGGCGTCCTCCACCACAGACCCAACTGTGAGGCCTGATGTGGCCCGGTATCCTGAACTTTCCCACCCCAGGCTCTACCCCTGACAGGCTGTTCTTTCATACAAGGCCTAAGTCAGACATTCGAGCTGTCCCTGCCTCCTCCTCTTCTTCGTCGCCCACCATCTGACCCTCAGAAAGCCTCACTGACTTCAGCTCCAAAATCGACTGGGATTCATCTACTTGGCAATACCCCCCCACCCCCTCCCTCAGCCCAGGCTGAGACCCCCTCCTCACTGGCAGCTCCAGTGGACTCCTTGCTGGTGTCCCGGCCTACCCTCATGATGGAGTCTCTTCCATCGCACCCCTGCTTTCTCCTCAACATGCTGCAGTCTCCCTGGCCCAACAGACTTGTTCTTCAAGTACCAGACGCCTAGACCTGGGGCCTTTGTACATGCTCTCCCTAGCTCTCAGATATACTCTGTCACCATTCTCTACTTTATTAACACCCTGATCTTAAAACTTAAGCATGTTTACATGGTTTCTTTCCACTGACCCCACCAAAGTGTAAGCTCCCCAAGGGAACCTGCCTTATTGGCACAGCACACAGTACGTGGCAGGTGTGGGAAAAACACATGCTGAATACGATTTCAAAGCACCACTTCCTACCCGGGGGACTGCTCTGGGACTCTGAAAACAAACAAACTGCTAAGAAATGGATGCTGAGTGTGCTTTTTCTCCAGGCTCCTTGGAGCCCAGAGGGTGTCCAGCATGAGGCCATCCCTGGCTATCTGTAAGGAAGAGTGGCACCCAGGTTCGGGAGTCTCACCCTGGACAGGCCCTGGGCCACCTCATCTGGTCCTCACAACAGCCTTCCAGGCAGGACTATGTATCCCCATCATACAGATAGGGAAGCTGAGGCAGATGGTATAGCTAAGTTCTGAACAAGTGACTTGAAGCCAGAGCCCTTGCTCAGCACCTTAGGAAGGAGGCTGTGCTGACCACAGACCAGTTCTACTATGGTCCCAGACCAGCACACCTACCTGTGAACTTCCAGAGCCACTCTAGACCAATCCGGACTTTCCTCAAGGGCTTCTGTGCTGAATGGAGAGTGATGGGGAGGGTACATGCCTGCTGGACATATATCTCCAGGTGGTCTTGCAGGTTCTGGCCAACTCCTGAAATGGGAGGGAATGGTTAAGAAAGATGGCTTCCAAGAGGGGCTTATTAGCTGTACCTGGCCTCTTGACTTCCCCTGGTTTTGAAAACTTCCCCTAAACCTATCCACATACCTGCTGAGCCAGCTCCTGCTTATTCCTCAGTTTCTGCTTAAAGGTTGCCTCCTGGGACGCCATCCCTACGCTCATTGCCAAGTCTAGTCCTCTCACGCTGCCCAAGCCACCTGCCCTTATCACTCACTCCCGGGGCAGTCCCTGTAACCATCCCGATGCCTTCCTGCCATGCAGCACCCTCCCTGAGGGTAGGGCCCAGGCATTCAGCAGGCACCACTCAGTAAGCTGTTGTCAGATGGACCGACGGCCCCACCTGCACCTCCAGGGAAGGAGGGAATCAGGGCTTGTCATGCTGGGCAGACACTGTCACAGGCCAGCACTTTCACAAACCTCTTCTGATAAAGCCTCAATACACAAAGGGTCATTTTGGGGGCAGTTTGGGTTATAAGAGAGATAAGAAGCTCTGATGGGCATTAAAGACAGTTTGTAAGATAAATTTTAGGCTTGGAATAATTGTCTTAACATGAAAAGCATGCTCTGAAACACCGAGTTGGCTTCTTTAATGTCAGGGCTGCTGCTGAGTCCTGAGGACAGAAAACACATAGGCCTGGACCCCTCTCACCCTTGGGCTGCCATGGTGACATATCCGAGCCTGGCCCAGTGGGCTTTTCAGGTGGAAGCTCGCTGCTGGAGGGACATCACTTCTCAGTGGGACAGTAGGGCCAGGAAAGGGGAAAAACAACACAAAGACTGGGGTCCCTGGGATAGGGCTGTCCAGTGAGGCTCATGGGAAGAATGTGGCCGTTCTGAGGAAAGCTGACTGCTGCCCCCTCCCCAGCTCCACGCTAATGCACTTCAGTAAGCTGTTTTATTAGCAGAGGCCCCCTCTGAGGAGCAGCAGCAAAGGGAGCTCACCGGGAAGGTGGCACACCACCGGGATACCCAGTTTCCTGAGGTCGTCTGCGTTGCCGACACCCGAGAGCATGAGCAGCTGTGGAGAGTTGATGGCGCCCCCGCTCAGAATCACCTCCTTGCTGGCATAAGCCTGGAAGAGGCAGAGGCACGTAGGTCACGCTTCCTGAAAAGCGAGACAGAACACCGAGAGTGTGGCCTTGGTGTGATGTCCCCGAGTGGTGGGTGGGGATCCCGTTCCCAGGCCCCAGAGTAAGGAAGGGGATGCTCAGCGGGCCGCTCTATGAAGGGCGCTCCACACATGCAGCTTCCGGGTGCAGGTGCAACACTGAAGCGCGCTTCACATGCTGATACGTTCTGCAACAGTCACACTGTAACGATGGTCTTAAAAACGGGACTGTAGAGCCCCAGACACTCCAACAAGCAGCTTCAATAAAGCAAGCAGTGAGTCAGATCTTCACATAGAGGCAGAATGATCCTGACACACTGCTAAGTGGAGAACAGCATAGTGCTGGGGGCACTGGGTGGCTCAGCCAGTTAGGCATCTGGCTCTTGATTTTGGCTCAGTTCATGGGATCAAGCCCTGCATTGGGTTCTGTGCTGACATAATGGAGCCTTCTTGGGATTCTCTCTCTCTCTCTGCCCCTTCCCCTGCTTGCACATTTTCTCTCAAAAATAAATGAATACATATTTTTAAAAAGTGTAGTGTTGAAATACGGATTATGATCACATTTGTGGTTTTTAAAGCCTTAGTACAAACCTATCAATTTCTCAAAAGGTATGGAAGGTTCTAGGAGCCTGCTCTGAGGTGGGGAGGGGCAGACAGAGGCTCACAGGAGCCACCATGGGCTCTCTGCAGGTGGCTGGACTGAGGGCTTCCTCACCTCTGAGACCCTGGGGACAAGAGCCCAACTGCTACCCACACTAAGCATGACTGCTAGGGTGACTGCTCATTCCCTTCCATCTCGACTGCACCAGCCTGGAAGTAACTCACTCACCCGGTGGCTCTGGCCATTCTTGATGTACTCCACACCCACTGCACGCGTGCCTTCAAATAGTACCCTGTTCACAAACGTCTGGGCCTCGGCGGTGAGGTTGGGGCGGCTCAGTGCTGGATGCAGGTACGCACAGGCTGTGCTCCAGCGCTTGCCTGGCAGACAGAGCAAGGCGATCAGGCACAGCCCCTGCCCCTTTGCCTGATGTGGGGGTGGGAGGGTGGGGCTGGGGCTGAAGAAAGATGGAATGTGCCCTTCCCCTGGCAGGACAAGCTCTGACTGCAAAGTAGGGCTAAAACCAATCTCTGCAGGACTGAAATCCACATCCATCTGGGGTGGAAAAACACCCTCCACTCCCAACAGGATGACCAGGAGCACCTAATACAAGGGGGTAAGAACTCTATAGAGGCAGGCAAGGGCCCTGGGTCAACCCAGGCCCTGCCTCTGTCCTGCTGTGTGCAAGGCACTTCAGTGCTCTTTGCCTCAGTTTCCTCATCTGTAAGGCTCTTTGGTCAAAGAGCTGACTCTCCACAACAGAGGCCAGAGGCCTAAAGGATGCCCAAGAGTCTGTCTCCAAGTCATTTCTCACTAGCTACGAATTGTATTCTGTGGCCTGTAGGGGGCGTGAGACCTCTGTCATCTCGGCCTCATACTAGCCCGTTTATCCTCACTTACCATGATGGGGGCAGGGGGATGGGGCTGTGATGGGCAAAAGGAGGAACCAGGGAGATGGGGGACGGGAGCCTTGTGCTACCTTGGTGGATGGTCATGTCCATCCATCCGAAGCCTTCTTGCTGGAAGCCGTTCATGTCCTCAGTGAGGGGGTAGCCAGCCTGCTGCGCCGCCTCCAGGAAGGCGCGGTGCAGCGCGTGGTTGGTCTTGCCCCGGGACACGTGTAGTGGCCCGTCGCCGCCGCGGTACCTGTTGGCACCCAGTTCGTGGCTCTGCGCCTTGCGGAAGTAGGGCAGGCAGTGTTCGTAGTCCCAGCCGGCCGCGCCTTCCCGCTGCCAGCGGTTGTAGTCCTCTGCGTGCCCGCGGATGTAGACCATGGCGTTGAGCGACGA
This sequence comes from Felis catus, assembly GCF_018350175.1. Classification (NCBI taxonomy): domain Eukaryota; kingdom Metazoa; phylum Chordata; class Mammalia; order Carnivora; family Felidae; genus Felis; species Felis catus. Next base: position 22,297,278 of record NC_058369.1, read on the forward strand.
CGAGCCTCCCCAGACCCGGCCGCGCGGCCAGTACAGCACGCGGCCGTCGAGGCCTGGCTGCGGTTCCGTGTGGTAGCACCAGTTGTACCTGTCATCGCACAGGTTGGCCACGAGGGCCGCGGGCATGTGGATCTTCCACGAGAGCCGCTTGCTCCTGGCGAGCATGTCCTTGGGCCCGGCCTCCAGCAGCAGCACACGCCTGTCCGTGTCCTCGGTGAGCCGCCCGGCCAGCACGCAGCCCGCCGAGCCCGCACCCACCACCACGTGACTGTACTCATCCCCAGTCCCGGGGCCCGCGCTGGCCAGAGCACGGACACTGGGGGGCCGCTGCCGCCCCAGGGCTCCCCATGCGCTCAGATGCCTTCTCCTCCAGCCTCGCAGGACACTCCACATGCTTCCAGCCCAAGTCCTCGTGCATCCACCAAAAGGAGTGTGATGACTCACTGTTCCTAAAACAGGAAAAGAAGCTTTAAAATTTTTAACTTGACATGCACTTGCAGAATCAGCCCAAAGCTAGGGCAGCTGCATCAGTGCTGCAAAGGTCCCCCACAGGCTCACCAAGTGCCCACCTCAGGCTGGGTGAGGCAGGCCTGGCAGGCAAGTCCCTGTGCTGGGGAACTAGAAGGAGGGAGCAGAGGTAGACACAGGAGATCAGTACTGTGAGATCCCTGCCAGGGCTGACAAACACAGGGCTGGGGGCACAGGAGAGAGGCTCCTCTCTAAACTTGCGAAGTAGGGTGGTCCCCAGAAAGGCCTCTCTGTGACATGTGTGCCTAAACCTGGACCTGGCAGGTGTATGTCTATCTGCTGGAATGCAGGGGAGGTAAGGGCTTTCTAGGCTTGCACTCATTGTTCGCCCACCTAAGGCAGTTGCTGAGACCCTACCAGGCACCATTTCATCTCTAGCAGTACACAGAGAACAAGAATCTGCCCTCAAGACTGATGGGCTGGCCTAGGGAGACAGACAAGACTTCAGTAACTGAAGGAAGGGCAGAGTGAGGGGCTGGAGGCTGCAAAGCTCAAAGCCTCTGACCTGAGGGCCATGGGTGTCCTAGACGGCTTTTCAGCAGATGATGGGGTCAGAGCTACAATCTTCAACGTTCACTCTGTGGAGTGCTGGAGTTCAAATAACCAAATGCCAATAGCTTCTTAAGGGGCCTTTCCCAACAATGTGCAAATTAATTCCAACACACTTAGTGCACAGAGGTGAAAAAGAACCAGGATATCCCACTCTACTGACACAAGAACATCTGAGAGAGCCCCACCTGAGACCTGCCCAAGACTGATGCCACAAGAGAGCTAAAGAGCCTCAAAAAAACCCTCTCCCCCCCCCCCCCCCCCGCCCATGAGCCTGCCCCAAGTAACAACAACAGCCTACCACTGGAGGCAGGCTAAGAGGTAAGAGTGTAGAGAAAGAGCCAGACCCCCGTTTACTCAGGCACAGGAGAAAGAAGCCCCAGGCCTCCTGAAAGCCAGAACACCGAAGAGACTTCTAGCACTCCAGGCCCCATACTAGTAGGGGGTAGCAGGGCCCACCATTCAATTCCCAGCCGTGGCTCAACACTCCACACTGATGACCTGGTAGAATGAAGGCATGTTCTTTTCTAGGCATTAATACTATTTACCTAGGTCACTACTGTCCTGTTACACATAAGGTCCAGCATTTAACACAAATTTGAGAGACACAGATTAGGAGCAGGGGAAGACGGTGAAGGAGGAGGACCCTGAGCTCACCTCCTCCCACAGACACAGGAGGGCAACAAGTACACAGAATGCAGCTCACTCTGAAAACCACCTGAAGACTGGCAGACCAGCTATTCCACAGCTAATGACGTAAAGAGAAGGTCCTATCAAGAAGGGTGGGAGGGTCAGAGACATGATTGGGAACCAAACCCCAGGCACACAGTCCACAAGTGGGGAGAATACCATCCCAGAGGAGGTCTGCTCCCTCCCTGAGGAGGTCCTCCCTGAGGAGCAAGGGGATCAAACCCCACACTGGGCATCCCCACCCCGGGGATGTGCCCCGGAAAGATGAGCCCCTATAATATCTGGCTTTAAAAATCAGTAGGCTTAACTGTGGGAGAGCTGGAGGGCTATAGGAGAAACCAAGAGTCTGCTCTTAAAGGGCCAGTGCGCTACATCACTCAGTCTGAGACCCAACAGGAGAGCAGCAGTTTGAAAAGCACCTGGCTTAAATGTGAAGAAGATTTATTGACTAATTTTACCACGTTTGCTGAAAGGGCAGGGATCCGTAGGAGATTTCTCCAGAGATGGAAGTGCTGGTGACACCATTTTTCTTGCCCTCCTTCAGCCTAGGTGGCTGGCTGCTTACAGGAGCCAGTTCTGATACTTCATCCACCTTGCTGGCATCGCTCGTCCCCCACCAGCATTCCCCTGTGGACCCACACCACCCAACCCACGTGCCCCAGCAGGTGTCCCTCCAAAGTGGCTCCTGCCCCTGCACACCTGGAAGGCAGCCTCGGCCAGTACTGGCACCATTCCAAAGTGACACCTGCCCTGGGGAAGCAGACAGCTGGCACCACACACCAGCATGCCTGCAGCGGCTACAGCCGAGCCATTCAGCCAGCCACACCAGGGGCCAGTCCTGCCCATCATTACACCACACAAGTTGTGGCCCTGTCACAACAGGAGGGTGCAAGCAGCCCACACAGGGACACTCCTTGAGTGCCTGGTTCTGGTGACCAGGGGAGACTGCACTTCCGCACAAGGCCGTTACTTTTAAGACCGGGAGACATACCTACCCTACCTAATGCACAGAAACAAACACAGAGTCAAACAGAATGAGGACACAGAGGAATATGTTCCAAACACAAGATGATGACAGGGCCTCAGAAAAAGAACTAAGCAAAGTGGAGATTGGCAATCTACCTGCTGAAGAATCCAAAGTAATGGTGATAAGGATGCTCATTTGACTTGTGAGAAGAGTAGAGGAGCTCAGAGAGAACATCAACAAGGAGACAGAAAATATAAAAAGGAACAAATCAGAGTGGCCTAAAAGTAACTGAACAATAGAGGAAATCAACAGCAGATTAGAGGATGCAGAGGAACAGCTCGGCAATCTGGAACACAGGGTAGGGGAAAGCACCCAAGGTGAACAGCAAAAAGAAAAAGAATTTTTAATGAGGACAGATGAAGGGACCCCTGAGACAACATCAAGTGTACTAACACTAACCTCTTCACATTAAAGAGATCCCAGAAAGAGAAAAGAGAGAGAGACAGAGAGACAGAGAGCAAGAGAGAGAATGGGGCAGAAAACTTATTTTAAGAAATAATAGCTGAAAATTTTCTTAACTTGGGGATGAAAACAGACATCCAGGTTCAGGAAGCACAAAAAGCCCCTAACACAATGGACCCAGGAGGTCTACACCAAGGCACATGATAATTAAAATGGCAGAAATTACAGAGAATCTTAAAAGCAGGAAGAGAAAAGCAAATAGCTACATAGAAGGAAAACCCCAATAGGGCTATCACCAGATTTTCAGCAGAAACTTTGCAAGAAGAAGAGAGGGATATGATATATCCAAAGTGCTGAAAGGAAAAAGCCTATAACCAAGAATACTTTATCTGGCAAAGTTATTGCTTAGAATTAAAGGGGAGATAGTTTTTCAGACAAACAAAAGTTGAAAATGTTCATCACCACTAAACCAACCTTACAAGAAATGTTAAAGGGATCTCTTTAAGAGGAAAATAAAAGATCATAATTAGAAGAAAATTAAGAAAGGAAACATAAAAAGTAAAGTAAATTTCACTGGTAAATTCACCAGTAAATTTCACTGGCAAAAGCAAACATAGTAATAACATAATCACTTAAAAAGCTAGTATGAAGGTAAAAGACAAAAGTAGTAAAATCAATTATACCTACAAAAATTAGTTAAGGGATACACAAAATAAAAAGATATAAAAATATTATGTCATATACATTAAAACATGTCATATACATTAAAAATGTAGTACTTTCAGAATATGTTCAAACTTAAATGACTGACTTAATATAGAGTGTTACATACAGAGGATGTCATATATGAGTCTTATAGTAACCACAAACCAAAAATGTGTAATAAGTACACAAAAATAAAGACAAAGGAACCAAAGCACAACACTAAAAAAAAGTCACCAAATCAGAATGGAAGAGAGCAAGAAGAAAGGAGTATAGAACAACTACAAAAAACAACCAGAAAACAATTTACAAAATGGTAATAAGTATATACCTATCAATAATTACTTTAAATGTAAATGGATAAATGCTTCAATCAAAAGACACAGGATGACTGGATGAATACAAAAATAAGACCCATCTATATGCTGTCTATAAAAGACTCGCTTCAGACCTAAAGACAAATAGACACAAGCAGATTCAAAGTGAAGAAGTAGAAAAAGATATTGGAAGCAAAAAAAACAAAAACAAAAAACAAACAAAAAAAAAAACTCAGGTCATGATCTCACAGTCTGTGGGTTCAAGCCCTGCATCGGGCTCTGTGCCAAAAGTACAGAGCCTGCTTGGGATTCTGTCTCCCTCTCTCTCTTTGCCCCTTGCCCCCTCACACCCTCTCTCTTTCTAAAATAAATAAACATTAAAATAAAGACTGTACCAAGAGATACATAATGATAAAGTGATCAATACAAGAGAATATAACAGTTGTAAATATCTGCGCACCCAACATAGGAGGACCTAAACATATGAAACAAATATGAGCAGACTTACAGGGAGAAATTGATAGTAATACAATATTAGTAGAGGAGTTTAAAATCCCACTTCAAGACTAGATAGATCATCCATGCAAAAAAAATCAATAAGGAAACAGTAGTTTAGAATGGAAATTAAGACCAGATAGACTTAACAGATATATACAGAACATTCCATCCCAAAACAACAGAATATACATTCTTTTAAAGTGCACATGTAATGTTCTCCAAAATAGCTCTCATGTTAGGCCAAAATACAAGTTTCAATAAATTTTAAAAGCATGAAATCGTATCAAGCATCTTTTCCAACCACGATGGTATGAAACTAGAAATCAATTACTAGAAAAAAACGCAAACACACAGAAACTAAACAACATGCTACTAAACAACCAATAAGTCAATGAAGAAATAAAGGAGGAAATTTAAAAATACCTAGAGACAAATGAAAATGGAAACACAATGGTTCAAAATCTTTGGGACTTAGCAAAAGTAGTTCTAAGAGAGAAATTTATAATGATACAGTCCTACCTCAAGAAACAAACAAAAATCTCAATCTAACTAGAAAAAGAAGAAAGCCCAAAGTCAGCAGAAGGAAGGAATTAATATCAGAGCAGAAATACACAGACTAAAAAAACACTATAGAAAAGATCAATGAAACTAAGAGCTGGTTCTTTGAAAAGATAAGCAAAATTGATAAACCTCTAGCCAGATTCATCAAGGAAAAAAAAGAAAACTCACGAAAAAGAGAAATTACAACCAACACCACAGAAATACAAAGGATTATGAAACAACTATGAAAAATTATACATCAACAAACTGAAAAACCTAGAAGTGGATAAATTTCTAGAAACATACAATTTTCCAAGACTGAATCAGGAATAAATAAAAAAATTGGAACAGACCAGGGGCACCTGGGTGGCTCAGTTGGTTAAGCATCCTACTTCGGCTCAGGTCGTGATCTCTCAGTTTCTGAGTTCAAGCCCCGTGTTGGGCTCTGTGCTGACAGCTCAGAGCCTGGAGCTTGCTTCAGATTCTGTGTCTCCCAGTCTCTTGGCCCCTCCCATGCTCATGCTCTGTCTCTCTCTGTCTCTCATTAATAAATGTTAAAAAAAAATTTAATAAAAAAAAATTGGAACAGACCTACTAGTAGTAATGAAATTGAATCAGTAATGACAAAGATCTCAACAAACAAAAGTCCAGGACCACATAGCTTCACAGGTGAACTGTATCAAACATTTGAATTAGCATTAATACCCATCCTTCTCAAACTATCCCAAAAAATAGAAGAGACAGGAATGCTTCCAAATTCATTCTATGAGGCCAGCATTACCCTGATACCAAAACCACACAAAGATACTACAAGAAAATTATAGACCAATATCCCTGATAAACAATGATGCAAAATTTCTCGACAAAATATTAGCAAACCCAATTATAAAACAAGATATTAAAAGGATCATTCACCACAATCAAGTGGGATTTATTTCAGGGATGCAAGGGTGATTCAATATTTGCAAATCAATCAACCTGATACACCATATTAACAAAATGAAGAATAAAAATCATGCAATCCTCTCAATAAATACAGAAAAAAAATCACAAAATTCAACATCTATTCATGATAAAAACTATCAACAAAACGGGCAGAGACGAAACATGTCTCAAAATAATAATGGCCATATATGACACACCCACAGCTAATTTCATAGTCAATGGTGAAAAGCTAAAAGCTTTCCCTCTAACATCAGGAATAAGACAAGGATGTCCACTCTCACCACGTTCATTCAACATAGTACCAGAAGCCCTAGCCACAGCAATCAGACAAGAAAAAGAAATAAAAGGCATCCAAATTAGTAAAGAAAAAGTAAAACTGTCACTCTTGACAGATGGCATGATACTATAGATTAAAAAACAAAAACAAAAACACCTAAAGATTAAAAAAAACAAAACACTGGAACTAATAAATGAATTCAGTAAAGTTTCAGGATACAAAATTAATATACAGAACTCTGTTGAGTTTCTATACACTAATAATCAACTGGCAGAAAGAGAAATAAAGAAAATAATCCCATTTACAATTGTATCAAAAAGAATAAAATACCTAAGAATAAATTTAACCAAGGAGATCAAAGACCTGTATTCTGAACTATAAGTTATCAATGAATGAAATTGGAAATGACACAAATAAATGGAAAGATAGGTCTGAAGAATTAATATCATTAAAATGTCCATACTTGGGGCACCTGGGTGGCTCAGTCGGTTAAGCATCCGACTTCAGCTCAGGTCACGATCTCACGGTCCATGGGTTCGAGCCCCGCGTCGGGCTCTGGGCTGATGGCTCAGAGCCTGGAGCCTGTTTCCGATTCTGTGTCTCCCTCTCTCTCTGCCCCTCCCCCGTTCATGCTCTGTCTCTCTCTGTCTCAAAAATAAATAAACGTTAAAAAAAAAAAGTTAAAAAAAAATGTCCATACTTCACCAAGCAATCTACAGATTCAATGCAATCCCTATCAAAGTAACAATTGATTTTTCACAGAACTAGAACAAGTAGTCCTCAGATTTGTATGGAACCACAAAAGACCCTGAATAGCCAAAACATTCTTCAGAAAGAAGAACAAGGCTGGAGATATAATGCTCCCAGATTTCAAACTACACTACAAAGCCATAGTAATCAAAACAGTATGATACTGGCACAAAAACAGACACATAGATCAATGGAACAGAACAGAGAGCCCAGAAATAAACCTGTACTTACATGGTCAAATAATCTATCACAAAGGAGGCAAGAATACACAATAGGAAAAAGTCTCTTTTTGTTGGGCAAATGGGACAGCTATGTGCAAAAGAATGAAATTGGGCCACTTTCTTACACCATACACAAAAATAAACTCAAAATGGATTAAGGACCTAAATGTAACATCTAAAACCATAAGAATCAGAGAAGTAAACATAGATAGTAAATTCTGACATCTGCTTTAGCATTATTTTTCTGGATTGGTCTCTCCAGGCAAAACAAACAAAAGAGAAAAGAAAAAACTGGGATTACATCAAGTTAAAAAACTTTTGCACAGGAAAGGAAACCATCAACAAAATGAAAACACAAGATGTTTGAGAGAAGAATGAATGGATGGGAGAAAATATCTGCAAAATGATTTATCTGATAAGGGGTAAATATCCAAAAAAGATAAAGAACTTGCACAACTCAACACCAGAAAAACAAATAATCTAATTTAAAAATGGGCAGAGGGGGCGCCTGGGTGGCGCAGTCGGTTAAGCGTCCGACTTCAGCCAGGTCACGATTTCGCGGTCCGTGAGTTCGAGCCCCACGTCAGGCTCTGGGCTGATGGCTCGGAGCCTGGAGCCTGTTTCCGATTCTGTGTCTCCCTCTCTCTCTGCCCCTCCCCCGTTCATGCTCTGTCTCTCTCTGTCCCAAAAATAAATAAACGTTGAAAAAAAAAAATTAAAAATGGGCAGAGGACCTGAATAGACCTATTTTTCCAAAGAAGACATACAGATGGTCAACAGACACATGAAAAGATGTTCAGCATTACAAATCATTACAGAAATATAAATCAAAACCACAATGAGAAATCGCCTCACACCAGCCAGAATGGCTAGTATCAAAAGGACAAGAAAAAACAAGTGTTGGCAAGGATGTGGAGAAAAGGGAACTCTCCTGTATTAGTGGTAGGAATGTAAATTGGTGCAGCCACTATGGAAAATGTAGTTTCCTCAAATTATTAAAAACAGAAATACTATATGATCCAGTAATTCCACTTCTGGGTATTTACCCAGAGAAAACAAAAACACTAATTTAAAAAGATATATGCATCTCTGTTTACTGAGCATTATTCACAATAGTCAAGATATGAAAGCAACGTATGTGTCCTTGGATAGATGAATGAATAAAGAAAATGTGGTGTATTACACAATGGAATATTACTCAGCTATAAAAATAATAAAATATTGCCATTGGCAACAACATGAAGGGATCTAGATGGTATAATGCTAAGTGAAATAAGTCACAGAAAGATAGATACCATATAATTTCATTAATATGTGTAATTTAAGAAACAAATGAACAAAGAAAAAATGAGACAAAAAACCAAACTCCCCTTATTTTTTTATCTTTTCAGAATATAATTGACTGTCAAAAGCAAAGGTAGTAAAATATATAATAGGGTTTATAATATATGTAGCATTAAAATATATATAACAATAAAAGCACAAAGTATGGCATGGGGGAAATAGAAGTATACTTTTGTAAGGTTTTTACACCCTACATGAAGTGGTACAATATTATTTGAAGGTATACTGTGATAAGTGAAAGGTATGTATCGTAAACCCTATCATAATCACTAAAAAGTAAATAAGAATTGCAGCTAATAAATCAATAGTGGAGATAAAATAATATAAAATAATCAAGAGGTAAAAGAAACTTAAAAGAGATAGGACAAATAAAGAGCAAATAGTAAAATGTTAGATTTAAATCAAACCATATCAATAATTACATTAACTGTAAATAGTATAAACACTCTAATAAAAATGCAGAAATTGTCAGGTGGAATTTTTAAAAAGACTCAAGTATGTGCTGCCTACAGAAAAAAAACACACCACTTTAAATACAAGGACACAGATAATAAAAAAATGGAAAAATAGATGCACCACATAAACTGTATATAAAAACAGTCTACAAAAAAACAATTAGACTGAATATATTAATTTTAGACAATGTAGACTTCAGTACAAAGAATATTACCAAGGTTAGGAAGACATTTCAAGATGATAAAAGGGCTAATTTATCAAAGACAAAACAGTTCTAAATGTGTATGTGCCTAATAGAGCTTCAAAATCGTGAAGCAAAAATGACAGAACTGAAAGGAGAAATGAATAAATAAATACACAGTTACACCTGGAGACTTCAACATTTCCCCTCTCAGTAACAGATAAAACAACTAGGCAAAAAATCATTATATAGAAAACTTGAACATTATGAACTACATTGACCTAATTAACACTTATTATTAAACACCCAAACAACAGCAGAATACATGTTCTTTGCAAATATACCTCACTAAGAGAGACCTTGTTCTGGGCTATAATAAGAATCTCAACAAATGCAAAAGGACTGAAATGACACAAAGTATGTTGTCTGTCCACAAAATGATTTAGAAATTATGTAGAGAGAGATAGATATCTATATGTATATCACCAAGAAATTAAGCAACACTCTTCTATAAAACCCATGAATCAAAAAAGAGATCACAAGAGGGGCGCCTGGGTGGCGCAGTCGGTTAAGCGTCCGACTTCAGCCAGGTCACGATCTCGCGGTCCGGGAGTTCGAGCCCCGCGTCGGGCTCTGGGCTGATGGCTCAGAGCCTGGAACCTGTTTCCGACTCTGTGTCTCCCTCTCTCTCTGCCCCTCCCCCGTTCATGCTCTGTCTCTCTCTGTCCCAAAAATAAATAAACGTTGAAAAAAAAAATTTTAAAAAAGAGATCACAAGAGAAATTAGCACATGTTTGACTGAATGAAAATGAAAACACAAGAGACCAAAATGTGTGGAATTCAGGTAAAGCAGTGCTTTGAGGAAATATATGGCATTATAATGCTTATATTAGAAAAGCCAGATCTCAAATTGATGGTCTATACTTTTTTACCTCTAAAAAAAGAAAAAAATCAGAAAAAACAATCCCAGAGTCATCATAAATAATAAACATTAACAGTAAAAATAAGTAAAATTGAAAACAAATTTTAAAAAAGTTTTCAGTTTACTTATTTAGAGAGAAAGAGAGACAAGAGACAGAGAAAGAGCAAGCAGAGGATGGGAGGGAGAGAATCCAAAGCAGGCTCCACGCTGTCAGCACAGAGCCTAATGCAGGGCTCAAACTCAGAGACTGTGAGATCATGACCTGAGATGAAACCAAGAGTCAGATGCTTAACTGATTGACCCACCCAGGTGCCCCGTTTTTAAAAAATTTTTTTAAGTTCATTTATTTAGAAAACAAATTTAAAAGTAGAAAAAATAAAACCAAAATTTGGTTCTTTAAAACAATTAAATTAATAAACCTCTACCCAAAAAAAGAAAGGTAACACAAATTACCAACACCAGCAAATGACAGAGGGGGTATTGCTACATATTCTACAGACAATAAAAAACAGTATTCTGAAATTTTTATGCCAACAAATGTGATCATTAAGACAGTATGGATAAATTTCTTGAAAGATTATCCAAGCTCACTCAAGAACTATATAACCTAAATAGCTCTACATACCTATTAAAGAGATCGAATTCATTATTTAAATTTTTCCCACAAAGAAAACTGTAGACTTCATTGGTAAAATCTAACAAACATCAAAGATATAATAATACTGATTCTACAGAAAACAGAAGAGTAGAGAACACTCTCCGATTCATTTTATAAAGCCAGCAGAATCCTGTTACTGAAGACATCACAAGAAGACTACACACCAATATCCTTCATGAACAAAGATGCAAAAATCTTTAACAAATTTTTAGCAAATCAAATCCAGCAACATACATTATAACCAATTACAGTTTATCCCAGGAATGCAAAGTTGGTTCAACAGCAGAAAAATCAACATGTTTCATCATATTAAGAAACTAAAAAAGAAAAACCATATGATTGTCTTAATGCAGAAAGCATTTAGCAATATTCCACATTCCATCCATAAAATCTGTGTACCCAAGGAATTAAAGAGAACTTCCCAGTAAAGAGCATCTATGAAATACCTACACCTAACTATATATTCAATAGTGAAAGGCTAAAAACTTTCTCCCTGAGGTCAGGAACAAGGCAAGGATATTCACCCTCACCACATTTATTCAATACTGTGCAAAGGTTCTAACCAGAATTTTAAGGCTAATTAATTCATTAATATAAAAGTGGAAGACCCGGGTACCTGGGTGGCTCAGTCAGGGTTAAGCGTTTGACTTCGGCTCAGGTCATGATCTCACGGTCGTGGTTTCAGGCCCCGCATCAGGCTCTGTGCTGACAGCTCAGAGCCTGGAGCCTGCTTTGGATTCTGTGTCCCCTTCTCTCTCTGACCCTCCCCTGCCTACACTCTGTCTCTGTCTCTCAAAAAAATAAAATATTTAAAAACAGTTTTTTAAAAGTGTTTTTTAAAAGTGGAAGGCACACAGATTAGAGAGAAAGAATTATAAATGTCTTTATTTGCAGATAACATGAGCATCTACATAGAAATTCCCAAGGAATTTATGAAGGGTACTGAGAATTAATAACCGAATTTAACAAGGATATAGGATACAAGGTCAACATACAAAAGTCAATTGTATTTTTATATACTATAAACAATTGGAAATTTAAATGTAAACGTAAGTAAAAAAAATGAATTTAGTTTTGATGTTTGACTGCTGGCAGGTTTAAGCTCCATTCCCTCCTTCTTGCCGTGTATCTGGGCAAGTCAATAAGATAGCCCTGGCATTTCTGCCCTCACTGTCAGTTGGGGCAGGGGGACAGGGGAGTTCAAATCATAAAAATCCAACCTATACACAGGTATCTTCACCTTGCTCCTGTTCCCCAACCATAATAAAAACCGGAGCCACTCACCCTTCCCTTCACTCAAGCTACCCCAGAACAACTCGTGTGCCTGCACTGCTCTCCCCAGAAAACCCCATTCTGTGAAAAACAAGCCCTGTCGTAGCCTCTTGGTATATGTGTGGTGTCATCAGTCTCAACATTCAAACAAATTTTGGGTGGTGGTAGGGCTGATCCCATCTTCTGTGGGGCAACCACAAAACAAAACAGTATCATTTACAAGAGCATCAGGAAATGTGAAATGCTTAGGAGCACATTTAACAAAATATGTGCAAGACTTATACAATGAAAACTACAAAAACCCGCTGATAGAAATTAAAGAAAACCTAAATAAATAGAAAGAGATACCATGAACAGGAAGACATAACACTGTTATGATGTCAATACTCTCTAAATTGATTTATAGATATAATGCAATGGCAATCAGATCTCAGCAGGATGTTTGTTTATAGAAACTGACATGCTGACTTCAAAATGTATATGGAAATACAAAGAACATAGAAAGTTGTAGTAGAGTCGTACAAAGAAACTCTTCACAATAGTGAAAATGAAGGAACACAGAACTTCACATCAACACAAATGAATCCTAGAAATATATTCAAATATAAAAGCAAACTTATGGATGGTATGACCTAAATAAGACCTTTATATAAATAGTTTCAAAACATGTAATCCATGTATGTACCTAACATCAGAGCCCCAAAATATGTGAAGCAAGCATTAACAGATTTGAAGGGTTATCATATAATTCAACAGTAATTAGTGGAGACTTCTATACTCAAATTTCAATAATGGATAGAATAACCATTATAGATCAATAGGAAATAGATGATTTAACACTACAAACCAACTGGACCCAGTAGACATATACAGAATACTCCATCCAACAGCAGAATATACATTTTTCTCAAGTGCACATGGAACATTCTTCCAGGACAGACATATGTTAGCCTATAAATCTTAATAAATTTTAAAAGATTGAAATCATACAAAGTATCTTTTCTAATAATGAAATGAAAGTAGAGATCAATATCAAAAGGAAAACTAGAAAATTCACAAAAAGGTGGAAATTAAACAACACACTCTTAAACAGCCAACTTGTCAAAGAAGAAATCACAAGGAAAATTAGAGACAAATGAAAATGAAAACAACATAACAAAACTTAGGAGATGGAGCAAAAGCAGTGCTAAGTGGGAAATTTTTAGTTGCAAATGCATACATTTAAAAAGAAGAAACATCTCAAAAAAAAAAAAATAACCTAACTTTAAATCTTAAGATACTACAAAAGAAGAGCAAACTAAGCCCAAAGCTAGCAGAAGGAAGGAAATAATAGATTAGAACAGAGATTAATGAAATAAAGAACAGAAAAATAGAGAAAATCAAGCCAAAAGTTATTCTTCAAAAAAAAAAAAAAAAAATGATGAACCTTTGAGTAGAATGGCTAAGAAAAAAGAGAGAAGACTCAAATTAGTAAAATCAGAAATGAAAGTGGGGACATCACTACTGATTTTACAGAAATAAAAAGGATTATAAGCACTATGAATAACTGTATATCAACAAATTAGATATCCTAGATGAAATTCCCAAAAAATTCCCAGAAATAGACCATCCATCAAAACTGAATTATGAAGAAATAGAAAATATGAATAAACCTGTAACTAGTAAGGAGATAGAATCAGTAATCAAAACCCTCCAAACAAAGAAAAGCCCTGGACAAGATGGCTTCACTCATGGATTCTACCAAATGTTTAAAAAGTTAACATCAATACTTCTCAAATTATTCCAAAAAATGAAGGGGAGAGAAAATTTCCTAATTCATTGTATGAGGCTGGCATTACCTAGAAACCAAAGTCAGACAGACACTAACAAGAAAACTACCGACCAATATATCTTATGAATATCAATGCAAAAATTATTAACAAAATATAAGCAAACTCAATTCATTATATTAAAGAAGATTATGCACCAAGTGGAATTTGTTCCAGGAATTCAAGGATGGTTCAACATACAAAAATCAATCAATATAATACACCACACTAACAGAATGAAGGAATAAAAACTATATAATCATCTCAACCGATGAAGAAAAAAACATTTTAGAAAATTAAACATTTTCATGATAGAAACCATTCCATTTATAATAGCATCAAAAAGAATAAAACACTTAGAAATAAATTTATCCACAGAGTTTAAACACACTACAAAACATGGCTGAACAAAATTAAAGAAGACATAAAGAAAAGGAAAAAACCCCACGTTCATGGACTTAATATTGTTAGTGATAATACTACTCAAAGCAATGTAATAGATACAATGTAATATATAGATTCAATGTAATCTCTATCAAAAGCCCAATAGTGTTTTTTTTTTTGCAAAAACAGAGAAACTTAACCTAAAATTCATATGGCATCTCAAGAGACCCCAAATATCCAAAATAGTCTTAGAAAAGAAGAAAGTTGGAGGAATCACACTTCCTGATTTCAATACTTACTACAAAGCTACAGTAATCAAAACAGTGTGGTGGTGGCATAAGAACAGACATGTACACCAACAGAATAGAGAGCCTAGAAATAAACCCTTGCGTAAGTGGTTAACTGGGGGTGTCTGGGTCTGTTAAGCGTCTGACTTTGGCTCAGATCATGATCTCATGATTCGTGAGTGTGAGTCCAATGTTGGGTTCTGTGATGACAGCTCAGAGCCTAGAGCCTGCTTCAGATTCTGTGTCTCCCTCTCTCTGTCCCTCGTCCGCTCACACTGTCTCTCTCTCAAAAGTAAACAAACATTAAAAAAAAAATGGTTGGGAATGCAAGCTGGTGCAGCCACTCTGGAAAACAGTATGGAGGTTCCTCAAAAAACTAAAAACAGAACTACCCTACGACCCAGCAATTGCACTACTAGGCATTTATCCAAGGGATACAGGTGTGCTGTTTCGAAGGGACATATCCACCCCCATCTTTATAGCAGTACTATCAACAATAGCCAAAGTATGGAAAGAGCCCAAATGTCCATCGATGGGTGAATGGATAAGGAAGATGTGGTATATATATATATACAATGGAGTATTACTCGGCAATCAAAAAGAATGAAATCTTGCCATTTGCAACTATGTGGATGGAACTGGACAGCATTATGCTAAGTGAAGTTAGTCAGAGAAAGACAAAAATCATATGATTTCACTCATATGAGGACTTTAAGAGACAAAACAGATGAACATAAGGGAAGGGAAACAAAAATAATATAAAAACAGGGAGGGGGACAAAACAGAAGAGACTCATAAATATGGAGAACAAACTGAGGGTTACTGGAGGGGTTGTGGGAGGGGGGATGGGCTAAATGGGTAAGGGGCACTAAGGAATCTACTCCTGAAATCATTGTTGCACTATATGCTAACTAATTTGGATGTAAATTTAAAAAAATAAATAATAAAATTTAAAAAACAAATAAATACATTTTCCACATTCATACCTAGTTAATAAAATAAATTAGATAATTACAGCTAATTCAGTTTCTCTCGCACTATTTTACTCAAATGAAATTAGATACCAAATTTAAAATAAATCAGACAATTTTTGACTGTTTAATATTCAAACATATCACTTAAATAAGTAACATGGTTTTTAGAGCTAACTTAGAATTTTTAAAATCTGTCCATAGTTTAATCATTTTCGATTTTTTTCATTGATTTATGTCATTCTGGTTGTGTCATAATAAGAAACAATAAAAGGAAATAATAGAAAATTACTATTTTAAAATATTACAATTCTACATAAAATATGAGCCTAGAGATTATTGAAAGTAATATATGTAGTTTTGTCATTTATCTTCGGAAATGTAATATGTGCTATTTAATATCCGGATAATAATATCTTCCTTCATAGATTAAAAAAAAATGTGGTTGGGGCGCCTGGATGGCGCAGTCGGTTAAGCGTCCGACTTCAGCCAGGTCACGATCTCACGGTCCGTGAGTTCGAGCCCCGCGTCAGGCTCTGGGCTGATGGCTCAGAGCCTGGAGCCTGTTTCCGATTCTGTGTCTCCCTCTCTCTCTGCCCCTCCCCCGTTCATGCTCTGTCTCTCTCTGTCCCAAAAATAAATAAACGTTGAAAAAAAATTAAAAAAAAAATGTGGTTAACTGATTTTTGACAGTGTGCCAAGACTACTCCATGCAGAAAGTTTGGTCTTGCATTAAGTTGGACCCTTACCTTATGCCACGTATTAAAATTAAAATAGATAAAAAACCTAAATATAA
Organism: Felis catus; assembly: GCF_018350175.1. Taxonomy (NCBI): domain Eukaryota; kingdom Metazoa; phylum Chordata; class Mammalia; order Carnivora; family Felidae; genus Felis; species Felis catus. The sequence goes on from NC_058369.1 coordinate 22,313,803, forward strand.
GAACTAAAATTACAAAACCCTTAGATTAAAACATAGGGGAACATCTTCATGACATTGGATTTGGTAATGATTTCTTGTATAAACACCAAAAGCACAGGCAACAACAACACAATAGATAAATTGGACTTCATCAACATTAAAAACTCTGTGCACCAAAGGACTCCATCAAGAGAGTAGAATGATAACCCACAGAATGGGAGAAAATATTTGCCAATGATATATCTGAAAAGGGATTAACATCTAGAATATATTTTTTAAAAACTCCTACTATTCAATTACAGGAAAAAACAAACAACCCAATAAAAAAAGATTGAGCAAACGACTGAAATAGAAATTTCTCCAAAAATATACAAATGGCCAATAACCATATGAAAGATGCTCAACATCACTAAAACAACTTAAAGCCACAATAGGATACCACCTCACACACATTAGGATGTCTAAAACAAAATTTTTTTAAAAAAGGAAAGCAACAAGTGTTGACAAGGATGTGGAGAAATTGGAGCCCTCGTGCACCATCAGCTGGAATGTAAAATGGCATGGTTACTGCAAAAAAAACGAAACAAAACAAAAAAACACACAAAAAGATAGTTTGGTGGTTCCTCAAAAAGTTAAACATAGAATTACCTTATGATCTGGCAATTCCACTCCTAGGTATATACCCAAAACAACTGAAAGCAAGGTCTCAGATATTTGTACCCCAATGCTTTTAGCAGAATTATTCAAAATAGCAAAAAGGTAAAAACAACATAAATGTCTATCGATAGATGACTGAATGAGCAAGATGTGGTATATACACACAATGGAATATTATTCAGCCACAAAAAGGAACATTCTAATACATGCTACAACAAGGATGAATCTTAAAAACTATGTGAAGTGAAGTAATTCTGCCACAAAAGGACAACTGTTGCATGGTTCCACTTATATGAGATCAATTCATAGAGACAGAAAGTAGATTAGAGGTGACCAGGGGCTAGGGAGAGAGGAAATGGGGAGTTACAGGCACACCTCCAGGACACTGCAGGTGTGGTTCCAGATCATTGGAAGATCATCCAGATCATAAAGCAAGTATCACAATAAAGTGAGTCAAATGAAGTTTTTAGGTTCCCAGTGCATATAAAAGTTATGTTTACACTATAGTGCAGTCTATTAAGTATGCAATAGTATTATGCCAAAAAAAATGTATATACCTTAATTTAAGAATATCTTACTACTGAAAAATGCTAACCATGGGGTGCGTGGGCGGCTCAGCCGATGATGCGTCCAACCCTTGATTTCAGCTCAGGTCATGATTTCACAGTTCGGTTTTTGAACTGTGGATTGAGCCCCATGATATGGGGATTGAGCCCCATATCAGGCTCTGTGCTGACAGCATGAAGCCTGTTTGGGATTCTTCTCTCCCTCTCTCTCTGCCCGTCTCCTGCTTGTGCCCTCTCAAAATAAATAAATATTAAAAAAAATAGAATAAAAAATGCTAACCATCATCTGAGATTTCAGCAAGTCAATCTTTTTGCTGATGGAGGATCCTGCTGTGTTGACAGCAGCTGACTGATCAGGGCAGTGGCTGCAGATGGCTGGGGCTGCTGTGGCAATTTCTTTAAGACAACGGTGAAGTTTGCTGCATTGAGTGATTCTTGCTTTCACAAATGATTTCTCTGTAGCATGTGATGCATAGAACTTCTTTCAAAATTGGAGTCAATCTTCTCAAATCCTGCTGCTACTTTTATCACCTAAATTCATGTGATATTATAATGTGTTTTCATTTCAAAAATCTTCACAGCATCTTCACCTGGAATGATTCCAACCCAAGAAACTACGCTCTTGGTTTATCCCTGAGAAGCAATCCCTCATCCGTTCAAGTGTTTTCATGGGATAGCAGCAATCCGGTCCTATCTTCAGGCTCCACTTCTGATTCCAGTTCTCTTGCTGTTTCCACTACATCTGCAGTAACTTCCTCCACTGAAGTCTTAAACCTCTCAAAGACCTTCATGAGGGCTGGAATCAACTTCTTCCAAATTCCTGTTCATGTTGATATTTTGACCCTTCCATTAAGTCATGAATGTTCTTAATGGCATCTAGATAGTGAATCCTTTCCAGAAGGTTTTCAATTGACTTTGCCCAGATCCATCAGAGGAATCACTGTCTACAGCAGCTATAGCCTTATGAAATGTGTTTCTTAAATAATAAAACTTGACATTTGAAATTACTCCTTGACCCATGGATTGAAGAATGGATGTTATGTTAGCAGACAGGAAAATAACACTGATCTTGTTGTACATCTCCATTAGAACTCTCGGGTGACCAGGTGCTTTGTCAATGAGCAGTAATATTTTGAATCTTTTTTCCTGAGCAATAGGTCTCAATAGTGGGCTTAAAATATTTACTAAACCATGTTATAAACTGATGTGCTGTCATCCAGGCTTTGTTGTTCATTTATAGAGTACAGACAGAATAGGTTTAGCATAATTCTTTTTTTCTTTTTTATTTACTTTGAGAGAGACAGTGCGAGTAGGGGAGGGGCACAGAGAGAGGAGAGAGAGAATCCCAAGTAGGCTCTAGGCTGCCTGCCAGTGCAGAGCCCGACGTGGGGCTTGAACATACAAAATTGTGAGCTCATGACCTGAGCCAAAACTAAGAGTTGGACGCTTAACCACGGGAGCCGCTCAGATGGCCCAGATTTAGCGTAATTCTTCAGGGCCCTAGTACTTTTGGAATGGTAAATGAACATTAGCTTCGCCTTAAAGTCACCAGCTACATTCACACTAAAAACAGGCAACTTGTCCTCTGAAGCTTAGAAGCCAGGCACTGACTTCTCCTCTCCAGCTATGAAAGTCCCAGACGGTGTCTTCTTTCAGTGTAAGACTATTATATCTACACTGAAAATCTGGTTAGCATAGCCACCTTCATCAATTAGCTTAGCTAGACCTTCCAAAGAATTTGCTGCAGCTTCTACATCAGCACTTGCTGCTTCACCTTGTATTTTTATGTTAGGGAGACGGCTTCCTTCCTTAAACCTCGTGACCAAATCTCTGCTAGCTTCCAACTGTTCTGCAGCTTCCTCACCTCTCTCAGCCTTCACAGAATTGAAGAGAGTTAGTTACAGCCTTACTCGGATTAGGCTTCAGCTTAAGGGAATGTTGTGGCTGGTTCGATCTTCTTTAAAAAAAAAAAAAAAAAAATTTTTTTTTTTTTTACATTTATTTTTGAGAGAGAAAAAGAGAGACAGAGCACAAGTGGGGGAGGGCAGAGAGAAAGGAGACACAGAATTCAAAGCAGGCTCCGGGCTCTGAGCTGTCAGCACAGAGCCCAATGCGGGGCTCAAACTCACAAACCGCGAGATCATGGCCTGAGCCGAAGTTGGACACTTAACCGACTGAGCCACCCAGGCGCCCCATGGTTCGGTCTTCTATCCAGACCACTCAAACTTTCTCCATATCAGCAATAAGCTGTTCTGCTTTCTTATCTTTGGTGTGTTCACTGAAGTACCACTTTAAAAAAAAAAAAAAGGTCTTTTAATTTTATTTTAGAGAGAGAGGGCACACATGAGAAGGAGAGAGGGGGAGAGGGGCAGAGGAAGGAAGAGAGAGAAAGAGAGAGAATCCCAAGCAGTCTCTGTGCTGTGAGTGTGGAGCCCAAAGAAGGGCTCAATGCCACGACCCTGGGATCATGACCTGAGTCAAAATCAAGAGTCAGATGCTCAACGAACCGAGTCACCCAGGTGCCCCTAAAGTAGCACTTTTAATTTCCTTCAAGGGCTTTCTTTGCATTTACAGCTTGGCTAACTGTTTAACTCCAGAGGCCTACCTTTGGGCCTGTCTCAGCTTTCAACATGCCTCCTTCACTAAGCTTAATCATTTCTAGCTTCTGATTTAAATTGAGAGATGGGACTCTTCCTTTCATTTGAATACTTGGAGGCCATTGTAGGCTTATTAATTGGCCTTGGTTCAATATTGTTTCGTCTCAAGGAATAGGAAGAAGCAAGGAGAGGGAGAGAGACAGGGAAGGGCAGATCGGTGGAGCAGACAGGACACATAAGATTTACAAATCAAGTTCACCATCTTCTGAAGGGATGGTTCGTGGCACTCCAGAACAATTACAACAGCAACATCAAAGATCACTGATCACACATCACCATAGCATGATAATAAAGTTTGAAATACTGCAAGAATTACCAAAATGTGACACAGACATGAGGTGGGCAAATTCTGTTGAAAAAATGGTGCCAACAGACTTGCTTGATGCAGGATTGTCACAAACTTGCATTTGTGAAAAACCCAGATCTACACAGCACCTTAAAGCAAAGTGCAATAAATCAAGGCATGCCTGTACTCTTTAGCGGGTACAGAACTTCTGTGTGGGGTGAGGAATGTTTTGGAAATGGATAGCAGTGATAGTTGTACAACATTGTGAATGTACTTAATGCCACTGAATTGTACACTTAAAAATGGTTAAAGTGGTGATTTTTATGGTATGTATATTTTGCCATAATAAAAAAAAAAAACTGCAAAAAACTCTCCCCTATCACATGCAATACAATTCTGGAGGTTGAGTGACTCAAACCTAGGACTGAGGAAAGTATAAAGAAATCCAGGATACTGTCTCTGAGTAGGGTGTACCCAGGTGTTTCCACTTGCACCCGCCATGTTTTGATCTTTAATCTTGGTGACAGACACAGTATGTTGGTATAGCTCCACTGAACGTCTGAAATAATTAATAATCAAAGTCGACGGGATTAGGAAGCAATGTGGCAGCTTTACCAGGAGGCACCAAGCTTATTGTGGAGAGGTGAAGACAGGTCCCTTATTCTTGGGGTGATGCCCGGTCACTTACTCTCCTTGACCCCAGTCACTCTAAACCCCACCTCCTACCACAGCTCTGGCTCCAACACCCCCCTCCACATGCTCCACCATGGAGGGACCTTTAATTGCTCTCAAAGTTCTGGGCCTGGCCTTCAACTAGGCACACATCTCTCCAGCCTCTGGGCAGGGTAGACTAAACTGGGGCTTATCTGTCTGGTCCCCACCTCTGTTGAAGTTGGGAAAGTCCCTCCAGCGCCTCTGCCTCCCTCCCCCACTGCAACCCAGGATCTGCTGAATAATGGAGACAGGAGAGCTCAGGGCACTTGCCCCTCTCACTTCCCCTTCTCAGGATGCATGTGGTTCAGCTCTCCACCCCATACCACGGCCAGGGGTGGGGCTGGGCTTTCCTCTTCTCTCCAGGCAGGCTTAGTGCCCGTTGCCCCAGGCAGGCTCCTACCTCAGAGCAACACTTCCCTGCTCCTGAGATGCATCCAACAGGGGCTGGCTCCCCCCTCCCCTCAGGAGGCAGGCCTTGGGCTGGGGGAAGCAGAGGAGTCAATCAGGCTCCTGGCTCACAGTGTTGGAAGGTGACTGGCCCTACAACATGCTGACCGTGTGCAAGGGAGTAAGGGGGTGGAGGGAGTGGGGTTGAAGAGGGAGGGCCCACTACCCAAAGGGAACTCCTTGAGGTCGGGGACCCCCTAACCCTTAGTGCAGTGTCCTCTCAGGCTTCCAGACTGGGTGGGTAGACAGACCAACAGGAGCTCCCTGGCATGGACGGTGTGGGAAGTGAGGGCTGGAGTGGGGGTGGAGGTAAGGAGCCAGAGAAAGCCAGGATAGCGTGTGTTCATTTGAGGGTGTGTGTGTGTTTGGGGGGTGGGTGGGGAGTCCTATCATGGGTGGGGTAGCATCCAAGGCTTCCTTCTGAGTCTGGATGCCTCTACCCCTGACCTGCTCTGTTTCATGGGACCGACCTTGGCTCTGTCTAGGGCCCTGTCTGGCCACTCCTGTGGCTCTGAGCAGCAGAGGAAGGGGCAAGCAGAGACTTCTACCCTTCTTGGCTCCCGGTCCAGGGGAGAAGACCCTCATGCCACACTCGTCTTCCTGGGGCAGTCGCACCAAGCCACCCCTTCCATCCATCTTGGAGCTGGGCACCTGGTCCCTGTGGCACTTCTGTCTGGGAAGCAAGGCTTTGGTCAGTTCAGGCCCCAACCCCCAATGCCAGCAATGGACACAGCGGATGGGTCAGGCACAGAGATGACACTCAATGAGGGGCAACAAATATAGGGGCCACCTCACCCTATTAAGTATCACTATCCAATGAAGTTTCAACCTTCTAGGCTGGGCTTTGTGTGGGTAAAATGAGTAGTGCTCTGAATCTGCCTTTGTCTGACCATGAAGCTCCATTAAGCCATGGAACCAGAGTTATAATTATACTAGTAATAATAGGGGTGCTTCACATGGGTCACCACGCACATTGAATCCCCCAGAGACATGGATGGGGATGGAGCATGGGGAGGGGGTCTTCTCCTTCTCCATCATCATCATCATCATCATCATCAACTCACGTTACAGAAATGGACAGAAGCCTGAGGGATGGAGCCCCTGGCCTGTTTCAAGCTGGAGGCCAGGACCCATCCCACCACAGGCCTGAGCAACAAAACCACATCACAGGAGCCAAAAAGTCATGGTCAGCACATGGAAAGGGTGCAAGGCACCATGTATCCACACCAGGGCTCTGGAGGCCAAGAAGTGGTGAAGGATCAGCTTTCCTGCAGCTTGGCAAAGCCTTCCCAATGGCACAACCATCTAACTGCCCAGCCCTGTGGCAGACTGAGGTAAGTGCAGGGTCATGGCCTAGGGTAGGAATCTTGGTCAGAGATGAAACCTGGCTGAGAGGTGAAGGTCTAGTAAATAACCCTGGGGCGCTGTCTCCTCCCACGGGACCCTCACTACCACCTCTAACCCAGGCCATCCGTGCTCCCCAAGATGGTGGAATTAGCTTCCTCCGGGCCTCCTGGCTCCTCTTGTCCCAACAGCCCTGCCTAGTCTGCCCCCTGCCCACTCTATCACCTTCCACCCCACCATGAGCCTTGCTGTCTGGGTTCCAGGTGCACGACCACCCTCCCTTCCTCACCCAGGGCCTCTGCATGTGCTACGCCTCTTTCCAAATATGTGGCCCCACATCCTTTCACCTGGGCCACTCTTTGCCTTCCCTCAGGCCCCACTCAGCCATTAATTCCTCTGGGAAACCTTCCTGGGCCACTGGCCACATCCACGTGGGACTTCTTGTACCACACTTACTGGGATCTCAACAAACTAAGAGTGAGATGAGCTGTCCAAGGCCCATCCCCTGAGACAAGGGCTCTGCAGCCTCACCCCCTGCAACACTGGCCTGGGGCTGGCATTCTGGAATGCTGGCTGGCCAGACACCTAAGGAGGATGGGCCTACCTGCAGCCTACAACGCCCTGAGCCTGGGCAGTATGAAACACGGCCACTGAACTCATGCATCTGTGCCAGAGTGGACAGAGGGGCTCACGGAATGTTCTGTGTCCTGACGTGGTGGTGCTCCCCCAGGGGATATAGAGATCAAAATTCACCACCGGTACACTTTACTCTATGTATGCTGTAGCTTAATTTTATAAAAATTATGACAAGAAGACACTTCCTCCAAAAGTCAAGTTCTTCTTCCTAGAAATCTCATCTGTCACATATTGGTGCACAATCAACAAATAAATCAGAAATCCTCTTCTCACTTCTTCAAATGGCTCATCATTTGCTGCTTTAGACAGGACCCCAGGCTGCCTGGACAGAACCCACCTGCCCCGGGAACCCCCTGGTACAGCAGCTGTGGCAGGACATAGGGTAGGGCAGAGGCTGGTTGGGATGTGCCTCAAGCTGTCAGGAAAGCCCCCCGATGGGAGCCTCCGTGCCTGAGGCCACACCAAAGGCTGGGCTTTTGTCCCCAGCTCTGCCAGGACCTGCTACATGACCTAGGCCCAGGGTTTCCTGCTGTTCCTTAGTAAACACTTGCTGTGTGACTAGTATATAAAAATATATTCACGGGGCACCTGGGTGGCTCAGTCGGTTGGGCGGTTGGGCGTCTGAATTCTGCTCAGGTCATGATCTCACGGTTCATGAGTTCAAGCCCTGCATCGGGCTCTGTGCTGACAGCTCTGTGCTTCGGATTCTGTGTCTCCCTCTCTCTCTGCTCCTCCCCTGCTCACTCTCTGTCTCTCTCTCTCTCAAAAATAAATTTAGAAAAAAAAATATAATTCACTTCATGGGGCGCCTGGGTGGCTCAGTCAGTTGAACGTCCAACTTTGGCTCAGGTCATAATCTCACAGTTCGTGGGTGCGAGCCCAACACCCGGCTCTGTACTGGCAGCTCGGAGCCTGGAGCCTGCTTCGGATTCTGTGTCTCCTTTTCTCTCTCTGCCCCTCCCCAGCTCGTGCTCTCTCTTTCTCTCTCTCAAAAATAAATAAACTCAAAAACGATTTTTTTTTTAATAAATAAAAATACGTTCACTTCAGGAGAGGAGACAGACGTGGAAACAGGCACAGAGGGACAGTGACTTCTCTTACAAGAGCTGGGGCCAGTATTGCTGAATCTGTCCACCCCACAGACACCTGCCTGGATCAGGCTCCATCATCTCCCCCTGGGACCCTCCTAATGGTTCCTAGCGGCGTCTGTGCTACCAGGACCCCCACTCCACACCACCTTACAATCTGCTCCCCACACGGTGGCTGAAGGTCAGCTTGGGCCTCACCAAAGTAACTCCACACAAAGAAAACAAGACGACGAACAACTCCTTTGGGTCCAGAGAGGGGTCTGAAGGGAAGAACACAACACTGCTTACCGTAGAGGCCGCTTTGAGGCAATTGAGGCGTGGAATGTGGAAAGGGCCACAGTAACCCCCTGGCTGAATACTGACAGACTCATAAGGTGACCCACCTCAAGATATCTATAGGCCCTAATTAACCAATGGGCTATTTACAACCAGGAAGTTGCCAAAAAAAAAGGGAGAATTCCAAATGTCGCCATACCTCCTCTCTTCCCCCTTTAAAAAGAGCCCCCACCCACCGCCTCCTGGCAGACAGTCTCTCCTCTGCTGTCCTGCCCTGCCGCTCCCTTGTGGTGTATTCAATAAACTTCTATCTCCTTTGTTCTGCCTCAGGTGAAGGCCAAGCCACCAGCTTCTGATCATCACCCCAGATTTGGGGGGCCCTCAACCAATTAGGAGAGACACCGCACCCACAAAATACCCTTGCCAAAAAATTCAAACCCGAATCTGCTCAGATCCACCAATTCGGAGGAAAGTCACAGGAGCATAGGAAAGGACACCCACAGGGCCCATCAACAGAACCCAGGTTAAGGGAAGCTCCATAGATTTCTTTGAGAAGAGATTCAAGTGCAAAATAAGACAGAAAGTGATGGAAGGAAATCTATGGAATAACGTGTGGATCTTCCTTAGACCCTGGAAATGTGAACACTGGCTGGATTTTTGAGGAGGTTAAGAAGGGCGTCACTGCTTGTCAGATGTGACAATGGCCCTGTGGTTATGTTGTTTAAAATGACTCTCTCAGAAATACATACTAAGAAATAGAAGAAATAGGATTTGGGATTTGCTTTAAAACAACCCAGGGCGTCATGAGGGGGTGGACAAAATAGGATCACAGCTGCTTTGTGATGGACACGTGGGGCTCAGCAAAGGCTCCTGGCTAATTTTGCTGCAAATTTTCCATAAAGAAAAGGGTGCTGTTGTTGTTGTTGTCTGTTTTAAATCTCAAATATCGCCACCAAAGGAGTGAGGGAAAGAAAGGAGGGTAGGCCGGAGAACCCCTCCAGGCAGGGGGCCAGGTCTAGGCTGGAGGGTCCCCAACCATTCCACTGCAAATGCGTACACATTCTGTGCTCTGTGCAGTTTTCAAGTCTCAGTTAAAAAACACCCACCTCGGGCACCTGGGACTTCAGCACAAGTCATGATCTCACTGTGAGTTCAAGCCTCGGGTGGGCGGGCTCTGCGATGACAGCCAGAACCCATTTGGATCCTGTGTCCCCCCTGTCTCTCCGCCCCTCCCCCTGCTCACTTGCAGGCACGCGCTCTCTCTCTCTCAAAAATAAATAAACATTAAAAAAAAAAACAACCCACCTCACACCCAGATATGGCAGGATTCAGGCCACCAGTGCCAGCATACACACTGTTATGGATTGTCTGTGAAAGAGAAGAAAGTCAGAGCTGAGAAACTTCTACAGCAATGTCACACAGTTACTATGTCTGCTGGGTGTCGTCCTTAAGATAATGGCTTTAAAAAGTGAAGGGGGGCGTGGCTCAGTCCGCTCAGGTCATGATCCCACCCTTCGTGAGTTTGAGACCCTGAGCCCGCGTCCAGCTCTGTGCTGACAGCTCGGAGCCTGGAACCTGCTTCGGATTCTGTGTCCCCCTCTCTCTCTGCCCCTCCCCTGCTGGCACTCTGTCCCTCTGTCTCTCAAAACTGAATAAAAGTTAAAAAAAATTTTTTTTAAGAAAATAAAATAAAAAGTAAAGGGAGCTGGTGGTCAAGATCCTTGGGTTGCAGCCCCAATGCCGTCGCCACTCAAGGTTTATTTAGCACCTCTGGGCCTCAGTTTCCTCATCCATAAAATGGGAACAGAGCCACCTCTTCTGTAGGTTTGATAGAACAAAAGGAACTCAGAGCCAAAAACACCCTTCAAAGAATGAAAAGTGTTAAGCCAAACCACATGGAGATTTTGTCACACTCCCAGTGTGGCCTGGGCCCTGTCCCTGCCCTACTCCCTGCATAGCCTCACTCACCCTGTTTCTACCTCCATCAAGTGCAACCACGGCCAAACACAGTATTACTGATAATAGATTAACTAAAGTATCATTGATCAAAAAAATAGATCACCAACCCTCCTGTGTGTGCCTGACACCTCCAGGAACCCTCCCTCCAGTCCTTTGGGGCCCACTTCATCACCCCATGTACAGCTGGGGCTCTGGGAGAACAGCAGTCCCTGCCCCCTTTGCATTCAGACTTGCTTTCAGGTCCCAGCATGGCAACACACACAAACACTAATGCAAGTGCACGTGGGCTGCGACTTCACAGGGTTTTGTCCCAGAACAAGCAGAAGTCATATTAACATGGAGTTCACCACCTGGCCCCATCTGTGTTCCTTTCTGGGCTGGCCCCTCCACGCCACGGCAGCAGAGCAGACAACAGCGTCCTGTGGCCCTGCAGGGAAGAGTGGGCGCGGGGCCTCAGTGAGGCTTCATGTCCCTGGCTCAAAGCAGGCATTACCCTTGACCCTGCGAAGTCCAACGAGCTGGAGGAGAACACGGGTGAGAGGAGTACCGAGGACACAGGTGCTCCCACTAGACCCAAGCCCCAGCTGGGGTGGGCCGCTGAGGCCCTGGGAAGCAGCCAGAACCGGCTTGCTCTTCATGAGACAATGAGTCCACTGTTACTGGCCGGGACCTTGATTAATATTTGCAAAAGGAGCAAAGTGGAAAATTCCACCTGGGCGGAGGCAGGGCCCAGGGGAAGTGTCAACAACCTCAATGGCCTTGTTCTCCCCGGGATGGACCAGGCAGAGAAACAAAGGCCCGATAAAGGATACAGAACCTGAGAGTGTCAATGCACTTGGATCCAAAGGAAATTCCTTATTTGGGTCAGGGAGGCATTAATTTTTTTGTCATCCTGACTTTCCTGCCCCTAAACTGACCAACACCTTGAAATCCTTCAACTCTCTTTCTCTCTCTGTAGTCTCCCAATAGCCCTGCCAGACCAGCAGAGCTGATGCTGGCCCCATGTTACAGATAGGGAAACTGAGACTCCAACACAATGAGAGCTTCGCCCAAGGCCAGCAGCTGGTGAGTAGCACATCCAGGCAAACCCTGGTGTCTCAACTGCCAGCGGTGGCACAGAGCCTGTTCCAGGGAGTCTGGGGTCAGGTGTCACAGGGACTAGACAGGGTGGACTTCTGGGCTCCGGCAGAGGCCCCGACCTTCACTCCACCAGAGGAGAAAGAGGAAGAAGCCCAAAGCAGCTCTCCCGGGTAGGCGGGTGTAAGCACCACCATGGGGGGAAGGTGCACATAATTGATTCATTCAAGCATTTAACAGTGCCTCCTGAATACCGGGATGCCAAGGCCACTGTGGACGCAAAGGTGCACTGCGTGGTGGCCCTTTGAGAAACCCAGACCTGGCAGAATTCAGGACTGAAGGGGGAAGGTCCAAGTCTCTCCAAAGGCTGCTTCCCTCACAGGCTCAAGTCACCTCACTGAGCCACTTCACGGTCTCATCTGCCCCATTTTACAGAAAAGGAAACTGAGGCCTTGAGAAGGGCAGCGACATGCCACAGGTCACAGAGAGAGAGGAAGCTAAGACACCTGGATACTTAGTGGCCCTGCCTCCAGTTTATAAAGCCACAATGTTATTGGGCTTAGGTATTCAAAGCAATGGTGTCCCTTCCAACGGGCCCCTCGAAGGCTGTATGCTTACCAACAAGGACCTCTCATGAAGAACACTTTTTGGAATGACCTTCCGAGCCAGCATGGACCGCCCCCCCCCCCCCGCCGTCCACCCCCCAAGCAGGCACAGCTTGCTTGTCTACAGAGAACACCAGCGGTGGCTACAAGTCCTTCCCCTCCACGCCCATCCCGCAGTCCTGTCTACAGAGCTGGTCATGGGCATCATCACCATCCCAGAGCCCCAGAGGGCCAGGGCGCTGTCAGCACTGTGCCCACACCCCACGCTGCTCAGCGTCCCTCCTTCCACCCCTGCTACCACATGCTCAGTGACATCCACACCACACTCACCTCCCCCTTCACTCATCAGCTCCTGCCCCTGGAGAAAGAACCTTCGACCCTCCTTTTCTTAAAACCACCCCCACCCCACTCCCATCTCTGAATGCATTTCCTCCCATGTCCATTTCATCCCCTCTTGTCAAAGCCACCCTGACTGCGAGTGACGCACCCTGACCTCTCTGCCCCATTTGATCCCCCGGGGCTGCTCCCTCATCCCGGGTTTTTTTCACCCCCTATAAATGTCCTACTCATAAATCCTATCTCCAGGCCTCAGCTCTGCATCCCTGCTCGTTCCCACACCTCTCGCACTCATGGTCCCAACACACAGCTGTAAAGCCAGCATAGCTCGGAGCCTGGCCCACAACGGACACTCACCTGTTCATTGAGGGAATGCATATTGGTTAGCAGCCACTTTCTCGCTGGTGTCAGAGGGGCTGGCCCCCCATTGCCCTGCACAGTCACCCAAGTGGCCTTTCTAAAGCTTAAACTGAACACTGCCTAAACCTCGGCTGTTGTTGTTCCTTGGCACCCGGGGACAAAGTTCACGATCTCCACCGGGCCTAGGGGCCTGTCTCCAACTGCAATTTCACAGCCAGGGCAGGCACACATGCCCTTGAACATGCACTCACCACATTCATCCCCAGAGAGCGCCCATCAGCCAGTACCTGTGTGTCATTCACCTTTGCACCCCAGGACTGGCACCCTGCAGGTGTTTGCTGAGAAGACAGACAACTATCAGAGCTGTAAAAGGTCTCAAGGACCACATAGGTCAAAGCAACTCAGAGAGGTTGAGTAAGGGGCCCAGAGTGACCCAGCCCCAGGCAGTGATGAGGCAACAATCTCCCGTCAGTCAATTCTCCAGGGTCAGGAACCAGACCAATCCTCTGGAAACGTCACCTGGAGCCCCACATGTACGCATGCCAGAGCTCTAGCTGACCTTGAGACTGAGCTCCAGTCCATGTAGCCCGAAATCTGTACCCGGCAAGTGAGCCAGGCCTGGCACATAGTAGGACCTCAGCAAAACCAGCTGCTTGATAAAGTCAACCTCTCACCAGCTGACAATTCCCTCCATAAGTTTCAGGGCCATCTCTAGGCCTTCATCTCTTCATCTGTAGGAAGGCGGCTAACATGGCCTGCAAGTTTCAGTGGCCTGGAGTTGGTCAACCTAACTTGGTCCTTTGCACACAGGGGACTGCAGCAGCCCAGATCTAAGCTCTGAGATCCACTGTTAGCCCAACTAATTTTTTGTTAACCTGTTCCCAAATCACTGTGTCTCAAGGGATGGTTCCAGCCAGCCGCAGGCGGCAGAATTACCAAAAGAGGGCTTGTAAAAGCAGAGCCCAGTGGGTGTCCAGGGGTCAGAACAAGGGTCTGAGGGCCGGCCGGGGATTTGCATTTAAGGCGACACGTGATTCTTGCGAACAGCGAAATCCTGACAGCGTCCAACGCTTCCGCCTTCGGACACCCAAGTGTTACTTTCAGACCTCGTTTTGTTTGGCAGTAAACACACCAGGTTTCCATTACTCTAACAACACACAACTTAGTTCCTCAGAAGTACTAGCTGCCGCGAAGAACTCAGCGAGGTTCGGCTGCCCGCGTCCCACCCTTTTGTCTCGGGGGGGGGGGAAGGAGCGCCGGTGCGGAAGGTCGGGCTCCTGCCTCGGCGTCCAGCCCGGGTCCTCCCGACTCACCCACTCCCGGCCCGAGGCCGCCCGGGGCTCCGGTCTGCGGCCAGGGCCGTGCGGGTCGGGGCGCGCCCCATGCTACTCACCCTCGGCAGCTGGGGCCCGGGGCGGGGCGGGGGGGGGGGGCTGCGGCGGAGCGGCGGCGGCGGCGTCAGGCCCCTCACCCCGCTACCCTGTAACTGGCGGCGCCGGCGCACCGCGCGCTCTCCGCGGCCTGGAGGGGAACGACGGGCGGGCGGTTCGGACCGGGTCTGCGGGCTGGCCCGAGCGCGCGTGTGCAATTCTGCACTTGGCTCACTGCTCACACGTGTGCACGGGGTCCGGAGCGCGCCGGGACCACCGGTGCTCTGCTCACCAGGCGCCCCGAGGCTCTGGGACGCGGCCCATTCCCGCGAGCCCCGGCAGGCGGGCCCAGGCGCTCCTACGTTGCCACCCAGAGAGGGGTCCGCCCTCGGCGCGGGCGGCGGGGCTGGGGCGGTGCTGCAGGAGGCGGGGCCCCGAGGGATGGCCCCGGGTGCCGTGATAAGAGTGCGGCCGGCCGGGGGCTGAAGGGGGTTCCGCGATGTCGCTAGCGCTGCTGAGTCTGGCCGCGCTGTGCTGGGGATTGGTGTCCACGGAGCCGGTAAGCCTCCGCCCGCGCCCCTTTCCCACGTTCCCTCCCTGGAGCCCCGACCCTGACGGCGTCCGACGCCCCATCTCATGCTTGTTCTCCGAGGGCCCCCTGGAAGGGGCACACATGCGCCCTCCGGGTCAGCCCGACACGCGGTCCTGGGCTTCAGACTCGAGTCAGGGGCGTCGGAATCAGAGGGCCCCGGGCTCAAATGCCAGCCGGTGTTCTGGATTCGGTCATTTATGCTCACTGAGGCTCGGTGTCTTCATCTGTAGAAGGAAGACTCACTTGGGTCTAGTGAGGAACAGCGACAGGGCTTGCAAGGCAGCAGCAAAGAGCCTGGCACATGGTAGGCACTCAATATTGTTAATTGGTACGCTTGCAATCGAGGTCTGCCCACTTTTGGGTACAAGAACTGCTTCTCGGGGCGCCTGGGTGGCTCAGGCACCCGAAGCATCCGGCTTCGGCTCAGGTCATGGTCTCGTGATTCGTGGGTTCGAGCCCCGTGTCCTGCCCTGTGATGCTAGCTCAGAGCCTGGAGCCTGCTTCAGATTCTGTCAGTCTGTCTGTCTGTCTGTCTGTCTCTCTCTCTCTCTCTCTCTCTGCCCCTCCCATACTTATAGAGAATATTCTCTCTCTCTTTCTCTCTCTCTCTCTCTCTCTCTCAAAAATAAATTAATAAACGTTAAAAAACAAAACAAAACAAACAAACAAAAAACCCCTGCTTCTCCATTACTGCTTGCCCTTTTTTGCCATGTTGATTGATGCTGTGCTAGGGTACCATGACCCGGAGCTAGTAATCTGTTGAACTCTGGCTGGTTTCCTTTTCTCCCCAGTGCCTCAAAGGATTGAGGGAATCTTTTGGGTCACTAGTGAAGAAAAATCTTATGAAACAGCATTTGAAACTATATCCCTGCTGTCTTAGCATAGAACGTAAAACATGGTGGTTACTTGTCCATGATTATGGAAAGATGAACCCCGATCATGTGCCCTGGTGCTTCCAGCTACTCTCCTTGTTGCTTTGCTTCTTCCTAAAATTGGTCTCACCAGCCCTTTGACAAGAACTCAGCTCCCACTATGGTGTCTTATTTGTTTAAAAAAATGTCTGATATTACTTGGAGTTCAGCTTTAAAAAGACAAAGATGAGGGACTAACAATTTCACCCAAACCCATATTACTCAAACCATCGAAAGTCTTACCTTCTGTCTTACAAGATGTTTGGAAATGTACAGGCTGAGAGGGATCAGACTCCAGAGCTGGTTGACTTTTATTGTATAGGGTCTTGTCACTGGAACTTGCTGCTGCCTGAAAGTTAAATATTTTAGATCCAGTATTTTCTTCCAAAACAAAAGTACTGATTATTTGTTTCTTAAAATGACATGAGCCATGAACCCTAAAGGATTTAGTACTGGCCTTTTTGGGCACTAATGATCAAGAGTTTTTAAAAACTCTTTTCAAAAGATAACATGATGAAATCACAACTGCTTTTTGATTTTCTGAATAGCTAGCTCAGGTGAGTCCTTTTCTATCAGAGGAGGAATATTTTAAAGACACTGGGACAGCACCTTGGATTGCGTTCATAACTTTCTTCCATTTATCTTCTTGGCACAGCTAGTCCTTAACCTGGAGAGAATCAATAGGTTCTCTGGATGGTCCTCAAAATCTACACTTGAACATTAGAGTGGGAAGGGGTCTTCATGATGGTCCAGATCACCCCTGCTTATAGCAGGGAAAGGGGGTGAGGCGCAGAGAAGAGTGGAGACCCAACTCTAGTTTTTAAGTGTGGCGATGAGCAGGCTTGAGGATCTAAGTATATTGATAGCTAATCTAAGGTCTATCGTAGCCTACGATGGGCCAGCTTAGTCTCCCCTAAACTGAAGTGGAACCAGCCCAACTTTTCTCTGAAAGTTTGCCACTCGTATATACATTTTAAGAAAAATATGGTGTTTTGTCTAATTTGGCAAATGAAGGCTTATGGTTTGCTGACATTCAACACAATACTTTGTTTCTTTCTCTCTTGCAGACCATTCAGTGTGGCTCTGAACCTGGTAGGTGTGCTAGGGAATGGGCATTTGGGGCTTTATACTGACAGAACAGTGGACTTTTAGAGGGCCCAAATCCAGACAGTGGGTCACTGGAGACCAGGGAGAGGGTGAAACATTGCTTTGTTAGCCAACGTGGATGAAGCCTCTACCCAGCAAGGCAGAGCTCCCAGTGTTTCAGATGGGCTGGCTTCCTGGCCAGTAAGAGGGGCACAGGCAGGGCCGGAATCCCCGTTCATGGTGGAAAGTGAAGCCTGCCGCTCTGGGAGATCAAGTGCTGTGATAAGGAGGTCACTTACAGTGGAGAACAGGAAGCAGCTGTCTTAGAAAAGGAGGAGTGTTTGAGATGGTAGCCTTTGAAGAATGAGTGGGCTCCCGCCCAAGAATTGTGGATGGAAAAAGGTGAGCTGGAGGAGGGTTGGGGCCACCAGTGATTAGGAAGTGGGAGTTGTGTGGGCCAGCTGGCTGGAGTCCAGGCTGATACATGAGGGACAAGCATGTCAAATTTGCTAAATACATCCTTAAGTGCACAGGCGCATGGGGTGGTCCCAAGTGCCCTGTGGGGTGGGGCCGGAAGGTTGCCAATCTCCTTGGCCATAAATCAGCCAGCACTAAGAGACGTGTGCTGCCTTAGCAGGAAGAAGAGATGAATAGGGAGTGAAGGATGGATCGGGGTGGGCCACTCAGAGGAGATGGCGTTGGGTAGGGCCAGGGAGGAGAGCCTCTTAGGCAGTTTTGCCTCTTCCCAGGACCGTCTCCAGAGTGGATGGTCCAACACACTCTGACCCCAGGAGACTTGAGGGACCTCCGAGTGGAACCTGTTAGAAGCAGAGTTGCAATGGACTATTCAATTTTGATGAATGTGAGCTGGGTACTCCGGGCAGATGGTAAGTCTGCATCAAGCAATAAAGTATCTACTAAAGCAGAAAAGTGCAGATTGTGTGACCCATTAATTCCACCGCTGGCGGGAACCACACAGAATACTGTAAATACATAAGTGCACCAAAAGCCACATACTGTGGTCCCCCCTTATCTGTGGTTTTACTTTCCATGGTTTCAGTTACTCACGGTCAACCAGAGGCTGCAAGCAGACGGTCCTCCTTCTGACGTATCTTCAGAAGGTCCATAGTAGCTTAATGCTATGTCAGCGCCAACCACATTCACCTCGCTTCACCTCATCACATAGAAGATGGACGAGCACAGCACAATATTTTCAGATAGAGATCACATTCACATAACTTTTATTACAGTCTGTTGTTATAATTGTTCTATTTTATTATCAACTATTGTTAATCTCTTGCTGTGCCTGATTTATAAATTAAACTTTATCATAGGTATATGTGTATAGGGAAAAAAATGTAGATAGGGTTCAGTACTCTCCACAGTTTTAGGCATCCACTGGGGGTCTTGGAATATATCCCCTGTGAGCAAGGGGGTGGGGTGCTGCTGTACTAGATTATTCTTGGTAGCATTATTCATAACAGCCAAAAAATGGAATGCATCAAATGCCTGACAGTAGAATTGGAATCACAGAACCAACCCGATGCAGCAATGAGTATGATGATCTGTCACTAAACACAGTATGGATGAATGAATCTCACAAACATAAGACACCAGATTCCAGAGTCCACATCCACATCTGAATGCAAAACTAAGTGGTTGGAAGCCACAGTAGTGGTTCTTCTTGGGTAGGGAGCAACTGACAGCACGAAGGGCATTCCTGGTGTGTTTCTCAGCCTGGGTACTGGCTACGTGAGCGTGACGACCCATCATGTGGTCTACTTACGATCTTTGTACTCTTTGGTTTGTTAGATCTTGTGGAAGAAAACAGAGTAAGTGCAGAGATGATTTCCCTCCCCCCCGCCCCAGCCCCCAACCACCACCAAGTTTAGGAAAAGTGCTGGCTCAGGTACATTTCTGTTTCCCAAATGGCACCATGAAAGTCCTGGCATTTCCTCCAAGGCAGCTTGCAAGTTCTTTCAATGAACCAATCCTGGGGGCCTAAAGCCCATGTCTCTGCTTTCCACCCGCTCAATTCAGTTCAATTCCATCAAGTCAGGAATTCAGGAGTGCCAGGCACAGAGAGGTGAGGCGGCCACAGTTCCCACCCAGTAGGGCTCTCAGAGGACGGGGGGAGGCAAGCAGAGGGGCACAGGCTCAGTGTCAGGGGGTCCCAGAAGGAGCTGTGCTCCATCTGAATGGGGTGGAGGCAGCGGGGAGCTGGCGAGGGTCCTCAGGGAGCACTGTAACTAGGTGGTGCAGTGAGGCAGTGGCCCTACACCGAGTACAGAGTGAGCATTTGCATTTGTTAGCTGTTATTACAGGAGAGCTTGGCCTTGAAGGAGTGGTCAGCCTTCCAGGCAGGGAATAGGGTGAGGGAGGGGCAGTCAGAACAGCCTGGTTTGATGGTGACACTCTGAGGGGCCTGTTCCTCTTAAAAGACACCCACGGTAGTGCAGAGCCAGAGTCCCCTTTGCAGGATCCTGTGAAATTGAGGGTTACCGGTGAGGAGGAAAGAGCTTGGGTTTTGGAGTTAAATCCATATCTGCCACTGGTGAGCTTTGTAAGCTTAGGCAGTGCTCCCTGAAATCCCCCAAGCCTCACTCACCCTATCTGTAAACAGAGGACAGCAAAGGTGCCTACCTTACAGGACTGTTGTGAATATGAACTGGGATAAGGCATGTAAACCCTCCAGCATCAAGCTGGCCGCATAGTAGGTGCTAAATAAACAGCTGCCTTCTTGCCTGTCTCTGCAGCCAGCATCCGCTTGTTGAAGGCCACCAAGATCTGCGTGACAGGCAAGAGTAACCTCCAGTCCTACAGCTGCGTGAGGTGCAATTACACAGAAGCCTTCCAGACTCAGACCAGACCCTCTGGCGGCAGAGTGAGCGCGCTGAGGCACTTCGGCTAATTGTCGTTAAAGCTCGCCCCTTTGCTTGGGGGGCAGACGTGACGTGCAGTACACACAGGCTGCTGAGCGGCCACAGCTTGGAGCCTAGAGTAGGATGCCTGGGTTCAAATCCTATTTTTGGCCACTTCTGGGCTGTGTGCCGTGGGCAAGTCAGCATCTCTGGGCCTCAGTTTCCCCATCCACAAAGTGAGGGGAGCTGAACTTAAATTATATCCTGGCTCTAAAAGTTTACACTTCTCTGATTCTGTGACTTACACTGGCAAATGGTGTGAGCTCTGTTCCCGTAGTAGACATCAGCTGGAGACAGAAGTTTCAGCAGTAGGTAGAGGAATGCAATTATAAATGGAAAGGGCAGCACACAAAGGCACTACATTTCTGCATTGCAGTGCTTTGGGAATTCAGGGGTTCTTTGCTTTGCCTTGCAGTGGACGTTTTCCTACGTAGGTTTTCCTGTGGAGCTGAACACAGTCTACTTCATTGGGGCCCACAATATCCCCAATGCAAATATAAATGAAGACAGCCCCTCCATGTCTGTGAATTTCACCTCACCAGGTAACTCCCTCACTCCTCCCTCTGTCATCCTCTGTCTTGCGGGGATGCTTGCTGTCTGGTGTGTGGTTTGGCACAGAGAGGCTGGGGTGCCTCGACAAGGCATTTGGCTTCGCCGAGTCTGGTTTCCTCGTGAGACACAGTAGTGACTATACCTCACTCACAGAGTGGGGGAGAGGAGGAAGTCAGATAAAAAGTAGGGAAAAGCCTGTTCCTGTGCGTCAGGCACCAGCTGAGCACCTGACGTGCATCCTGTCACCAAAGCTTCCAACAGCCCTGAGGTTGTTGGATAGATGAAGACATTGAGAGCTTAAGTGACTTGCCCTGGGTTACACACACAGGAAGAGTGAAGCTGACGTCCCAACCCTGGGCCTTCTTGATCAGTGACTTTAACCATCTGCCACTAATGCAGAATGTTGTGGGTACAATGTGGGCTCCAGTGTCGGCTGGCTTCCTCACTGGCTGTGGTGTTTGAGGAGTGGCTGGGTCTCTGAGGACACATGGACCCCAGTCGGCCCCCGGGGCTGTCAGTGAAATGCAGGTGGCACTGGGTTGAACGCTGGGTTATTTCCCCTATGCTACAGCACACAACCAGCCCTCCAGTATCACACCTTCAGGGTCACACACGGGGCTGCCGCGCGGATGAGACAGGATCGTGTGTCATGTGTAGAGGGGCCAGCGCGGTGCCCGGCTACAGTGGTTCCCATGCCACCCTCACCTGGGATGGGTCACCTGTTCTGTACTCCACTCCTGTCCTCTGCCTCTGGCAAAGTGTCCAAGCCAAATGGGGTAAATTTCTGATTCCTTGCTGTTCTTTGAGAGTGTGGTCCAGGGTGTTCTTTTTGCCCCACAACTTACTACATAGTAGTTTCCAGTTTTCTTGATGCGACCAAACCCCATTTTAAAAAACATAAATGTCTTATTTTGGAGTAATTTTAGCTTTACAGAAAAGTTGCAAAGATAATACAAAGAACTGTGTGGATGTCCGAAGGATCTCCATATAGCTCTCACTCAGTTTCCCCGATCATTCATTCACCTTTTATGTCACCGTGGTACGTTTATCAAAGCTAAGAAGCCAACATGGGTACATCCCTATTAACTAAACTCCAGACTTTATTTGGATGTCACCTGCTTTTCCATGAATGCCCTCTTTCTGTGCCAGTCCCATTTAGTCCTCATGTCCCTCGGTCTCCTCTGGTAACAGGTTTGAGTCTTGTCTTCCTTTGTTCTTCAGGACCTTGACAATCTAGGGTGCCGGCCAGGCATCCTGCAGAACGTCCCCTAGTCTGGGCTTGTCTGATATTTGTCTCCTGATTAGATTGGGGGTGTGAGTTTTTGGAGAGACAGTGCAGAGGTCGAGTGTCCTTGTCCTCGCTTCCTATCAGGGGCGGGTGACATACACACCACGTCACTGGTCATGTTCACCATCGTCACTTGGTTAAGTGGTACCTGCCAGGCATCTCCCTTGTAAATCTACTGATTTTCCATTTCTCTACTATGACTTTTTTAAAAAAGCAAATGACTAAATGTCCCCCTATTCTGGGGTAGGGGGGTGGGGTGGATTGAGTTCCACTTCCTGGAAGAGGCGGTATTTACATATATTATCAAACCTTTTCAAAGGTTCAAGTCTTCTCCCGGGGATCATAGATACTATTCTGATAAAGGTTGTATTTAAATTAGACTCTGGTTATCACTTCGTGGGTAGTCTTCTGTTTAACCACCAAATGCCAAATGTTAGCGTCCCATTTAAATTTGCTATCTTACCTCACATCTTGAGTATTCTGGCAGTTTGTTACAAGTGTGGTAAGCATGTGTGCATGTGTGCTTGCTGGCGAGGGAGTGAAGCAGAGATCCCTTTTTCTAACGTAAAAACTTCCATTCAAATCTCCAGGCTGCCTAGACCACATAATGAAATACCAAAAAAAGTGCATCAAGGCAGGTAAGTAAATACATGTTTGCTTTTGTCATTAGAGGAACCTGGAGCCAGCACAACCCAATCCATCTTCCATGAAGAAACTGAGGCCCAGAGCAGGGGAGTTCTGTGTCCAAGTTGCACAGAGAGGGCTGATCCCTGGCCAGCACTCCTGGCCAGCACTGTGCCGACTCAGTCAAGCAGCCTGTCCAGAGAAGGACCCATTCTGAGTAGGTTTAGGTAATGAGCCAACAGTCACAGAAAAACACCCGCTGTACAAACTGCACTTACAGTGGTGCTGATTGGAGGCCCTTCCTGACTGGAGGGGAATCTGTAAGTCCTTCCACTGACCTCTGGCCCTGGGGGCCCAATGAACCTTCCATTTGGATTAGCAAGCATTCGAGGTGGGAGTGTTAGCTAAAGTAATGACCTCAAAGCATATTCTCAACTTGTGTCTTCACTGGAGTTCACCTCTCACAGGCTAAACTATTAGAACCTGCCTCTACCCTTGGAGTTTTGAAATAAGTATCTTGAGGATAATCAGTCCTAAGTGTCCGATTTCCAAGGATTTTACAAGGGTGCTTGTAAATTTCTGGGTAATACAGTCTTATGATGCTAATGAGGCTAGTGGCACATGAGGGAACCAATCCCCATCTTTTAGGCACCCCCAACCCAGCGGGCATCCCTGTGCACCCCATCAGACCGAACTGCACACAGACTCCTTCGTGGAAGGCAGACTTGGAGCTTTATGCTTCCTTTCTTGCCTCCCACCAAAAGAGATCTGGACTGTGGAGGGCACAGTGGGTGTGGGGAGCTCTGAGGGCCTTCCATCAGTCCTAGACCCCCCCTCCAAAGACGGTTCTGAGCTAGGGCCTGACATGCTCTCCCCCGTGGGGAAAACACCACACACTCCCATCTCTTCTGTTCCTGGAAATTAACCTGGTACTGATTTGCAAGTCCCAAAAATCAAACAACTGACTTTGTCTCACTGAATAGGCCTGTCAGGGTATCCACTCGCTCTATAACCTTAAACATGTCTTCTGGCCTGGGGCTCCTCCTCCCCATCCTGGGAAGGAAAAAATGCTGACCTCAACCCTTAACTCAAAATGGATGTTGAGAATTGAAGGGAGTAGTAGAACCCCATCTGTGCCTCCAACACCACCCCCCGCCCCCAGCCCAGGGAAGCTATCTCAGCAAAGTGGTGATATGGGGCCCCTAAACTTTCTTGGGCAGCAGGTACTTTGCGATGCTGGGAGCAAGGACTAGTAAAAGGTACACTGTGCAGAGAGCCCTTGGATGCACGCATGCCAGAGAACTTAGATTTGTTTTGGCCAAGCCCTTTGGGAGACTTAAATGAGGGGCAGTTTGCAACACCGTCCGTGTGATTCTCTCTGGACTCAGGAAGTCTGTGGGATCCCAACGTCACTGCCTGTAAGAAGAACAAGACGGTGGTGGAAGTGAATTTTACAACCAGCCCCCTTGGAAACAAATACATGGCTCTCATCCAAAATCGCATTGTGATCGGGTTTTCTAACGTGCTGGAGGTACCTCTTCCCTTCATTTCCTAACATCACCCCCAGCCTTGCTCACCTTGCTGACGAGGAAAATGCAGGTCCCCTAGGATTCCCTGGACAGGCTCTCCATTGTAACGGCACAGGCGGGTGGGTCCCTGATCTAGGTGTGCGGGGCTGTTTTGACTCCTTTAACAAATGAACACAAGTCTCTGGGAACATCCCTGCAACTGTCCCTGGGAATCTAAAACCAACCAGAGGTAGACGTATCCGAAGTAGGAAATGAATGCTTATTCACGCAGAGTCTGAGGAGTTGAGTCAGTTTGGGAAGAGCAGTCTTTTCACTGGCAATCTTGGTTCTCACTCCCCTGGCTCATGATTCTCCATGCTGTCTCATTCAATCTGCCCCAGAACAAACCCCCAACGCGAACTTCTGTGGTGATCCCGGTGACTGGGGAGAGTGAAGGTGCTATGGTCCAGGTAAGGCTCACCGAGCCGTCCGCGAGGGCAGGGGCGCTGGGGGACTGGCTGCTGCTGCACAGGCCACCGGTCACGGGCGCTGATGAGCTCCCACCCCCGGTTCGCTTCTGCCGGCTGCCTGCACTAAGCAACAAGTGGGGAACCCTTGCCTCATTCGTTATGGAGGCAAAGGTGGAAGCAAACCTTCAGGCCATGATCCCTTTTGCTTTTATTAGTGGCTATTGACTTTCCGTTTTAGTCACAGAGCCTCAGAGAACTTCCGAGACAGGAGTACCATTTAATTTTCCCAAGTTTTGGTTTTAACTGCAAAATGAAGCAACAAAGGATTTAAAATCAGAAGGTTTGGGTTTCGAGCAGCGTATGAACTTTGAAGGGCAGCTGCCTGTCCTCTCGACGTGAGTCTAGCTAGCTGGAAAACAGGAAGCTGGCCCGGGCAGATGCTCTCAGGTCTCTTTCAGCTCCGAGTTTATGATGTGGGGACATGGAGGGTCATAGAGGGACACCGCCACACCCAAGGCATAAGGAGCTTTTGTTTTTCATTCCCTGGAACATAAAGGTAGCACTCAGGCACGCCAGAGGGAGCAGATACCTGTCTGCATATTGTGACTGCACCCCTTTTCCAGGGAACCAGACTTTCCTAGTCCCGGAGGATATATCTGTCAATAGGAGCTCTACTGCTCTGGGTTGTTTTTTTTTTTTAGATGAAATATTTGTATATGTATTAGGCTGTGACCTAACCCTTTTAGATAAGGAAGCCAACATGTTAGCAACATGTACAAAGTTTACATTCACAATTCAGGAGTCAGGTGTTTGGTCTCAGGTTGCTGGGTTGGATTTTAGGGCTTTGTTATGGAAGTGTGACCAAGGCAAAAAATGTGTTTTGTTTTTTTTTTCACCCTATTACAATGCTGGGGTGGGGGTGCAGTTCAAACCAGGAGAGAAAGGGTGGAGACATTTTGGTGGGAGTAGGCATTATGCTGAGCTTCTGCTCCGAAGCATGATGCGAGCTTCCCAAGCCTCTTGTTTTTCCCTCAGCTGACTCCGTATTTCCATACTTGTGGCAATGACTGCATCCGACGCAAAGGAACAGTTGTGCTTTGCCCACAGACTGGCATCTCCTTCCCACTGGATGGTCGTAAGTGCCCAGCCATTTGTGCAGGGTGATCAGAGAGGTGCAGGGTGATCAGAGAGGTTCAGGGCCTGAGAGGCCCAGCAGCACTACCCCATTCAATACGGGCCAGGGTGGGCATGCACCTGCAGGAGGGTGCAGGAGCCCCTGCTGTGTACACGGTGAGGGGCTGGGGTGCAGGGGAAGATGTCCACGCCACCGTGCCAGAGGCCCTGACAGCTGATCGGGAATGGAGGCTTCATTTGGGAATCCACCACAAGATCCTTTATGAAACAGGATGCACACAAGAAGGGGGAAAAATAAACAGCGCAGAATGGATGTTCATTGTGCTACAAGGACCTGCTGAAAAGTCAGTGGCGCTAAAGGACTGAGTCCATGAGGGAATGTGCATTTCACCGCACTGTGATTTTCTTACCAGCCTCAGTGGCCCGGCCTGTTCCTGTAATTTGATATGGTCACTCAGCCACAAATTAGCAATATTGGCCCCCAAAGACACACCTCACTGATGCCTGAGAGCAGCATATTTGGGGAAAATGTCCTTCTGGATTTAGAGATGGTAGTTCTCTCATTACAGACAGACAAATGTTCCCAGAACTAGCCCGGGCTGGAGTCAAAAGTTGCAAAGTGTTACTCTCAGAAACTCAGCCCAACAAACTGACAACCTAGGTGCCTAACAGTCCTGACTTCTGTGTGGGCACAGTGCCTATGGATTCCTGAGCTTACCTGACAGATATTCCTGTGGGAGGTGGTATTACCCACCGTGTTTGTCAGTCTAACAAAACAGCCTTGAAAAATGGCATCTGTGTGTCCCATGTATTAAGTAATCACACTGAGAATAACATCAATTCATCACAGAACAAAAAACCTGAATGCAAACTCTGGTTACCAGGGTGAAAATGCCTGCATGTAAGCGCAGTAAGAAGCCAAAATGATTTTGGCAGAACTTTCTTAACCTCCTGGGTCCCATATCCCTTTTGAGAATCTAACAAATGGCCTGGACACTCTACGGAAAAATGCACCAATCTGCAGACCCCCTAGAGATCTACTGACCCTTGGCGTTAATAGGAATCTAAACTTCGGGGCGCCTGGGTGGCTCAGTCGGTTAAGTGTCCGACTTCGGCTCAGGTCATGATCTCGCGGTTCATGAGTTCGAGCCCCGCGTCGGGCTCTGTGCTGACAGCTCGGAGCCTGGAGCCTGCTTCCGATTCTGTGTCTCCCTCTCTCTCTGACCCTTCCCCCATTCATGCTCTGTCTCTGTCTCAAAAATAAATAAATGTTAAAAAAAAAAAAAAGAAATCTAAACTTCTACAGAGTATAGAGTAAAAATCTTGTTTACAAATAGGAGATAAATTTGGCTTTGTTTTGCTGAAAGTAAATCAACTTTGTTTTCTCCAGGCAGAAGCATGATGGGTGGCTGGCAGCCTTTCCTCCTCCCAGCCCTGCTGGGGGCCACAGCATTGCTGGCGGCTGGGATCTACGTAATATGGAGGCATAGTAAGTGTTATGATTAGTTCTTTAAAGAAACCTGAATGAGGAAATAACAGTGAATTTTTTAAAAGATTCCTCCAGAAGCAGTTACATTTTGGCATCAAGGCAAGAGCACTGATGTAATGCCCTAGAACTCTCCAAAAATACTGATAATGATGACTTAGTCACAACCACCAAGGCAAAGCAGGGATGGGGACCTCTCGATCCGGTGACTACCACCGGTTTTATTTTTACCATTGGGGCACCTATAAGCACTACAATGGGCACAAGACAGCGAATAGCGGATTGCATTTTTGCCTGTAACAGGTACTCCAAGCTAGTTCCTACTTTTTAAAAATAATTGTCCCATAGCATAAGAACAATACTCACTTGAATTTGTGTACCTCAGGGTCCTTGCCAACTCTTTAAACATCAAGAACTTAAATACAGAAGTCAGAGTATTTTTACAGATACACGCGAGAAGGAAGCCCACTGCTTCTCCTTTTACCGTATGAGTCCTTTGTGATGTTGTGGACAGAACAAGATTAATCTCATAACCTAAGTAAGAAAGCCATGTGGAACCCTGACCTTGGGAATACTTCTATTCAGGGGATATGATCTGGCCTGTATTAGTTATAGTACTTTCATATGTGGTTTCTGTTCTGTAGCACGTACAGAATTCCAGTCAAGTTCCAGCTGAAATGGGGTACCAGTTAACCTAACACAACCACACAAAGACTACCATTTGCAGGCATCAGATGGATCAATTACTGAGTTGACTTAATTCAAAATGTGATGTGAAGGGCACAGGTCAGGTAGCCCTGTTTATATAGGACACTATGTAATACTGGTTAGAACCACCCACCTAAAACAAAGTACCTCCAACCTAAATAGTTTCTGTGACTTCATTTGAAAAGATATGGGTTAAGAAGACTGACGTAGTGATGGGGACTTGAAAATACATCATTTAGAGCATCTTTAAGGTTGTGTTGAGCATCAGTGTGTTTCAGGTGGTATGTTCAAAAGGAACATTGGGGGTATTTTCCTTGCTGGCAGTAACAACGTCCCTGGTGCTCAGCCAATATTCCCTCGCTGGGGTTCATTTACTAGTGGTGGTTCAGACTAGACTGACTGCCTGCTGTGTGCCATTCCTAGCTAACAAACGCTCTCTTCCCCCCACAGAAAGGATCAAGAAGGCCTCCTTCCCTACTGCCACCCTCCTGTCCCCCATTAAGGTTCTTGTGGTTTACCCATCTGAAATATGCTTCCATCACACAGTGTGTCACTTCACTGAATTTCTTCAAAACCACTGCAGAAGCGAGGTTATTCTTGAAGAGTGGCAGAAAAAGAAAATAGCGGAGATGGGTCCAGTGCAGTGGCTTACCACTCAGAAGAAAGCAGTGGATAAAATCATTTTCCTACTTTCCAATGACGTCAACACCATGTGTGATAGTACCTGTGACAAGAGTGAGGGCAGCCCCCATGAGAACTCCCAAGACCTGTTCCCCCTTGCCTTTAACCTGTTCTGCAGCGATCTGAGAAACCAGACTCCCCTTCGCAAATACATGGTGGTCTATTTTAGAGAGGCAGATACCAAAGATGAGTACAGTGCGCTCAGTGTCTGCCCCAAGTACCGCCTCATGAAGGACGCTCCTGCTTTCTGTACAGAACTTCTCCGTGTCGAGCAGCACATGTCAGCGGGAAAGAGGCTGACAGCCTGTTCCATGTAGGCCACCCAGAAGTGAGGGGCCCTGAAGCCTTCCTACTCCTCCACATTATAGGGGGAAAGCGTCTCAGGATTCTAAAGTTTCTGTATGGACTACGTGCAGGGAGGATTTTACATACACCTGCTTTATTTAGCAATAGGAATATAGGGAGGATTCATAACTAAATACATATGCCTTAGCTTAATCAAAACTTTCATGCCAATAAAACTGTTATAAATACTAACTACTGTAACATTAACTAAAGGACAGAAACTAAATTTATAATTATAAAGCTAAATCAAAATCAAGGAGAGTAATAATGCAAAATTATAACCATTTTGATAATGCAGTGATAAAGCATCTTCCAGCCAAACATCCAATCTTGAACAGTCCATGCACTGCACTGTAGGTAAAACTTTACTTCTGTAACCTTCTAAACTAATGAGTATCAAATTTAAGAAGGCTTCACTAATTCACTCAAGTAACTTCATAGGTGAAAAACCCTCTATTACATACAAAAACTATTTTAAAAAAACAGAATAGGGAATAACGAGCTGAACTCATCTCTGCTGGCCAGATAGCATAGCATACAGGTAACTGCTCATACTATTTGGCGCTTGTATAGGACCTCTCTGAACTAATTCATGACCTGTCTGATTCTCGTACAGGTGACTTTTAACATGGACACCAATATACATTACTTGCAGAACTCCTATCCACTTTTGCCCAAAGTTACCTATTAGAGGTCACGTCAAGAGTTCAGTTTCTTGGTTATTATGTTAACTTTTCATGTTCAAAACACAAATTGTTCCTGCTCTTTAGAAAGTTAGCCCTCTTGAAGTAGTCTTTTATAAATCAGTTATAATGGTTTAAATTACCATAGAGCTCCATGACATAGAAATGTATGATATTTTAAGTCTTCCAACTTCTTTCTCTAAAAGCATCTTTTTAATGCAGAGGTTACCAAGGGGCTATATATATTATTTATATTTATGTTATGCCCATTTTTCTAAGATTGCTGGTCTTTCACACATGCAATCCTGTATCTGCTCTAGAATGTGGCTCAGTTTCAGGTGGATGACTGTTAAAATATATTCGTGAAGTGTCAAAACTATCCTTAAAGGGCCATGCCACCCCTTCTAATACATGTCTTATGGATAAAATAAAAACCAAAACAAGGAAGCACAGAGTGAAAACTCACCATGTTCAGCTCCCCAAGCAGATACTTAGTAATGGCTGAGACAATATGTTTAATGTGGTTAAGCTCACTTGTCATGATCTGTTTTCATGGTGCTTAATAAAGTGCTGGTAAAAGAAGACGGACATGGCTTATGTCTAAACTTGGATCAGAAACCAACTTCCTCTGAATCAACATCTACCAGTTATAAGAATATGTTATTATTTAAAAAAAAGATTATGAACAAAACTAACATTTTGCTTTTGGAATTAGGTAGCCACTAATAAATTGTGTTGAAACAGCCCAGATACATAAATAAGATCAATATTGTATATTTTGTTAAAAAAAAATAAAAAATAAAGAACGCATAATTTTCAAATTGAAGGCACACATCTTCAATAGTACCAACATGTTAAAGTTGTTTTCTTATACTGGTGGGCTCTTCCCTGTTCCTGACCTACTGAGCAGGTATGTAAGATGCTTCCATTTATGCAAATGATCTGGTACCAGCATTTCTCCACATCCTGAGACTTCTAACCACCCTTACTCTCTTTCTCTATATTCCACTCTTCCTTCCATCTCTTATCCATCCCTACTTCTGTGTCTCTGTCCCCCTCCATCTCCAGTTCTGGATAAGCAGATGGTGGGAGCAGGTACCCAGCAAGGGGTGGCAGAGATCCGGCACTCTCCCAGGCCCCCAGGTCTCTGAGCCTCTAGTGCTGTGCTTGCTGACTGACTCCTGTCTCCAGACAATGCCTTCTCTTCCTGGGGCCAGGAAGGCTTCACCAAGGCCTGGACCACTGATGCTACTAGCTGTCTGTACTGAGATTTTGCTTCAGATTGCTCACAGATTAAGGTCAAATAATCGTACTGGGCACAAAGAGCTCCAAAACCTTTCTCTTGGTTCCTCAGGTACAGGAAAACTGGGGGGCTCAATGACTAAGTTAGTAGTAATTACAACAGAAGTTAACAACTCGAAATTATACCCGAATTATTTCTATTTGGCTTTAGGAAGGAAATGAATTTTCCTTCTCAGTTTTTGTTGTTTTGGTCAGATAATGACGGTTTTCTTTCCCCAAGCCCACCTGGAAGCATGTCAGGTAACAAAAGCCGGCCCACCCAGCTTTAAGTCTTTGCCTCTGGAAATCCAAACCTCTACTGGTCACTATCTTTTTTGTAATCCAACAGAAAAAAAGAAAAAACCTTTTTTTCTTCTTAGTTGGAATTCCAAGAGCACAGAGGAGTCACAACATGTGTGCCTGCTGTAACACATGAGGGAAATGGCATGACTGGACAGTTCTCAGGATTCAGGTACACGAGTCATATACCCACCCCTATGGCTGCATGTGATTGTCTGAGGACACTGAGGTCAACTTAAACCAAGGCATACATATGAGAGCCATACAACAGCAACATTTCCTGTCATCAGGGAGCTCCTGCCACCCTGAGAAAGGGGCAGGAGAGTTTGCCACTGAAGACTAAGTTCGCATTTATCCTTAAATGTCCTGACTACAAAAACAGCTTATAATTTCACACCAAAGTCCTGCTGTCAACATAAAAGTTAAAATTCATTTATTTTCCATGAAACTTAAGCATCTGAGTCAATAAATTAAAATACATATATTCTTTAAGAGTCTTTATACCAGGATGCTTATTTTTGGTCTTCAACACTGACTTCCTGCTCACTTTCACCACACAAAAGCAGCTCGCTCTCGTAACATGCGGACACCAAAGCGCTGCCATTCTCTCTGATAGATCCACAGCTCCTGTGTCGTGTCCAAACAAGCCAGCACGGCCCCTCCTTTCCATGCAATCAGCCGGGGATCCATGTCCTAGAGCAGTGACACAGCAAAAGCAGACAAGACGTATACTTAATAATTTCCTTGTATTTGGGAGTAGAAAAAAACCCTGCTGAATCAATACTTAAAACAGCCAGATTTTCAACCTGCATTAAAGACTCATTCATGCAGGACCCATGAACTACAGACATCTCTCTGTTCCAAGTGACAGGAAAACTTTTTAGTGTTTATTATTGAAGATGCTACTACTATTATTCCACCAATAGGCCCCATACACAGAAACAGACATAAGGAAATTACTTATTCTGAAGTTAGAGGGGAGTAAATGTATCCCGTAATCCCTCCCTCAGGATTAAAATTAAATAAGAACATTTCCAGGAACTGTTTGTGAGATATAATGAAATACAGATACAATCTCTTTCTAAATTCCTGGGCTTATGTTTCTTTCCAAGATAGTTCAGGCCAAAAGGATCCTTAATGATGCCCTGGTCCGGGGACCAGCAGCAGATCTTTAACATGAAAGCTAAAACTGAAGTTTTTCTGGCCAAGACCCGCCAGTCTTCTCCTTGCCCACCCAGTCCTTTTCCAAAGGCATGGCTTCTGGAAGCCAGCCGTGCTGGTCTGGAGAGCACAGCGGGGTCTAACACCCAGGAATCCAGGTGCCCACCCAGAGGTCCTTGCACCAAATCTGTGACCTATTGAAAGAAGTCTTTCCACTTGCCCACACCCTCAAGAGCTGCCCAGATGCAAGCTCATGCCTTCCAGGATTTTATTACAATTAGAATCAGTGCTGGTTTCGTTCGCATACAATCCAACTGCACCATGGACAACAGACCTTGGGCCTTGTGATCACGTCCACATTCTCAATAATTCGCCTGAATGAAGGTGGCATTTTGTTGAGAATTCTGTGCTGCAGAAATTCTTGAGCTTTATGAAACATCAAACCACCTCCTACCACCAGGATGGAACTGTACATCTTCTTTTTGGTATCATCAGATGCTGAAAAGACAATGATATTCCTTCCACTCTTTCTTCCATATCCACCACTGGGCCAAGCCACCACCATCTCGTTTGGACAATTGAGGCTCCTCAAAGCTCTCTCTCCAACCCACCCTCAACAATGCAGCCAGAAGAACCTTGCAAAACACCAAAGTGAACATGCTGCTGCACCCCCCACCCTGCGACTTGCAGGATTAGGACCAAAATTTCTACGGGGGCCTACAAAGTCTACTGTGGCGTGACTCACTGCTTCTCCAGCCCTATCCTGGCCTCTCACCTCCCAGCCACGCTGGCCTCCACACAGGCCTCTTCCTTTGCCTGGAATGCCACCTGGTGACCTTCTCACCTCCTAGACCGTTCTCAAATGGCTCTTCCCTAAGAAAAGATTCCCTGCCTCCCACCATCTATACCTCCTCCTACCAGTAAAAATCCCTTATTAAGTCCCTCAATCAGAAGCTCTCAGAGTCAGCTCAATTTTCCCTTTTGTTCAACTTTGCAGCACCAGTCAGAGTTGTAATTTCACACTTGTGTGACAATTTAACTTCTTTGGTTTCCTCCACTAGGCTATATGCTCAACAAGGCTGGGAACCACTTCCTAACACCGGACAACGCAGGCACAAAGCATGTGCCCAACAGTTTTTCAATGCATATGCTACGCAGCACAACCACACCCTAGCCTGAACCAATTCACCTAACTGCTATCTTACAACGTGCTTACAACAGCAGTCTATGCTGTGAAGAATGGCTTTATCCAGGCCCAGGGCCTTCCCTTCAAACAGCGAGATGGCAGTCTTCCTGGACATCAGTGCTGTGAGAGCCTCTTCAGATTCATTGCCGGCCATCAAACAGTCTCCCTGGGAGGATCCCAAATCCACCTCCTGGGCATGGAGTCTTTCTGGAAGATCAGAGGACTGGCCACGAAGATCCCCTTCAAATCCAATGGGTTTGGATGCAGACTTTCGGTCAGCAGTAGCTTTTGCAGACTTTAAATCAAACAAAAGGACAATCAAATGGATGGTATGAATGTAACAGAATAGTGCTGATGTTCTCCAGCTAGACCCCACCCCTCCCTACTACACTACTTTATACTACTATAAAACAAAGGTCCACCACTGTGGTGCAGAGGGAATACACACTAGCAGGTGGCCAAGCACCTGCACCCACTCCCACATCACCTGGGAGTGAGACGTGGTGTACAAAAGATGAGGGTGTGCTGACAATTCCAAAGCAGCCATTGGCAAGAAGGGCAAGTCTCACAACTATTACTGGTTGGATATGCAAATTGAAATGACAGTGTACACGGACATTTCCCCCTTGAACTGAGTTTTTAAGTGGAGAATTTCAGTAGAATTCTTGTGCCTGTGCCTCCTACCTAATCCTCACTTTCAGACCTTATCCAACCACCTCATGCTCACCATTGGGACAGGGACAAAGACTAGAAAAGGTTTATAAGCCCTCCTCTCTCCATCCTGAGCTGCTGTTTCACTGGGAGAGAAGACCTTTCATTTGTGCCCCTATATCAGACATCCTATTACTTGGATCATCAGCTCCGGACAAAAGAATTCAGCTTTTTGCCTAGGCCACATACCTTTTACATTATAATTTTAAAAATAGGTGAGATTTTACTAAAAATACTCACTACTGGATAAACATTCAAAAGTAGATAGCTTTCACACCAAAAATAAATATCTTTATTAAATTAACTTTTAAATGTGGACTGGTATTCTGAAAATTGGCTTCATGTCTGCTGAATGAAGAAATCTGTCATCTGACTTGAAATTTAGACTTCATCACATCTCTAGTTCTAAAAACAGTATTAGCTTCAGTATGTAGTAGACTGCAGTGACTGCGCCGAGCCACTAATCACGGGCAAACTTCCTCAGGGACCAAGCTGTCTCCTCTCACACCAGAATTTCTGCAGACCTGTTCTTGCTTGCTCTGCGTGGCCAGCAGATAATGCTCATCATGAGGATCCTCAGGGTCACCCTGGGATCTGTGCTGCAAGGTTGTCATCTTCTGTCCAACAATTCCAAAAGTTGCTGGGTAAAACAAAGCCATTGGAGCCTGTGCAAGTAAGGAAAAGAATGATCAACCAAGGACACGTGGCTTTCTGAAAAAAAAACGATCTATAAATTCTGTCCTTCCCAAAACAAAATTGGCAGATCAGATCCTAGAAGGCAGACTCAATAAGCATTCTCTTTTGGGAGTAGCATTATTTCTTTATTGCACAAGAGGCCAGAAAACTTAACAGAAATCATCAAACTGAATGAGTGATGTGACACCACAAAGAGAAATGTCAAAACGTGTAATGCAAGTGGCAAATAAGCTACTTTATAATTTCCTAATAAGAACAGTCCTTCTCTCTCTAAATAGTAACAAATCACATAGCAGCTAATTAAAAAGATGGCCCTCATCATCTATTCTAATCTGTACTCTATCAGTGGCTTAAAAGCTGGTTTAGCAGGGGCACCTGGGTGGCTCAGTCAGTTGAGTGTCTGACTTTGGCCCAGGTCATGATCTCACATTTGGTGGGTTCAAGCCCCACACCAGGCTTTGCATTCACAGCGTGCAGCCTGCTTTGGATTCTCTGTCTCCCTCTCTCTCTCTCTCTGCCCCTCCCTCCCTCACCCTCTCTCTCTCAAAAATAAACACTAAACAGGGGCGCCTGGGTGGCTCAGTCAGTTGGGCATCAGACTTCGGCTCAGGTCATGATCTCACGGTTTGTGAGTTTGAGCCCCGTGTCAGGCTCTGTGCTGACAGCTCAGAGCCTGGAGCCTGCTTCGAATTCTGTGTCTCCTTCTCTCTCTGCTCCTCCCTTGCTCATGTTCTCTCTCCCTCTCAAAAATAAAGACTAAAATAAAAAAAAAAATGTTTTTTTTTAAAATAAACACTAAACATAATGTTTAAAAAAAAAAAAAGCTGGCTTAGCAGCTAATCTATACCAGTTGACATTCTAACCTCACAAGGTTTCACACAAGTGCATATTCTCTCAGTGTGAGTGAACCAGGTCAGCTTTCTTTCCACCCATAGAAATATACACCCATATGTTACCTGGAGTTTTTCATCTCCTAATCGAAACTGGTAAAGTAGGGCAGGGGAATCCGGATGTCGAATCTGAAACTCATGATCCTGAAGCCCAGAGATGTCCTGATTCCAGGAAAAGATGCTGTCAGTGAGCCAGTAAAAGTGCATGTAAACTCCTCAAATTATAGTTAAGCCTCTCCACAATCCAAATCTCACTTATAACAAGACTGCCCTGCAACTTTGTACCATCCACCTGGAACTTAGTAAAATAAGAGTCAAAATGTACCTTGCTTCCCTTTTAACAATTCCAAAATTTCTACCATCTGCATTTTTTTCATTATTGAGACATATGAATACAATTACCCAAATCAATAAGCAAATTTTCTCAATAACTGCGAAATGCTACCAGTCTTAGGTTCCTCAAAATTCCATTATTCAGAATTAGATAGTCTGAAAAATGTTAGGGAAAAAAAAGTCTGACACAGATGCATAAAAAGGTAGGAATCCACATACAACAATGTTGGCAACATTAAGTGCTTCAAATGATGCCATTTTATTAAATGTCTGCACCTATATATTTATTACATGTAAAGGTGTATCTTCAACCTTTATCGGAATGATCAAAGATCCTAAAAAGAAAGGAATTTCTTACACACTCTTTCTTTAAAAAGCCAGCTGTATTTTCTAGAGCCTGAGACACATCCTGATGGCTCTGACCTTACCAAAACACCCTCACTCCTTAAGAGCTTCCACTTCAAGGCTCTGTCAACTTGGGTTGAAAGGGTGGCATAACATTGTTACGTTTTTTTTTTTAATGTTTATTTTTGAGAGAGAGAGAGAGAGAGAGAGAGAAAGAGAGACAGAGAGACAGAGCACAAGCAGGGGAGTGGCAGAGACAGAGAGGGAGACACAGAATCCGAAACAGGCTCCAGGCTCTGAGATGGCAGCACAGAGCCCAACGCAGAGCTCAAACTCGGGAACGGTGAGATCATGACCTAGGCTGACGTCAGATGCTCAACTGACTGAGCTACCCAGGCGCCCCAACATGGTTACATTTTTAACTGCCTTTTAAATGTCTTAAATTTTTCCTGGAAATAAAAATAATCAGCAATTTTGATTTTGCTCCCACCTGATCTAAATGACAAAAAGTTTCTTTAAGGTGCTGTAGAAGAAGACAATCCATTTTATTTGTTAGCTGGCATTCTCGGTAAGGGAACCCAGCTCGCTGCATCAGCCAGTAGAAACACCTTGACACGTCAGAGCCCCCATACGCCAGACAGAGCCTAGAGTTAAAAGAAAAGGCAGGTGGGTAATCTGTCAGTCAAGAAGGTGCAAAGGGCGTTTCAAAAAATCCATCATGCAGAGAAACATGACAAGTCTCAAAAGATGTCTAATGCATGAATAGACTGAAAGGACAGGATGGACGGATGGGATGGAGAAATGGACTCCAGCACACAACCAGGGGCGGGCACCTAGGAGAAGTCATGCTATTTGCAAAAAGTCCAAGAAACAGAATACACATGACTAAATGCAGCTCATTCCTAAGTCACTATGTTTATCATACGCTAGCTGTTTGCCTGTCTTGTATTCACTAGCATATCAAGTTCACAGGCAGTGACATCATAGGACAAACTCATGGGAAGAAAGTTTAGAGTGTACTACCCACTAACTGAATGGTTCTACAATTCGGAAAGAACACTGCTATGTTATTTTAGCAGTAGGAGACCTAGGTCCAGTATTTTCTCCACACTTTAAGAACCAACAGCATCAGCCAATACAAACAGTGGATGAGCCACAATAACTCACACTGGGTTTTCGAATGCACCATAACTTGGGGTGGGAAGCAATAGAGATTAACCTTCCTCAGGGACTGGTTAGGCCCGCTTTCCAATGTTTCTCTACCCTGTGACTCAAACTACCTATGTGAGGGATAAGAACTACAGCATCCTGAAGAAGCCATCCTGGGAGCACAAGATGTTGCAGAGAACCTGTATGTGCACTGCCTGTGTTGGGCTTGTCTAGGGAAGGACAAGCAGCAAACTTGTGCCTGATATCTCTCATATCAGTGATGACATCACAAAGGGAACGGACAAGGAAGCTACTCATCACTCACTGAACAATTACGACAAAAGCAAATACTCAAATGCTAGCTAGTTAGAGAATTCAGACCTGAAAACCTATTTTCCCCTACACGTCTTGTCTAAATAAAACTTTGCTATGAGCATAATTGGTATTTTCACTCCAGACCACAACAAGACACAGAGCTAACACTACACCAAGCAGGGATCTTCAGGAGCTGCTGATGTGAACTCACAGCAGAGAATTCCAACAGCAAAGGTAAAATCAGTGCTCTGTAGCCTTGCTAGAATTTGTATTTCCACAACTGTGAATATAATTCCTTATAAAAATTTCATTTCTAAGGGGCCCCTGGGTGGCTCAGTCTGTTAAGCGTCCGACTTCCGCTCAAATCGTGATCTCGCGGTTTGTGAGTTCGAGCCCCGCATCGGGCTCTGTGCTGACGGCTCACAGCCTGGAGCCTGCTTCCCATTGTGTGTCTCCCTCTCTCTCTGCCCCTCCCCCACTTGTGCTCTGTCTCTCTCTGTCTATCAAAAATGAATAAATGTAAAAAAAAAAAAAATTAAAAAAAAAATTCATTTCTTTTTTTTTTTTTATTTTTTTTTCAACGTTTATTTATTTTTGGGACAGAGAGAGACAGAGCATGAACGGGGGAGGGGCAGAGAGAGGGAGACACAGAATCGGAAACAGGCTCCAGGCTCTGAGCCATCAGCCCAGAGCCCGACGCGGGGCTCGAACTCACGGACCGCGAGATCGTGACCTGGCTGAAGTCGGACACTTAACCGACTGCGCCACCCAGGCGCCCCTAAAAAAAAAAAAAAAAAATTCATTTCTAACTTGTGACGCTTTATAGCTGAACAGGCTGTGAGGGGAGAAGGAGCAGAGAAAGCCACCTTCCAAGGTCCTTACCGAGTATTCCGATGAGAGACCCCATCCTCCACACAACACACACTTGTCTTCTGATCTCCAACATCTACGATACAAGTGCTGCTTAAACCACTTCCAAAGGTGGCACACACAGACTCCTGATGGACCACAATCCCTGAGACACAAAGGCAGAGGAGCCATCAGCTAGGCAGCAGTAAAGATCGTAAGACAGACATTCAGTTAAAGCTGGAAACCCCTGAGCAATCGTCCAAGCACAGCAGATCCTCTCAGAATAAACATTTCAAGAAAGCAGTGAATTAGATTAACTTTGTCAATAAAAACAGAAAACCAATCTCATTTCAGGTAGATTTCTCTGGAATATAGGACATACCTGAAAAACCCATCTTCATTAAGATCATATTCACTAGTTCTTTCACATGCTGTTTATTATAGATATCAGGAATCAGCAAGATACATCTATAATACTAAAAAGAAAAACAAAGGGGGAAAAAAAAAAGATAAAACAGTTAATGCTAAAGTCCGGTCAAAATAAATGTCACTACATTTGTCTTCAGAGAGGATTCTCTCTAAAGGATGGCAACAATGATTAGGGGCACGAAACAAAACCTCAACCCCCCTGCTATCTTTGGGGTTTAATGAAAACACTAATGTTGAAGTTGTGTGAGGATTTTTTTTTCCCTTTAAATTATTAAAAACTTGTCAAATGGTATCACAACCCCAGATTTCAAAATATACTACAAAGCTATAATAATCAAGACCGTATGATACTGGCACAAAAATACACATATAGATCAATGAACAGAATAGAACCCAGAAATAAACCCACACATATATGGTCAATTTGACACAGGAGGCAAGGATATACAATGGGAAAATATCTCTTCAGCAAATGGTGCTGGAAAAACTGGACAGTTACACGCAAAAGAACGAAACTGGACCACTTTCTTAAACCATTCACAAAAATACATTAGAAATGAATTAAAAATGGAGAGGTGAGACCTGAAATGATAAAACTCCTAGAAGAAAACACAGGCAGAAAATTCTTTGACATCAGCCTTAGCAACATTTTTCTGGTTTCCTGAGGCAAGGGAAGCAAAAGTAAAACTAAACTATTGGAGCTATAAGTCTATAGCTATAACTATAACCTATAAACTATAAGTTTGTAAGTTAAACTATAAACTATAAACTATAAGCTATAACTATATAACTATAGCTATAACTATAGTTACAACTATTGGAGTAAAATACGTTTGCACAATGAAGAAAGCCATCAACAAAACGAAAAGGCAACCTTACCTGATTGGAGAAGGTATTTGCAAATGATATATCTGGTAAGTGATTAACAGCCAAAATATATAAAGAACTTCTACAACCCAATACCAGAAGAACAAATAATCCAATTAGAAAATGGGCCTTGGACCTCAATAGACACAGTTTTCCAAAGACATAGAGATGGCCAACAGACACATGAAAGGATGCTCAACATCACTAATCATTAGGCAAATGCAAATCAAAACCACAATGAGATATCACCTCACAACTGTCAGAATGGCTAGCATCAAACAGACAAGAAATAATGGGTGTTGGCAAGGATGTGAAGAAAAAGGAACACTGTTGGTAGGAATGTAAATTGGTACAGCTGCTACGGACAACAGAATGGAGATTCTAAAAAAATTAGAAATAGAAATAACGCACAATCCACGGTAGTAGTAACTCCACTACTATTACCCAAAGAAAATGAAAACAGTAATTTTAAAAAATATATGCATTCCTAATTTCAGTGAAGCATTATTTACTACAGCCAAGATATGGAAGCAACCTAAGTGTCCACTAATAGATAAATGGATAAAGAAGATTGGTATATACATATAATAGAATATTACTCAGCTATATAAAAGAATGAGATCTTGCTATCTGCAATAACATGGATGGACCTAGAAGGTATTATGCTAAGTACAGTAAGTCAAAGAAAGATAAATACCATACGATTTCACTTACATGTGGAATCTAAAATACAAAACAAATGAAAAACCAAAAAAGCAGAAACAGACCCATAAATACAGAGAACAAATTAGTAGTTGCCAGATGCAAGGAAGGTGGGGGATGGGAAAAATGCGTGAAAGAAAGTGGGAGATAGCGGTTTCCAGTTATAGAATGAATAGAATGAATGGGGATGAAAAATACAGCATAGGGAATACAGTCCTCGGTATTGTAACAGCACAGTATGGGGACAGACAGTAGCTACACTTGGGGTAAGCGCAGCATTATGTATAGTGTTGCCAAATCACTGTGCTGTACCTGAAACTAATGTGTCATTGTATGTCAACTATACTTCGATTAAAAAAGAAAACCAAAACCAAAAACAAATTTTGTGAAATTAAAAATAAGACAAACATATGTCCCAAAAAAGGCCCAGAGAGAAGGCATAAACATGAGCAAGTTTGCTGGTTGCAGAGCAGTAGAGACAGACACCAAAGAAACAGTAAGAAAAAGAGAAGGCACCGGAACTGAAGTCAGCCAAGAAGGAAGATACCCTCCACACCTTAAGGCTGAGAATGCTTCAAGGACACTAGATTACAAACAACTCAGGAATACGTACTTAAACACAAGTAAGACAAGACTCTTAAAGGCAATCCAAGTAACTGGGAATTTTAGCTCACCTTTAAATCTTTGAGTGGAATTTCCAAGTATTTTTGTATTGCGTGAGACCATATTACTTCAATATCTGCCAGAACAGCCGTAAGGGAGCCCCCAGGTCCTGGGTGAATATTTAACTGACCTCTTCTGATAGGCCAGTGAATATTATAACAGTCCAATGGATTAACATACAAGGCCTAGAAAAGACAGAGAGATGAATGCATCGTTAAACTTTCCTTGGGCATTTTCTGAATTCACATTTAAACATCTAAGATCATGGGCATTGAAGAGGGCATCTTTTGGGATGAGCACTGGGTGTTGTATGGAAACCAATTTGACAATAAATTCATAAAAAAAAAAAAAATCTAAGACCAGAGTTACGATTAACATTTGCTCACTATTCTAATTAATTTTTTTTAATGTTTATTTTTTTTATTGTTGTTGAGAGAGAGACAAGAATGAGCGGGGGAGGGAAAGAGAGAGAAGGAGACACGGAATCCGAAGCAGGCTCTGGGCTCCAAGCTGTCAGCACAGAGGCCAACGCGGGGTTTGAACTCACGAACCTGAGCTGAAGTCAGATGCTTAACCGACTACCCAGGCGCCCCCATTTGCTCACTATTCTAAATGTTGAGAGTGGAGTACCTAACATCACAGGAGCCTGTGTGAGTATCTGGGCCTGCAAGGAAGATGGAAGATGGTGAATTCTAGGAAACAACTAGAACTGGATGGTGCTGCAAAGTTCCCTACCTCTTCTCCCACCAAAAACTCAGGGTGATGAGACGTGTTTGTCCACTTATTTCCAGAACAGTGATCTAAAATTGCAGGTCGCATCT
Source organism: Felis catus (assembly GCF_018350175.1). Classification (NCBI taxonomy): domain Eukaryota; kingdom Metazoa; phylum Chordata; class Mammalia; order Carnivora; family Felidae; genus Felis; species Felis catus. The sequence continues at coordinate 22,355,847 of NC_058369.1, forward strand.
GCTTGTTGTAGGAGCGTGCCTGAAATAAAAGAACATCAGAAAACTCTCTGAATTTTTGCAAGAAAAAAGGAGAGGGGGAAGGAGAAATGTAGCATGAGTCCTCTTTTCTCCTCTCTCACATACCAGATATAGTAGATTACAAAATGTAATCACAAGCCCTAAATATCTGGCAAAATACTGACTGGTCACAGGAAGATTTTCTTGGCCTTTTCTACAATTGTGATTTTTTTACCCATGGTTTTAAAACCTAGACTGTGATTCATAAGCAGTCCAAAATCACTACTATACTCTGCTTAAAACTGAATACACATTTGTGTATCATACCAACTCACGTCCACTCCTAACAGTATTTTTTTATCATATTAAAATGACAAATGTAGGAAGAACATAGCTTCCCATGTTCTTACAGATCCTGGAATTATACACTTAAGACCATCAGATAAACTATAAATGTTTATGAACTTGACATAAGAAACACCATCTTTTCAATTATTCAGCATGCCCAAGCATTTGTGACACTGATTTGGATATTCTGTAGGTGGTTATGAATGGTTTTTTCTTCCTCTTTCAAGGAAATCCTATCTTTAATTTGCATAATGAAACCAAGAGAGCACACGATTGGCATTATGACACAATAGCAGTTAAAGAATAAATCTGAAGAAAGAGTTAAGGGTGAACCTGTTCAGGGGACACGGGAATCCGTCTTGTACCATTTGACATCTTTTTAGACCATATTGCTTGATCCACCATTTTAAGGCCATTTTGTCTTTGTTCATTACTTTCTGGTTTCTGGGGGGAAAAGTGAGAGATGAGCAGTACAAAGGATTCAGTGAAAAGAGAAAGCAATTTGGCAAACTACTAAATTAATCCACCAAGAAGAAATGCTCCCTCATCAACAAGTAGCAGTATTTCCTTCATCTTTGTCATACGTATCAATCTTAAGAACTCAAAGTAATCATTTCACTATTTATAAATTAAAAAGTCAGAAAGGAACCCTCACCCATAAACCCAACTATTTGCAAAAATCTATAACCTTAAGGAAGTATGAATGACAAAATTTTTCACAGCACTGATCAGGATAGCTACTTTGTATTTATAAAGTATTTCAGAGACTTTTCTGTACATGTACATAATTCTCATTATTCTCGATTTTGTAACAATGCTACATTCACTCATGTGTTATTTTGTTTAATCAGCAGGTATTCAAGTTGCTGTGACATTATAAGGAATAGATCTGTAAACATCTCTGTGAAAAAGTTATTGTTTCCTATCAACTTTTACTCCTGACATTTATGCCCTACAAAAGAATTGTAAGATCCAAAAATATAAATGAATTTAGACTCTTATACTCTCAAGTTACATTTAGGCTTAGAAATGGGACTTACACAGTCTTCCAGTCATGCTAAAAAAAAAAAAATCCTAAAGTTTACTATTTGAAGTATAGAAACTGCAAATTCCTAAAACTACCTTCGATCTAAAACTTAAACGTGGATTACGATGCAAAATATATATTTTAACATCTACCATGAAATACTTTCTCATAATTACTATCTGCAAGATAAGATAAAGTAAATGCTACCTATAAGGATATATGTAGTTTTGCCTTCAGATTACAATTTGACCTAAGATTGTAGTAACTGATTATAACAATTCAATTTACTTATAGATTGAAAATACAAGCTCAATATAGACTGTAAGTATCTGGAAGAGAAAAATTTGGCAGTCAGTTAATAGAGACCTTAAGGCATTATTTTAAGTGAGTGACATCACCTTCATCAATACCCAATTCATATTGATTGGTGAAAAAATGTTGAATTTACTTTTGTTGTAATTATTTGTGTACAATCTAACACCGCTAGCTCAGATGAAAAATACTACTTGTAACCCTGAATGATGTTATTATTTTAAAACGCATTAAAGCTATGAAGATGGAGATGTTTATTCAAGTATACTGTGTATACCTGAATGTGTAAGCTCTCCCAAAGAAACCACCTTGGGCTTTCTCTCCAGATCCTCCATTTCTGACTTACATTTAGTCCTTCCCTTAGGAGCCAGTTGTCCTTGTATAGTGGCTGCCCTTGTTGTTTGTGCCTTCGTGCAATTACATGAGGAATGCTAGCAGGAAGTGTGTCTGTAGCTCGCCCAATCCTTAGGGTTGTTGAACCTGGGTGTATGACAACAATGAAGTTGCTCTGGATTTGCTGCAAATACAAAACACAGGAGTGTGACCTTGGTAAATAATATGCAGGTAACAAGTTAAATAACATGTAGGTAACAGGCGAGACTAAGAAGTTAAGTTTCCTATGACTATCAGACTCAAAGGTATCAAAATAATTCACTGAAGGTAGCTCTTTGAGAGGCATCCAATTATTGCTCTCTGCCTGAATGCAAACTCTTTTAGTATTTCTGTGCTCCCAGGATCTGACCACAGTACACAGGTCAGTATTTGTTTAAATGAACAAAACCATAATTATCTAATGCAAGTTAACCTATAATTACTGGGCATTTCTGTGCTAGGTACTGGGGGTACAATGGTGACCAAGACAAAATCCTGACCACCAGAGAAGTTTCAGATTACTAGGGGTCACAGGCAAGGAATACACGTGGGAAATACCACGACTAGTGAAGTACTACTAGCTAAAGCTGAATCACTTAAAGATGCTTAGATTCTAAGCCTCCACTACACATTTTCTGATTCAGAATTTCCAGGGAGAGCCACCATTCCTGCACGACTCCTTAGCTAGTAAGGAGCTGCCCTTGAGCTACGGATGTGTCTTCTTGTACGTATCCATTTAAAACATTTCCATAGTTTGCCCATAAGATACAGTCAGGAACCTCTGAGATCAAGACCCTGTCTACTTCTCTAACCTTACTTGAGGACCACTTCCTTTCTCTTTAATCTTCCTAATCTAGATCTCTCTTGATTTCCTGGGGGGGGGGGGGGTACCTGGGTGGTTCATCTGGTTAAGCATCGGACTTCGGCTCAGGTCATGATCTCACAGCTCATGAGTTCAAGTCCCTCGTCGGCTTTGTGCTGACAGCATAGAGCCTGGAGCCTGCTTCAGATTCTGTGTCTCCCTCTCTCTCTACCCCTCCCTCCACTCATACCATCTCTCTCTGTCAAAAGTAAATAAACATTTAAAAAAATTTTTTTTTAATTTTAGCTATCTCTTGATTTAACTCACCACTCTGACTTCCAGATCTTCACACAGGCAGCTCCCTTTGCCTGCCACGTCCTTTCTCCCTGGTAAATCCTACTTTCCCCTTCAGTTCTGAAGTTAAACGTCATCAGATTAGTTTTGCTTGTCCCCTTACAATATAACCTTATGGTACCCTTTTTCTTGACACTTGTCATTCTTGTAATTTTTTACTGTCTGCCCTCCCAACAGACAAAAACCTTCATGTAAAAAGGGATCACTTCTGTCTCGTTCACTATCTATGCCCAGTGCACAGCGCACAGGATCCTAGGAGATATTGAAAGCAGCACTTTCACATGGCTGGCGTGATGTTAAACAGTACTTCCCAAGCTTTTTTGTGCTATGGCAGACATTTGTCCAGCAGACTGGAGTGAAAAGATGAAACTGCTTGCCATTGGAGATACCTGTACCTCATTAATGGCACACAGGCTGCAGCACATTGATCAGAAAGCTCTGGGGTAGTAATGGCAGTTTTCCAAAGCATGGACAAATATTTTTTAACAACTACATATTTATTTTAACATTTCAGGAAAAAACTAGCCAGTACATCCCACACATCACTTCCTGAATATTATTACTTAAATAACACCAAGTAAAAGAAGTTATTAAGCAAATAATGGATATGAAAAAACCATAGAGAACACGGAAAAACTAAAGGGTGTTCTACAACTGACTGGATTAAGGAAATGTTGCTATAGTGGTTAAGGGCCCAGGATCTGGATTCACAGATTTGTCTTCAAATTCATACTGCACCACTTCCTTGCTCTAGATGAGGTTCCTACCTCACAGAGCTATTGTGAGGCTTAAGCGAATTGATCCTGCAGCCCAGGGTCCGTCTAACCTTCCAAAGTTCTGCACTGCCTTCAGAAGAGACCAGACTCTTTCTTTATGCCTCTCATGATAGGCCCCGCTACAATCTCCTGTCCCACCTCTCGCTCCCTCTTCTTCCTCACTTCCAGACACCCTGATCACCAACACTTGATCTCCTCTCCTGACCCAGGTCTCTTCCACACTGCTCTCCTTCCGAGATTTCCCCCAACTCCTAATCACTCTTTGGGTCTTAGTCCAAACGTCATTTCCTTTAAAACCTTCTCAGACCATCAGGGCCAGAGGAGACACCTGCTGTGTGTGCCCAACACTTCCCTATGGCCTTCTGTACTAGCCCATCTGACACCATATGCCCTGATACCTGCTGCCCAACTGTGAGCTCTACCCTCCTGCCTCCCAGTCACAGAATGCTAAAGAATCATACATGGTGGGAATGTGCAAGGCCCATACAGACCATCCAGCCTGCCCCCTCAACTAGAAGGGCGGAGAAACAGGCCAGGGCAACAGTAACTATCACCCTGGGGGATTCCCATGAGCCAGCACGGTGCTAAACATCCTACAGCTGCCTGAACAGTTGGGTGTTATCCTTAACCCAGCCACCAGTTAGGAAGCTGCCTCACAGATGTCCAACGTGAAATTCTGACCACGTAAATGCCTTATTTTTGCTATGAATTTACCCATTTTCCTATGGGAATGTTGGTATTTTTTCATTCATCAGTAGGAATACACACACACAGGTCCTTTGCCGGTCATGCTACGACAAATAATTTTTTTCTGGTTGGTATGACTTCATCTTGTTCTGATTTTGACACACAAACTCTTCTTGTCCATTCAGACGATCGTCTGCCTTTTCCTTGTTTTATGCTGGAATCGGCCTCCACTCCCAAAGATAGCCTTCACACAGGAAAACGCCTGCACCGCCAAGTGTCCCTGCCCGGCGCTAAACTCCACCTGCGCTCACTGACACTCCACAGCTGCTTGGAAGGCAGGCAAGGGGCCGGGGCCCATACCGCGGCCGACCGGAGAGACAACCACCACCCGCGCCAGCCACGAGGGTGGGGGCCGGAAACCTTGCCTCGCCTCCTGCCTTTTCACCCCCGCCCAACCGGAAGGCCTTCTTCGAGACCCGCCCCCTGCGCCGCGCCGCACCTCCTGCAGCGATTCCGGCACCAGCGCTGGCACGATGGGTCGTTTCACGCCGCGCTGCTCCTTCTCCTTCTCTCCGCCCTTCTCTTTCCCGTTCTCAGCGTCCCCCTTCTCCGCCTGGGTCATCGCGGCCGCTGACAAACCCCGACCTCCAGCCTCAGGGACGCACCGCGCCCGCCGGAGCCGGCTGGGCCCCCGCGCACGCGCAGCCTCCCAGCCTGGTGCCCGGCAGCCAAGATGGCCGACGGACAGCCGCCCCAGAGGCTTCCGGGAAAGCGGAGGGGCGGCGCTGTCCAGAGGAGGACGGGGCGGGAGTGGGGCGTGGATGGGTGGGTGTTGCTGTGATTTGTCCTGGCGGTGGGATGCCCGAAGCCTCCTTGTTTTTCCTTTCGAGCGCTACACCCGGCATCGCGTTTTGCTCTCACAATAGGAAGCCTCTATTCTTGGTTTCCTAGACCCTAAATGCTCCTACTTTTCCTCATACTGCGCTGGTTAGGTTCAGAACAGCTTCTGATGTTAAGGTTTTGAGTTAGGGCGCCTCTCTCCGCACCCCTTGGATGACTTTATCCGGTTTCATGGCTTTGCATATGAATATAACTCCCAAGTTCATGATTCCAGTCTGGAAGTGACCCTGAGATCCAGACTGATAACCAACAGCCTATTTGGTATCTCCACGTGTATGTCCACAAGGCACAGCAAACTTACATGCGTCCAAACTGGAACTCTTGATACCCGCGCCATCCCCTCCGCCCCCAGCCTACTCCCATTTTCACCATCTCAGTAAACATCACTTTGATTCTGCAGTTGTCCAATCTATCAGTAAATCCTGCAGTCTCTAAAATATATCTTGAATGAATCCACTTCTCCATCCCTACGGTTACCTAGTCCAAACTACTATCCTGTCATCTGGACTGCAACAGCTTAACCCAACTCCCTGCTTCCATCTTGTCCTCCTGCAATGTGTTCTTAATGCACTTGCCCAAATGTCAACTTCTAAATTATGAAGTAATCAATACCATCTATGCAGCATTCCACTTAATACCACCTGTGAGTTATCTTGGACAAAAATTAAACCCCTGCTTTACTCTCATGGTTTCCCCTTGTTCGTGGAACAGAATCTAAACAAACTCACCATAGCCTAGAAGGCCATTCTTAACCCAGTTTCTGCTACCTCTAAGTTCACCTCATCTCTTTCCTTCTGTTGGCATTTCCGGCTACCCTTGCTTTCTTTCAGCTTCTCACCCGTGCCAAGCCCTTCCCTTCATTGGACCATTGCTCTTGTTGTTCCCTTTGTCTTGGGTGCTCTTCCTCAGCTGGCTCATTCTCATCCTGTCTCAACTCAAATGTCACCTCAGAGAAGACTCCCCCAGTTACCTTGTCATCTTATTTCCTTTGAAGCAGGAATTAAATCTGTACTTAGCTTGCTTGATATTTGATGAAGTCAGGACTATAGGATAACCCTAAAGAAGAGTACTGCAGAGCAGTGCTGGGCAGGGGCAGGGCGGCAGGGATCACCAATCACATGCACAGAGAAGCCTGTCACTTCCTGAGACTCTGTCCTGGTCTCCTCCCCACTACAGCCTTAGGTGGAGGTTTGACAGAATGACCCTGCCGTTCACCAGCCATACAATCTGGACATCATAAAACTTTGCTGACCCTTTGCATGTTATCTGTATAATGCAATGTCATCTACCTAACCCAGTGCATCAGAATTAACAATATGTGAAAGATAAAATGTCTCACGGGCTTGAGTGGTCAATAAACTGTCTTTATTATTCTTCTCCTTAAAATTGTGTTATAATTGTCCCTTTCCTTATGTTTGAAGACCAGTGTCTCATGCCACTACATCCTCATTTCCTGACAAACAGGGTTAAATAAATGCTTCTAAATAAAATATAAAAATGCTTTTACCTGAAATTTTGTTTCAAAGACTGCTGGGGGCCCCTGGGTGGCTCAGCTCAGTCAGTTAAGCAGCCGACTTCAGCTCAGGTCATGATCTTGCGGTCTGTGAGTTCTAGCCCCACGTCGGGCTCTGTGCTGACAGCTCAGAGCCTGGAGCCTGCTTCCCATTCTGTGTCTCCCTCTCTCTGACCCTCCCCTGTTGATGCTCTGTCCCTCCCTGTCTCAAAAATAAATAAACGTTAAAAAAAAAAAAATTCAAAGACTGCTGAACACAAAGCAGAATTATCTGTATTATTCGTTTTTCCAACAAATATTGCAGGGCCTATCACATTTAATCACTATTCAAAGCACTGGGGTAAAAAAGACAAAAATCCCTAACCTCATAGAGCTTCCATTGTAGTGAAAGAATATGAGAGTTACTAGCATTCATGGGGGTGAAAGCCAACAGGCAGTATCTTAAGCAATGGTTTAGAATTCAAATTTGTGAAGACAGCACAGAAGCCTATGATATTAAACCCACCTAGCCAATCTTCATTTTGTATGTAGCTCAGGTTTGTTGGTTATGGCTTTATAAATACCCTAATTATATTTGGTAGCAAATCCGATATTTTGTATTAAAGATTCACAGGACAAATATGTTTTGAGATAAAATTGTATGCATACTATTGAAATAAATACAATGTGATTTATTTATAAATGAGAACAAATTAACAGTGAATAGTATTTCAGAAGTTAAAAAGGAGACACTAGTTGTACTGAATACACAACCTTTTATTTTTCTTCAAATTTGGAGTTTTTTAATTATACAAAGATGACAAATCAAGTTTTGTAACCTAAAAATATTTACTTATTAAAACTATATTAATACTTTCATAAACTATACAAAAAAGAATGAGACAAACATGTGCATTTATAGAACTGCATGTCAGTCATGCCAGATCCCTGGGGAGGGAATTCCCAGCACGACCTCATCTGTCTGTGAGGACACAGAGCAATTCTCGTTTAGACATACACATTCATTTGCTTGTCCAGCACGGTCAGTCCTCTACCTCTTGATGGTTTCCTTCTGCTATGGATGTGCATGTCCAGTTGTCTGCTTCTTAGAGCAGACATTTACCTAAAAGAAAGCATTATAAGTTAATAGTTATTAATTTGGATCTGCACAAAAAAGTCCAACTATCTTTTTTTTTTTTTTTTACCTGTTTTCAAAACACACTTTGATAATACAATTCAACAAATTTTTAAGGGTTGAGATATTTTTCCATACAAGATGTCTGAATAATTACAAAATGTTGGGCAACTTCTGTTTTCCTAAAGAAAACTTCCCTAGGAAGGTATTTTCAAAACGAAATCTCTGCACAGTAATTTCAGATTTCACGGTACCTTCCTCATCCACCAGCCATTGGAGGAGGACTAGGGCCACGCAGATGATTAATTCGACCCATTCTTCTGGGAGGGTTTCCTGGTGGCCTAAAAGAAAAATTTCTACTGTTTAGTAGACATCAAGTGGTTCCTTTCAAACACTCAAACAGACCCTCTTCTCTATTTAAAATAGGAATTACCAACTAGGTCAGGAGTTGAGAAAATTCAAACCCCTACAGGGACCAGACACTTAATGCACATGAGGAAGTGGGTCAAGCAAGGACTGTGATGGCCTGAACAGTGTCTCCTGTAAATAAATGCCCAACTGAAACTCCGCTCCATGGAAGTGCTGCTTGATCTTCTCTGGTTTTTCTTAGCAGTGGAAATCCAGATTCCACAGTGAAAATCTCTAGATTTAATGTTGGTCATCACTTTCAGCCTCTAATTTAGACTTTGCCCAGAGGATATTTGATATACATCTTAGCTTTATCAAATTGACTCTGGTTATGAAATCAGAAGCAACTTGATTTAATTTACGGCAATGCATTAATCTTGTGAAATAGAATTTAAACCTTTTATTTCCATGAGCCAAACTATATCTATCTATCCATAATATCTAATTTAATTAAAATTACAGACTGGTAAAAATATCTATTATCAACTTAGAAAGCTCTACCCTCTTCCATCATCATATCTGGAATCAGAGGAGTTTCCGTAGCCTCTTCTCTTTTTCACATCTTGCTGAAGCAGAGTCTTGAAACTGAAACAAGGGGCAGAAAACAACAGAAATACCGCTTTCAACATAAAATGTATTTCCATGGTTTCAATTATATCTGTGAGAAGATAACTAAAACCAACTTAGTTCCAACCCCACATTTTTCAAAGCCAGCTGGACAGCACCATCTAGCACGAGCATATGTCTGCATTTGTGCCATGTTCTGGGCAAAAGCTACCACTCCTGTCCTTCATATGTGCTAATAACTCTCCTTGACGGAGTCTAGGAGTGACTCTGAAACGAGAGCCATGCCCAACTTCCTCCCTCTACTCTACATCAGTTGTCAAGTCCCAGAGTCTGTTTTCACAGCATTGCACATTCATTTCCCCTGCACTTCCCCAGCCAACAGCCTACTTGATGGTACCTTGCTGAGGGAGGAGCCCAAGGTAGTATGCTAGAGACACAGGGCTTCTGGGAATCCATTTGGATGGAATTTTATTGGTAGAGGGAGACGAATTTAAGTTAAAACAATGTTGGTTTTTTTTTAAGTTGGTTTATTTATTTGCTTCCTTATTGATTGATTGATTGATTCATTCATTCATTTAGAGAGACCATGAGCAGGGGAAGGACAGAGAGGAAGGCGAGAAAATCTCAAGCAACCTCTGTACTGTTAGCATAGAGCCCAGCGCAGGGCTCGAAATCACGAACCATAAGGTCATGACCTGAGCCGAAACCAAAAGACAGCCACTTAAGGGGCGGAGCCACCCAGGAGCCCCTAAACCAATACTTTAAATAAACAACAGAGAATAGGCGAAGCTTGTAAGAGACTTTAGTGAAGTTTTGCAGTAGGCAAATTAAGGACCCTCTGTCCCACTGTATTTTTCTATGGAACCATCTCTTCCATTTTTTCTTTAACCCCTTTAAACTTATGCTACATGCAGCCATCAGATTATTTTTCTACACCACAGCTACAATCCAATTAAGTGTAAAGATCGCAGTCTGCTATTCAAACTTCTTTGCCGTCTTTCCTGTGTTTTTTCCACCTTCCACAATCACATCCAACCCAATACCCATTGTAATATGAATTAGAGTCAATAAAGGAAGGGGCGATCTCTCGTATCTCTGCATCCCTGCAGTTCTCTGCTATGTGACATTCAAACGTATATTCAAACTTAGCATGAGTAAGACTTGTTGGTAATTGATGAATAATTTTTACAAAACAGCATGGGAAAGACCAGAAAAATGCATTTAACTAAGAATTGCTTGGACTTATAGTAAAGTTTAAGTTTTTGTCTCCTGTATTGATGTTAACAATTGAAAAAACAACTTTACTCCTTGGGATATTTTTTTATCAAGATCTAATTCCCCTTGTTTGTTTATTGTACAATATGGAATAAAAGCTGCACATATCCATTACAGCTGGAATAGTAGAGAGAAAGTGAGGCACTGTCATTTGGCATTAGAATACGGAGGCCTGGCTCCAGAGCTGCAGACTGAAATCGTTACCACTAAGGCTAAGACACAGTCAAGCTTTACTAACTCCACTATCAGATTCATACTCGTAAGATGTTTGGGGGCAGCTTCATCACCAAAGAAGTCTTCATTTCCCTTAGAAGAGCTAATGATAATAATAAAAAACTTACAATTAAAAACTGCTTCAGGAAAGCTCAGCTTGTGTAAGATACTCCACATAATGTATCCAATGTATTTCCGTTAACTGAAATATCAGGGCTATTAAGAACATTATTAATTATTACACTTACAACAAAACCACGAACTCAGCTATTCCCCAAAAGAAATCTGTTATCAAAGATAATCTCCATGGGGACTGACTCCGGCTGTCCAACACTTGTCCTACAGACAAGAAAAAAGAAACTTCAGTTAGTGCTACAAATCCCTGACACAAGATATATTACAATTAATCACTTAGGAAACATGAGACTCAGTTTTCGACCTGTTCACTGTTCAGATGGTCAGCACAAGGAAAGGTCTGTTCTATGTGCATCCTTCTAAGGAAGGGTTCAGGGAAGTAAAGCTCAATGATCTAGGGGTCATACTTTTAATACGTCAAATGCCTTCCTATGTTCTTAATTTTGGTGAGTTACACTTCAAGTATTTTTTCTCTTTTTCAATTGCGGTAAAATAGGCTTTAAAATTTTCCATTTTAACCATTTTTAAGTGTACAGCTCTATGGCATTAAGTACATTCACACTGTTGTACAACGTTCACCATCATCCATCTCCAGAACTTTTTTACCTTCCCCAACTGAAACTCTGTACCCATTCAACACTAACTCCCCTTTTCTCCCTTCTCCTAGTCCCTGGCAACCACCATTCTACTTTGTCTCTATGAATTTGACTGCTCTAGGAACCTCATTATGAGGAATCATACGGTATTCTGACTTTGGTGGTAGGCTTTGGTCTTCAAGTTTCATCCATGTTGTAAATGTGTCAAAATCTCCTTTTTTAAGGCTGATTCATATCGCATCATATGTATGTACCACATTTCGCTCATGCGTGCGTACATCCTTGGGTTGCTTCCACCTACTGGCTGTTGTGACAATGCTAGCATGAATGAATACTGGTGCATGAATCTCTTTACTCAAGTATTTTGAAGAAACAAATGGAATGAGTGAATATAAAAAATGTTTACACTACTTCCATCTTCCTAAATGTGTTCAAAATATTTCTTTTCACCTGCAAAGTCTCTTTCCTGGATTAAAAAATATATATATATACACACTCTTACAATTGTTTAGAATCAGTTATGTTAAAATTTTCAGACATCAAAGAATTTGTGTGCTCTAAGTATGAAAGAGAATTTGCCTTGTTCATTAAAATAACCACATTTTTCTGTAACGGGATGCTGTTGATTCTAATTATAGACTCCAGTTTTATCTTAAGCACAAACAAACCTATTTTTCAAACCACTTTAAATAATGGAAGTTACAACATGAAAAGTTAGTTCTCTAAGGTTTTTAGCCTTGCAAATCAAGATGTCAGAATATTTTGGGAGAAGAACTACGTGCCAACCTCTCCTCTCCATTTGCTCAAGGGCTTCCCCATACTCACTTTCACCCCCTCAATCAGGGTCTACAATTCCTCTTTCTTTGACAGTCTTTCAGGGATTCACTTGGACCTGAGGTCTCAAGGGAGCTATTGAGAAAAAAGGGATACACTTCAAGACAGAGCGTGGCTGCCTCTTACTAGCTCTGCTTCGTTGGCTGGTGGGACATTTTCCTTCTCTGAAAAGAAGTATTCCCAGGCTAGTAATATAGGATTATTCAAAAAGAAGTCATTTGACAGTAAGAAAAATGTTTTGCTGACTGTAAAGTGCTGATAAATTCAGTCCTTCTAAAAGAGATTTAACTAGAACATACCAATTCTCTTTGCGATTCTAAGGAACGCTTTGCAATGTTCTACCTCATGTTTGGTACTTTCTCTCCTAGTTTCTGAAGGCAGAAACCTCCCCTCCCAACATATGCAGAAGGAAATAACTTGCTTGGATGCAGCTGGCATTTCTCAACTATAAAAGTGACATAAAAGAACTTAAAGGGAACTTTGTGTTATTTATGTGGATCCAATAGGACAATGCATACACAGAAAGACCCACTACAAAGAATTACTCAATAATGCATAAATAGAAGCTGCCAGCCTTACCCACAAAGGATATAACACAAAGTCTGCAAGTGCCCAAAATAAGATGAAACTTTAATGTTTTTGTTTAGTGTCCATAAACCTACTTGTTTCAAAGATTAAAAAAGAAAAAAAATTAAGTTTATTTATTTTAGAGGGGTGCCTGGGTGGCTCAGTCAGTTAAATGTCCGGCATCCGACTTGGGCTCAGGTCATGGTCTCCCAATTTGTGAGTTCGAGCCCCGCATCGGGCACTGTCTGACAGCTGGGAGCCTGGAGCCTGCTTCAGATTCTGTGTCTCCCTCTCTCTCTGCTCCTCTCCTGCTCTCACTCTGTCTCTCTCTCCTTCAAAAGTAAATAAACACTAAAGCTTATTTATTTTGAGAGAGAGAGAGACAGAGAGAGAGAGAGAGGATCCCAAGCAGGTGCAGCGCTTGGGTGGGTGGGAGGGGGGAGGGCTGGGGGGGGGGGGTAACTCAGGAACTGTGAGATCATGCCCAGAGCCCAAATCAAGAGTGGGATGCTCAACAGACTGAGCCATCCAGGTGCCCCTCAAAGATTTTTAATTGGGAGAAGAGGAGGCAGAGATTTTGAAGAGCAAAGAAATGCAAAGTGCACCCAGCCAGACTTCTCCCCATCACACCTTAATCATCTCTGAAGACGGATGATTCAAATAGAACAAGGACCTCCCTAGCTCCAGTGATCCTACTGGTTAAGATTGCACTAAGGCATTGATTCCACCTGAGTCAAACAGGTGGGCGGGCACTTTTGGCAGCGGTCTGACCCAGTGATCTTGTGTCCTTCCTTTCCAGACACTTTCTTCGTGGAGTCTCTGAATTAAGCCTCTTCTCTGATTCTCTACTCCAGGAACAGTTACCTTTGTTCCTACAGGGGGCGGGGCTTCTCCCTGTGCCCCTTGGAATTAGGGCAAAACAACTGCGTGTGTGACTAGCCACCTACTCCTGGCGGGTGGAGCCTATCCAGTTTTTAAGTTTATTTATTTATTTTGAGAAAGAGAGAGCAAGCAGGGGAGGTGCAGGCAGAGAGAGAATCCTAAGCTGGCTCTGCGCTGTCAGCCTAGAGCTCGAGATGGGGCTCGATCTCTCAGTTCGTGAGCAGTGAGATGGAAATCAAGAATCGGACCTTAAACGACTGTGCCACCCAGGTGCCCCCTTATCCTATATATCTAGTTCTCTTTACAGGTTTTAGAGAAAGACCGGCTAGTAGATACCAGCAAGGACCCTGCCGACAGTCGCCTCCCTTCGTCTGTGATGCTGAGCAACCTAGTGGACCTTGCTGCGCGTCAGTCCTCACCCCTAAACGGGACAATAAACTACTACGTGAATAGGGCTGCCACAGAGGCCGAATGGGTTGATCGGGAAGAGCGCTATCACTGCGCCCCAAACACAGGCACCGCGCAGACGGTGTCGACCCTGTTGTCATGCCTCGTGAAACACGCGAAAGCCCACGTTCGCGAGACCCACAGTCAGAAGCTGGGCGAGGGCGCCGGGCAGCCGGCACCGTCGTCACCACCGGGACCTCGGCCCCCGCCCGCGGGCTCAGGGACGCTCGGCTGACGCGGCGCAGGCCCGGGCGACTCCGGGAAAGCCGGGCCGGCGGGCGAGGATGGAAGAAACCCGGGTCGGCCCTCGCAGGCCAGCGGTCGCCCTCGCGGCCCCTGCGACTCACCATTCGAGATGTAAACCATCTTTGCCCCTTGTTCCCCGCCTCCGTAGCGACTGAGGGGCTTGGCCCCTCTCGGCCCCGGTATCTCCCTCCGCGACCCGCCCTCGGACGTCACAGCCCACGGGTGCACACAACGGCGACGGAGGAAGGAGGTGGACGGAGCCCATTGGCTGCTGGAAGGGGGACGCGCATGACTGGCGGCTTTTTTTTTTTTTTGCTTCGTCACGCCGGCAACTTCCGGTAGAGCGAGGGCTGCCGGTCAGGTAAGCGGAAATGATGTTTGGGATTTTAACCCGTAAACGCGCGCTTTCCTGTCTCCTTTTGGGTTTGAGCTCTAGGAGCTCGTTTGCCCCGCACGGTGAAGAAAAGCTATGTTCTAGTTGCTTGATGGGCCCGTGGGTCCAGTTCGGGAATGCGAAGCTGCTCTATGTGCGAAGGCTTGAAGAAACTGCTGGCAGGAGGGGGTTCCTCAGAATATTCCAGAAGTGTTGGTATTTGAGGGTGTGGAGGGAAGTGCCTTCGGGCTGAGGCGGTGATCAAACCGTAGGGAGCTCTATTGTCGTGTTTTCGGAATGCACAGACAGGCACCCTCTAGATGTACTCATTCTTTTTAAAACCAGTGTTTCTGCTCTTGGTTCGCCAGAAGTGAATGGAATTGTTAGCTCTTTTTAAGGCAACCGTGAAAAAAGAAATAGTGTAGCGCGAGACCTTTCTGTTCTTGTTTCTTATTGATGGCGACTGCACGCAAGCATTGTGAACGCGACAGATGTGTAAGAAGTTATTAGGTGGTCACTGATTAAATGTGGACCGTGTACTGTGTGCCTTGATGGTGGTTTTACTCTGCGCCAGCCAGTGGGCGACTTTCTGTTCCTTGAACGTGGCAATCGCATTCCTGTCTCAAGGACTTTGGTACTTCGCTGGCTTTCTAGATGGAGTCCTGATGGCTGTGCCGACCCCCCCCCCCCCTCCAGCCCGCAGTGCTGAAGCCATGTGTTATCTGGAAAAAGGTTATCATCTCATTTAAAATGAAGCAGAAAATTACATTTTGGAGAAAATCGTATCTTGCATTTAGTAGTTTGGGTTAAGATTTTAAGTATGTTCTAATATTTAGAACAAATATTTAATGTTGAATTTTTTGGGAGCATCCCCCCCCCCCAAAGTGCATAACAGAACAAGACAACATCCTTTACTTATTTTGTGATTTTTGCAGCACAATCATGGATTATTTTTGCAGAAAATACTGGAAAGGGTCATTAATTGTACCAAGGACTTTTTTTTTTTTAAATCTTTTTTTTTTCAACGTTTATTTATTTTTGGGACAGAGAGAGACAGAGCATGAACGGGGGAGGGGCAGAGAGAGAGGGAGACACAGAATCGGAAACAGGCTCCAGGCTCTGAGCCATCAGCCCAGAGCCCGACGCGGGGCTCGAACTCCCGGACCGCGAGATCGTGACCTGGCTGAAGTCGGACGCTTAACCGACTGCGCCACCCAGGCGCCCCGTACCAAGGACTTTTTTAACCCGCTATTATCATCTCAACGCGCTCTACTCTCCTTGCGCCTTACCTGAAATCCCAGCTTCCACCTTTGTCAGCCTTAAGCAGTTTTTCCACACTGCAGCAAGAATGATTTTAAAATGAAAATCCTCATTCCTAGTGATTTCCTATTGCTCTTAAAATGAAATCCAGTTCCTTTTCATGGTCCTCAGGCCCGTCAGGACCTGTTCACTTGATTCTGTCTTTCAAACTGTTATCTTCTACAATCCCCACCGATGTTATCGCTACCAACATTGTACTTTTAGTTTCTTGAGCACCCCAAGTTCTCTTATGCTTCCAAGGCTCTGCACATGCTTTCCCTTCTACCTGGAGCGGTCTTCTGGTGCCTTGCACATCAGCTGCCTTTATCCCTTAGATCTCAGTTTGTGTCACCACTTCTGAGAGCCTTTCCCTGGCCCCTCATCTCCATGATTGTTCATAGTGCTTAACACAATGCAAAATTATTTTATTACCTGAAAATTGATCTTTGTCTCTCTCAAGAAAACATAAGCTCTAAGAGGTCATGAGCCCTACCTGCCTTGTTCCCTTTTATCTCTTCAAGGTCTGTCCTAGTCCTTGGTGGATAGTAGGTACACAGATATTTGTTAGTTGGCTGGGGGGGATATCTTTCTGAAAACTTGCCCAGTCACCAAAGGAGGAAGGGAACTAACATGGGGATCCCCTGAGTACCGGACACTGCTGAGTTATCTCTTCCTTTCTCTTTTTCTGTCTTGATCATTTCTTTTTTTTTTTTTTTTTTTTAAATTTTTTTTCAACGTTTATTTATTTTTTGGGACAGAGAGAGACAGAGCATGAATGGGGGAGGGGCAGAGAGAGAGGGAGACACAGAGTCGGAAACAGGCTCCAGGCTCTGAGCCATCAGCCCAGAGCCTGACGCGGGGCTCGAACTCCCGGACCGCGAGATCGTGACCTGGCTGAAGTCGGACGCTTAACCGACTGCGCCACCCAGGCGCCCTGTCTTGATCATTTCTAAATGAGATATAATGCAGTGATTTCCTAATGAACTATCTCTAGCCTGTCACTCCATTTCATGGTATACATAGCTGCCAGTTTAATCCAACCTAGCTTCTTTCCTGCTCACTACTTTCGCTTTCTCTCCTCCCTACCACCTAACAAATAATACCCAGACTCCCTGGTCTGGCACTGAGGGATTCCCTGATATATCTCACATTAATCTCCCTGACTTCTAATTCCCTGACAGACCCCTTGTTTTCCTGTCCTGTTGCTTCTACTCATCTGTTTCCTCTGAATGGAAATGTTTCCCACCTCGTAAAATCTAATCTATCCTTCAAAGCCAGGTATGTTGCTATCAAGTGAAATAATGAATGTGAAAGGACTTTGCAAATTGGAAAAAAGAGTGTAATTAGTAGCATGGTGGTTGGGGGACAAAGAAACCATTCCCTTTGTTTCCCTAACCTTCAGTGTCTAGAACTGCAGGTTAACTACTAGCCACATGTGACTGTTGAGCAGTTGAAATGTGGTTAGTTTGAATTGATACGTGCTCTGCGCACAAAATACACACTAGGTTACAAGGACTTAAAATAAAAAAACAAAAGGATGTGAAGTATCTCAATTTTTTATATTGATTACACATTGAAATTATAATATTTTGAATATTGGACTACATAAAATATTTTATTAAAAATACGTTTAACAATTTCTTTTTACTTTTTTAATGTGACTGCCAGAAAATTTTAAATTATATACTTGGCTTATATTTATAGTTCATGTTACATTTCTGTTGGATACTGCTGGTCCAGAATGAAGACATTGGCCTGGCACAGAAAAGGCACTGAGTAAATATTTGTTGAATGGATGAATGAATGAATGGTCTTAATAATGACTAGTATTTTAGTATATGTGCTGCCAACATCAGCACAATAGTGAATAGTGACATATAGTAAACTACACAGAGTTTACTATATGTCAGGCACTGTTCTAAACACTTTCTATTTCTTAGTTTATTTAATCCTTACAAGAAAAAGAATAATAGCTAACATTTATATAGCACTCACCCTGTGCCACGCAATATCCTAAGTGCTTTTCATGTATTAGTTCATTTAAACTTCAACCTTACTAAGTGGGCTCCACTATTATTCCCATTTATAGATGGGGAAACTGAGTCATAAATAGCTCAAATGACACAGCTAGTTATGAAACAGAGCAGAGATTAAGACCAAGTCTGGCTCTATAGTTTGTGCTTTTGACTCCTGTACTATACTGCCTCTCCACACAATAACAGTTATTAAAACAGTAGTCCTCAGCATAGAATGGGAAGTGGTTTCTGAAGATTGTATCTCAGTTTTCTCAGTTGCAAAATAGCTTCCCCCAGTTTTTTCTTTTCTAGACATCCTGTGCATTAAATTCCCCTAAGCAGCCAAGTTAATTACCTTCCCGTCTCTACATCAATCCCTTGGCCAGAGGGATGGGCTGTTCTGAAAGACAGCTACCTCGAGCTGGAGTCAATCTCACCTAAACCTCATGGTTTGAGAGCTGAAGAGGGGTAGTGTTTACCACAAGATAGTGAAGGGATATGGGTTCCATCAAAACAATAACATGCCCTCAATTCTGCCTTTAGGGAATGTGGAAAACACTTGGCATTTATATTCTTTATTAACCTTTTCTGTGTTTGTTCTTACAGTTACTGCCTTGTATTCTTTATTGCATTCGGGCTCAGAAATCTTAGCCCTTTAATTGTCTCATTTTTTTGACTCATCATTAAAAGCAGATTTTTAATATTTTTAGACTTGTATTCTCTGGTACAAAAAGATTATTGCTTTCCAAGCCTTATCTCTAGATCCCTGAAAATGGAGTGAAGAAATAGAAATGTACATTCTATTACTATGTTTATAAGTCTTAACACCGATTTTTATATTTGGAAAAATTAGAAGTATAGATATGTACCCACTGATTTTAAGGAACATATGATTTATTATTTTTTTTTTAAAGTTTATTTTGAGAGAGAAAAAGAAAGCATGCATGCGTGCAAGTGAAGAGGAAGGGACAGAGAGAAAGGAAGAGAGAGAATCCCAAGCAGGCTCTGCACTGTCAGTGTAGAGCCCAACGTGGGGCTCAAACTCACAAATTGTGAGACTGTGACCTGAGCTGAAATCAAGAGTCTGACGCTCAACTGACTGAGCCACCCGTCACCCCATGATTTATTATTCTTATTCACTAAATGGTTCAGAGCAGAGGATTTAATAGTCTTTAGATATATTTTTGTTTTAATGTGATACCTGAGCATAATATAAGAAATCAAAAGATACATATGGGTATGCCATGAAGAATAAGTCTCCTTACTTCCCCCATAACTCGAGATGCTAAATTTTGATCCTCTAACTTCGTGAGGCTGTCGTAAGCACTGCTTGGCAAATTCCTCTTGGGCAGTAGTAACCTTCATGACAGACTCACCTCTCTTTAAGTTCTATCTTCTCTTGGATCTTTATCAAGCAATTTCTCACTCGTTAGCTCTCTGATATTTTGAAAAAAATTATTTCTCATTGTTTTGGTCAAATTCTTTTTAGTTGTCCTCTGAAGGAAAGTTAGTACAAACTACTTAATCCTCCATAGCAGAAGTGGAAGTTGATGCATTTATTTAACAAAATCAGAGTGAGGAGTTAGGTTAAGTCTCTGCCTTTGACTTTAAAAATTCTGTTATGTATGTATAAATAAATTTTCTACAGCTGCTTTCCTAATAAAGTCAAAACACATTATTACTTGTGAGCAGAATCATTTTACACAGCAAATTAAAATGTGTGGGTGATTAAAAAATTATTTTGCCAATAAACATTCTGCTTTTAATCTTTCTACTACCAAAGAGATGAATAAAACCTTACTTGGGCTTGACATTCTTGGTTCCTTCAATGATGGGTTCATTGAAAATGGGTTTATAGTCTCTTAGGGGCAAGTTCTTTATGACCCAGTGATGGGTGTTCCTTTGAAAGACTGCTAACCAGGTTCAAAAGGATACCATGAAGGAGATCACTGTCACCTCAACTCGCTGGCTAAACAGGCTATTGCTGATGCCTCCCCAATCACTTCATTTTTCCTTACTAATTGTATAACACGGCAGCTTGGTTAACATCACCCAAAGTCAAATATGGTTCTTAACTTCACGAAATCATCTTTCACAATTATCAGTCATTCCTCTCTTTTGCTTTGAAACCCTAACTTGTTTTTGATGGGAAGTATGAAACAGAGACTCTGAAAATGGAATCTGGCAACTGAAGAAGTGTTGCTTGATATTATTTTCTCGTTTCATCTTGAACGCATTTAGCTACTCCTTAGTGGCACCCAGTCTTTCACGTTCAGACTGAGACATTTCACAAGTGCGTTGGAGACCATATGCCCAGAAAAGTGGAGAAGCAAGTGGAAATGGATGGAGTCACCTTGGGTTGCTGACCTGTTTGATCTCTCCGGTTCCTGTGCTGGCTGGCATGAGGACGGAGCAGATGTAGAGGCTGCCAACGGGGCTGGCACACGAGACAGAAGGGCTGGTGCTCAGGCTTACCGCTGCAGCAGAGAGGGCAGCATCGACACATCACACGGGGACTTAGTAGGCTGAGCAGGTACAGGTGAGTTCAACCTTGGGACTGTTGCTGCTGAAGAAAACCACCCAGAGGACTCTAGTCATTTCATTGGAGTCACTACTTTTAGAAATGTAAAATTCCAAAGGAAGCATGCTAAACTACCCTTCCCATCGTAAGCTTTGAAAATGTTCATATCCGTGACCCGGTGTTTCCATTTCTAGAATTCCTAAAGAAACAATGAGAGTTCGAACGAATTTATGTGCGAGGATATTTACCCCATGTTATTTGGAATGAAGAAAATGGTCACCATATAACTGGCTAAATTTTAGAATATAATAGCATATTATACTTGAATGGGAAACGATAAGTGGAAAAAAACAAAGCAGTATGTATAGTATATCAGTGCAAAAAAAAAGATGCATGTATATGGAAATACACTAAACGTGGATTATGAGAGCTATAATTTTTCCTTTTTGCTTTTCTATAGTTCTTGAATTTTCTATGATAAATTTGTGTTCCTTTTGTTATTAGAAATATAAATAATATCAAATAGCAATAAAAATCAGTTAAGATATCTATAATTTTTAATTTTTTTTTCAACATTTATTTATTTTTGGGACAGAGAGAGACAGAGCATGAACGGGCGAGGGGCAGAGAAAGAGGGAGACACAGAATCGGAAACAGGCTCCAGGCTCTGAGCCATCAGCCCAGAGCCCGACGCGGGGCTCGAACTCACGGACCGCGAGATCGTGACCTGGCCGAAGTCGGACGCTTAACCGACTGCGCCACCCAGGCGCCCCTATCTATAATTTTTAAAAGTTACATTTGTTAGAAACTGAGGGTTCATCTTTAGTTTCATGTAATGGTTTGAGCAATTGTTAAAAAATTGCCCCAAAATATTTCTTTCTAGCAGAAGTGATAGAAAATTAAAAACTAAAGGATTTGCACAGGTAGTTGTTAACATTTGGATACAACTTAAAGGCCATTGTATCTAATAAAGTTATGTTTGCTGTGCCCACTTGCTCTAATACACAAAGTCATTGTATAATAACACATGATACATATGAAAGTATACACATGCAATAGATCCCCAGCAATTAATTTCCAAAGGACCACAAAGGACCAAAGAATTTTCAAAGGGCCCATAAGAGCTGGGTTCAGAGAGCACCAACTGCGATTACAGGGGACCATAGATAAGAAGTTTCCTGGTCCTCTTTGCATCCCCTCCCATCCCTGGAGGAGTCTGAAACCACAGTAAGCCAGCTCCAGAAGGTGAAGGAGAAAGTTGGGCTGGAGGCAAGAAGAGGGAACCACCTAGTCATAGACACTTCCTGCCTTCAGCAGGCCTCACGAGTTAGTCAATGTTTTTTGGTTTTCCCTAAGTAGGAATAGAGTCTGGTAAGAATCAAGTAAACATAGTTTAAAATTCCTTGCTAGTCAGCTCAGAATAATCCCAAAAGCTGATCAAAATGCAGACTCACATGTTCATATTTTGTGAATGATCCATTGGCAACGTTACTGAACAAAAACATTCATTTTAAACATGACTTTTCAGAGTCCTGTCATACAATTCAATTAAAAAAAATTGTTTGAAGCATTAAAATAGGGCTATGGACCTTAATAGATCTTTAGCCCTTCTTTGGGGTAGCTGATTGTTGACAGTAAAATCATCTTACCAGTGTTTGGACCATGATGAAAAGAAATAAACCGTGAATCAAGAAAATTTATGGAATTTGATATGAAGGCAAGTAACTTTGAAGCAAGAAAATAAATCCTCAAAAACAAAAGAACAAAAACTCAAAAGGTTGTATGGGTGTTCGATCTAACATCCTTTCCTTTAATAGAATTTAGATGCTACAAAAAATACACTGCAGCAACTTTCTTACTTTTGGGGGAATAAATTAGAATCCAACTCAATGATTTTTGCCTCCTAACTTGAAGGCACTCTCTGGAAATAGCATGCAGGAGTTGACCCTGAAAATAAGTTCTTTTCAATATGTATACAGTAAAATGCAAGATTTAAGCCGCTTTCTAAAACAGAGTGGAGATGAACTGCAGAGACCCGGGGTTATGCCTGTGTTCCACAAAGGCCGGAGAAATCCTGGAATATCTGTCCGCATAGTGCCCACCAAATGTGCCCTGGCACATCCTCTATAGGCAATTTGTTTTCTTTAGTTCTCTCTCAAGCAGTATTTCAGCTTTCGGGATAAAGAAATTGCTTTTGAAATTTAAGACTCGTCATGATGGAAATGGTTTTCTTCGATCCTCCGCACGATGTGAGGCCTATTTCAGAGCTTGTCTGGTTTTATGCTCTAAGGCAGGAAGAAAAAAAAAGACCTTTGGATGCTCTATGGTATTCTCTTTTCTGTCCTTTTTAATGAGCTATAGATTTCCAGAGAGATCCTCCCCCAAAATTCTGGACACTACTTTTTGCTGTAGATCTTAAAGATTTACTAAATTGTTCAATCACCTGTAGTATGAATTCAGTTTAACTTGATAAAACATTTATTAAGCTCTTATAAGTCATCATGCTAAGCAATGATGATAATAGCAAGGTAATAATAATAGTAATAATAGCTAATAGGTAATTATTTACTTAGTGCTTATTACATGCCAGGTACTGTTCTAAGCACTTTGCATACGTAAATGCTTTGCAATATCATATTGAGTAAGCCAGAACTATGGGTTCTGATAATGATTTTATTTTTGTCTCCACTACTCCCTTACATTTTGTTCGGGGGGGGGGGGGTGCTAAATGAAAATTTGGGCAAGTCCCATGACTTCTCTGGTCTCTCATAGGTCAGACTATCTAATAAGAAAAATGTCCATTCTTAAGTAATGGTAAAACTCCTGATCTTGATTGAAAATTGAGGCTTTTCCCTTCCCCAGGTGAGGCTTGCTATGGGCAGGAGGTATCTATGACTAGATGGTTCCCTCTTCTTGGCCACTAGCCCAGGTTTTCCCTCCACCTCCTAGAGCTGGCTTACTGTGGTTTCAGACTCCTCCAGACATGGGAGGGGAGGGAAAGAGAACCAGAAAACTTCTTACCTTTGGCCCTTCATAATCTTGACTTGGTGCTCTCTGAACCCAACTTTTGTGGGTCCTTTGGAAGTTCTCTCAATTTATATGGAATGTGTCACGAACAGCTCCCTTGATAGACCAGAAGCATCTCTACTGTTCTTGGATTGCTCACAGATCATTCTTCTGTTTCTGGTCATCCACATTTTACCTTCAGCCTTTTCTGCTGATGTCCCTGTACCTGCCAGGCTGCCGGGTCAACACAATCCCAGGTCCCTCCCACATCCTTTGCCTGACAAATTTTGGGAGAGCCCACCAAGTCCAACATGATAGCAGCAGTGTCTTCAGTCTTGCCTTTAAGGCAGTGATCCAGACCATTCCTCACCTTTTAGGTTTTCTAGGCAGGAAGCAGACACCAGCCTTGTGTGTCTTTGTCATATGGGATATTACTTTGATGCAGCAGTAACTTCTAGTACATTACCTGGCAAGCTATCCCAGAGGTTACAGAATAGAATCACTCATAGACAAAAATAGGATGCTCAAATGGCATGATTCATTCAATCAATTTAAAACACACAATGAGGAACAAAGAGAAACAAATGGGTAGGTTTACCACACCTTAGGGTAGTATACAAGCGGAGTTGAAGGGCTACACTATCTGAATCCTTTGTTTGTCATTGTTTGTATGTCCCCTCTCATCCCTGACCCCTTGCCACATCAGTTTCCCCATTGACGGTGTGGTTATAAGAACCAGATCTGAAAATGAGCAAAGGGGCTCAGCATATAGAAGATGTTTAGAGCCAACATGCTTACTCTGTCAGAGACCCAGTTAGCCTGTTGAGCAGCAATGGTTTGTTTTGTTTTGCTTTGCTTTGCCCTGTTTTGTGTCAGGAATGGGTTTTATGTGCCTATCTTGGGAAGAGCACAGTGGGACCATAAAGGGTATCACAGGTGGATGAGTGATTTAGAGATAAAGTAGTTGTCAGTCTGGAGGTGGCACGGTCCATTACCTACCTTATGACTTTGTCTTTCCATCCTTTTCTATCCATAAGGCACACTCTCATTTATTCCATTAAAAAAATGGTATGATCTATTATTCTCGTTATCTTTAACACACCTTAGATGTTACTAACAGACTATCTTTTAACATCCACACTATTTGTTCTTCTTGTCTTCTGTCACAGAGTTGCATAGTTTAAATGTAATAAGCACACATAAAATTCCTTCTAAAACTTAGGAGTACATATTCCTCTTTATAGTGGTTTCCTTAAAGCCTCCCTCTCATGACTAAGATGAAAGTAGTGAAGCTGTCTACCCATTCTCCTTGGGGTGGGAATCATAGAATAATTATCTCCAGAGAAATTTACTTAAAAATTTTTTCTTCAGTCTCTGCCCTTGAACCCTTTCATATTCCATGTGGAGAGGGCTTAGGAGTTCAGAAACTAGTTTTCAGACACATTCAGGGTGGTATGGCTGGCGGCTGGCTGTAGACAAGGAGCTGGTTTTCAAATGACTACCTTGAAAAGATTCATCTCAGGGTACCTGGTGGCTCAGTTGGTTAAGAGACTGGATCTTGATTTTGGCTCAGTCATGACCTCATTGTTCATGAGATTAAGCCCCATATTGGGCTCTGCACTGACAGAGGAGCCTGCTTGTGATTCTCTCTCTCTGCCCCTCCCCTGCTCATGCTCGCTCGCTCGCTCTCTCTCTCTCTCTCTCTCAAAAAAAAAAAAAAAAACCCACAAAACCACCTTTAATAAAAAAAAAAAAAGATACGAGTGCCTGGGTGGTGCAGTCAGTTAAGCATCTGGCTATTGCTTTCAGCTCAGGTCATGATGTCATTATTTGCCAGATAGATCCCCACATCAGGCTCCGTGCTGACAGTGCAAAGCGTGCTTGGGATTCTCTCTCTCCCTTTCTCTGACCCTCCCCTGCTCACTAGCTCTCTCTCTCAAAAATAAATAAACATTAAAAAAATTGTTTTAAAAAGATACATCTTGCTCTAGTTCTTTTTTCAAAATGTTGTATCTATTTTATCCAGACCCTGCAGTCAAGATTTCCATTTTAACACCCTGTTACACGTGTATGACTTCAGTGAATCCTCCCAATGGCTCTATAAAGTTGGAATGATTGTCATCCCCATTTCATAGAAGAGGAAACTGAGGCCTAGAGAGATTTAGTAATCTGTGCACAGCTAGTAAGTGGTAGAGCTGAGATTGGAACTCAGGCAGTCTGGCTGCAGAGTCTGTGACTAAGGAACTTCCCTTCTCCTCAAGGAAAAGGGGGATTGATGAAAGCACAACTCACTAATGTAAGACTGAGGAAGGTCGAGCGCCATAAGAGAATCACACACTAAGTGCCCCTGGGATGTGGAAGAGGGAGAGTACGTGTTACCTGGTGGGAAGCAGAGAAGGATTCCTGAGGGTCACCTGGGGGACTCAGTCGGTTGAGTGTGGAACTCTTGATTTCAGCTCATATCGTGAGCCCAGGGTTGTGGGATCAAACCCTGTGTTGGGTTCCACGCTGGGTGTGGAGTTTGCTTAGGATTCTTTCTCTTTCTCTGTCTGCCCCTCTCCCTTGCTCTCTCTCCCTCTCTAAAGTAAAACAAAGTAAAAAAGAAAAGGATTCCTGAGAAGTGACGGTTGAAGTGTAACATAGAGAGTATCCTGGGGCGCCTGGGTGGTCAGTTGGTTGAGCCTCAGACTTCAGCTCAGGTCATGATCTCGCAGTCTGTGAGTTCGAGCCTCACATTGGCCTCTGTGCTGACGGCTAGGAGCCTGGAGCCTGCTTCGGATTCTGTGTCTCCCTCTCTCTCTGCCACTCCCCTGCTCGTGCTCTGTCTCTTTCTCTCTCTCAAAAATAAATAAAAATGTTTTAAAAAATTGAAAAAAAAAAAAAAAGAGGATCCTGAGAGGAGCAGTAGGAGCTAGAAATGAAATGAAGGATGCATGAAATTGCATCTACCACTCAGAAGTCCTTCCACTTTAACCAGATCTCCAAGTGATCACATGTCTTAAACCTAGTAAGACTTATATGATGAGATGAAGTTGAATTGGCTGTTTTTTCAAAGTTTTTATTTAAACTCCAGTTAGTTAACCTACAATGTAATATTAGTTTCAGGCGTACAATACAGCGATCCAGAACTTCCATACAACACCCAGTGCTCATCACAAGTGCCCTCCTTAATTGAATTGACTTTTTTTAAGCATCTGATTTCCAAGTTTTCTCTTATGAAAGACAAGTACTTTGTCATTGATGTAGCTTTGCCGGCTACCTGCTGAAGCCTAGCTGGTAGACTGTCACATTACAAATGTTCTAATTGGCATCAAATCTTACATAAGGTATTCTCCTGTCTCTTTTGAACGCTTTGTAGATGGGAGAAATGTTATATGTTAAACCATTTTTCTTCTTCAGAACCAACTGTCTAGCTGCACTGTACATTGATTAAACTCAAGTTTATTGATTATTGTTCATTGTCATCTCCCATTGTCAACAAGGTTTTGAAGCAGACTAAGGCAGGAATGACACATGTGGGTGACTGTGAAAGCCAGGAAAATGGGCACTGCGGCAAATGGAGAGTCACTTTCCTCTCTTAAGGGTACAGAAGCTTTTCCACTCCAGTCAGCTGACACCATGGGGGTGCAGGTCCAGTGTAGCCAGGGCTTCTGATGGTTTCAAGAAAAGCTTGAAATATGGATAGTTGCCTGAAATTTCCCTGTTGTAAAGTGTTAAAATGTTGGTTAACTAATTCATATTAAAAAAGAAAAAAATCAGTGCTGGCTAAACAAAACATGCCTATGGGCCAAATACAACCCAAGGATCACCTGTTTACAATATTTGCTTTAAGATATACCCACTAGAAATTGCTAAAATTCCTCACAGGCCCAGGCCTGAAGAAACATAACATGACAAACAACAACTATGCACCAAGCCTTTTATTGTGGAAAATTTCAAACTCTGAAAAGCAGAATAATATAATGACCCCTTTGTACCCATTATCCAGTTTGGACAATTATCCGCTCATAGTTAGTCTTGCTTCATCCATACTTCCATCTACTTTCCCTATTTTCCTCAGATTATTTTGAAGCAATTCCTAGACATCATTCATATAGCTTTATTTGTAAATATTTTGGCATGCATCTGTAAAAGACAAGGACTCTTAAAAATATATATGACTGCAATGTCATTTTCCCACCAACCAAATATTAACAATAATTTCTCAACATCATGAAATATCCAATGTTCCAAAATCCCCTAATTGTCACTTTTTTTTTTTTTTTTTAGTTTTCATTTTTCAAATCAGGATTGAAATATACTGGGGGGGGGGGTTGGTTGATATCTCTTGATAAATCTCTTTTAATGTATACATGAACACAACATTTTAATTAAAAAAACTTAATAAAGAAGAAAAAACAACAAAACTTATACCCATGGGAGAAAAATCTGTTCTGGTGATTTGATGAATGATGATGTGGTAAGTTTTCCGGGAACTAGTAAAGTACCAAATACAATGGAGACCCCCACCATCACTTTATTACCACAGTACTTTTTAAGAAGTATTTTTAACTTAAAAAAAATCATAAAAATAGTACACGAGAAAGACATCAGCAAAAATAGTGGAGCAAGAATCTCCAAAGACTATCTTCTCCATAAAAGCAGTGAGACAACTGGCAAAAATGGGCAGAATCACCTTTTCAGAACTGTGTAAATGAACCAAAAGCTTGCAACATTTGGGAGAACATTTTTTCATTTTTTGTTTGGAGAGCATTTGATCAAGAAAAATGGCCGAATCTTGGTAATAGCAGTCTTTCTGGCATGTTAACTTGTCCTATCCCCCTTCCCTTCTCCAGGGCTGCAGTAGTCTTGAGAGCCCTCAGCCTGACCACCACCAGAGGGGCAGAATGGGCTTGGTGCATCACTAAAACCTCATTAATAGGAAATTGTCATTATTTGACCTGTCTGGAGATTCCCTTTCAGACACCAACTGCAAGGCTGCCAGAACTCACAAAGTGTACAAAAGACTTTTCCCAGGGACATTTGTTTGAAAACAATTAAAAGCAATGGATTAACTTTGTGACCACCTGAGGCAGCAAGTAACAGTTGGGACAAACGATAGGCTACCCAAAAACTTAAAAGGAAAAACTGGGTAATGAGATGACCATAGGGACTTTGAAAAGCTCTAACATGTTCTTGGGAATCTAAAAGGTCACCTGTACGAATAGGATCGTGCTCATGCCTAGGGATAACTGCATGCTCAAGAAAGACCCCAGAAGGCCCTAAGTGCTCAACCCTGGCTGGCCTTGAGACTCCGCACAAGCAGGAAGTAAAGGGCAAGGTAGAATCGCCAATTGCCGGACTGAACATTGAAGGCGTGCTCGAACAAACAGAGTCCTTCAGCACTGTGGGAAACCTATTGGTTCCAAACACTGAAAGAAATCTCTAACCGCTAAGCCAACTGAGCAGGGACTTCAATGACTACACGTGACAAAGAATACAGCCTTTATAGAATTTCTTCTGAAAAGTTACTAAACAAACTACAAACAACAACAACATATGAGAGGAGGGAGAAGAGCCTTATTTGTGAGGTTGCCACTTTATGTTATTTGAAATGTCTAGTTTTCAACAAAAAAATTGGTGACTTATGGCCATGTTTAACCTGCAAGCTCTACAGAATAAAAATTCACAGGCCAACACATCCAGACAATTTATTTTATATCTGAACAATTAGAGATACAAAGTGTTTTGTGGGCAGTTGGAATCTGCTTAATGCCATGGGATCCGATGACTATTTGGCAGATTCATTATTAGGGTTATGTTAAAATCAAATTCAAATCAGCACATTTATTGTACATCTATTATGTGTGAGACAGTATGTTCTAGTTCAAAACTGATTTTGCTGAGGCTAAAAAGGAAAGAGAGTAAAAGGAAAATTAGGAATGTCATATCTTGAAATGTATCACAAATGATAGGTTTAGAAGTTTTATTTTTATTTATTTATTTATTTAAAATAGGTTTCATGCCCAGCCCAGAGCCCAACATGGGCCTTAAACTCATGACACTGAGATCAAGAGTCAGGTGCTTAAAGGACTGAGCCACCCAGGTGCCCCAAAATTCATGTTTAAGTCCTAACCCCCAGTACCTCAGAATGTGACCCTATTTGGAGATATGGTCTTTACAGAGTGAATCAAGTTACAGAGTGAATCAATGATAGGTCATTAGAGTAGGGTCTAATTTAATATGACTGGTGCCCATACATAAAGGGGGGATCTGGGCACAGAGATATACATAGAAGGAAGATGATATGGAGATATATATGAAGAACATGGCCATCACAAGCTAATGAGGAAGGCATAGAACAGATCCTTCTCTCAAAAGAAACCAGCCCCGCTGATGCTCTAATTTTGGACTTTTTGCTTCCAAAACTGTGAGACAGTAAATTTCTGTTGTTTAAGACACCCTTCCCCCTGTCCCCCCCCTACCCCCCCGCCATTCGTGATACTTTGTTGTGGCACCACTGGCAGACTAACTCATTACTTACCAGATATTTTTTGAAGCCACCCAACTCTTCAACAAAAGCTCTAGAAGACTATAGAAATGGGAGTATTTTGGGTTCCTGGGTGGCTCAGTAAGTTAAGCATCTGACTGGCTCAGGTCATGATCTCATGGTTTATGAGTTTGAGCCCCACATCGTGTGAGTTCAAGCCCCATTTTGGGTGAAAACGAGCCCTGCTTTGGGTGATCCCTGCTTCTCTGTCTCTGTCTCTCTGTCTCTCTCTCCCTCTCCCTCCCTCGCTCATTTGCGCCCCCTCTCTCTCAAAAACAAAATAGGAATATTTTGTGACAATTTTCGTTTTGCTGTTTTTAAAGTTGACAAGAGAGGCACCTGGGTGGCTCAGTCGGTTGAGCGTCCGACTTTGGCTGAGGTCATGATCTCATGATTTGTGAGTTCGAGCCCCATGTCGATGTCAAAGGAGCCTCCTTTGAATTGTGTCTCCCTCTCTCTTGGCCCCTCCCTCACTCACACTCTGTCTCTCAAAAATGAATAAACGTAAAAAAAAAATAAAGTTCACAAGAATTTGCAGATTATTTCTATGTCATGCATCTTTTCTTAACGGAGATCTACTTTGATTCGAAGAGCAAATAAATACTGCACTTGCCTCATTTCTTTCCGTTATTTGAAAACAGTCCTATGACGTAATGCTGTCAGCTAAGTTTTCACTTGCATGTGTCTTGCTCAAAGGGAAACTCACTTTTGATGTTGTTCTACTTACGGCTCATCAAAGGTTTCAGGGCATCTGTATATCATGGTTCTCGGCAGAATTCACCTGCAATGTAGCTGAGGTCTGAAAGCCATCTTCCTCATAGTGCCTTGCAGACTGATTTGTAGGTTGCTGAATGTAGCTAAATTGAAAACTGCTCTATTTGAAAGGAAATGGATGTCGTCAATCCTTCCAGAATACCAAAAGCTACAGAACAGATTGTCACAAAATATAATGACTGCCTAGACAACCACCTGTAAGAATGACAGCAAGTATAGCCTGCTGAATTTTAATCATCCACTTGGCGTATTTGCTATGGAATCATTTAATTTTGATAGCCACTTTTTTCATTTCACAGCCTAATAACTTGCATAGAGAAAGAGAGGCCTTCCAGCCTTGTGGAATCTCTCCATGATACTTTTATTAAATTGTGGCCCATTTTGTACTGTATTCCTCAGAGAACAGACAGACAGACAGGAAGAAATTAGCCAGTTCCAGATGGTTATATGACTCACTTGGTTGGCTATAGCAGTGAGCTTTTGAGTCTCCCATTTCCAGGTTCTGAATTGGGTCTCCAAAACTTTTTTGGTGTACCTGTCTCCTGAATTCCTAAATTAGCCCAGCGGCACATGCATTTGGGGAGAATGGGGGTGGGTGGGTTTGTCACATCCTTTCAAATGTTATCAAGATTATTATCAAAGCTACAGAGGTAACTTCACTTGTAGGATGACATGACATTTTTATGCAGTCACTAAGAGTATCCAATCTTAGGTTGAAATGCCCAGGCTGAGGCCATGGAATGTGAATGCTGTTTGCTGTGCGGATGAGTGACGTGGGGGTACAGATACACGTTGACATCTCTTGGGAAGACTGGGGACAGGACTAGGAGGCAGATAGGGGAGTTTTCCCATATTATCCTATATGTTTCAATTTGTTTTGATTTTTTTTTGAAAATGAGAGTATTTGTGTTATTTGAAAATGAATATTTGAAAATGAGAGTTTTATCAATGGAGATAAAAATATAAATCATGAACTAAAATGAAAACAAAACCAAACTACTTGGGTAATTAACACCAAACATTTTAAAGATGCTTTTGGGAAAATTAGTGGGTGTGGACTAATGAACAGAAACAAAATTTTCTCATTTTCTCTTTCATGATTCTCATGTTATGCTTAAAAAGGTTTTTTTTTTTTAATTCTTATGTATATTTGAGAGAGAGAGAGAGAGAGAGAGAGAAAATAAGAAGGGAGGGGCAGAGAGAGCGGGAGACAGAATCTGAAGCAGGCTCCAGGCTCTGGGCTGTCAGCACAGAGCCCAAAATGGGGCTCGGACTCACGAACGGTGAGATCATGACCTGAGCCAAAGTTGGATGCTTAACCAACTGAGCCACCCAGTCGCCCCTCATGTTACACTTTTTGAAATGCTGTCCCCACAATCCATAAAAAAAAAATAACAGTAGTCTGCACTAACTGAACACTGAATATGTTGGACATGGTGATGTCTTCACCTTCAGTCCTCACCAGAATCCTAAGGAGGAGAAAGGGTGAATGTCAGAGAGTTAACCACACAGGTATTATTGTTAGGAATATGCCATAAATACCAAACTCCACAAAACATCATTTGGATGTAGTGTCCTTTCATTGGATTCACTATCCATTTGATGGACTGTTCAAACAGAAGTAGACATAATTTTTTACCCCCTTTTAGTCATTCTGTTGCTGCTAGAACATAAATCTCTGATGGTCACATTGTGATATCTTTCAATACACCTGTAGAAATAGCTGATGTTTTGGAGTCTTGGCTTGAAGATCATGCCAGGCTAGAAGAAAAAAAATGTCAAGATGTATTCAGAAGTGAATTTAGTAATATATGATATTCTGAAATAGACTGAACTATCCCACATAGTAAATTCTTCAGATAACTGATAGTCAAGCATCAGAGCCTTTAAAGATTTATTCTTTTTATTATTATAAGTCTTTTGAAATTATTTATAATGCCTTGTGGCAAACAGTATACTACTTGTAATTTAATCTTGATAACACAAGCTTATCATTATGAACACCCATTATTGTTCTGTGCCAGAATGTGAAATAATGTAATTATTTTAGAAAGCTCTTTTAATGAATACCTATAATTGGATTTGGTCCTTTTCAAAATAGTTATCTTGTGAGCTTTTATACTATTCTGATAATGCTGTTACTGTGTGCAACATGTTTGAAACTCTTCCTTCCGAATGTCCTACTTAGCTTTAGTCATATTGCTTCTGATTTCCTTAGTGGGGGAATGATCTCATCTGTTGAAGATAAATTTGATTTGGGAAGTACATTGTAGTCACTTGGAATCAAGTCTAAGTTACCATCTGAGGTCAGAAACACTGTGATTATAAGGAATGCAGTTGGTTACTTGCCTTAGGTATTTGTATTTTTACTTGCTTCTACTTTTGATATCTTCATTTGAGATCTTTCTTTTTATTAAAAAAAAAGTAGATGCATTTCTTCACATTCTGGAACAGAAGAATGATGCGTGACTATAATGATAAACTAGGGGTGAGCCTTTAGGAAATAAATGAATAGAGGGTTTTTAGGAGGTTTTTCTGTGTGTTGGGACTTAAACTGTCCCTCCCAAAAGACCTCCAATAAAGACTCATACAAGTTTTCCCCAACATTTTATGATGAACATTTTTAAATGTATAGAAAAGCCTAAAGACCGTTTGGTGAACACTCATATATCTACTCCCTAGTTTCAACTGTTCACATTTTATTATACTTACTTTATCTCTCCATCAATCCATGCCTGTACCCATCCATCAGTATTTCATTTTTTTTTTTATTCATTTCAAACTTCCAACTTTGTTCTTCCTTTTCAAGGTTTCTTTGGATATTCTAGGCCCTTTCCATTTCTATGTACATTTTAGATTCAGTTTTTCAATTTCTACAAAAAAAAAAATTTGCTGGAAGTATAATTGAAATCGTGTTAAATCTATAGATCAATGTGGGGAGAATTCACATGCTAATAATAGTGAATCATCTAATCTGTTGAACATGGTATCATTTTCATTAAATTCTCTCAGAATATGTCATGGTTTTCAGTATGGAGATCTTACACATCTTTTGTTAAATTGATCACTATGCATCTATTTCTTTAAAAATAGCATTGGTAATGGAATTGTTTTAAAGTTTTATTTTTCAGTTACATATAAAAATGCGATTAATTTTTGTACATTAATTTTGGATGCTGCAATCTTGCTAAATTCACTTATTCATTGTAGTTGTTTGGTAGATTCCTTAGAATTTCCTAATTTACATACAGGGGAAGAAACCTTCCTTCTACTCTCTTAGGTTCCATGCTGGACCTAAGAATTGAACTACATAAGACAGATTAATAGGAAAAAAATGCACATTTTGTTTGATACGTTGACATGTTTACAAGTGTCTTTGGAAGGAAAATGAAGACCTGAGGAAGCCATTAGGACCCAAAGCTTATATATCTTTTTAAACAAAAATAATGAATTGTGGGGATGTGAAAAAACAGAGGGACTTGGTCAAGGGACAGTAAGTTGTGGAACAGTGACTAAGGAATATTTAGGGGAAGCTATTGGGAGATAAGGTTTATTTTAGTAGGTTTTTAGTATTGACCCATCCCAGTGTCTGGTGATAGGAATGTTTTCTTTCTGGTGCAGTGAGGTCTCACCGGAAATTTTATAACCTGCTTTTAGGTAGAAAGGGGGAGGTCAAAGAACCCTTCCTGCATCTGTTGTTTCTCAAATGCCTTCGGCTCAAAATAGTCAAGATGCCAAAGTGGCACATTCTGGGGTGGCACATTCTGAACTCCTTCATAAACAAGCCTGTTCTGTAGAGATAATTTTCCTTTTCAATCTGTGCCTTTTCATTTCTTTTCCCCTGCCTTATTGCACTGGCTATGACCGCTGGTACATTGGTGAATAGTTGTGGTGAGAGGCGGCATCCTTACTTTGTTCACAATCTTAGCATTCAGTATTTCACCATTAAGAATGATCTTTGCTGTAGTTTTTTCTTACATATACCTTATTAGATTGAGAAAGTGAACTTCTGTTCCCAGTTTTCTGAGCTGTTAAAAAAATCATGAGTTTTGTCGAGTGCTTTTTCTACATACGTTGAAATGATTATATGGATTTTCTCTCTTATTATCTTAATATTCTGAATTACATTGATTAATTTTTGTACGTTAAGACAACCTTGCATCTTGAACCAAACTCCGTATTCAAATATTTCATACAATTCACAAGTCTATTATGAAAAGAGATTTCAAAATAGAGCAAGCAAACCTAGCTAATTGTCTCTTAAGATAGGGTCAGGAGGCCATAGGGGAGGAGGGGATTTTGCCCATCCTCCGCAGAGGAACCGTGAACTTGTTGCCAGCTGCAAGCCCTCAGCCTGGACTTACCTCCCTCCTCACCATGACCCCTGAATCTTAGGCATTCTGTTGGGCTGGC
The DNA here is from genome assembly GCF_018350175.1 of Felis catus. Lineage (NCBI taxonomy): Eukaryota > Metazoa > Chordata > Mammalia > Carnivora > Felidae > Felis > Felis catus. The sequence goes on from NC_058369.1 coordinate 22,391,149, forward strand.
TTCTTTCACACTTAACTTGGAAAAGAGCTAATGTGATTCCACAACTTTCAGTCCTTCATTTGCATATCAACCCAACCAATCCCAGTTAACTGAGTTTCAATCCCTATTTCCCATAGGCAACTTCTTACCTCTATAACTCTACTTCTTCTTTGTCTTCCTTGGAGCAGGAGTCAGGTTTCTACCTGAATCCCTGTCTCCTGAATTGCAATTCTAATTGCCCAAATAAGTGCCTGTTTGCTTAAATTTTCAGTGAATTCTTTCTCGGTTGACACAGTCTTCAACTTCCGAGCACAGATTTGTCTGTTTTTATAAATAATTAAAAGTTCAGTTGAGTAGCCTGTACTTGACAAAATTTACTGAGGAAGGTTTTTATTTTTAATTTTTAAAATTTTTCTTTTTTAATGTTTGTTTATGTTTGAAAGAGAGAGACAGACCGAGCACAAGTGGGGGAGGGGCAGAGAGAGAGGGAGACACAGAATCCGAAGGAGGCTCCAGGCTCTGAGCTGTCAGCACAAAGCCTGACATGGGGGCTCAAATCCAGGAACCTGAGATAGTGACCTGAGCCAAAGTGGATTGTTTAACTGACTGAGCCTCCCAGGCACCCTACTGAGGAAGGTTTTTAAAAAAACTATCCCGGAGTACTTAAAGGTGGAACCTGAGGAGGACCGTGAGGGAGTGTGATATAATAACAAATAAATACTTGATCAAAATGCTCAGTTGCTGGCACACAGCTCCTAAAACTTATAGAATCTCAGGAATGACAAGAGTGTCTTTTGTATGCTAATGAAATGATTGGTGACTGGGGGCTTTTAGATCCTACTGGGATGAGGGCTGGTCATCACCCCCAGAAATACTAGGCATGATGTGAAGATTGGAGCTTTTAGTCCCATTCCCTGATCTCTGGGGAGATGACAGGGGCTAAATAATTGAGCACAATTACTGATGGCCAATGATAGCCAACAATTGATAAATTAGTTGTGCCTATGTATTAGAACCTCCATAAACTCCCTAAAAGATGGGGTTCAGTGAATCTGCCTGCTTGCTGGGAGGGTGGCATGCCCCAACTCCATGGGACAGGAGCTCCTGTGCTCCAGACCCTTCTAGACCTGGCCATACGTACCCCTTTATCTGGCTGTTCATTTATAATATATTAAAAAGGCTGTATCCTTTATAATATCCTTTATAATGAACTGGTAATAGTAAGAAAAGTGTTTCCTGAGTTCTGTGAGACGTTCTGGTGAGTTACCGAAACTGAGAAGAGGTTGTGGGAACCCCTGAATGTGTTGCCAGTTGGTTGGAAGTGAAAACACAGGACTTGTGACTGGCATCTGAAGTGGGGGCAGTCTTGCAGGACTGAGCCCTTTACCTGTGGGGTCTGATGCTGTCTCCAGGTAGATAGTGTTAGAATTGAATTGGATGCAGATAGCTGGAGAAGTGTTGAAAAGACACCATGCATTTGGTGTTAGAACTGCTGTGAATAACCACAGTCTGGAGGTGACAAAGGGTCTTGGGTTCCTCCTACCTTTCCCCTCATTTTATAAATAAGTAAATAAACAAACAAATAGAGTGTGTGTGCCCTTGAGCAGGGGAGGGTGAAAGGGAGAGAGATAGAGAGAGAGAGAATATCTTTTTTTTTTTTTTTTTTTTAATGAGAGAGAGAATCTTAAGCAGGCATGGAGCCTGATGTGGGGCTTGATCTCATGACCATGAGATAATGACCTGAGCTGGGATGCTTAACTGAGCCACGCAGGGGTTCCCCTTTCTTCTCATTTTAATTCTCATCCCCCAAGGCTTTATTCTTTTCCCCACAACTGTGTTTGGTCCATTTTCATCAGGATCTAGACCTCAGCTAGTTGCTGTAACCATACAAAGAACTCTTGAAGTCATCCAATTTGACTCAATGTATAAATTCCCCTTCTAGCTTCTTTATAAGTCATTTGGTCTCAGCTTTAATTTCCCTTCCTTCCTCAGAATGTTAGCAAGCTATTACCCATGTCAGGGTCATTTGCACTTAGCGTGTTTTGAAGCACTGCAGAAAGTTTTCCAGTGTCAATGGAATGAGCTACAAAGAGATGGAAATCTGGGTAGTGATATGGGTGAAGAAGTAAACATTTGGGAGACAGAGAAGCCTTTCCAGCTTCCCTAGTATGAGACTAAATAGGCTATTTCCTAGCCCGCCTATTCTTTTTTTTTTTCCTTTTAATTTTTTTTCAACGTTTTTTATTTATTTTGGGATAGAGAGAGACAGAGCATGAACGGGGGAGGGGCAGAGAGAGAGGGAGACACAGAATCGGAAACAGGCTCCAGGCTCCGAGCCATCAGCCCAGAGCCTGACGCGGGGCTCGAACTCACGGACCGCGAGATCGTGACCTGGCTGAAGTCGGACGCTTAACCGACTGCGCCACCCAGGCACCCCTAGCCCGCCTATTCTTAAAGCACCCTGGCCAGCTGTGAGGCTGCTTGATTTAACTGCTTTAGGCATTCCAGTCCTTGAATGGCTGTATTTGGGCTTCTCCTGGGCCTAAAACAAATGTCATTTCTGTGGGAGAAGTGTTTTGGACAGAACAGGGCTTACTAATGTCTTCCCTCTCTGCCTTATTTAGGTCACAAAGATTTTAAAACTTTTTTTTTTTTTAATGTTTATTTCTGAGACAGAGCATGAGTGTGGGAGGGGCAGAGAGAGAGGAGACACAGAATCAGAAGCAGGCTCTAGACTCTGAGCTGTCAGCACAGAGCCCGACGTGGGACTTGAACTCACAAACCGTAAAATCATGACCTGAGCCGCAGTCGGACTCTTAACCAACTGAGCCACCCAGGCGCCCCAGGTCACAAAGATTTTAAAAGGAGATAAGGCTACATTTGTTATAGGCAGTGGAGGGAACAAACAAGAACTTTTAAATTGGACCTGGTGGCCCCGCCCACCCCAAGGTGCCGTGTCTATAACCTTCATGGAAATAGTTACCCAAAATACAAATTTTGTCAGGTTCCTGCTTGGGTGCTGCCCCTCTTTCTCCCACTAGGTGTCACCACACTACACAACAAATGAGAGGAAATGCCTGGTAGACTGTGACTGGCTTCCAGACTTTATAGAGAAATGTCTGCATTTAGGTTAGCAGCACAGTGAGCGTAATTCGTTTATTTAATAAACTGTATCTTTAAGATATGAAAATCACATAAAATCAGGCCAGAGAGTAAGTTACCTCATTCATTCACACTCTTAAAATGCCATCAGTCCTGGAAACCCAAGCAGAGGGGAGTTTACAGTCACTTACTCTATCTGTAAAAAACCTGGCTGGCTTAAATCAGCCGATGACTCTGCGAGGCTAGGTGGATCTCACCCCTCAGGATATTAAGCCTCTTTGTTGAGAGGTTGGATTACTGCTAGATCTTTTTATCACCAGAGCTGAGCTCTTGCGGCTGCTGGGGATTAGACACGATCCTTCTCCATCCACAGTGCTTTAACATCCTTCCTCCTCCTGGCACCTCCTTTGTGGTCACTCTTCTGTGAAGGCAAAGATAAGATGCCAGAGATAAGGGAGGAGTGAACATGGCAGCCTCCGCAGCATTTCATTTCCAACACCCCAGTTGCCAAGCCATCCTGCTGGTGGTATAAAAGATCCTTCCTATTCCCTGAACATCCAGCCTCCACAGGCCAGGCCCGTGAATATCAGTTTGATCTCAAATCTAATTTAGGATATCGGGATGCTCAATGGAAACCAAAACACAGCTAATTCTGTGTATCTCACAGGATGAGTGATAAACACTTGTAAATGTATCTAAATCGAATGAAGCTTAGCTCCACTAGGCTGACCCCTTCCATCTCCAAGACAGGGCTCCCTGGGTACCATTATCCAACTTCCCATGGGTGATAATTTGACATCCAGGGGTCAAAAGCTGGTAGGCCGGTGATTACTCTGTGTTCTGCTCTTGGACAAGGACAAGATGCCGCTGAAATATCTGGCCTTCCTTTCGGTGCAAAGTTTAAAGTGTCATTTCAGCTGGGTCATCCGAGATTGCTGTAAAAATGTCCTGAAAGTATGCAAGCTCTTAGAAGGAGTACTGGGATTCAGCCACCATTATTAGCACCCAGCAGCATTCATAAGGTAACTCTCTGTATCTAATGTGGGACGGGAGGGGGTCTCAAACACGTTTTACACTAAATCGAACACCTCCTCCTCTGTACTTCTAAATGAAATCTCAGGCAGAGCCCGGGTTGCATGTAGAGTTGTGCACAACTCCAGGGGGTGCCGTGTGCATTGTTGTCTGCATAACCGTAGCTGGTGCCTGAACAGTACCCCAACACGTGAAGCAGATAAAAGCAGTATATTGTTGATATAAAAATTGTACGTTTCACTTTTGAACCTTCATTTTGTAGCCCATCAGTGGGAAATGGCCTTTTGATGAACATAAAAATTTGAAATCATGAGCTATGGTTGAAAATTTTATCAGCATCAGCATCTCAGGTCATGCAGATGAGCAGGTGAATTTTTAAAGATGCTTGAGTCAAACAGATTCACATGCTCATAAATAAGAATGACAGGGATCACATATTTTGAAATTTGGGTGATCTTTGTCGAGGGGAAGACGAGAATATCTATCCAAAACACGTAGTGTTTAACCCAGCAATTCCACTTCTATGATGTTATCAGATGTACTCGCAAACATGAAAAATGATCTATAGACAGAATTATTCATGGCTGCATTATAGGTAACAGCAAAAGATTGGAAGCAACCTAAATATCCAATAAAGGATGTATCACACAATGGAAAATTTGGCAGCCCTCACAGGCAACGAGGAAGCTGTATGTATGGGGTGGTCTCCCAGGGTCCCAAGAGAGGAGCAAGGTGCAGAAATGTGTGGGTAATGTTACCTCGAATATCTCTCTCTCTCTCTCTCTGTGTGTGTGTGTGTGTGTGTGTGTGTGTGTGTGTGTGTGTATTTACCTGCTTGTATATGCATGAGAAATTTCTGGAAAGATATCCAAGAAACTAATAGCATTGTTTTTTTCCAGGGCAAAATGCTCACTGCATGGACAGAGATAGAAGACACTTATTGCATACCTTTTGTGCCTTCTGAATTTTGAACTACATGAATGTATTCCCTAACTCAATAATAGTAATATTTAAATGGTGAGATCTCCCTTGCACCACCCCCCCTTCCCAAAAGAGAAAACCTCACCCAAGATGTATGATAATCACTGTAGCAGTCTAACATACAGTATTCTCACAGAGTGGTCAACTCATTGCTGATTCACTTGGGTGGCACAGCTTCATGATTAACATGACAGTATAATTTAGTGCTGGGGTTAAATTTTGCCTCTGTTACTTATTAGTTGTGTGACCTAGGGCAGATCTATGTAACTTCTCTGTGCCTCAGTTCTTTGTTTAATAGATGATGATAAATCCTACTTTGAAGGGTTATTGAGAGGAATTGATGAGTTAGGCTCTGTTAAGTGTTGAAAGAAATGTTTAAAAAGAACAAAAGAGAACAAAGAACCCCACTGTGCCCGGCATTAGTTGTGATGTGGCTGGATGTGGCAATATGATTGATAAGGCAGAGGATAGAAGTGTAGCCCTTGACACCTAGCAGCTACTTAACAAACATTCATTCCCTCCTCACCACACTTAATTGGGCTGCCAGGGGCTTTATAGACTCTCTGAGCAGACTGAGTAGTAATTTTCTACTGGACATATTTGTGATCTCTTCATTTTAGTCTGCAGATGGACCCTTTGAGCTGTCTTAGACTGGGTCAGGTGCTTTTAAAGTGGAGAAACTATTTTGCTCTATTATTTTCATGTCAGTTTCTCAGGTCTATGTAAGTAAACATTTCCATATTTTTTTTTTGTCCAAGTTGTATATGGATTAAATTGTTGCAGTGGAAATGTGCCATGCTGTGAAATGGAAAATCTGTGGCTATGAATTTAGGCATACGTTGAAAGAAAGGTACAAGGCAATTATATGAATAATTCTTAGGGAGATGAAAACAAACCCAAAAATAAATAGCCAACATTTTTAGAATGTTAGGGGTCATGCCAAATCTTTACAAGCTTTATCCTCAACCCCTTTGAGTTACTATGATGGGTCCCAGTGTACGCTTGAGGAAACCGAGGCAACTTGTCCAAGGTTACAAGGAAGTGAATGGCAGAGATAGGATTTAAATCCTGTCTGGACAGTTTCAGCTTCCAAGTTTTGCATATATTCCTTTCCCTCAGAGCCAAATCCTCATGAAATAAAATTCATAAGCCTTAAACAAATTGCTGATAGATTTTAAGGATGTAGTTTTCTAAGTAAGGAAGGGACTCTCATATATATATTAGTTTTTATAATTTTTTTAAATGTTTATTTATTTTTGAGAGAGAGAGAGAGACAGAGCATGAGCAGGGGGAAGGCAGAGAGGGAGACACAGAATCCGAAGCAGGCTCCAGGCTTTGAGCTGTCAGCACAGAGCCCGACATGGGGCTCAAACTCACAAACCGTGAGGTCATGACCTGAGCTGAAGTCAGACTCTCAACCGACTGAGCCACCCAGGTGCCCCATTTTTTATAATTCTTACATTCACTCTGTGAGTTAGGGATTGTTCTCATCGTTCAGATAGGGAAACCAAGACTCAGAGAGGTTGTTACTTGCCCTTGGTTACACAGCAAGTAGAGAAGAAGGTGTTTAAACCAAAGTCTGTCTACTTCCATAGCCCTCAGACTTCTGTTCTTAAGAACTTCAAGTCATCTTCAGTCTTGTCCTGTTTTCTCTCAACCCCTCTGCTGGGGCTCACGTTCAAAGAATGTTTTATACAAGATCCCTGAAATTGGTCTCACAGAGTTCTGTTTCTCCTTGTCTAACAGCCATGTGACTCAAAGTGAAAAAACTTCACATTGAGATAAGTTTCTGTCTTGCTGTATCTAGATTCCATTTATTCTCTATCTGATATAATATTTCTGTTTAGAATGTACATTTGTGGCATGATTCTTAAAACAATGCAATAGTTTCTGTAGTTCTTCATAGTCTACGTTGTCAATGCTCTGAATTAGGCGGAACACAGAATTCCTTTAAGATTAGGAGTATCTGACAGGGTTTGTTTGGATTTCCTTGACATAGCTGTTTACAGCCAGATTCTCCTTGTCTGAACACACAGAACCTGAGAGGACTGACAAGCGACAAGGGAGACACTCTGAGGCACAGAAGATGCTCCGGGGAGAGAAGTCCCTGAAGGGCTGGAGGGAGGCGGGAATGGTGGCTGGCGCCCTGGGCTCCGGTCTGAGCTTCGCCACTTCAGCCCTGGGACTCCAGATCCGTAGGAGGTTAGGTCAGGTGGTCTGTAAGGTAGATATGAAACCAGGAAGCTGGGTTATCACCTCTGGCAGAAGGGGGAGGAATTCTTCCCATATGATAACACGTTTGCCATGTGCCAAACAATTCGCTGAGCACAGTTCAGGGACAATTGATAGAAGAATCCTCATAACAGCCCCGTGAGGGGAGTGCCGCTAGTCCCCTTATTTCACAGATGAACAACCTGAGACTCTGAGAGTTTCGGTCACTTCACCCAATGTCCCACGGCCAGTAAGAGGCAGAGTGAGGATTCAGACCCAGTCCAGCTGGCACAGGGACTTGTACCTTAACCACCTAGCACTAGGGCCCTGAAGCTAATGGAATGACCTAGCATTCTACTGCCCAGAGAGAACCCATTCTCCACACAAATGCATTCACACATATACAGTAGACAAAACTGGATCCTACTATATGTGCTATTTGTAATTGTTCTTTCTCTTAGCAATGTACTCAAAAATAACCATCTTTAAAGTAAATCCCTCCCTCCCCTCCTGCAGGGTTCTTCCGGTACAAATAGGCAGATTGTGGGGTGGGACGCTGAGAAGGGCACCAGGCCAGCGTGGGGCTCACTGCTAACGATACACCCCAGAGCCTTCCAATGACCCCCAAACAGCCAGATCCTATTCAGCAAATGGAGAAAAAAAGAATTTTCTTGGCTTTGTTTTGTAGCTTCCATTAGCTTAACTGTCATCAAGAACAATGCTGAGTCAGGGCCTGAATTATCTTTTTCTCTGCTGAGGTTCTTGCCTTTGGCTTGCTGCCATTCTCTGCGTGCTACAAGGGATGAAGACAGGTCTCCACCTCATCCATCTCTCAAGAAAGCTGATAGGTATTATATATAATTTAATGGAGAGCAACATAACATGTAAGTTAGAAGGGTGCATTCCAGTCCTCGTTCCAACACTGCCTGCCGAGCTGTGTGTCCTTGAGCATGTCATTTAATTCAGAGCCTTGGTTTTTTCAAGCATCCAGTACAGATCCCAAGACTGCCTCCCTCCTAGGGCCATCCGTCATCAGGGTGGGATGAGATAGGGTGGAGGATGCTCGGCACAGTGCCAGTACTCCAGCCTCGCGCTTGTCTGGGGAGATTCCACTTCTGTGCCCTTCAGGGTCACCTGGGATCATGTTGCCGTTCCCAAGACACTTGGTAAGGATCGCGCTGTCCAGACAAATCTCACCACACAAGCCCTGGGGACATCTGGGTCTTGCGACCTAGTGGGCTCCCTGAGGACAAGGGCATTGCTCTCCCTTTCTCAAATGTTCGAAGTTATCTGGGAGAAACCTGTCCTCTTCTTCACAGGAATTTGGCCAGAGAAACAGGGTGTAGGGACCCTTCTCAAGGGATGTATCAGTATCTTTTTTTTTTCTTCCCCTCTTTCCCACTTGCTCTGTCCCTCCAAGTCTGGGGAATTTTGATCTAACCTGGAGCAGGGGAGGGGGAGCGCTGTTGGACAGGATAAGCCATTCCCTACCGTATATTCTTGCAAGTCTTTTGACTAACTCAAGGAGATGCTCTTGAAACTCAAAAGCCAAACATTGATCCCTGTATTTGTTGTGTTCTACTGTATCAAAAGGGTACCCTGCTGTAGCAGCAGGGCTTTATTTTATGGAGAATGCTAAGCAACTCACTACTTTTCGTTGCCTGGCTAATACCTGTACAGGTTGGCTTTACAATCTTCGTGTGAGCACTGCCCTGAAGAGTCTGTGAGCTCCTCAGTCTCTGGCACCCAGCATAGTGTCTGGTACACAGTAGGCACTTCATACATGCCTGTTGAATGACAGCATATCTAAAACAAGAGATATATTGCTTCTGTTTGTGAAATGTGATTTTTAAGGTCCTCAATGGTAGTTTTTGTGCGCAAAAGAGATTATTCGTAAGTAACGTTGATTTTTAAATTAATCTTTCGTATATTGAAGTTAGAATTAAAAAAGAAACTTGGTATTTCATAGGCTTTTAAGTTTATATTGTAAATCTTATTATTTTGCTTGTAAACCCAGAAAGTCACTTTTAAGGGGTCTTTGATTAATGCTTGGTCCAATTTACAACTTGGTTAATTTCCTTTTAAACTGCTTTTATAAATTTAATATATTAAATTTCCTTTTAAGTACTGTAACTGTCTGACTTAACAAAACCTTCCTGAATACTCACATAACTCTCATAAATCTAATACATCAAACTTATAAATATGGTAAGCCTTCAGTTCTATTAAATTATTCAGTTCCATAATAAACTTACTATGATTTGAACTTAAAACCACAAGTCTAAATCAAGTCCACATTTAAAATTAGAATCACAAGGATGACCTCTTGCCTCATTAGACCAAATTCTTTTAAACATTATAAACACATAAAAGGCCAAAAATGCACAGGTTTCTTAATCTGAAAATGTTAATACTATACATTTGAAATTTTTAAATATTTCTATAGTTATTTTTAAGTCATCACAGAGTTGAAAGATATTGTTGATGCACTAAGAAAATGACCATGCCATCCTGAACAACTTTCCTTGTCTTTTATTTTTCTCCTCTATACATCTGTTCTTCAACCAACCTGACCACATCTCAATGAAGACCTTGTCATCCAGTGCCTCGGTGACCCTGGCCAAAGCTACTGAGAGTTCCTGTTCTCTTTACCTAGGAAGAGTGCAGTTAGCTTAGATTAACCACTAAGGTCTTAACCTTAAAATTCTGGAATTCATATTTTTCTATTTATTCACAAGTATGGTTTTCCATTTAGGCTAATAGGAATGCACAAAACTACTAAAAATTGGATCATGGGGCGCCTGGGTGGCACAGTCGGTTGAATGTCCACTTTAGCTCAGGTCATGATCTCAAGGTTTGTGAGTTTGAGCCCCACGTCAGGCTCTGTGCTGACAGCTCAGAGCCTAGAGCCTGCTTCAGATTCTGTGTCTCCCTCTCTCTCTGCCCCTCCCCCACTCACACTCTGTCTGTATCTCTCTCAAAAATAAATAAACATTAGAAAATTTTTTTAATTGGATCGTAGACTGCCCATGAAAAGCCCCCATCGCAGAGAATGCTCTTTATTGTACATATTATGTTTGTAGTCTGCTCCTGTTCAATGTCACTCATTGGTTGTATGGACCCAAAGGAATTTGGGGGCCTTTTGACCTCAGAGCACAAATCGTCAAGAAGTCACATCTGGGAACACCCAGGAAGAGTTTTAAAATCAGGAGGACACATTTGTAAAATATATGTTCCAATTTATTTTGAAAATCATGTCCCTGGTAGATGGGTCATGTCATTGCTACAACTTCTGGGGACTGGACTGAATTAGCATCATTGTGCCTGCCATTTGATGCCTGGTTTCTGCAACAGCATACTGAATAATAAATGAATGGGAGGCAGTATGCATAACAGTAAAAGTTGGGGTGTGAATTACAAGACCAGTGCTCTAACCCCTGAGCTATAGGGCCTTGCATGGGGGGTGTGAATTAGACCTCCTTCTGTTTAAATCCGAGATCCAGTCCTTAAAATCATGTGAGTTTGAGGGTCAATTTTATACAAATAAATTTGATAACTTGCATGAAATGGACAAGTTCTTAGATAGACACAAACTAATGAAACTGACTGAAGAAGACATTTTAAAAATTAAATAGACCTTTAATAAGTAAGAAATTGAATTAGTAATTAAAAATCTTTACACACACACAAAAGTCCTGGCCCAGATGGTTTCACTGGTGAATTTTATTAAATGTTATTGTTTACAGAAGAAATAATCCCAATATCGCACAAATTCTTCCAAAAAATTCTCCCAACTCACTCTGTGAGACCAGTATCATACAGATGCGGTGGCTAGAAAAAGACATCGTAAGAAAGGAAAACTAAAGATCAATACCCCACATAATTACAGACATGAAAGTCCTCAACAAAATATTAGCAGAATCCAACAATATACCAAAAAGATTATACAGCATGATCAAGTAGGATTTATCCAGAAACGCGAGGTTGGTTTAACAACTAAAAATCAACCAAGATATGGGAATGCAGGCTGGCGCAGCCACTCTGGAAAACAGTATGGAGGTTCTTCAAAAAACTAGAACTACCCTACAACCCAGCAATTGCACTACTAGGCATTTATCCATGGGATACAAGTGTGCTGTTTTGAAGGGACACATGCACCCCCATGTTTATAGCAGCACTATCAATAATAGCCAAAGTATGGAAAGAGCCCAAATATCCATCGATGGATGAATGGATAAAGAAGATGTGGTATATACACACACACACACACACAATGGAGTATTACTCGGCAATCAAAAAAGAATGAAATCTTGCCATTTGCAACTACGTGGATGGAACTGGAGGGTATTATGCTAAGTGAAATTAGTCAGAGAAAGACAAAAATCAAATGACTCCACTTATATGAGGACTTTAAGAGACAAAACAGATGAGCATAAGGGAAGGGAAACAAAAATAACAAAAACAGGGAGGGGGACGAAACAGAAGAGACTCATAAATTCGGAGAACAAACTGAGTTACTGGAGGGGTTGTGGGAGGGGGGATGGGGTAAATGGGTAGGGGCACTAAGGAATCTACTCCTGAAATCATTGTTGCACTATATGCTAACTAATTTGGATGTAAATTTTAAAAAATAAAATTAAAAATAAAATAAAAATCAACCAAGATAATACGCCAAAAACCACACGATCATCTCAGTAGACACAGAAAAATCATTTGCCAATATTCAGTACACATTTGTGATTTAAAAACAGAAACTTGGAATATAAGGGAACTTCTTCAAGCTGGTAAAGGGCATCTGTGAAAAATCTCACTTAATGGTGAAAGACTGAATACTTTCCTCCTAACATGAGGACCAAAGCACTGTTATCTATTGTCACCTTTTTTTATTCAACAATATATTGGAGATTCTAGCCAGTGAAATCAGGCAAGAAAAATAAAAGGCATACAGATTAGAAAGGAAGAAGTAAAACTGTTTTGATTTACAGATGTTATGACCCTGTGTATAGAATATTCTGAAGCACCTACACATATACCACACACACACACACACACACACACACACACACACTCACACACAGAACTAATAAACAAGTTCAGCAAGATTGTAGGATACAGGATCAATATACAGAAATCAATTGTATTTGTGTATATAAGCAATGTGCAATCCAAAAATGAAATTAAGAATATAATTCCAGGGGTGCATGTGTGGATCATTCAGTTGAATGGCCTACTCTTAATTTGGGCTCAGGTCATGATCCCAGGATCGTGGGATCAAGTGTCATGTTGGGCTCCGGGCTGAGCGTGGAGACTGCTTAAGATTCTCTCTGCCCCTCTCTCTCACTGTCTCACGTGCTCGGTCTTTTTCTAAAAAAATTATATATACACACACACACACCCACACCCACACCCACACCCACACCCACCCATATATGTAATCTATTCACAATAGCATCAAAAATAGTAAAATACATAGGAACAAATTTTTAAAAAGAAATCCAAGAGTTGTATGCTGAAAATAATAAAATTTTGCTGAGGAAAAATTAAAGAAGATTTAAGTAAATAGATATTTCATGTCCATGGATTGGAAGACACAATACTGTTAAGATGTTGGTTATCTCCAAATTGATTTGTAGATTCAGTGCAATTCTTGTCAAAATTCCAGCATACTTTTTTGGGGTAAAATTGACAAAGGGATCCTAAACTTTATATGGAAATACTTAGACTAACCAAAGCAATTTTGGAAAAGAAGAATAAAATTGAAGGATTTTCATCTCCCAGTTTCAAAACTTACTACTAAGCTGCACTTATATACACTCTGATATTGTCACAAGGATAGATCTATAAATCAAAGGAATAGAATTAAGAGCCCAGAAATATATGTCTATATCTATAGTCAATTGATTTTGTTTTTAACAAATGCCAAGGTAATTTATTGGGGAATGGATAGTCTGTGCAACAAAAGGTGCTGGGATAAGTAGATAAGCTTAGACTTTCACCTCATACCATACACAAAAATTAATTTAAAATGGGTTACAGACTTAAATGGAAGAGTTAAAATAATAAAATTCTTAGGAAAAAAAAACCTACAAGAGGATCTTCAAGACCATGAATTAGGCAAAGATTTCTTAGGTACAATACAAGGAAAACATAGTCAGTAAAATGAAAAGTTGATAACTTAGATCTTATCAAAATTTAAAACTTTTGCCCTTCAGAAGACACCATTAAGAAAATGAAAAGACAGGACTCAGACTGGGAGAAAATATTGGCAAAACACATATCCAATTAAGGACTTGTATTAAGAATTTACAAACATATAAACACAATTGAATTATAAGATAAATAACCAAATCAAAAAAGAAAGGGCAAAAGATGTAAGCATGGAAATTACACTCCCCCCTCCCCCAAATGAATGGTCAAGAGGTACATGAAAAGATGCTCGGGGTGCCTGGGTGGCTCAGTCAGTGAAGCATCTGACTCTTGATTTCAGCTCAGGGCATGATCTTACAGTTAGTTCAAGCCCAGTGCACCTTTCTCTCTCTCTCTCTCTCTCTCTCTCTCTCTCTCAGGATAGATAAATAAACTTAAAAAACAAACAAACAGATGCCCAACATGATTAGTCAATAGGGAAATGCAAATCAAAACCACAATGGGATCCCATTTCACACTCACTAGAATGGCTGTAAGAAGTAAGACAGATGGTAACAAATGTTAGTGAAGATGTGGAGAAACAGGAACTCTCACACACTGTGGATGGGAATGTAAAATGGTACAGCTACTTTGGAAGCAATTTGGAAGTGTTTTTTTGTTTTTGTTTTTGTTTTTTTAGTTTATTTCTTTATTTTGAGAGAGAGAGCACGAGCAGGGTAGGGGCAGAGAGAGAGGGAGAGAGAATCCCAAGCAGGCTCCATGCTGTCAGCTCAAAGCCTAGATCTCACCAACCTTGAGATCATGACCTGAGCCAAAATCCAGAATTGGACACTTAAGTGACTGAGCCACCTGGAGCCCTGTAGCAGTTTCGAAAAGGTAAACATAAAACCATTATGCAATTCCACTCGTAGGTAGAGAGAAATAAAAGAAAAAATGAAAACATAAGTCCACATAAAGACTTACACACAATTGTTCGTAACTGTTATTCATAATAGCCCCAAACTGGGGAAACCAAAATGTCCATTAGCTGGAGAGTGGATAGACAAAATATGGTATATATTCAATGTATTGCACACACACACACACACACACACACACACACACACACAATGGAATATCATGAACTACTTACACATGCTAATTGTGAGTGAACCTCAAAAAACATTATGCTAAGTGAAAGAAGCCAGAAACACATATGGTATGATTTCATTTATATGGAATGCTCAGAAATACAGAAACAGAAAGTAGATTAGCAGATGCCTGTGGCTTAGGATATGAACAAGGATTAACTACCAATGGGCAGGAGGGATCTTACTGGGGAGATGAAAATGACCTGGAGCATTATGGTCATGGTTGTGCTATTTAGTAAAGTTAACTAAAAAGTATAGAATTGTACACTTGAATGGAGAGAATTTTATGACATGTGAAATATACCTCAATAAAGCTGTTTAAGAAAAAGCATGTGACTGGACAGATGACTAACTTCTCTATGCTTTAGCTTGTCATCTATAAAATGAAGATAATGAGAGTATTTACCTCATAGGTCATTGGACAGACCCAGTGAGAAAATATATATGTAATGTTTAAAGTCAGAGTGCCTGGCATATAGTGAACATTCATTTAAATACCAGTTTCTATGATTTTTTTAAAGATTAGAACAAAGGTATGAAAGATAAGAAGTTTGTTTCTTTTATAGATGATACTGGTATGTTAATAACCACTTGAGGGGTGCCTGGATGGCTCAGTTGGTTAAGTGTCTGACTTTGGTTCAGGTCATGATCTCACCGTTTGAGTTTGAGCCCCGCGTTGGGCTCTGTGCTGACAGAGCCCAGATCTGTGGATATCTCTCTCTCTTTCTCTCTCTCTCTCTCCGCCCCCACTTTCTCTCTGCCCCTCCCCACCACACACACACTCTTTCTCTTTGTCTCAAAATAAATAAACTTAAAAAAATAAACTGCTAAAAACCACTTAAAAAGACATGTAGGACCTTAAATGCCTAAGTGAAAGAAGCCGATCTGGAAAGACTACATATTGTATAATTCCAACCAAATGACTCTCTGGAAAAGGCAGAACTATGGAGACAGTAGAAAGATCAGTGGTTGCCGGGGGTGGAGGGTGGAGAAAAGGGGATAAATCAGTGGACCACAGAGGATTGTTTAGGGCACTGAAAATATTCTGTATGAGATCATAATGATGGATACATGTCATACATTTATCCAAATCTATGGAATATATAACACCAAGAGTGAACCATATGTGAACTATGGATTTGGGGTGAGAATGATGTCAGTGTAGGTTCATCACTTGTAACAAATGTACCACCCTGCTGGGGGATGCTGATAGTAGGGAGGCTGAGCATGTGTAGGGCAAAGGTATGTGGGAACTCTATACCTGACCCTCAATTCACCCTGCTGTGAACCTAAAACTATTCTTAAAGAGTGAAGTCTTATTATTAATAAAAAAAACAACCCCCCAAAGCCTACTTACCTTTTTTTCAACACTAACTATCTGTAGCACAGAAAAACTGATAGGTGAGGAAAAAACACTTGTGGGAAGCAAAATTTGGTTTAACAGATCAAATAGGCAAAAAATTCACTTTAAGGAATAATGAAACTAGAAGGCTTCATCATTTCCATTGATGAAATTCCAACTTAGGTAAAGTGAAAGATTTTGGTACCTAGAGTAAACTTCAGTCAAGACACAGTAAGTGTTTTTGTTTTTGTCTAAAACATTTAGGTATGCAAAATATTCATACAGTTCCTGAGTCAGAAACCACACAGTAAAGTCATTCTAGAAGTCTAGCTTCTATCCCCCTTTCCTGTTCCTTGTCCCCTTCTTCCCTCTCTAGGTAATCACTTTTTAGTTTGTTTTTTTTTTGGTTTTTTTTGGATTATCCTTCAATTGTTTCATTTTTTGAAAATATAAGCACACATGTATGTTTTATTTTTTTCTTCCTCCTTTCTCACCAAAAGATACCAGGCTGTAAACCTTGTCCCCTGCTCCTTCTCCCCCTTAACAATATATATCCTAGTGATTATGCCATGGGGGGGGACATGGCACCCATTCCTTTGCCATGGTAATCCATGCTGTAGATGTCCCATGGTTTATTCAGCCAGTTTCTTGGTTGTGACCATTGGGATTGTTTCCAGTCTTTGCTATAATACATAATGCTGCAATGCATAGCCTTGAAGTTGCAGTAAATTTAAGGTGTAAACTATGAACATCCCTTGGCATCTGAATAAGTTTGTCCTTTGGCAGACCAAACCAGCTATGGCTTATGTAACAGATCCAGTACTGTTTGTTAAGAAGTTCCGCTTGGGGTACATGTTGGTTTGAATCACTTTGATATTATTCATTTTTCTTTTTTTTTTAATTTTTTTTTTCAACGTTTATTTATTTTTGGGACAGAGAGAGACAGAGCATGAACGGGGGAGGGGCAGAGAGAGAGGGAGACACAGAATCGGAAACAGGCTCCAGGCTCTGAGCCATCAGCCCAGAGCCCGACGCGGGGCTCGAACTCACGGACCGCGAGATCGTGACCTGGCTGAAGTCGGACGCTCAACCGACTGCGCCACCCAGGCGCCCCGATATTATTCATTTTTCTAAGCTCCTAAACTATTTTGGGAAAGAGTCCTTGATAGCAAATATCATTTCTTATTAACTGTCATAAGCAAATATTGACTTGTTTAATACCTACAACCAAATTGCTTGACCATCTTTAATTAATATTTCCGGGAATTTCCATTTTATTGTACTAGTTATCAACTCTGTGAACCATCTTTCACTTGTTAAAGTGTGGAAATCTGGAATCTAACAAAATTGGTAAGTCAAATATCAGGTATTTGGAGTTGGACAGAGCCTTAGATATATTTTGCAAAGACTTTTAAATATCTTGAGTCTTTTAAAAACATTTATATATTTTCAAAAATTGTTTTTAAAGTTTATTTATTTATTTTGAGAGAGAGAGAGAGAGAGGGAGAGAGAGATTCCCAAGCAGGCTCTGTGTTGTCAGCACAGAACCTGATGCGGGGCTCGATCTCATGAACCATGAGATTGTGACTTGGGCCGAAATCAAGAGTTGGATGCTTAACTGACTGGGCCACCCAGGTGCCCCACGAACATTTATATTTTTAACTTTTATTGATTATTTAAAAAATAAGTTATCTGTAATCATCAGAGAAACATTACGAAGTTCAGACAAAATGAAAAAAAAAAAAAAAAAACAAACCTACCTATAATCCCAACCTCTGAGATACCAGTATTAGCATTTGGATATCCTCATAGACTTTTTCAGTGAGATAAACAGCCTCCCCCCCCAATATACATGCATATGTATTTTCTTCATTTCTTATTCTATATGTAGTCCAAGGAAATTTCAGCTTTTCTACTTAATGGGTTTATTCCATGAACTTTGCTGTTTGCTTTGCATAACATATAGATGTTTTTTTCTGTTTGTCCATCAGAGTTAGCCATTTACATCTCTCTGCAGAGTTTACCTTAGCAACAGAAAATCAAGTTTTTTTTTTAATTGATAAATAAGTTAAAAGTCTGCAAGATTTGTTTCCGTGGTGTTCCAAGTCCTTGAACTACCCTCTGTGTGTTTGCCCAGGGCAGTTTACGTCCTAGAGGGACGTAGTATATGAGACTAGGTGGAGACTTGTCCTTGGAGAAATTGGTTATGCAGAAATGAAAGTCAGGCAGATTCTCCCTGATTATTATTCTGCTATTCAAAATATTTGCTGGAAAAAAAAATAATTCTCACAACTGCTTTCTGTGATCATGATAACTTATATCTTATTCTATCTACTGACATTGCATATCTAAAACCTTAACTATCTTGATGTTTCAGCACCATGTACCCAAAATAATTTCTGATAATGAACTGAATTTAAAATTTTCTATGTGGATGTATTTTGACATTTTGTTGTGTATCTGGGGTAAAGGTGGAGCATTTTTCCCTGCCAGGGTCATTGAAATCAAAGGTCACGTGGAAATAATATTGTGTTTGTGGGTTCAAGTCTCATGTCAGGCTCTGCTCTGACAGTGCAGAGATCAGACTGCTTGGGATTCTCTCTGTTTTCCTCTCTGCCCCCTCATCCCTTCACAATCTCTCTCTCTCTCTCTCTCTCTCTCTCTCTCAAAAATAAAAAAATAAACATTAAAAAAGAAGAAGAAGTGGAGAGTAGACAAGGAAAGAGGGAAGAAGAAGAATCAAACAGAGGAAGGAAACATCAAAAGACAGATAGGAGGGGCAGAGGGTAGGGACACACAACCTAAACACCATGCCCAAAGCAAAAGAGAAACACACCTGCAGACCAGAAGAAATTGTGAAAGTCGGTTAGAGAGCTGTTTGACAGTACTTACCAAATATTTGCGTTTCTAACTTTTCGACCCAGCAGTAGTACTTCTGGGTATCCATACTCCAGAAATACGCATACAAGGATGTTTATTAGAGCGTATTTACAATAGCAAAAAACTGTAACAACAAAAAACGATAGACAACATGTGGCACAGTGGGAAGATGTTTAATAGACAAAAGAACATTTATTCAGTGAAATTCTAGGCAGTCTTTGAAAAGAATAAGGGAGAGTTATGTATAATGATGTGAAAAGATAGGCACGTCAATCAAGCAAAAATCATGTGTTGCAAAACATCATGTGCTGTGGGATTCCAATTTTGTAAAAACAAAAAAATGTGTGTGTGAGAGTATACATTGAAACACAGTCTAGATGCATACGTGCTAAACTGTTGCTAGTTTGAGATTGGAAAGTTTGGATGTTGCAATGGTATTTATTAGTCTCCGGAGGATGAAAATGAGAGAGTAAGTCAGGTGTCTGTGTGTATTGCGAAGAAATTTTGCAGCTGGGATAGAGTTGTTCTCTGACTTCCAGCAGGAGTCCAGACAGACTCAGCTGACGGCTGAGCCAAACCTGTGGCTCTCTGTTTCCCATTTCAGATAGCCCAGACCTATGTAATTCTGATTTGGGGTATTAACAGACGATTTTCATTACAGTTGTGGGGTTTGGGGGTGAGGCTCTCTGCAGGAAAGGAGATTTCCTCATCTATCACTTGAGGATAATAATAATCCTTACCTTAAAGGATTATGTTGAATGTTAAATGTAGTGATATATTTTAAAAAATGCCTAGCTCAGTGCCCAAGACATGGTCAGGAGTCATTCATAAATGGAAGCCACTACTGCTGTTAATATTTTAGAAAGATTCAGGATCAAACCCCCATTTTTCTAGGCCTTCATTTTCTTTATTTATGCTTTCCACTCTTGTAGCACTGAAAGAAATTTGATAAATGGAATTGGAAGTAGACAAAATAAACTAAGATTTCATGCTAAGCCATCACAGCTTATGTTCTATGTCTGTATGAAGAAGAATCTTTTGTTCATTTTGACTTCTCTCTCATCAGGGCTCAATCACTTATCTGATAATTTGTATTAGTCATTAAGGCAGCCCCCCAAAAGTATTTGTTCTTTTCCTGAGTATAGACTTTTAATTTTAAAATGTCTTTTATAATTCTTGGACATTTTTTATTATTTTCAAATGAAGCAACTTTCGACACATTAAATGTGTTCCAAGAGATGATCTCAGACCATGTTCTTGTGTCTGCTCTCTTGGGTAGAATTAATGCACTTCCACCTTCTTAAAATGTTTCTTTAATGGCTTCGTAATTACAAGTGATGTGTTTGCAATGTATTGCCGTACCAAAGCAGAGTAACTCTGACTTGCAGTTGTTACGAATTTTGCTCGTTCCTTAATGCTGCCTTCCCCAGCACGTAGGAAGAAAAAGGTCAGGTCACACCAACAGCCAATTCAGCTGTAGAAGTTATGAAGGCCAGGCAGTATCTATACATGGTTATTGTGCATCTCAGGAAAGAGGATGTTGTGTTCTTGGCCATATTTATTTAATAATTTAATGTGATAATTGAGAAAACTGTACTTAGAAAAAAATTTAAAAATGTAAATAGTATATTTGTACTTTTGATTTGTTTTCAACAAAGGACCAAGGAGTCCCGTTAAGTATGACAATTATTCAGTACCATTTCTCCAATATTATGAACATCAGATGCATTATCATTGGGTCAATACCTTTAACAGGTACTGGTTCTCCCCCCGTTAAATCCTACTCCCACCCCCTACTTACCCCACACCCCCCATCCTCTCCCATCACCCCCAGCCCCTGTCACACATCCGTGGTGGGCATCACTAATCATTTAGTAATTGTTTTCCCACTGAGCTGAGCATGACCTCAGAATCCCTGTAAATACAGAGCTCCTAGGAACCACTTCTAGTCAACTGCTACAAAGGAGGAAACCCGTCAAACTTCCAAGATTTATCATCTAGTCACAACATATTTAGCTAGTTTAGTCCATTCAGCCCCCAAAGCAGTTAGTTCATTTTTAAAAATATAGCCAAATTATTTTGGACATAATGTAAGTAAAAATAGTTAATTTGGGGCAAAGACATTAACTTTTCAAACCAGTGTTTCATGAAATACAACACTGGTAAAGTTTGAACAACTAACTCTATAATTAAATACAATGTATGGGTGGCATTACATGAAGTAAAGTTAATTGTGAAATAGCTGATGTTTAGGCAGGATCTTATCAGCAAGTGCAAATGTGTCCAGAACTTCTCCTGCTTTGAAACAGATTTCTCCCTGACCTTCGTTTTTTGCTGTCCTCTTGGTATATAGTATAGTTGTTCTTTTCCACCCCATGAAAATTCATCACCATGTCTCAGCCTGGTGGCAGATGGGAGATCTGTGGCCCAGCATCTTTTTTGGAGATCTTCCCTGTCTATTCACTACTGCTGAGTAGTTTTACAATGTGGGTTCATTTAGTATGGAAGGGGGAATAAATCCGACCCACATGCCATGCACCAATCACAGGCATAAAAATACCTTACATCCATCTCTAGCATGTGGTGGATGGTACACGCTGGATAGCTAGTTTGTGCAAGCACACCCTGAATGCTCCTGTTAATGACTGTCTTGAGAATGTAGAGATCATGTCCTCCTTCTATATTCCCATCAAGTGGAATGTGCAGAAGAATGTGCTGTTCGGTGTTCAATGTCAGGGGCTCTGGGGTGGCGGAGCGTCTCCTTTGTAACACAGTGTCCTGATGGCAGGCAGTGATCTCCTTGGAACACTGGCTGTACCCTGGGAAGGGCTACAGATAGTTGCTAGGCTAGTTGCTATGATATAAGAACTTGCTGCACGTAGATTCCAGCAATGGATGCTTTGTCCAGTTGGCTGCTCCTGGACTCCCTGTACAGTAGTAAGTTCCCCCAACAAACCTATGTCTCAATCACTGTCTCTAGGTCTCTTATTTGGCCTCACCGTCATCCACCTAAGCTTCAGAGTCTGCTGGGGTGCATCTGCACATGTGGTCAAGGTAAATGGCACTTCGGAGCTATGGAATGTGTTTCTTTCAGCACTCTGTTGACTTTGTACTAGAATTTACAGTCTCCTAGACTGGACACCCAGGGATTAAGAATACCTTCTGTCCCCTTTTTGCTATGCCCTCTCAGTTTCCTTTGATAGGGACAGAAACAGAATTGGGGAGGGCGGGGGTGCAGCTGTTCACACCCCCAAGCACAGTCTCGAAGACTTTAGACTATGGGGAAAAGACACACAAAGGAATAGTATGAAATAAACACAATGCAGAGAGATGTTCAAAAGAGGGGTTCCATTTTTAGGTACTTGCTTCTTTACCAACAACCAGGGCTTGTCCCAGTCTCTGTGGGACCCCACAGGGGTGTAGTCACCTTAGTCTGATCCCTCAGCTATGCATGCCTCTGATTGACCTCTGTGTGTGACGGTGCATGACCTGCCTATTCATGAACTTGAGACCTGCTGCGGGTGTCCATGTGGCCCAGCACATCAGGGTCCAAGTGCACCCAGCATGCTGTCTCTGCCTTCTGCAAGATCTGCCAATTCCTCTCTTCTTTCCTGCCCCCTAAGGTGCCTTGGCAGCCTGAGGCTTAAAGCAGGCACCCCCACTTGCAGGTTCCAGGACAGCTCAATTCCTCAGGAAATGAAGGTCATGTGTGACTAATTCATTCTCTTTTATTTGGAAAATTA
Source organism: Felis catus (assembly GCF_018350175.1). Taxonomy (NCBI): domain Eukaryota; kingdom Metazoa; phylum Chordata; class Mammalia; order Carnivora; family Felidae; genus Felis; species Felis catus. The sequence goes on from NC_058369.1 coordinate 22,413,696, forward strand.
GAGAAGTTTTTAGTAAATTCCACACAACAGGACTAAACTGGTAAATAAGTAATGGTTCGTGATTCACACTAGTCAATGATTACTAATGCCTCATTTGCATGTGGAACTAATATTCCATATGATTGGTCCAATCATTTAAGCCTGAGCCAACAGGAGGAAGCATGTTGATTTAATCAGAAGTTTGGGTTGCAGTGGGAAAAACTACTGGGTTGGTATTCGTATTTTGATGCTCTCATGACCAGTGCTAGAGGCATGGAACAAGGGAAAAGTTTTCCTTTTTGGGAGTAAAAAAATGCAGTAACAGACTTGTTCTGAATATCAGGTGCCATGAGGATTATACTACCATTCAACAAGTATTTATTAGAATCCTGCCGTGTATATACCACTGTGCCCAAAACATCTGTCCCCAAAGCACCGGCTATTCTAGTGATTGTTAGGAATGCAGGAAAGAAAACAAAAGTTTAACTCCACTTTAATATGGAGTTGGTTTCTAAATCCCAACCACAGACTATGATCAGTGCTCTGAAATCCCCTGGTTGCTGAGCATTTGTCAGCATTTGTCAGTGACCCCCTTTAACCAAAAGGTTTTCCCTCTGAGCCTTCAGTGCATCATCAATAAGGATTAACAATTATTATTAAGTTCATTGTCAATATTATGTTAACAAGCAAAATATTTTGTTACATAATATATCAGGATTCTAAAGCTCTTTTTTTTTTGTCAATATAAGAATATCTAGATTAATATTCGTTCCTTACTGTATTGTGGTGGACTTTCATAAATATCACGAAAGTAGAATCTGACAGCTTAGGAAGTGCGTCAGATAAACTCCAGCTTGAGTGGGATGCCAGTAATGTCCTTAATGATAATGTTATCATTTCCCTTCTTTTGGTGGTAGTATTGAAGAAGGTACTTTTAGTTCATAGATAGACCATATACCCATCAAGGTAGGCAACATTATGTTACAGTAACTGTAGGAATAATTTCCTACTTGCCCTTCTGAGTTCTTGGCTGAGACCCCTGTAATAAAAGACAAATTCAAAAGAGAAAAATGAACAAGTTTATTGACATATATATGTCATGCATGCATGGGAGATACCCAGGGGAAATGAGTAACTCTCTGAGGTGGCTTAGAATTTGAGATTAAATACCATCTTAATAGGGAAAGGGGAAGAGGGTATGTGGGCCTCTTAGGGGAGAGTAAATGATTTTTAGGAAAGATGAATGGGCCCTTAAAAGAGTAAATGAGAGATATGATAGTTTGTGACTAAGTTTGTCAGGTTGTGGCATTGACCCCTAGTCTCCTCTCCTCTGGTAAGTCAATCTTTCCTGGTTGATGAAACTCCCAGGGAGGGGATTTGTGATAATTGGGTTCCTTTTGGAAGATCGGCCTTTAAGCAGGTAAGGGGAGATCACAGAAAGCCTCTCCTTGCACATACTGTTTTCAGATGCCTACAGTTTAAAATAATCAATATGCAAAACAGGAATATTCTGTGGTGGGATGTCCTCAGTTCTACGGTCATGTATTGGGGTGACATGTTCTGCCACTCTTCATAGCAAGTAACCCCGAATATCCCTGGCTTAGCATAATGAAAGAGTATTCCTCACTCATGCAAGTCTACTGTAAATCAGAGCAGCTCTCCAAAGCAGCTGCCCTCAGTGTGTTGATTCATCAATCATCATTCCAGGAAGTGTCAGTCTCCTGCCACATCTATGCTAACATGCTCTGTGGCAATCATTGTGGTAGGGGAAGAAAGGCCTGGAGAACGGGGCAATGCCAATTAAATACTCTCACATTGAAATGAATGTGCCACTTCCAGGCTTATGGAAGGATTGAGGGTCACTTGGCCATGTTCAACTTCAGAGGAGTAACAACCTGAAAGCAGCAGATATCCAGACATTGATGGAAAGGATGCTTGTCAGTTAGAAAATCCAGGAGAGGGGGCGCTGGGTGGCTCGGTCGGTTAAGCGTCCACCTTTGGCTCAGGATATGATTTCATGGCTCGTGAGTTCGAGCCCCGCGTTGGGCTCTGTGCTCACAGCTGGGAGCCTGGAGCCTGCTTCAGATTCTGTCTCCGTCTCTCTGCCCCTCCCCTGCTCATGCACAGTCTCTCTCTCAAATATAAACATTAAATTTGTTAAAAAGAAAAACAAAATCCAGGAGAACTTTTGTCTCTCCTTTGATTAGTGAACTGGAAAAGCAAATAAATGTTCCTGAATGAAATTTTCTTCAGTGTGATTTTGATGGAATAAATGTGGAAGATGCTTCTCGATTATTGAAATGACTGTGCCACAGAAATCAAAAGTAACTACTGAGAATCTGCATATGTTGGTGTCTTCAGAAATATGAACTTATTAAATGCCTTAAGGGAGACTATGTGTGGACTTCCTCTTAGAGGACTCATGTGCGGTGGTTGGCAGAGTGATGCCCCCTCAAAAATGTCCAGGCCCTAATCTCTGGAACCTGTGAATCTGTTGTGTGTATAACAGGGCAAGGAGGGCTTCAGACTGCGGATAGAAGTCATCAGCTGACTTTCAGATAAAGAGATTATCCTGGGGGACCCTGGGTGGCTCAGTTGGTTAAGCCGTTAAGCATCTGACTCTTGATTTCAGCTCAAGTCATGAATCTCATGGTTTGTGGGATTGAGCCCCATATTGGGCTCTGCACTGACAGTGTGGAGCCTACTTGGGATTCTCTCTTTCTCCCTCTGCCTCTGTCCTTGCCTTGCTCATGCATGTGCTTTCTCTGTCTCTCAAATATAAATATAAACTTAAAGAAAAGAGATTATCCTGGATTACTTGAATGGACCCAATATAATCACAAGGGTCATTTAAAGTGGAAGAGGGAGATCAGCACCAGAGAGATGACAGCATGAAAAGACTTACGCTGATGTGGCTGGTTTTGAAGATGGAGGAAGGGGGCCACAAGCCAAGGAATGTGGGTAGGCCCTAGAAGCCAGCAAAAGGCAAGGAAGTGGATTTTCCCCTACAGCCTCCAGAAGGAATGCAGCCCTTCTGACATCTTGATTTAGCCCAATGAGACCCCACCTTCAGACTTCTGACCTCTAGAACTCTCAGATAATACACCTGTGTTGTTTTAAGCCACTGAATCTGTGGTAGTTTGTGGTAGCAGCAGTAGGAAACTAATATGTGTCCCAACTTCTCCAGAAGAAGGATTGAGGCAGAGAGCTGGCATTTCCTGGAAAGCAATGCATGAAAATGAAGGAATTTTATTCTCTTCTTGTCAATATCCCTCCAAGCGGCCTCAAACATTCCTGGAGGAAGGAGAGAAAGCCGGAAAAGCACATTTTCTGGGAAAATTGTAAAGATAAATCTTTTTTTTTTTTAATTTTTTAAAATGTTTATTTATTTTTGAGAGAGAGAGAGAGCGTGAGCAGGGGAGGGGCAGAGAGAGAGGGGGACACAGAATCCAAAGCAGGCTCCAGGCTCTGAGCTGTCAGCACAGAGCCCAACACAGGGCTCAAACTCAGGAACAGCGAGATCATGACCTGAGCTGAAGTCGGACACCCAACCGACTGAGCCACCCAGGCACCTCAAAATGAATCTTTTCTGTTCTACTCTGAGCAGGTTCATTGATCTGTTGAGAAATGAATGCAGAGTGACAGGAGAAGGGGAAAATGAAAGCACCAATTTTGTAAGAATTCCACGTGGCATTGGAAGAACTAAGCTTGGGGCTAAAATTCAACAGGTGTTCGAGAGAGTGACTGATAAGCAGCTTTGAGGGCTGGGGTCGACATGCTAGGAAATGACTTTGTGTGTGATGCCTTATGTGGTGAGGCAAATAAAAGATTAGGGTTTAGGATAATGTGCACAACCCATGTATCTTGAATCTAAGGTGCAGCCAAGGGGGAAAGGAGAGTTCGTAGTTTCCAAAGAAGACTGTGTGCCCAAAATATCCCACGAACCATCTTTGCATTAATGCATGACATATAGTTTATATATGTGAATATATATATACATGACTGCCCATAACTATATATAATAATATACACAATAATTAATATATTACCCTCCCTTGAAAGGATTTCCCTCTCTTGAAAGGATCCCCCAAAATAGAATGTAAAAGTCCAGCAAAGTTGTTACTTAGAATATGCATATATAGTGAGACAAGAATTTGGCTCTGCATAAAAAACTGTTGAAGTCTATTTGTTGAGTGGCCCCAAAGATCACCGATGCTAGACACCCAGCTAGTTGGTTGTAACATTTATCTTTTACCAAGTCCTGATATACAAGCATCCTTTTCTATTCTGTTTGCTAAAACAGAACAGAATTCTGCACTGAAGAGAATTACGAAGTACTTCTAGTTTGTATCCTAATTAACAGGAGCCATATAACTCAGGAAAGTTATATTTTGGTCATTAGTAACTGCTTTCCAATAATGATGGCAAAAGATAGCTAATAGTTCTATTATTTATTTATTTTCACTCCTACTTTGTTCCAAAAAGGATTTAAGGTGGGTTGCAAATACACATGCACTACACAAGATGAAACAAAGATTAGCAAAGTGAGGAAGTTAGGGCAAAGGTGGGAAAAATAAGAAAATGGGAATACAAAATGTGCTCCATGAGACTCTGAGTCTTTGCCAGGGAAATTTGGGCCCCCAATTTGGCTTCCTAGCAACCAGCTCAAAAAGCGGGAAACAATCAGTCCCATGAGTCACACGTCAGTTGGTCAGAAGCAGCTCAATAATTCCTGGAACTTAGACCAGAGAGAAATTTCTCCCACCAGGCTGCACAGACAGGACCCCTGTGGAATTCAGTGAGCAGAATCCTCAGCAACATCCTCCCAGAAGAAATGACAAATTCTTCCGCCTGTGTTTTATCACTTGTATCTGCCTGCGACATCATACCCTAGAAGAATTCAGCAAAAACTCCCTACAGGGATCAAAGGGAGGTATTTCACGTTCTCTATGCATTGCTGGTTTAACCAAGGCATAGATTAAGAGTATCTAGAGGAGTATATGGGCAAGCAGTCCTCCATAAACACTGTCTCTTCTCAGCTGAGCCCCTTCAGAAGTTTAATGTGTGTGTGTGCACGTTCTTTCCTGTGCTTTAGTGCAAGGGTAAGCAGTCATAGGCATTTGGAGAGAGCGTCAAGGTTTGGGAAAGGGCTTCAATCTCCCTTTTTGTGTTTGGGAGCTTTAAAAGGAGAAGCACCCAGGAGGAAGGGTGCATGGGCATGTGTGATGGGCAAAGGGTTGGAGGTGGAATGGTGGTAGTTGGGTCTCATGCTTCCCCAGGTGGGGACAGTCATCTTCCAACAGCAAGAACATCTGGCTCTTCGCAGTGGCCTCGAAGGGTGCCTGGGTCCATGAGTCTGCAGGCAGAGCAAGTTCCCAAGGTGTGCCACAGATCGTGATGGGTGCCTCACGAGCCCAACTGGCTGGTGCCCCTCAGCCATCGGTGAGGGGCTGGAGGTCCTCATCTCAGCCTCCCTCCTACATGCAGGCCTCCTTCAAGGCCCTGGGTGTTCACCTGGCGCCCTGGCATGTGCTCCACAAGGACCACTAAAGCTGTCCTCCAGTGGCCCAGCACCGGCTCCTTAAAACCTCCTGAGGCCTTTATGGGGTTTGGGATCTCCTCCAGGCTCCAGCAGTAGGCCACTCACATCCTTCCAGCGGCATTGTCCTTGTGCATGTTTGGCAGGAAGAGGAAATAACTGACATGTGTTCTTCCAAGAACTCTCCAATTCCCTCTCCATGCCTCAGGCACCGCCGTCCTTCTAAAACATAAATCTCACCAGGTCGCCTCCCTGATGAAAAGCCATGCCCCTCAGGAGCAAGCTGCAGGTCTGAGTGTGCTGATCCGACCCTCGGCTGCTCTCCAGCCTCAACCCTCCCCAAGCTTCACCACTGCTGCTCTGCAGCTGCCCACGCTTTTCAGCTCCTTGAGCTTCTCATATTCTCCTTCTTCCTCCAGGCCCAGGTGTGTGCTATTCCTTCCTCCTGGAAAACTGTTTTTTAGCCTTGCATCCATTAGAATGCCTCTACCTGCTTCTATTGCAGGTTACAGCTCAGAAATTCGTCTCTCTGGGGAGTGGTCCTGGAGGTGCTGGATGTTACATAACATCCTTTGCTTTGTCGGACTATAGTGTTGTATTAACTAGGAAAATGCCAGCTGCAGAGACAAACCTCCAAATCTCAGTGGCTTCATGCAATAGAATTTTCTCTCTCCCGCATCTAGCCATCCAGGGCAGGTGTTCCTGGCTGTTAGGCAGTTCTCTCCCGGGTGATTCAAGGCCCCAAGCTCTTTCCATCTTATAGCTCTGCCATCTTCCGGAGGCTCTGAGTCCTCAGCGTCCAGCCGGGGCAGAAGGAGAAAGGGGGGCTCGAGAGCACATCTTCCCCTTAATGCCTTGATGCGAAGGCTCCCTGAGTCCTGTCCGCCCCATTCCGTTGGCATGAACATGGTGCTGCCTGGTTCCTGGGGGCAGCTGCTGTTCAGTGACGGTTGTAATACAGAGGGAGGGGCATGGCTTTTGGTGGGCACACAAGCTCCTGAGGCACTTGTACTATGGCCCACGGCTCCACTAGACTCTGAGCTCAATGAAGGGGAAGAAGGTGATAGGCTTGCCCGCTGTTAACGCCCTTGGCCGGCACCGTGCCTGCCACTTGGGTGCGGGGAGTGTCTGAGGGGTAGAACAGTGAGTCGGTGCTCGGCTGGAGGAGGGACTGGGTCACGTCGACCAGCGTCCTCTCGACGCTTCTCCCCCACACTGTGCGAGGGCCGGGGGCTCGAGGAGAGCCAGCAAGCAGTCAGGCCTCCCTTGCTGCCGCTGCCAGGCCAGCCCCTCCGAAGGCACCGCTTCCTTTCACAGAAAGGCGCTCATTGTGAGCAGAGAGGTTCCTAATCACAGGTGCCGGTAAAGGCACGAGCCTCCGCTCAGATGATGAAGCTTTCTGATTAAAGACTTGTTATTGCTACTTTATGGGGCAGAGAGAAAATGTGCTGCCGTTCGTACTGGCGCTGCAGCTCCACGGCACATCTGGCACCTGCCTCCGAGTCCAAGGAGAGGGGTGGTGAATGCATTTCTGTCCTCTTTGTAAGCCATCCATGTCTTTAGAGTGTCTCTTCAGTAGGCATTTTTTGTGTGCACGTTGGTGTGAGTGCTTGATGGTAAGACGGCAATCACCTATCAGATTGTTTGGATAGAAAAGAAGGAATGAATAGACATGATGTCTAATTGATTTGTGAAATTGGGGAAATAGAATTCACTATCTCAAGCAGTGTGGTTCTACTTCTGAAAATCCTCAGGTGGGAGACTAATGCCTTGGCTCGTGACGCTGGGGCCTTCTGCTTTATGATTCGTGGCCCCAAAAAGTGACCTGAGGTAACGACCAGTGGAAACTCTGGATGCCCCATCCCCACAGTCCCATATGGGGAGGAAGTCTGGTCCTGCTCTCCCTGAGGCTCCCTTCTTCTAGTAAGTCTGGGAATCCCAGGGCTGACTCAGTTCAGGGGGATCAGTGTTCATTGCCTTTGGTGTCACTGCATTCAACTGAAAGTCCAGGGGTCCCGATGATAGAGTCCAGGACCTGTTACCCAATTGGCATATTGAATCCTTCAAGCAGGAGAGCCACTCTGAGCTCTTCCCCTTTGCCCTTCATCCTGGAACCTTCATGTGAGAGGGGTACCCGGGGAAAAGGAGTGTCCTTGTCTCCGAAGGCCAAGGGATGCCAAGACGAATCCGAACAAACCCCCGGTTTACTGCACTTTATACTCCTTAAGCTATCATATTCCTTCACAACTGTCCACTTTTCATAAACCTGACATAAAAGTACAGTCTCACTGATGCTTAGGGGTTTCATTTCCTTGTGAAGGCGTTTGTGTCATGTAAAACTTACACCAGATACATTTGTGTGCTTTTCTCCTGCTAACCTGCCTTTGCCAGTTTACTTTTCAGACCCAGCAGGGGGCCCTCAGAGGGTCAAGGGAAACCTCTTCCCCCTGCACCGGGCAGCTCCTATCCATTGCAGGGGGTCTGGGGGGAGCGGGAGGGGGGTGGGCGAGCCGCATGGTGCTGTGTCTGGTCTTGCCAGTTTTCTCAGGGTTTGGGAAAGGAGGAAGCCTCTCCTCTCCTGGCCGGTGGTCCACTCAGCAGTGGGCGCTGCAGGCCAAGGAGCCGGGAGTGAGGTTCCAACTCTCCAGGGAGACTCATGAGGGAGCGTCAGGCAAGCCCACAGCTGCAAACACCGCCTCCCTCCAGGGGGATATGGATGACATTCCTCAGGCACTCGTGGCTGCCCAAGAACAAAGGAAAACACAGAAAACAAATGGTTAACCTGCTAGAGTCCCCATCAGTTTACAAGATACCTGGGTAATATTATAAGAAAAAGGCAGTCTTATCAATAGCCTCATCTCCGGGAACTCCCTACTATCTTCATGATCATGCTTTGCTAGAGGGAAAAAAGACCCTAGCTGGACAATAACTAAGCCTCCAGTAATCTGTAAATCGTCTTTAGCATATGGAAATCCTTTTAAGAAACTTCCTCTTGACTCTACCTCCCCCAACTCCACAGTATATAACCAGACACCCTTCACAGCCTCAGTGTAGCTCTTTCTGCCCACCACCCGAAACCCCATCAAGGCCATCCTGTTCGGTACAGTGAGGTCTCTGTCTCCAGAAGGGTCAGGGCAGTGCAGAACAGCCTTGCTTGAGGCCCACTCTGCTCAAGCCCCCTGGACCTGGTTCTGTGGACCCTGAGGTCAAGTTGATGGTAATCTCCCTGTCCCTGCCTGGCCCTCAGGCCAGTGCTTACTATGTGCTAACTGCTAAATGCAGGCATTGTTTTAAGTCTTTTATATGGATTAGTTCACTTAATCACACATATGCTATAAAGCAGGCCTAATGTCATCTTCATTTTATGTAGGAGGAAATTAAGGCACAGAGAAAGTAATCGCCCCAAATTATGCAGTGTCTGGTTCGAACCTGTAGCACACACCCTGGTATCTTAGATGCTCTGTGGTGCTTCATTTACAACAAAAGTTGATTCTTAGAACACGAATGGACTCCAAAGCCACTGGAACCTGCTGCTGTTGATGAGGGAGCATGGGGCATGTTGATGACAACATACAGGCTAACAGCAACCCCCATCCCTCACCCCCCCCCCCCCCCCCCCCCCGCCACCCAGGTGGGACTTGTATGATATTCCTTGGATACTCCCAGCTACCTGAAAACAGGAAGGGACAAAAAACATATGAGGGTCTTCACCAGTCTACCAGAAAAAGGGAATCCCATCAGGTCCAGGAACTCCCTACAGTCTTAATGTTAATGCTTTGGTAGAGGGAAAAACACCCTTAGTTTGACAATAGCTAGGCCTCCAGTAAGTCTTTAGCATGGGAAAGTCTCTTTGGAAACTCCCTCTTGACTTTATCTCCCCGGAGTCCATGAAAGTCACCACCATCCCCCAGCTCTTCCTGCCCATGGGCCCTGTCCCAGTGCTTTAATAAAATCACCTTTTTGCACCAAAGACGTCTTCAAGAATACTTTCTTGGCCGTTGGCTCTGGACCCCAAGAACCCCCCATCACCCCAAAACTTCATCACTATCATTATGAAAAATGTAAACGATGAAGAAGTTGAAAAAATAAGGAGTAAATCCCCCCAACCCCTACTTAATCATCCCTCACCAGACGTGACCACTGACAACAGCTTGCTGTGTATCTTTCCAAACCTTTTCCCCAGCCTTTGACAAACACTCCCATAGGTTTCTACAAAACTGGAATCATTTCTCAAAACAAAGAGTGGAAACTGGTGGTGTGTTTTGCAGACAAGTTTTTTGCAAGTAAATTCAATCTACCGCACCTCTCTGTGTTTGTAATTTCACTTTAGTGAAAGTAGCAATCCTGCTGTGGACTGGATGTTTGTGTACTGCCCCCAAGTCTATATATTGAAACCCTAATCCCCAAGGTGATGGTGTTAGGAGGTGGGGCCTTTGGGAGGTGATTAGGTCACAAAGGCGGGTCCTCATGAATGAGATTAGTGCCTTTATGAAAGAGACCCCAGAGAGATTCCTCACCCCTTCCACTATGCGAAGACACAGTGAGATGAACCAGGAAGCAGACTCTCGCCAGACACTAGTTGGCTGGCATCTTGATCTTGGGACTTCCAAACTTTCCTGAACTATGGGAGTAAAAGTGTACTGTTTAACCCACCCAGGCGGTGGTATTTTTGTTACAGAAGCCTGAAGGACCTGAAACAATCTCCCTCCATCTCTACAGCCTCTCAAGGCCCTGTGTGTTTCCTTTGTTATATTGGATTGGCTGGTGTTTGGCTTTGAAATGAATGTACCAACAAATTGATTCCATCCGACATCCTGGGGATGGCTCATTAGCATATGAAAAGCCCTAATCTGAATCAACCCCTTAGGCCTGGTTAATAAGTGTAGGAAGATTAGAATTAATGTTTGGTGAAATTAATGGTGGTTAGGGTCTGCCGCATGGGCCACACAATTGGGGGAGTTCAGTGCAAAACAAAAATACAGGGCCCCTTGTTCAAAAAACAGGAAAAAGTGCCATTAAAGATACTGAGACATAATGCTTTTTCTTTCTTCCAGGGTTTCTTTCTTGACCTGTAATGTAGTTTTAAAAATTTCTTATTTAGCTCCATATTCCCTCAACAGCAGGGCAACAGGGATACATGTGGAGGAGTGCAGACCCACACAGGCACCCAGGTGGGGGTGAGGGGTCTTCCTCTGGGATCCTGTTTGCTCACAGGGCCCACTGATTTCCAGTTTCCTGCCAATCTCTGTCTCAGGACACTGCCCAGCTGGGAGCCAGGCACGTGCTCTTTCCGTGGGCCCACTGCCTAGCTCACCCTGGGTAGGTGGCACCCAAGAGTATTGCAACTTCTGGCTAGCCAGGACATGCTAATTATCTGATTGAGCAGGACGCGGAGCTTGTGTCTGTGGTGCTGCCAACTTGGGGTTTGGACAGTCATGCCATGTTTCAACCAGAAACACTGCAGGCCACCTAAGCCGACCCCAACAATCTCCACACTCATGTCCTGGTCCCCAGTGGGGGCAAAGTGTAGCAACAGTCATGGAGTGGGACAAGGCCTGGAGGAGGAGGCCGATCAGGAGGAGGACAGAGAACCTGTCCTTAGGAGGCAGCAGGAGGCCAGACAGTGGTTCGGAGCCTCGGCATCTGCTGCATTGTCCCTGTACACTTCGCTTACAAAACACAAATTCAAAGATAAAAGTATTGGGAATTCAATAGGTGACTGTAGACCGTTAAGCCCAAGTGTGAGCTCTCCTCTGTGCCTGCCCTGTTGGCTTGCCTGTGAAGCTGGCCCTGAGGGCACACAATGGCTCAGGAGTGAGGGCCATTGGGTAAGATGTGGGAAGTGGGAGGCCCAACCCCGGCAGCAGCACAGGGCTTCTGGGGTCCTGTTGGAAAGCCTGTAGATCTTTTCCTAAGTGTACTGGGTGTCTGTCTCTTCCAGCAACGTGCTAGCCCCCATACCAGAGCAGAGAGGGGGCCCTCCTTGCCTGCCAATAGGCTGAGGACTTTTCCTGCTCCGTAACAAAATGTCTGCTCATGAGCAGAATTTGGTCTAGATTTGCTCTCACAGCAAGTTGGTAGCAGTGGGGTATACAGCACACCGACCTGCTTTAAGCACCCAGAGCTGCTGATATTCCCAAAAGGAACAGAGGCCAGTTTGCTGCGTCGTTCTAGTCCTTCTCCCAATTGATGGTTACTTTATGTACTTTCTCGCTTACTTGGGTGTTGTCAGTCTGTCCTTTGTATTGTGACTGTCCTGAAGGCAGTGGCTTTGGTTCTTCCTCATTGTCTGCTTGGGGTTCAGCAAAATGTCTGGCCCTGACTATGTCTCTATACAGTGTTGAGGATCCTCTAGTGTGAAGCCAGGTAGTCAGATGCTCCATTTGTCATGGAAAGAAAGGAGGGGAAGCAGGTTTCACAGATGTCCTTAAGGACCATCCAACCTGCCAGTTGTCTGTTTGGTTATGTCTGTGAGTTCACAGCTAGTGTTGTCTTTAAGTTGTACTAAACTTTTAATATTCCAGGCAGAGATCAAAAGAACTGCTGCTTCAATGTATAGAATTCTACTCCTTTCATTCTTTTTTCGGACTTGAATTTGTCTGAGATGGAACAACAAGGCTGACAAAGTTCTCTGTGCAATGATGGGGTACAGTGGCAGAATCCGAGATACAATGTCAAATAGACATCATATTGTGTCCTTTCCATTAAAAACAGCAACAACAACGTATTGGGTACATGGTTAGCTTTTTTGAATTCAGAACCCTTCCATAAAGTAGGAATAATGACATTCTTTTTGTGGGGAGATTAAATAAGGTCATGTACATTAAGCTATCGGTCCAGGTCCTGGCACAGAATAGGCAATCTGTATGCAGAGCAGCTAATACCATCTTTGGCCCAAGAAAAACTGTAATGTGGCATTTGACTTGTATTTTCCATTAGTTACTCTCTTGCTCGCATTACTGATATTAACACCACAGATGTAGAGCGGGAAAATAAGCTATAATGTTAGCAGCCTAAGACGAGATGTTTTTCTCCCTTATCCTACAAGTCTGGATTAGGTGGACTGAGTACTCTGCTCCACATCACCATCATCCTTACTCTGAGACCCAGGCTGGTAGAACTTGGCTGGTTGCTATGGCAGAGGGAGCTCTGGAGGGTCTCAAATCAGCACCCAGTGCCGATGACATGCCTCATTTCTGCTCACAGCTCATTGGCCAAAACTGGTCGTGTGTTTCTACTCAATTGCAGGAGACCAAGAAGTATAATCTCACCATGTGCTCAGAAGGTGGAGAACCAGAATATTCAGTGAGCAGTGTTAATGACAAGTGTGTAATAAAAACCACTGTTTATCAAGTGCTTCTGCCGAGGATTGAATGTTTGTGTCCCACCCTCAACACCCGATTCATGTGTAGAAACCTAATCTAATAATGGTATTAAGAGATGGGGACTTTGGGGAGGCAATTAAGTCCTTAGGTATTAAGGTAGAGCCCTCATGAATGGGATTAGTGCGCTTATCAAAGAGACTCTAGAGAGCTCTCTTGGCCCTTCGGCCATGTGAGGTCACAGTGAGAAGATGGCCATCTAAGGAGCATGAAGCAGGTTCTCATTAGACATTGGATCTGCTGGTACCTTTATCTTGACCTTACCAGGCTCCAGGACTGTGAGGAATAAAAATGTTTGTCCCTTAAGCCAACCAGTTGGTGTTCTGTTACAGCAGCCAGAACTAAGACAGCCTCCTCTGTGCCAGGCGCTGTACTATGTACTTTACACATACAGAACCACAGATTTCCCCAAGAATTTTTTCCCCTAATATATATTTATTTTTGAGAGAGAGAGACAGAGTATGAACAGGGGATGTACAGAGAGAGGGAGACACAGAATCTGAAGCAGGCTCCAGGCTCTGCGCTGTCAGGACAGAGCCTGATGTGGGGCTCAAACTCACACCGTGGGGTCATGACTTAAGCTGAAGCCAGACACACAACCAACTGAGCCCCCCAGGTACCCCGCTTCATTTCTCGTGCTCTGTATCAATCCGGGGTACCTGAGGGAGCAAAGCTCCCTTTGCTCAGCCGTCTCTGCTGACATAGGGTGGAGCTTCCTTGCTGTGTCTGGCTCAGGGAGCTTACATCTCAAGGGTAACTTGTCTCCAGTAATGTCCTTTCCCTGTGAGATGTTCCACCGAGAACTAAAATACTAGAAGGCTGGAAACTGAGACCATTTGCTTCCTGCTCACTGGAACTTAAGACCCTAGAAGGGTTACCCTCTGCCCTTGAGAGCAGCTTTTTGGATTTTAATTCTCACTTGTGCTTTTGGAACACTTCATGGTTGACAGAGCTTTCTCGCTAGCATCCAGGAGTTGAGAGAAGGAGGCAATATCAGGAGTGGCACAAGCTTTGTTCAGGCGACTGAATAAGTCAGCCAGGCCCTAAGAGGCAGGCACTAGTGACCGGATGGTGTTCCGCCCCTCCCTCCTTGCACACGTAACACCTGAAGGCCTCTTCTGGTGGGGTATTTTAAATGCAGCTAAGGGGGGCGCCTGGGTGGCGCAGTCGGTTAAGCGTCCGGGACTTCAGCCAGGTCACGATCTCGCGGTCCGTGAGTTCAAGCCCCGCGTCAGGCTCTGGGCTGATGGCTCGGAGCCTGGAGCCTGTTCCCGATTCTGTGTCTCCCTCTCTCTCTGCCCCTCCCCTGTTCATGCTCTGTCTCTCTCTGTCCCAAAAATAAAAATAAAAACGTTGAAAAAAAAAATTTTAAATGCAGCTAAGGAAGCTTCCAAGGGAAAATTCCTCCTCTTAAGGTTTACTGTGTTCCCTCATCTATGGTCATTCTGGCTCCTTAGGATGTAATACAATTGTGATCTGCTTTGCAGAAAAAAGATTATTCTATTTAAGTGTCAAATTTACAAAAGAATTAAATTAGGAATTGATTTTAAGAAGACTCACCACAAGCTTTCTTTAAACAGAAAGGTACCTTGGAGGCATTTCAAATGATTTAATTTGCACACAACCCTTCAGGAAGATCTAAGGTGTAGAGAGGAAGGTAGACAAGTGTGATTTGTGTGGGCATAAATGCGTGTGCTGCTTCTAAACCCTGTACATATTTCTGTGATTCCATCTATCGTACTCTGTACATCGTGAGCATTTGTTTTCGTGTCTGTTATTACCATTATAATGTGAGTCTGTTGCTGGCAGGGAGCACACCTTAATCATCTGTATATCGCCAGTACCCCGTGGGGTGGTTGACAGTGGGATTCATGTCTTATTTTCTTTCTATCCTTGGCACCTGGCTTAGGGACTAGCATTTGGGGGCATTGAGAAAATATTTGTTGAATTGAAATAGCTAACTATAAGTTTCCTTCTTTGGAAATAGCGCAGATTGTTTGCACTTATCAAAATCCTCTTGTTAGTATGGCCCATTACAACCATTACTGTATTTAATGTTCCCAGCCATTGGCCACCTGTAGGAACTCTGGCTTCCCACTGATGAGTTCATTTTTTGAATGCCTCTCATATGCCAGGCACCGAGCTAGTAGCTGGAGATACAGTGAGCAAGTCAGATGGGGGTGTCTGAACTTGTGGTGCTCATGGTCAAGGCCAGGCAGAGGAAAAAGAAGTGACACCAGTGTGGTGAGTACCTCTAGGGTGGAACATAGGACAAAAGAGCAGAAGTGGTGTCTAAGCTAAGATTTGAAGGGCAAGGAGGCATGAGTCAGATGATACGGATGGGAAAGAGGTTCCAGGCACAAGGAACCAAAATGAGGTAGAGCCAGAGCCTACGGAGAAAGGCACAGAGAGGGGAGAGGCAGCAACGGAGGTTGGCCAGGGCAGGTTGGGAGAAGCCATGTTCCCTGGGTGGTAGAGTTTGGAATGGATACTGAGGAGGGGAGGGGAAGGATGAAAGGTGCCTCTGACCACAGCATGGAGGATGATTTGGGGAGACCAACACCTAAGTCAGTTTGGACTTTTAATGTCCAAGGGAGTATTTTCTTGTGGAAAGAAATGAAGACCAACCAAATGAGAAGGAGCAAAGGCTATTTATTCAGAGCTTGCTATACAAGGGAGTCAGACACTGCCACTTGCTTTTGGGCAGAGACTCAATGGCAGGCAGAGTGGGAAAAAGGGGAAGGCTTTAGATGTGTCCTGAGCAGCCATAATTGGCATGGGGAGCTGTAGGCAGACCAACCAGAAGTGGGGCATTCTATGTGTTTAGTTAGGGGTACGTATTTGGTTTATTCCGGTTGGTCCCATGTTGGAAGCAGGGACAACAATTAGGAAAGCTGTCAGTGATTCATCAAGTCCTGACCATTTTGGGTTGACTGTTATAAAAGTTATTGTTTGGCTTCTTGGATTATTACTAGAGATAGCAGTCGGACCTCCTAAAAGTCTCGCAGGCTGGTCTCCTGGACTGGTTATTTCAGAGAAGGGGTTCATTTTGTGGGCAGCTTGCTGCAGGTTGTGGGTCCCTGTTCTATTTTTATGAAAACATATGTATTTTTATAGAGTCTGAACATCATCCGTATATAGAGTGCCTTGTTATCTTCAGAGAGAACTATTTACAGTTGCAGGTATTTAAATTAGAGCTGCAAACAAGAGCAATCACTTTCTTTAATGTGTATTAAATTCCCCTAAACATTTATCCCTAATTATACCATTAGCCAATTAAATGGTCTTAAACACATTATAGCACATGTATAGATTTGTTTAATATATCTGACTTCTTTCAAGCTCTGCAAATGCCTGGTTGGGAAGATTGATAACCCTCACAGGCAACAGGCTTCTTAAGCATTGAAGCATTTCTTGCAAATATAATAAATCAAAATTCTTAAGTATCACAAGCCATATTATTTTAAATATTCTAAAAACTTATACCAACCTGGTCAAATTTGAGTACATCTTTTGAAAGTTTTTTTAAAAGTCCCACATCTGCAATAAATCACATAGGTTCACCAATATGCTCTATCAACCGTTGCTTGTTTTAAAAAAACCAAAGGTACACAGATTGTCCTGAGAATTACAGATCTTAGTCCTCTTAGTTAACAGTATTAAATTATAAGTTTAAGGTACTTCTTTCGAAACCACCTCAGTTTGTAAAGTCACTTACCCAAGTTAGTTAAGAGGAGCAACTTTACCACCCACCGTAGGCAGGCTGGGGGTGCTAGGTCAAAAAAATTAGGATCAAAACGTTGTTGCTTCTCAATCACCGGGACCTGGTGCTACCTACCGTCCACCATGGCACTGGGGAACACACTGGGCCCTTTCTTACAGTCAGTTTCTGACTTCCCTTGGTGGAGGCCTTCCATGACCGTACCTTCCACTGGGATTTATCGCAACCCACTGCATTCCATTTCCTTTGGGAGGCTTTCACCATTGTTCGTTATTCCCCTTCGCTTCCTTTAACTCATTACCTGTATAGTGGCTACTTGGTCACCACGTGACTGGATTAAATTATACTCTCAACCGTCCCATTAGATTCTGAATTCCTTGTATGTTTTCCTCGGCATCCTCTCTGGGGAGTCAGGTTAGGAGGCTGTCCTGGTCAGAGGTAGGTGGGTGACCTGGATGTGAGGATGGAGGCAATCTCAGAAGTACTTAGGCTGAGAAAAAGTAAGATTTAATGACAGATTAGATATTGGGGAAGAGGGTATTGAGGGGAAGGGAAGGAACCAGAGATGCTACACAGATTTCTGGTTTGAGCAACTTGGTAGAAATATGTTTTACATAAAAATCTCTGACCACTTCTTAAAAATTAACTCCTTATGTTAAGACTGATATAATTACCTAAACATGTGGTGATTTGTAAACAGGCAGAAGCTAGAGGCAGTGAGATGGGCAGAGACACCCACACTGGAAGTCAGGAAACCAGATTCTTTTCCCAGCGTGGCCACTGGCTTTCTGGTTGCCTGCTGGACAGATCCTGTCTCCTCCCCAGGCCTCCCTTCTCTTGAACAAACACATACATTACAAGTCTGAGTCCTGTTAACTTCAAAACACATACATTTGCCAAATGAAAGAGTTGGATTAGGCAGTTTCATAAGCTTCTTTGATAATTTGATGAACACTGAGGACCATCTCCCTAGGAAAATGCATGAAGCGTTCAGGCACCCTTTCATGGAGTTTACCCCTTCTTCTTATGCTCAACACTCATGGATTAAATGGTTTCCAAAGCTCTTTTTCACGCTCTTAAATTCTCTGATTTTATGATTCTGCGAACAAAGGCATGCCTCTTCAGCATTTTAAATCACCTTATCTCTTCCAAAGAAACAAGGATAAAAATGGTGCTGCCTTTCTTAGCTGCTGTGTTCTTTCTTTCCCCCTTTGAATTACCCGATCATCTATTTAGAGTGGAGTCCCTGGGGCAAAGGCTGTCTCTGTCTTTGTATTTGTTCCAGCAGATAGAATGCAGTTGGATGCTCAACAATGCCTAATTATAATAATATGGTTTGTGGTATAATGTCATCTTTAAGCCTTGATAAATTTAGCACAGATTCTTAATATCTTAAAAACCTGTACAAAATAGATTGACAACATGTAAGGGAATTTATAAGCCAACTTGTGTTTCCATGTTACAATGTAGGGTTAATGAAATATCCCCAGGAGTTTATCTCTAAGAACCCATGTCTCACAGAGTATCAGAATATATGAGAATATATATACACACAGAGAGAGAGAATATATATTCATGAATTATATATTGAATATATTTTCGTGAATTATTTGAAGTTATCAAGATTGATCATTAGACTTACTATTCTTTAAGACTCTTTGATAGTCAAGGTTAGCTTTCTATATACTACCTGGAACCCTAATGGAAAGATTTGGCTTCGATAGTGATATTTTCTTTCTTTTCTTTTTTTTTTTATTTTTAAAAATGTTTATTTATTTTTGAGAGAGAGAGAGAGAGAGAGAGAGAGAGAGAGAGACAGCATGAGGGGGGGAGGGGCAGAGAGAGAGAGGGAGACACAGAATCTGAAGCAGGCTCCAGGCTCTGAGCTGTCAGCACAGAGCTCAATGTGGGGCTTGAACTCAGAAGCGGTGAGATCATGTCCTGAGCTGAAGTTGGATGCTTAACTGAATGAGCCACCTAGGTGCCCCAGATAATGATATTTTCTAATTGGCTGAGGATTTACCCCTTGAAATACTAAATCTTTTCTTTTCCTCTAGCCATTTTACAGAGATATCTTTGTGAAATGTGCTATGTACTTAAGTGCCTTCTTAAACATATTATCTGGAACATAGCCCCCCAGTAGCATTGATTATTATATCATGTGACAGTCTTTAATAATCTGTTGGTTTAGGTAATCTTATTACCTGTTGAAATATATGCAGAATTGTTTGCCCTGGACTACATATTTTTAGTTATTTTTTTTAAATGTATATTTGTTTATTTTTGAGAGAGAGTGTGTGAGCAGGGAAGGGGCAGAGAGAGGAAGAGAGAGAAAATCCCAAGCAGGCTCTGCACTGTTAGCACAGAGCCTGAGGCTGGATCTCAGGAACTGTGAGATCACGACCTGAGCCAAAACCGAGGGTCAGACGCTTAACCTACTGACCACCTGGGCACTGCCAGATTTTTAGTTTTGTTAGTTACACGGGCACTACTTCAGAGAGACAAGTTCTGTAAGGTTTGTTAAGAAAAGTGCTGGTCCCCAGCCTGCCTTGCCCCCATCAGCCCTCTGCCACAGGGAAGCACTTTTAAATGTTTTAGCCGACTTAAAAATTTCCTTCCATATCTGTAAATAACATGGTTGTGTGCTACTTGTTTATTTTTCTCTTTTCAGCTCTATTGATTTTCCACTATGGAAGATGAGGACTTAACTCTTGCTTTTTCTCCCATCCCTACCACACATGCTCACTTTCCATCCTCCAAAGATAATTCATCATAATTTCAGCTAAATCAACATTCAGTGTTTACATTATTTTGACTCTATATGCTATTCACAGCTCAACCATGGAGAAAACAATAATTACTTTTCCTTTCCTGCACAATTTTGTTTTCTTTCAAGTCAATAATTGTCTTTTTTAAAAATTTGCTTCAGTTTTCTGTGTATTTATTTCTGATTCAACCCATTGTCTAAATTAGTGCTTCTCAAACTATCTGTGTTGAAGGACTAGCTTTTTTTTTCCCACTTTCTAATCTGTTACAGATAGATACTTTTATGATATTAAAAAAAGTACATTTCTGGGACAGTTTGTGTATAGCACCAGTCCATCAACAGTACTTTAACACTGAAGGATCTCCTATTATTATATATAAACACATTGAGCATTCTGTCAGTTTTGTCTTTTTTTTAATGTTTGTTTTTTTTATTTTGAGAGCGAGAGGGAGCACAAGCATTCTGTCAGATTTATCTTTTTTTTTTTAAGTTTTTTTTTTTTATTTTGAGAAAGAGAGCACAAGCAGGGGAGGGGCAGAGAGAGGGGGAGAGAGAAAAATCCCAAGCAGGCTCCACGCTGTTAGTGCAGAGCCTGACACAGGGCTCAACCCCACGAAACATGAGATCACGATCTGAGTAGAAATCAAGAGTTGGATGCTCAACTGACTGAGCCACCCAGGTGCCCCAGTTCTGTCTTCTTGAAGAAGCCTCTTCAGAGCCTTCCGACTTGCCCGTCTGGACTGATTGACTGCCTTCTGTTTACCAGGTATTCAGCTGTTCCAAGGGTCCGAGTTCTCCTCCTTAAGCTTCAGGCTTCCCTTTGCCTCTCTTTTATTCGGGTTCCCATGCCTTCCTCATACTTGATTTACTCCTTCGTTTTTATGGAGCCTATCCTCCAATAGCTTTCTGGAAAAGGGTGTGTGAAAAATAAAATTTTCTGAGAGTTCAAATGTCAAAAACTGGGGAAGTTTTCATTTTACTCTCCAGACCACTTATTTGGCTGAGTATGGAATTCTCGGTTGGATCTCATTTTTCCTCAGCTTTCTTGTCTTCCAGCTCCCAGTGTTGTTGTAGAGAGGCCTAAAACCATGCTGCTTGCAGAACCCTTTTAGACGCCCTGTTTTGATTTGTGGAAGCTTGGAAGATGCTTCACATGACCTGGGTTTACTTGTGTTCATTATGGCGGGCACTTGGTGAAGTGTTTTAGTTCTAGGAAATGTTCTTGCATGATTCCTTCATTTTCTCTTCCTGGAAATTCTATTATTTGGATGGTGGACCTGCTAGAAAGCTCTGTCATGTGGGGATTCTGCATGTAAACAGACTTCGTTCTCTCCTTTCCCCACTGCTGACTTAGGAATCAGCATTCTCCTGGCTGCCGATGACCTGGCCTCCTCTGGCTTCCCAAATGACGTGTGATTGCCTCCTCTTCCGTTCTCCAAATCCCGTAGTAATTTTTTTTTTTTTAATGATAATTTTAGTAGGGTCTCAGACGGAAGCAAAATTAGACAGGTGTGTTCACTTGGCCATCTTTAACCCAGTACCCGGTGTCTGCTTTCTAAATACTGGTATCTGTTCTGCATTGTGCTCCGGCTGCCCACTGTGCTCTCCCTTCAGCCCAGGAATGTATTTGTTGAGGATGTAGCTGTTGGCTTTCAAAGGCCTCCGAACCAGCCCCACTCACATCACTTACCAGCTGTGTGACTTTGGCCAAATCACTTCACCTTCAGAAATTCACTTTCTTCATCTGTCTGATGGGATGAATAATACGATCTACCCCATGTGATTGTAGTGAGAACTGGAGATCTGGACACAGCACCCAGAACAAGGTCACCACTCCATAAATGGCAGCCGGTATTGCGACTGCCGCTAAGGCTTGACCCTTCTCCCTTCCTCCTCTCTATTACAAATAGTCTGTGAACTAGAAAATTGAACTGCCATTCATGTTAGACTGAAATAAGGCTCCCAAGGGGGGCTCTCCTAAGGTATAAGGGAAAATGTGATTTCATGGACTTGGTGGCATCTAGTTTGGCTGCCTAGAGACTCAGATATTGGCTTGAACTATTCTCCCCAGATCAGCCAGGATCCTCTCTCCCAAATGCAAATCTCCTGAGCCTTCATGATGTATGGCAACTCTGTGCAGGGTGGCCGGATGTCTTCCCCCTCCCCAACTTGTGATTCACAGGTGCTACATCCTTATCCCCCAAGTTCCACTTGTCAGCCCTGTAGCCCCCACCGCCAATCCTGCCCTTCCTGCAAGAATTAGATCAGCTTTCACCCTTTTCTTGGAGCTTTTCCTGGCCACCCCCCTGTTTGCTGTTTCTCCGACCCCACTTGGGGTTAGTGAGTTTTCTGTGCCTCATCATATCCGTCACACCTCCATCACTTTTGTGACTCTCACTTACAAAATTGTAAGTGCCATGTGGATAGACAATGTGACTTTCTTATTATCTCATTCTTGACATCCAACATGGTGCTGGTGCATCTTAAGTGTGTGCAATTTTTGAAGTAAAATAATATTTGTTGAGCGAATGAAGGAGTGAAAAGATCTCATATAATAGTTGGGCTTGCATCTACTTAAAAGAATGAAATCCTCGAATCAAGGAACTTAAAAATGTAATTCTCTTTGCAAGGCTTCAGAGTTTAAAACCTCCCCCCAAATAACAGTCTTCCCTTGGCATTGCCCTTAAAAGCCCTGAGTCGTGAAATCTTTTGGGTAGTGAACTTGTGATTCAGGTGCTCTGAATGCTCTGATCCTCCTCTTCATGCTCAGTAGCTGCCCGATGCAGCCAGCACGAGAGCAATCACCCTGTTACAATTGTCCAAAGCAGACACAGGCAGCTTTGTAACCTCCCTAATCGGCCCAGCAGTAATATTTCAGTCACATTTCTGGGTGCCCATTGCCCTTCCTAAAATACAAATGATCTGCATGCTGCTTCTAGCCAAATTAAGACGGGGCAAGCTTTACATGTCTAATGAAGGAACAGCTCAAAAGATTAGGAACAAAGCATTTCGGTCACACCAACATGCACCACAGACATGTGAGGGCAGGGAGTTCTCTGTTCATCCACCAATAGGTTCTGTCAGCCCCGGCTTTTATCCTGGTTGCTCCTGAAGGAATCTGGATTAACATAATGAGGGTGCTTATGAACTGGCTCATTATCATTTTAGAAAACTTCGGGGCCGAATAAAATACCAGACTTTATGTTCAAGCTGTACTACCGACAGACATTTATTTAATGAACTATTTTCCGCTTACAGATGGAGGTTGAAGAAGTACTCACATGTTCTAAATGTCAGCCTACATCTTTAGACTTGGAGGGCGGAAGAAAAGATAAAACATGGCGCTCTGAACTTCGTTATGTTATCCCAAACACGGGCATCCAGCTTCTGGTAGCATATCATTATTTCTCTCTTGGCCTCTCTGATGGAGAAGTAGCCAAGACAGGGATTCTGCATATGGAGGCAGCTCCTGAAGCAATTCACCAATCAGAGTGTCTGGTTAGGACTGTAATTTCAGATGTAAATAATAACAAGTAAGGCTCTGGATTTCAGGTGAGAACTGCACTCTTCGAAGATGGCTTCTGTCTGTGGCTGTAGTTAGGAAGTTGGACACTTTTGAATTGCATCAATTTTATATCCTTGGTAAAATTTTCATCTCTCAACATGCGTTCCTGTTTTAGCAGAAGAAAGCGAAGACCCATCCATAGCAGTCTTTTAGGAAGGTCAGAGGAAATCGGCACAGCAAGATGAAAATTGCAAAATTGACATTGAGGAACAAGTGATCGTGTTAAACAGCCTTATCATTATTAAATGGAATAAAAAGTCATTAAATGCATATGAACCCAAAGCAAAATTGATCAGAAGAGTTAATCACCCTCATCAAGTTACATTTCTGGAAGTGCCCTCTGGGTGTAAGTTATCACTGCTTTTGGACACTAGCTGTTCATCTCTTCAAGGGCAGCGCACTCAGAGCTTGGGAGCAGCCCTGGTCTTCGGTTGGGGCTCAGGAGGAGGACAGGGAGAAGGATCCTTGGCCATATGGATTCCATTTTTGCTGCGCAAGACGTCAGTGGTTCCACTGACTCCAACCAATTTGGACCCATAGATATATTAAAAAATAATCTGTATTTAAAGGGCATTTATTCTCATCTGCGGAGATGTGACATGTCTTTGTATTCCAGGTAAATTAGATTTAGTTGTTTAGTGCTTTGAGCCACGTGCAGTCAGGGAGCTTTATTGAATAACGACGTTGATTGATTCACAATCCCTTGGCCGCAGGAAAGGCACAAGAGAGAGCTAATGATGGCCAGCCAAGTGTGTCCATCCCACTCACTGCCGCCCCGGGCAAGAACCAGCGGACTGTGGATCCTACTGTCCTCGAGCCATCCAAAGTCCCCAGACTTGTCGTGATGTTGCTTTGCTTCTGCTCGTCACATAAACTGGACCTACAGAGAAGCATTATGTCTTATACGTTTAAAATACAGTCCTCTACTGTTGCAGAAAACTGAGGAAATAGTTAGTTTATCCATTGCCCATTCTGTCCAGGCACGTCCTAGTCATTTTGTCCAATTGAAACCAAATTTTCACATCCTCAAGATAGATTTTATTATTCCCATTTTACAGATGAGGAAGCTTGTGCTCAAAGAGGTGAAGTGACTTGCCCACAATCTAGTAAGTGGTGCAGCAAGGGTTTAAGCCCAGATCTGTGTGATTTCAAGGACATTCTCTTTCTACACTGAATCAACAAAAGATTGTGTGGGTGTGAGTGTGCAGTGTGTCTATATTTATGTCTACATAAAATTGGGGCCATACTTTACGTATGGAGAAAGTCTAGATTTCTCAAAAAGTCAAGCATAGAATTAGGATATGACCCAGCAATTCCACTCCTGGGTATAGATCTCAAAGAACTGAAAATAGGAACTCAGATACTTGTATACCAATGTTCATTGTAACATTATTCACAGAGGCCAAAAGGTAGAAACAACCGAAATGGTCACTGATGGATGAATGGATAAACAAAATATGGTTATACATGCAATGTAATACTATCCAGCTTTAAAAAAGGGGTGAAGTTCTGGCACATACTACTACCGGATGAAGCATAAAGACATTATGCTAAGTGCAAGAAGCCAGTCACAAAAGGAAAATACTGTATGATTCCACTTTTATGAGTTATCCAGAACAGACAAATTCATAGAGACAGAAAGTAGAATGAGGTTACCAGGAGAGGGAGACTAGGGATTGGGTTCCAATCCCTAGGGATTGGACTACTGGATTGGGTTCCAGTATTTACATTCTGAGTCTTGAAAAAGTTTTGGAAATAGCGGTGGTAGTTATTGTACTTAACATTGGAAATGTACTTAATGACACTGAATTGTTTACTTAAAAATGGTTACAATGGTAAACTTCACGTTGTGCATATGTTTATTACAATTAAAAAAGGGGGGGGCGCTTGGGTGGCTCAGTCGGTTGGGCATCTGACTTCAGCTCAGGTCATGATCTTTCAGTCAGTGAGTTCAAGCCCTGCCTCAGGCTCTGTGCTGACAGCTCAGAGCCTGGAGCCTGCTTCAGATTCTGTGCCTCCCTCTGTCTCTGCTCCTCCCCCACTCATGCTCTCTCTCTGTTTCTCAAAAATGAATAAACGTTAAAAAAATAATAAAAAATAAAAAAGCCTGGCATGATGGAAGAGTCAAGCAGGTGTTGGTGTGAATCTCAGAATGGCCTCTTACCTGTGTGAATTGGGCAAGTGACTTGGTGCCTCTGCATCTGTTTTCTCATTTTTTTTAAGTTTATTTATTTATTTTTAGAGACGGGTGAGAGAAAGAGAGAGAGAGAGCACACAAGCTGGGGAGGGGCAGAGAGAGAGGGAGAAAGAGAGTCTCAAGCAAGCTCCACACCCAGCTAGGAGCTTGAGCCCATGTGGGGCTCAATCTCACCACTGTGAGACTGTGACCTGAGCAGAAATCAAGAATCAGCCGCTTAACCAACTCAGCCACCCAGGCGCCCGTTTTCTTATTTTAACAGTAGAGATAATAATGCCTAGTTTAGTAGGCAGGTAGAATTATCTAGCCCGCGCTTAGCACAAAGAGTGAGATTCGAATGGTGTGGAGGTGCCAGTTGAGGTAGTGAATTACCATCACTGTTAACTCTGGAGTTCCACACCTGAAGCCAAAGCATACGGATGGTGAACATTTCCCAGCACCCACACCGAGGAATGGGCAAATGAGAACTGAGGTTTTGTTCTTGTTTTAGAAGGACTTTTAAAGACAGAATGCCAATAAAGAACCAGGTGTTTGAGAAATGTGGCTGTGTTAAGTTAAATGAGCCTTTTTTGGGACGCCAGATGGGAACATAAAGCTGTTTGAAACCCCAACGGTCTTTCCTGGTTGATTTTCACATGCCTGAGAAATGGCTGACCACAGCACAGAGGGGCTGCCCGCGAGTTCTTGCTGCCAACTCCACTGCCGCTGTTCAGGAAAGGAAGAGATGTTAGAGCAAAAACTCATCACCCTTGAAAAGAGGAGGCCCTTAATTACGGCATTGCTGAGGTGCCATGCTAATTACAGGGCTCTGGGACAATGCCCTTCTGTGGAGTAGAGTCCCCCGTGGCCTCTTGCATCAGGAAATTGAGCTCCGTAGTGACAGAAGAGAAGATACCTACAAAGACCCACAGAGAGCTTTTAAACACATCTAGTAGACTGTTTAATTTCTGTGTTCCATGAAGTGGATGATCAATCCCCCCCCCCCTTCTATACATATGAAATGTGCTTTCAATGCACGTTAACATTTTCTCGAATAAGTTCACGCCAAATTCTTACGGATATTGACTGTAGCTCCTTAATAAAGCACAGCTGTAGACCTGGAAGGTTGTCCTTTGAACATTTGGAAACCACTCTGCAGGCTCCTTCCTTTGCTTAAGACACATATGGCCCCTGGAAAATAATACGCCTTTGTATTTAACCCTTCAAGTCTTAAAGGAACTGTTTTGTGGAGTTGAGCTTTGATTTATTTAGCGGCTCCCTAATCATCTGCAAGAGTGAATACACCCTCCTAAAAGTCCCCTTAGCGCCCTCCATGTTCCCATGTGCCATGTGGTAGCACTGCCTTCAGGGAGGCTACATATCTGTCTCTGTTTCTTTCTGTTCAACTAGAAGTGAATAGGTGTTTAGATGGTACTAAGCATCTCACACAGGTCAGATACATAATACCTACTTGTGATATGAAATTAACTAGATATTCTGCATAAAAACACAGGCTAATCAGTGTAGTACAACTTCCCTTTGATAACTATTGTCACATTTTGGTGTATAACCATCTAGACTTTTTTTAATACATGAAGATCAATTTTCATCTTTTACAGAAATGAGATTATACTGTACGCACAGTGCTTTAAAAACATTTTTTAAATGTTTATTTATTTTTGAAGGAGAGAAAGAGTATGAGCAGGGGAAGGGCAGAGAGAAAAGGAGACACAGAATCTGAAGCAGACTCCAGGCTCTGAGTTGTCAGCCCAGAGCCAGACTCGGGGCTCAAGCTCCTGAGCCATGAGATCATGACCTGAGCCGAAATTGGACGCTTAACTGACTGAGCCACCCAGGTGCCCCCACAGTGCTTTTAAACCTGCCTTTATCAAATACCAATATATTATGAACATCCATCCATATAGTACCATCCTAAATGGCTACTTAGGTATAGCACAAATTGTATTTAACTAGTTTTCGATTGTTGGATGTTTAGGTTGTTAATCCCCTGTACAAGCTAGAATTCAGCTCAGCTTCATTTACAGAAAACTCCAAATGGTAGAGGCTTAACCAAGATGGATGTTTATTTCTTCTTAATGTAAAATAGTACAGAGATGGGCTGGCATGGCAGACATCCAGAGACTCACACTTCTTTCACGTTTTCACCTCTTATCATTTTTCTGGAGAGCTTCCATCCTCACGGTCACTCCTTGGCCCAAAATGATTGCAGGAGCTCTGGACATCACCCCCAAGTCCTAGGTAGTGCAGCGGAGAAAGGAAGGAAGGCTCCAAAGGGCTCCTCCCCAGCCTTTAAATAGCCTCCCCAGAAGTCCCACCTAACACGTCCACTTTCTTGTCATTGGGCAGATTCAGCTGCTGGAGAGACTGTGAAGGGGAGTCAAAAGAGTTCCGTGAAAAGACAAAAAAAAGGAAGAAAAGAAAGGGAAGAATGGCTATCGTGTATCTAGTGGCTTCTGCAACACCAGTTTTTGCCCTTACTATCAATGGTGTTACGTATGCATTCTAGCTAATGTTTTTACACATCCATGAGTAGTTCCTTAGAATTTATGCTGAGGAAATAATTGTGTCAGGGTAAGGGGCACATTAAAAATATTTTCTCATTTTTTGTTGTTGCAAAAGCGGTGGATGCTTGTTGAAGAAAAAGAACACCGAAATGGTAGAAACATCACCTGTTTTAATACACGTCGCCATTCTGAAATGTTGTGCCAATCCAATTTAATTAGCTTACAAAGGGATCGATTTCCCTATATTCTTACCGCTTTCCTCTTGCCCTGTTGTCTTATCAACCAATCTAATAAGTAAAAAAAAAGTATTAATCTGTACTTTTTGATTACTCACCAATTGCCTGTTGAGATCCTTTGCCCATTTTCACTTGTGATACTCATTTAAAAAATAACATAAAGGGGTCCCTTATATATTTAATATTTACTTGATGGTTATCATGTGTTCTAATATTTTTTCCAAATTGTCGCTTTTCTTTAACTTCATTTACGGTGTTCTTGCCGTGTAAAAAAATGTAAACTTTATACTCAAATCTGTTTATCTTTTCTTAGAAAGTTTTTCCTTTGATGTAGGTGCTAACACTCAAATAAAATGTTTTTTATTTTCTTGGGGAAAATTAAAAAGTTCTGTGTTGGATTTGGAATTAAGGTCTAAGTGCTGAGAGCCAGGCATGGTAAGATAGGCAGTTGGTGAAGAGGTCATCTTCCTCCGTTTCCTAGCACAGAGCCTTGTATCGATTACTCAGGGGACAAAAACCGAGGGTGTCTCAACAATAAAGCAATATAGGTGAGCCTCACATTCTACAGCGGTTAGATTTCTGAGGCCTGAAATGGAAGGGACATACTTGTTTTACTAGAATGCTATTTTTCCTTTAACCTACATTATGCCTCCTTTTAGGGAACTCTTCCACAAACTAGACACCTAATTATTTATTATTTTAAGTTGAGCCTCCTTGTGCCTGGGAAGGGTATGGGATGGTGGGAAAGACATAAGTCTTGAAGTCAAACAACCTGAGTTGAAATCTCACCAGCATTTATTACTTGTGGACCCTCAGGCAGGTCACCTGACCTGCATGGGCCTCAGGTTAGCAGGAGGACGAGAGGGAATAATTAACATGAAAGTACCACCATCATTAGCTCATAGTGATGGAGACCATCAGCCGAGGTTTCCCCATTCTGCCCAGAAACAAGAACTTAGATGTATTGCTGCTTGATATTCTCTTTGGTACTAAGAATTCCTTTACAATGCAGATAATAAGCTCTTACTTTTTCTGCTTAGTGGTTCACATTTTTAAATATTAGGGTAGCCGAAATATAATAGGGCCTCCCTGGCCTTCCTTGCTCTGTGAGGCCCCTCCTGTATGTCCTAGAATACCCTCTCTCCTCTCTCTGCCCCCCCAATCAACACCAGTTAATGGCAGATGATGGTGGGGTGGGAGAGATCCTTAATAGGTGTCACCTGAGGCCACAAAGCTAGCAAGTCTTTTGAGCCACAGATCAGCCCCACATCTGATCCCTCCTTTGGCTTTTAAGAATTCAAGTGGTTTGCATCTCTTAGACCCAGTAGGATCTTGATATCCTGAGGGAGGGGACAGCTAGGAGTTCTTGTTTATGCTCTGGACCTGGGGAAACTGAGGCACAGGGACAGAAAGGACTAGCATAAAATGCGCAGTGCTTGGCGGATCTGGAGGCAGGGCTGCAGCTTTGTGCCCTCTCCCTGCTCCTTGCCCCTTGCTGCTTGCTGATGACCTGACTGCGTGCGGCTCCCGGATTTGCAAGTCAGAGGTCAAGACGTCCATTAGATGCAACCTTGAGAAGAGCCATTTCACATCCAAGGGGAATAATGTGCCTGATGAATAGGAACATTAGTGATTTTCACTTGCTATGCGCTAATTTCTCTTGAGAAAGGTGAGCGGATTTTTTAAAGCCACAAGCTGGCAGATTTCACTCTGTGCTATTTCTGAGGTCTTGGCAGCAGAACTGACTCCTCATCCCGGATCTCTGAGAACTCCAGAGAATCTGGTGCAGGGTGTTCCCGTGAAGTAAGATGTTGATGAGCATCAACAGAATCTGGGTGAGTGGAGTGGCACGGGGACACGTGGTCAGCTGCTCAGGCCCCAGAGTCCACACAGGCTTCCAGCAAATGTGCGACAGCCAAAGGAGTCAGGAAAACCATCTGTGGGGCTCTTACTGCCGAGATGGGCATGGGGGGATGGGGGGTGGAAGTGAGGCCTGCTGGGAGTGGGTGACCCGCCACGAGCCAGCCAGGTTCCCCCAGCTGTGGAGAGTATTGTTCATAAATATCAATTACCAATTTCCCATCTGGGCCTGGCAGGTTCCATGAATTTACAAGCAAAATAGCTTTAATAATTTCGTGTCTGGAATTCACTCCTCTGGAGCTTTTGTTTACTCCCTAGGAAGTTCATATAATGCACATTTGTGTGATAAGTGGGTGGGTTGACCCAAAAATTTATTGGTAAATTTAGAATCGCAAAAAATGACTCTGGCACTAACACAGTTTGCTCTGGCTCTTGCATCTTTTTGGAATGCCCAGGCAGTGTAGTTGTTTCAAGCTGTCCTGACCCTAAGCCCCTCGTCTCTAGCCTCTGCTGCCTGGGGGCATAGAGGGTAAAAAGCTCTTGGAAACAGTCCAGAGGTCGTATTCGCTCTCTGTGTTTCAGAGAGGGGCCTTCTGAACCCCTCTCCCCTTGCACCCCTGTGCCTCATATCTTACCGAAAGTGCCAGCCTCCCAGCGATGGTGGCTAACTGAGGAGCAGCAGTCCTGGCCGGGCCCGTGCTTGCAGTTCTGACAGTTCAAGGGTGTGTCTGATGAATTAGTGCAGCCAGGTTGGCCTGCTCAGAGAGGAAGCCGTACAGCCGCGAAGAGACGGGGGCGGGGGGAGGACAGGAGAATGGTATGTTGTATGTTTCAAGCATGGGTCCTCTTACTGGGCCCCTGGGCCTCATCCGAGTCCTTTGGAGAGGGCTACAGGCACATGCTCAGCAGCGGTTTTCATTAGGGTAGTGGCTTGTGGCAGTATGAGCCCCTTCAGGGCCCAGGAGACTCAGGAAAGCACAGAGTGGGACAGAGGCTGCCAGAGAGAGCTGCTTTGCTGTGGTGAAAACTCCAGTGAACCTGGCTCTGCCTTGGCACCTGCAGGAATATCACTCTGGGACGGTCTCAATGAGCACTCAGGGCCTGGACACTTTCCCACGGACGGCGGGCAGCGGCAACAACAGGGATGAATCTTTGCGGAGAGTTGACGTCACCTGGGGGCTCAAGTAGAACCCCAAAGGGCTGTTTGTGATTCAGACAAGACACCTTAGGATGTCTCAGAAGTCACTGGGTAAGACTTTGTGTGGGACAAGAGCCAGTGAATTTGGGGCCCTTTTAATATGACTTGCACGGTGCCTGGGGAAGCCCAGGCTATTTTGAAGTCTCTTCCTTCCTCAAGAAGGAGAGCAACCAGTGAGCGTGGGGTGTGATGTCAATCAATGGTAACAGTCTCTGGCTCTGAATCCCCATCCACAGTCCTCTTTGGAACTCAGTACCCTCAAGCCCTGTCCTTCCCTTCCTTTCCCAGGTTTCTGGAGCTTTCTTCAAGTTGTCATTAAAGTTTTCTGCCTGCCCGTTCTGCCGCTCCCTCTTTCTCACTGCTGTTCCCCTGTCCTTCTACACTGGCTTCTTTTATTTTTTAAATTAAAAAAAATTTTTTTTTAAATTTTTGTTTATTTTTGAGAGAGAGAGAGAGAGAGAGAGAGCACGCGAGTGAGCGGTGGGAGGAGCAGAGAGGGAGGGAGACTCAGAATCCGAAGCAGGCTCCAGGTTCCAAGCTGTCAGCACAGAGTCCCACACGTCGTTCAAACCCACGAACCGCGAGATCATGACCTGAGCTGAAGTCGGACGCTTAAGCGACTGACCCATGCAGGCACCCCTACACTGGCTTCTTGATGTTGCCATTGAGGCTTTACCTAATTGCTTTTTCCTGTTGCACTGACTCCGGTTTCTCGCATCCATGTTGGTGCTTCTTCCACCACCGTAGACCTTGACGCTAAACCCATCCCTGCCAAAGTAGGGAGCCCTCTAGTGCCGTCAGAGTTAAACTTATCCTCGGTTCTTCAAAATAGCATCTTTTGCTCCCCAATCTTCTGACAGCCTCCCCATGCAACGGACGTAAGAGAAAGTGACTGCCAAGGGTGGTTGAGTGGCACGTGCACGGCTTTGCAGGGTGCCTCATGGGAAAGTTCTCTGCCTGCTTATAGTAAGAGAGGGTCATCTCGCATTCCCTCTGCTGCTGGAGAATACTCAGGCCCCTCTGCTTATTGTTCATTTTTCACATGCATTTTTAACTTTCGCAATCCTAAGCCTTTGGCATTTCTCCTTCCAGACTGGAATTACATGAAACAATCTAGTACTCCGCTTCAAAAGATTTTCCTTATGAAATCTCTGGCAGTTGCTTCTGTTTGTTTAAACTTAGAAAAAATCAATGATTTCAAATTGCAAATTCGGTTAAAATCTACTTTGCGATAATGTTGTAGGATAATATTGCCAGAGTTTGGAAGCAGAAAGCAAATGAGGCAGGAAAACAAGCTAATCGAGAGGATGATAGAACAGGATCTCTGATTAGTGAAGCACAATTACACGGAATAAATACGATATCGATTTTTGTGTAAAAATCACCCACAGAAGGCAAGAAAAAGGAGGCTGTTTGTCATCTTTCCTTTTTTTATTTCCACTTTTTGAGACATTTTCAAGTTCTGTATTAGTTGGGTTTTTCTTTTTTAAATACAATTCTGATTTCGATGATTGATATTGCTTTAAGTGCCTCTAGTATTTGGAAATATGTTTCATCTGAACCCCCATCGCTCTGTGTCAGTTCTATTCTTTAGTCATTCCTCACTACATGGTGTTATTGGTGTTTGTGTCCATGACTTCACTCCCTTGCTAGATTGTGAATTTATTGAGAGTAGACATATACTTGCATGTGCTTTAGCAACAGTGAATTCTCTAGTGGCATGAGTAGGTGGGGTTCTTATTTTAAGAATATGATTTTTAAAATTGAGTTATAAAATAATTTTATAATGAGAATTTTTCTCATGGAATGCATGTTTTGGTGACTCTGAGATGGAGAATTCATACTCCATTTATATCTTTAATAATTTGTAGGAGGAAAAGATAGATGTTTCATCTGCAAACCAATTTTTTTTAGTTATATGTGTTTATGATTCTCAGGGATTATGTAAAATTTAAAGAGATACAGAAACACACACACACACACACACACACACACACACACACACAGACCTTTGAAAGGAGTGGGGATCCTACCCTGCCCCTGTGGGAGGAGAACAGATGTGTCTCCAATTACAACACTGAGTAGAAGGTCTGCTATTCCCAGAGGGCTGGGGAATCTCAGCTCTCAGGGGATGAGTTTGGTTACAAGGGCCTGCTGGTGCTTACAGGCAGGAACCGCCTGGGAAAAGGGAGGGCTGTCTGTGGCCTGGGTTGACCAGCAAGCCTTCCCAGCTGACCTCCACAGAAGAGCCCAAGGGGATGCAAAGCTGGTTCCTACTTCCTTTTTCTACTTATTTTTTGGTATGTGATGAATTTGAATTTGTCCGAGGACTCTTCACCTGGGTTTTAGCTTAGCCCTTTTGAACTCAAGGCTTCCTTGGAAATTGTATTCTGTATGTGACCTTACAGAAAGCATCTTGGATATTCTTTTTTTTTTTTTTAATGTTTCTATTTTTTTTTTTTTTGAGACAGAGACAGAGCATGAGCAGGGGAGGGGCAGAGAGAGGGGGAGACACAGAATCCGAAGCGGGCTCCAGACTCTGAGCTGTCAGCACAGAGCCTGACACGGGGCTCGAACTCACAGAGTGTGAGATCATGACATGAGCTGAAGTCAGACGCTCAACCGACTGAGCCACCAAGGCGCCCCGCATCTTGGATATTCTTTTGGCAACTTCTTGGAAGACTATTGCTAGAGGAGAATGCCTAACGTAGTTGCACTCCCTTTTGTTAATTTCTTACATAGCCAAATGTGTAGAGGTCAGGTGCTCAGGGCCTGGAGCCAATCAATTTTGGATTAGCTCTTCACCACACAATAGCTATGCAAAGGACAGTTTACCATGAAGCTAAAAATTCAAGTCTGGGATGCTTCCCTTTCCAGAGGAGCCCTAGCTATGTGGCCAACATAGTCAATTCAGACTACTGTCTCTTTCCACTCTGACTGCCCCTGGTCTCCCTTTAGCTTTGTAGGATGGTGCTAGAATGGCCAAGGGCATTTTGGAGATCTGGTTAAGGGGAAGTTGAGTGGGGAATACACCATCTTAACTGCAGTTTGGAATGTCCTTTTGGAATGTGTCAATAAAACAAGTGAGAAATCACAGACTTCTGACTTGAGCATACGTGAATGGTACTTTTTTGGTGGCCATCTTAAAACTTACGGAGGAACTGAAAGAAAATTCATACAGATATAAAAATGTGAAAAAGAAGTGACAAAGATGAACAATAAAATCAACAGACACTGAGAAGAAAATTATGACAAAAAATTTCAGATCCTGTCAAATGAACTCATTCACAGAAAGGTAAATCCTATTCCATTCATTTAGGAAAAAAGAAATACGGACTAGAAATAATGAAGAAGGACTTGGAATTTTGATAATTCAGTTAATGAAGAGGAGTGAATCATAGAAGCATATTGGGAAAATATGTAAATCATTTGCTGATTTAACACAGAACAAAGAGAACATAAAATTCATTCATGCATTATTATAGTGAGGACATCTGTCAACAGCAAACAGGTTAATGAGTGTTGTTAACTCAGTGGTGTTGATTCAAGATTGGTCATTGAAAAGGAAACTTGAAGTACCCTGAAATCTTTATGGCTCAGATATGAAAGAGACTTGAAAGAGCTTTTACCTAAATTTGACGACAACCCTAAGGAATTACCTGCTATCATCTATAATGAGTCATGAAGCTGAAAGGTATTTCCTCAACTATCAATAATAAAAGCAAACTTTGATCAACCACAATACAGGAAAGATATATTATCTTTGTTTTCTTTTTATAGAAAAAATATACGGTCAAGAAATTTAGGAAAAACTATAGAGGTATGGCGGGCAGATGATAAAAATTACTGCTATTTTTCCAGATTTCATGATATTTGTAATACTTTTGCACTTGTAATTTGTTGCAATTTCTTTCCTCATCCTAAATAAATATCCTCTTACATGCCTAAATTTATTTTGGAGTTTTGTGTTCCTTAAAGCAGGAATGCTCACACTGTGTAAGTTTCAGGTTCTATAAAATCTGTGTATTTAGCACAGAATCTGAGATGTGGCAAACATCAGTCCTTATTAGTATCATCCATCCATCCATTCAGTGGACTTGGTTAGGCACCTGAGTATTCAGGCACCATGGATTCAACAGGGAATAAGATAGACAAAGTCTCTGCTCTTAAAAAACCCAGGTTCTCGTTTATTCTAATTCTTACTATTTACTCCACTCATTATTGGGTCTCTTTGTTCTCCTCCTAAAAGGCTCCTTACCTTTTTCACATGAGATGGATTAAACGTAATTTGTTTTGAAAATTATGTGCCACCCTTTAGATATGTGGTCCTTCCAGCGATGTTGCAAAACCAGAGTTGGAGACTGGCAGTTCAATGTCCTGTCTAATCCTATGGTAGGGTGGGGTGGGCATTCACAGTTTGTGACTTGGTGTTCTGAGTGGCTCGTGATAGAGACGGAGCAGCTCAGCAGGGAGCTCATCAGAGCATCTTGAAAGAGGCCTATCCAGTGGCTCTCACTCCCAGCTTCCCTCAGAACCTCAGGGTAGAAGAGACTTCTTGGAACTAGGACATAGCGCTCACTCGCTTCTCTATGGGGCTACCTATTTTTTGCAGGGTTTTCTGGGGTAACTCATCATTTTGGAACTACTGTTTTCTGCACTAATAGCTTTCTAAAGCTGGAGAGAGGTCAGGAAAGGAGGCAGCATGCAAATTCTGAGGACCAGAGGGTTGGTTTTCCACTTGGACTCTTTGAGTCCAAGCATCTGCTGAAATTTATTTATAGGTTTACAGAAAGGGTCTTAGTTATTCTATAGCAGAAGCCCAGTGTACTGGCTTTGGTCCAGTTTTGGAAAGCTGAAATGTTTGACTCTTTTTGTTTTATTTTAGGCGTGTACTATACTGGTGGAATCAAATGAGGAAGCAGCGAGTTGTGAGCATAATGTGGGGATTCTTTTTTTTTTTTTTTTGCCTTTTTTTTTTTTAAATATGGATGACGGTCAGAGGTCTGATAATCATTTGGTCATTTAGTGTCAGTTGCAGTGAATTCTTAAGATCCGAGATCAAGAGAATCTATTCTCTTCTTGTGCTGAGATTCTGTTTTTCACACCTAAACTCCCACTAATAGACTGAATTTTGGATATCTCATCTTGAACAACTCTGATACAGACTGAGTCCCTTCAGGATAGGAACTTCATCTGCTAAGTCCTAGGAACCGGCAGGGTGCCTGGTACTTAATAGGTCCTCAATAAATATTTCTAAGTGGAGGAATGAAGGATGAATGAACAAAGGGCCATACATATAAGTTAACAGCATTTCTATGATGGGGGAAGGAGGCCTCCTCTACCCAAATAAGCTCATGTGGTATTCATTTAAAGCATGCTAAGAAAGACTCTGTTAAATACAAAGTCTACTTCACAAATAAATGTTGTGTTTTGAGAATAAACCACTTCCTGTATTGATAGGGAATAAACTGCTTTGCAGCTCTTGCTACATTTCTCCAAACGGGAAACATTCAAATATGTGTCAAGATAACGGAGCTGTTTGCTTTGAGTCGGTTATAGGTCCATGACTTGGCTCATGGAATTTAAGTCAGAGAACTTGGGCTCTAAACCCAGCCCTGATGCACACGAGCTCCCTGGTCTTGGCTAAGCTACCTAAGCTCTCTGAGAGTTTTCTCATCTATATAATGGGAATAATAAGAATGACTTCATAGGGTTGTCAGAAAGATTGAATAAGATAATGCTTGGCACAAAATAAGCATCTAGTAAAAATTTCTCCCCTTCCACCTCCTTCCTATTCCTTCCTCTTCCTCATCCTTTCTCTCCTGCTAACTAAGCTGGGCATTGGCAATTTGTTCCGCTCGCTTTCTCGGCTGGTCTCCCCTGGAAGCAGGTTACAGCGTGGGGAAGCTTCCCAGGGGCCACTGTGCAGCCCCATCCGGCAGGAACATTTTCGTGTAGCTTTTGAATGTTCAGAGAGGAAGCACATAGAGATTTTGTGTCCCTAGATTTTACAAAAGAGTTCAGCACTTACATTTTTGCTCATTTACTTAGTGACCATCCCCCTCCTACACCCACCCTACCCGCCAAGTTGGATCTCACCAGCTTTCCAAATCCTCTGGGATTGCTCTCAGCTCCTTTTTCTTCTCAGAAGGCAAGCCTGCTTTTATTTTCCTTTTCAGGGATTTTACTGGGTGAGAAATTTACATTGAAGGCCGTTTCCTTAGGGCTTGGGCCTTGAAGGTGACTGACTTTTTTAAAAAAGCTATCACTGACCTAGAGAAGCCAAGCCAAACCTGCCCTTCTGGAGAGAGCCCACAACTCTCTAAGGCTGCCCTTTCTCCTGGGTCCACCCACCGTGACAAGCCAAGGTCAAGCTCAGCCATGGCGGCGGCTGGATTTTGCTCATTTGGTACATTATTTATGTAACATGCGGGTTGCGAGGGAGTGTGGATGTAGATGATTCATAGGCCCAAGCAGTTGGAAACAGATTGCAGATGCCCAGCTCCTTCACTTGGGTGTCCCCCACCCCCTGCCCCCCAAGCTGCTTCATGTGCTACTTCCTGCCTGCCCTGCGGTGGCTCCTCAGGCTAAATGCAGTCCCTGCTCGCCCCCCTCCGCACCCCGCCCCCCCCCAGCCCTAAGGAACAGGGGGCACAGTGGCCCTGGAGGCCCTAAACCTGCAACAGATTCCGGGGACACACCTACTTCCTTAGAATGTAATTCTCATTAAAAAAAAACCCTAGACCATAAAATAGCATACGGAATTCTGAAAAAGTTATGATGACTACTTCAATGCCTATTTTTTGAAATACCAAGTTCTTTAAAAAAAAAGTTTCATTTTCATGGTCCTGCCCCTCCTTTTCTAGCACGCTTGGCAGCACGCTTCGCTTGCGTCTTGGGCAGCATGGTGACGGTAGGCATGCTGCTCTCTGGCTAACTTGCAAGGGAACCTCTTCTTCACTTTGTAAGAGTTCTGTCCCACCTGGGAGACCTGCCCTCAGGTGACATCCCAGCACTGTCTCATGCACTGGGAGGCTCAGACTGTGGAGCTGGACAGGCTTAGTAAGACCACTCATTCGTTCTGTGTATCAGCCATCAATTGTGAAGATAATGCCTCAGAACAAAAAAGAAAACCTCCATGGCGCCCAAAGCTTTTATCAGTCCCACTTCTGGGGTCATCAGCTAGGCAGCTCTGTTGATCTTAACAATCTTCCTCATATATCTAGGGGGTCACGGACAGCTGACTGAGGATGGCCTAGGCCAGGGTAATGGGATGTCTTGACTGTGTGCCACTTACCTCCCAGCCTCCAGAAGGTTAGCCTGGGCTTGCTCTCATGGCAGTGGTAGACCAAGAGCGAGAAGAGGCTCATGGCAGTGGTAGAGCAAGAGTGAGAAGAGGCTCAGTCAGACAGACACTGTTTAAGCATCACATTTGCTAACATCTCATTTGGCCAAAGCAAGGCACATGGGTGAACCCGGAGTTGGAGTAGATGGAACACTACAGTTACATGGCTAAGAGCTTAGAGACAGAAAGAGGTGAAGAATTTGGGTCATTTTTGCAAACTACTATGCTGTGTGGCCTTGGGAAAGTGAATTGGCCTCTCTGAGCCTGACTTTCCCCTTCTTTTGAAATAGACCATTCATGATCCCTAGCCATCAAAACTGTGTGAGGATCAAAGGAGAGCATTGGGTTGAATGGGTGTGATTCATGGCTATTTAAGCTTACAGAAGTGCTATGTAAGCTTCCAGGCTAAAGAGTGTACATACATACTCCTGTGGCTAGTTTCTCCATTAGCAGGTTAGGTACTACATTAGTTAAAGGGTTCTCCAGACAAATAGAACCAAAAGAGGGTATATATACAGAGAGAGTGAAATTTATTTTAAAGGAACTATTTCATGTGATTGTACAGGCTTGGCAGGTCCAAAATCTGCAGGGGAGGTAGACAGGAGACTCAGGGGAGAGTTGCAGTCTAGTCCAAAGGCAATTGGCTGCCAGAATTCCTTCTTGCTCAGTGGATGTCAGTCTTAGTTCTATTAAGGCCTTCAACTGATTGGATGAGGCCTCACCCACATCATGAAAGTCAAGTTGCTTTACTCAAAGCCCACAGATTTAAATGTTAATCTTACCCCAAAACCACCCTCACAGAAACATCTAGAATAATGTTAGAAAATACCAGGGCATTGGGTCACCTGGGTGGCTCAATTGGTTAAGCATCCAACGCTTGGTTTCAGCTCAGGTTATGATCTCAAAGTTTGTGGGATCGAGCCCTATGTTGGGCTCTGTGCTGACAGCACAGAGCCTACTTGGGATTCGCTCTCTCCCTCTCTCTCTCTCTCTGCCCCTCCCCTACTTGTGCTTGCTCTCTCTCTCTCTCTCTCTCTCTTTCTCTCAAAAATAAATGAAAGAAAAGAAGGAAGAAGAAAACAGAAAGGAAAGAAAAAGAAAGAGAAAGAAAGAAGGAAAGAAAAAGAACAAACAAATGAACGAGCAACCTGGGTGCCATGGCCTGGTCAAGTTGACACCTAAAAATAACTATCACAGGTATACTCTGGGCCGGGGTCTAAATTAATTGTGAATTCAATGAATATTTACTGAGTGCCTATTGTGTGCCTGGAACACATTCCAGTTGTGTTACCCATTGGAATATAGCAGTTAATAAGCTGCTAATCCTGCTTTCAAAGAAGCGACAGTCTCACAAGCGGTAACTAAGCAGGCGAGACGACGAACCTGCCAAATGCTGTGGAGAGCTACCATTGGTGGGGTGTGCTTGCACACCGGAGGAAGCTTTGGGCGTGCATTATCTCATCCAACCCCCTCAGCAGCCTGGTAGACAGGCCTTGTCATCCCTATTGCGCCGATGAGGCAGATGAGGCTTGGAGGGATTGGGGAAGCTGTGTGGAGGTCACTTAGCTAGTAAGTGCGGAGCCCAGACGGAGTTCCTCCCTTCCTGATGCCCACACCCAGGCCTGTCGCTGGCTTCAACTTCTCACTCCTGCCCTCGTGCTGTGGCTTCTCCCAGAGCGCGGAGGCCGAGCAGGAAGGTGTGAGCCCGAGGTCTGCCTAGAAGGCGGGCACCAGGAGAAGCTGGGGCAGGGACTGGGGGGCAGGGCTCAGCTGGTCTCCCGGAGCCACGGGAGCCCTCCCGCCCCTGGCCCCTGCCGGCTGGTTTGTGTTGCCTCTTCCTGAGCCTCTGGGATGTGGGCGGCAAACAGGCCACCAGTACTACCCTTCAAGTCCATCTTGGGAAACAACCCTCTCAGTATCCTCATCTTTAAAGGGACACATGAGCATGTGTCTGTGTGTAGGTAGAGAGAGGGAAGATTTGAGCTCTTTCCAGGAAAGCCACCTCTTCATCCATTCTGCTCAGGGACATGCTCTGGGTGAGTGTGTGTACAGACATACATATGTAATATTTTCAGACTTTCTCTACATCCAAACTGCTCGCAGCAGGGTGCAGATGGAACTATATGCTAATGGTCGTGGGAGAAGCCTGCGCCCCACGTGAGGACTGCTCCTATGGATGTTGAAAGCAAGCTCTCCTCTAAGGGGCTTTTCTCCCTAGCAGTGAGCGGGCCGTACGTGACTGTGCACACATTAGCCATCGGCTTGGTGTATGCGGGCCAAAAGCCTGACCTGGCCCACAGATGAAGAACCTGTGGGGGCGAGGGAGGAGGGGGTGCTTTATGTAAGTGGTTTTTAGACGGATGGAAGACTCGTTTTAATTGCATAAGAAGTAATCTTTCTTAAGTAGAGCTGTGGGTCCTTTTGCAAACCTGGGCTAGACAGGACTTTGCTGCTGCTGCTGCTCTTTTCAATGCACCTTTATTTCCGTGAGAATTGCCCATCGGTGTGTTGAGCTGTATCTGGGCCGTTTGCTGCTTCTACAGAGGCTCGGCGATTCTCCGCATACCCCCTACTCGATGCAAGTTCGCCCCAGTGCTGATGATGTCATCTAAAGGGTCTTGAGCTAGGTCGTAACTGAAATGGTGGTTTTGAGAATGGAGCGGTGGGTGCTCACAACACAAGCCAGTGGGCTGTTTGAACAACAGTGGTTTGAGCAGTGATTTTCAAGTCACGGTCCCACGGATGACCCAGCTTCAGAGAACCTACTGAGCTCGATATCTTTGCAGCAGAGTAGAGCCCACCATTGGCAGAATTTCCACATTCCCTCAGAGGAAGCACTCAGAGACCCAGAGGACCCTGGGTTCCAGCACCTCCATCTTTAGAGCTCATGTTGGGGAACCAACCTTGGTGTCCTCGGTGTAGGGACCTGAAAGGAGAGGCTGGCTTCCTGGACACACCTTGGGCTGAACGAGTCTGAGTATGGCAAGAAACACGCCAGCTTGGATCATGAGGTTCCTACGCAGCTGTACTCAAGGTGAAAGCACGTATCCTGGCCGCTTGTATTATCAGCAGCAAGTAAGTAAAACCTGGTGTTCTTCAGCAGGAAGCGGCTTACGCAAGCTCACTGCTCTGTGGGATGAGCTTTTCCCAAGAAAGGACACGAAGGCTTGAGGTAGCTTATAGGGAGACCCTTTGCCTGAGGTAGTTGCATGCCGGGTGGAAGGAAGTTTACCTCAGGCGTGGATTTTTGTAGGCACCGTGTCATTTCGTTAATCTCTGCATAGCCAGTGCACTGAAATCCATTGAGAGGCACACAATAAAAGTTTGGTGGATGGATGAATGACTCTATTGAGACTAGTCAGAAAGAAGGCAGCCTCAGCCAAAATAATCCTTACCAACTGTAAACGAGCGTGTGAAACCAAGTTCTTGTGCAGGTGAATGGGGTCAGCTATCTCAGGGAACAAGGAGCGGGGAGCAGGGCTTCCTGGCCTCTGTCGCTGGGCCCTCTGGACTGCCAGTCCCAGAGATTCGAAGAAGTAGGGATGTCCTTCTCTGGCCTGTCCGTCTGCACCGGGAGATTTCTTCCTTGGAACTTTTTTTTTTTTTTTTAACGTTTATTTATTTTTGAGACAGAGAGAGACAGAGCATGAACGGGGGAGGGTCACAGAGAGAGGGAGACACAGAATCTGAAACAGGCTCCAGGCTCTGAGCTGTCAGCACAGAGCCCAACGCAGGGCTCGAACCCACGGACCGTGAGATCATGACCTGAGCCGAAGTCGGATGCTTAACCGACCGAGCCACCCAGGCGCCCCTCTTCCTTGGAACTTTTGCCTTCCCCGTAAGTCTCGCACTGGTTTTCATCTCTGTGTCTCTGCATGTCTCGTCACCACTGCCCACACCTGGTGGCCCCTCACCTGTGTACGCGTCTGTACAGGCAGGCTGGGGTGGAGGGGCCCTCAGGCTCTGGAGCCAGCCTACTTGGACTTCCGTGCTGGGGGAGCCACTGCCACTTATATCTTGTGGCCCGTGCAGGTTGTCCAAGTCACCCAATAATTCAGGACCCCCATTTTGCGTCTGGAAAACAGAAATGACGGTAATGGTACCCAAGCCAGAGGATTGTTTTAAGATTGAATTGGCAAATACACAGAACAGAACCTAGAACAGGGCAACCTAGTTCCTATCAGCCAGCCACTGTCTCTCTTGTGATTCCCTGTCTCCTATACCTCTGTTAGAGTTGCTTTCTCCTCTCTCTACTGCCACCACTTTGTTCTCCCCTCTTTCCAACTGGCCACCGTGGCTGGTCCACTTCCGTATCCAACAACTCCCAGGGCCCCTCCAACACCCACCCAATTACACTCAAAATCTCCTTGGCAGAATTCAAGGCTTTCCATTTTCCAGGCCACCAGTGTGGCCAATATACTTCCCTGACATTTCCTGACCCATGCCTGATGTTTCTGCCTAAAGGCACCCTATCTTTGTTCCTAGGCAGCCTCTGTGCTCTCTGTCACCTCCTTGCTCTGGCTGGAAATTCCTGTCCAGCCTGTCCTGTCTTCCATCTGCTCAGACCTCTGCACAGCAGGAGGGAGAAGCCGCATTCCGGAGC
Organism: Felis catus; assembly: GCF_018350175.1. Taxonomy (NCBI): domain Eukaryota; kingdom Metazoa; phylum Chordata; class Mammalia; order Carnivora; family Felidae; genus Felis; species Felis catus. The sequence continues at coordinate 22,456,592 of NC_058369.1, forward strand.
TGCCCTCCTTGATCTGCAGGTTTCAGATACTCTTAGTTTGGTTTTGGAGGTCAGACCCTGCACTCACATCAGAAAGGCAGTACATCCTCCGAGATCACCATCCTATTCAGAGGTACCTCTTGTACATTGTAGCAAACTGAAGCCCGTCATCTTTCAAGATTATCAAAGGTTAATGCTCCCCCCATCACCCAAAGTACCCTGATTTCCTTGCCTCCTTGTGACATTGGTTTTATTATACTGAATTTGGTTACTTCCAGGACCAGCATCGGTCATCTCGAGGGATTTTAATTTAGAAAATATAAAGGAGACTACTTATGCTATAGAGAGGGTCACTGCATCTTATTGTCCCTGAATACGTATAGCTTTTAAAATCACCACTTGATGATTCATTTGTAGCAGCAAATGCTTATCATATAATGTTGGCTGAAAAAAAAACCAGAATGCAAAAGTGCATTTACAATATGTGTATGAATCACATGGGTCAGGACTGGAAGAGGCTGTGGGCAAGTGACAATAGTTTGATTTGTTGGGGAAATGGGATTGAAGACAACTTTTTCTTCTTTCTACTATCGCTGTGTTAATGTTTCTGCTATTATGTAAAATAAAAATAGCAACTAATGTTAATAGCTACCATTTGTTATTGTATTAATAATGCAGTAATACGTGTAGGCTCGATCTGGGCCACTGAGTTCTGCATTATCTCATTTAATCCTCCCGGAATGTCTGTGAGATGGGGATGTTTATCTCTGGCACATGGGCAAGAGGTGAAGGGGCCTTCCAGTGACACAACTGCTGAGGACGCAGACAAGCGGCCTTCCACACCATGACGTCTCTCACTTTCAACCTTCTGATTAAAACAAAACCAAATAACTTTTCACGAGTCAATTTTAGAACAGTTAGAGAAGGAGGAATATGACAAAGAGAAAAAGTCACCTTGAAATAACAAGTCGTCTGTAATGTCAACCCTGGTATAGCTACCATATACCTCTTGGTCATACCTTCGAGGACACTTCTCTTGCAGCTGCCACTGTGATCCTCCTGCAGATCTCTCACAGGGAACTTTTAGTATGTTTTCCTCATTTGGGAAGTGCGGAAGGAGGAGAAATACTTGTTCTTGAGGCTAGAGTCTAGAAAAACCATAAAACCATGGTTGGGTGGCAGAATTTCCTTTCCTAAAATCTAAGAGAAGAATGACTGAGGAATTGGAGCTTTGAGTGGAATGAGTCGACTCCACAGGATGGAATGAGGCAGGGTAAAGGGTGACTGTGTTCTCTCATACTTGCAAGGTCTGGAGAGCAGATACATTCCAGGCCCTGGTGAAAATCTTTTTTAACTAAAAATTGAGCTTATGTACAGCTTATGTATATCAGGAATGAAGACTGGAGACAATTTCATTCTAAAACTTGTAAGGGGAGCCTGCATAGCTCAGTCAGTTAAGCGTCTGACTCTTCATTTTGGATCAGGTTTTGATCTCATGGTTCACGGGTTCGAGCTGCACATCAGGCTCTGCACTGCCAGTGTGGAGGCTGTTTGGGATTCTTTATCTCCCTCTCTCTCTCTGCCCCTCTCCCGCTTTCTCTCTCTCTCTCTCTCTCTCTCTCTCTCTCTCTCTCTCTCTCTCTCTCTCAAAATAAATAAACTTAAAAAAAAACCCTCCGTATTATAAGCAATTAAGTAGCTCCCAAGGACTCATGGTTTTTCTACATCGTTAGTACTATCAGGAGATAATCCAGGCTTTCCTAATATTTTCATTGGGTTAAAACAGTTAATATCTTCCATACTGTTGTAGTTTATGCAAAAAGAATTTCTTTATTGGCCTAGCAATGATTGCCATCTTCATTTAGTTCTGTCATACTGACAAACTCATAAAGGGTTTGTATGATGATATCACAGCTGAGCTATTAGAGATTTTTCTTTTATTCATTCATTTATTCATTTACTTATTAATTCATCTAGTAAATATTTGTTGGAAAACAACTATATGAAAATCCTTCCTTGTGCATTTGTTATAAAATTATAGTCAAGGGCATTGCCTATTGTGTATATTGATGTTGTATGCAGGAAATCCACATGAAAACCTTTAAGAATTAAGTTAGGGGCACCTGGGTGGCGCAGTCGGTTAAGCATCCGACTTCAGCCAGGTCACGATCTCGCGGTCCGGGAGTTCGAGCCCCGTGTCGGGCTCTGGGCTGATGGCTCAGAGCCTGGAGCCTGTTTCCGATTCTGTGTCTCCCTCTCTCTCTGCCCCTCCCCCGTTCATGCTCTGTCTCTCTCTGTCCCAAAAATAAATAAAAAACGTTGAAAAAAAAAATAAAAAAAAAAAAAAGAATTAAGTTCCAGGGGTGCCTGGGTGGTTCAGTTGGTTGAGTGTCCGACTTTTTTTTTTTTTAAATAATTTTAGTTCTTGCATTTAAAAAAATGTTTATTTTTGAGAGAGAGAGCACAGGGGTAGGGCAGAGATAGAGGGAGACAGAAAATCTGAAGCAGGCTCTGCACTGACAGTAGGGAGACCGATGTAGGGCTCAGACTCACGAACTGTGAGATCATGACCTGAGCTGAAGTCTGACGCTCAATTGACTGAGCCACCCACGTTCCCTGAGTGTTCAATTCTTGATTTAGGCTCAGGTCATGATCCGGGCTGTGGGATTAAGCCCCACATTGAGCTCCACACTGAGACTACTTAAGATTCTCTTTCTCCCTGTGTCCCTCTCTCCAGCTTGTGCTTTCTCTCTCAAATAAAAAAAAAAAAAAGGAATTAAGTTCCAGAAAAGCACTTAAACTCCCTGAGTTATACCAAGCTTTCTCCTTTCTGATAGTAGCCATTTGTTTCTGTGTTTCCTATTTTGCCCCGGCTGCCAGGGAGTTCAGAGATACTCATGGTGCTCAGCCACAAGCATTGTATTAATCTCATGGGTGGTATATTTATCCCTTTCTCTTTCCATGACTCTGATTTTCTGCTTTATTAACCTTAGTATATATCTATTCCTTTGACAGTCCACCTCAATTCCTTTTGGAAAAAGATGGGGAGTGAGGCATAAATTCAAGGCAGTACTGGACATCCTCATTAAATGCCTATCAGTTGGAACTAGGTAAAAGTGATTGTTGTACACTCAAAAGTCACTGATTTTATGTTAGGTGAATTTTACCTCAATAGAAAAATTGAAAAAGCCATCATATCAGTGACTTTGATGATGATGATGCTGATGGTGATGACTAGGCACTAGTTAAAGGCAGGGTTTTCCATGACGGCCAATGGGAACAATGGGAAAGTCATCCAGGGAATCTGCCTCATTGCTTTCGAAGAGGAATAATTAACATTGGCATGTGTACAAGGCAGATGCACAGCTGGTTTTGAGAACGAGAACTCTCCCATCTCCATCCCTTCTCCAAACATCTTAAAAAAATAATAGACCAGCTTTCTTATTTTAAAAGTACATAAATAGAAATGTTCATTGAAGGAAAATCACAGATAATAATACTTCCATAAAATTCACCTATATTTTTAATAGCCAGAAGGAACCATTGTTAACATTTTGTTTGTGCCTTCTAGACTTCTGTATTGATTAATTGATGCATGCATTCAATCATCCATCTATCTTCCTTTTCCAAAGTGTGGTCCCTAGGACACCAGTTTCATGATTAAGTAAGTCTAGAAAATAGGTCATCAAAGCAACCCCTCTTGGAGATTTGTGAAGCACATTAGCATACCTGAAGCTTTGAGAAATTTAGTGGCAATGGACTTCATTTCACTGTGATTCATGTAGAGTGTTTCAAAGGAACTCGAGTATGGAATCTTTATTTTCTGTAGCCCAAGGAATGAATGAAATGTTTTATAGAAGCCAAGGGAGCTAAGCAATACTTGATCTTAAGTCCTAGTTCATACTTAGTCTATGTGGTCATGCTAGAGAGACTGCCTGAATTGGTTCTATGAAGTAAATTTCTCTCCATGTCAGGTCCATGCTCCTGAAACATAATTTTTCATGGCTTCATGGAATTCTGTTGTATGGTCGTTCCATAGCTTGCAGAATCAATACCTCATTGCTGGGATTTGGAATTTCCCCTTTTGGCACTCATAATGAACATTATTATTGCTAGCTAAGGCCCATCCCTAAAACATCCCCTCATATGAAGTTTGGTTTTCCTGGGGAGTAGTATCTGCACAGATTCTCCATGAGTGTTTTTGTTTGTTGTTTGTCTTTACTTCTAGTTTAGGGGACTTGTCAGTCAAGAACACTTTGGAAAGAGACAAAGGTATAAAACAGTAGGAGAAGAAGGATAGGAGGAGAGGATAGTTTTGCTGCTAAACTGGATTTTTAAAACTTAAAAAAAATATTTTTTTAATCTTGTGTGTCTATGGCCAGAATTCTGGCCTAGCTCCTGCCCACTCCAGGAAGGACCTAACCCTTAGAGATCCTAATAAGATTTCTTTCAAAATAAGTGGAAAAAGCAAGTAGACATCAAGAAAAATTATTAGTTAGTAACTAAAAAATCATGATACAAGTAACTGCAATTTGGGTGAAAAGTGAGCAACCCAGGTCTCATGGTCACAGTGTGAGCTCTTAAAACTGTCTTTGTATGATTATCATTCATGAATCCATTGTGGGTCCTCGGTCTGTTTTTTAATTTCTTCTTCTTCTTCTTTTTTTTTCTTCTTCTTCTTTCTCATCTACTCTCAACTGCCCTGGGGAGCCAAGGAAAAGTCCACACAGTAGGGACATTTAGTTGGGTCCTCAAAGATGAGTGAGCATTTGCCACATCACAGAGAGTGGACATACAAAGCCCTCAAGGTGGCTGACCTCCGATGCAGGTCACCGTCAGCCTTTCCATCACCACAAGGGAAATTGCTTATGATGAGAAGAAATAGCACTTGGAGACAAAAAATAGAGAAGAATTCATTGACAACCAGTTTTCCCCATGAAACTATCTGAGAATTGGAGAAATATTTCTCCTTTCTCTTCTGGTAGCTGGGACGGCAAATAGCCCTAACAGAGATCTGCAAATAACGGCAATAAAAACTAAAGTCCGGGCACAAGACTGAGGGGAGATGTCAGCTTTAAGAAGGGAAAGAGAAGGGACTAGAAGTGGAGCAGAGCAAAGAAATGTAGGTTTAAGCCCATGAGGCACAGGTGGGATTTTTATATTAAGCAAGCGAAAGACCACAGGGGGGAAAGCAGGCCAACTTTATTTTTTTTTTATGACAGAATCAATAGAATCTAATCAAGTTTTGAATGCAATCAGAGTAAGATGAGAAATACCAAGTAGGCTCCTGGAGGCAGTAACCAGGACATAATCGTGTCCAGAAGGGACTACCAGAGTGATGTTCCACATTTCTCTCCAAGCCCTGCTGGGGAAACTCTGAAATTAAGGAAGGGTGACATGGATTTAGGTTCATGTCCCTGGAGTTTTGATGCCCTGTTTTATTTGGATTTTTCTTCTCTGTAGAGCTCCACTGGGACCAGGCTTTCAGCTAAGAAAGTAAAGAAGGATGTCCTTTTGGAGGAGGGTAGTGATGACTATCACAGATCACTTTGCGAGATGCACCGTCAGATTACAGACCCTTGGCTGGAAGGTAACGAGAACCGGGGGCTCCGAACCTCTTCATAATCTCCACGCACACCCTGCCCAAGTCACCCCATATACCAACAATCCAAGCAAAGACAGACTGCACACCCTGCGAAGGCAGCGTCAGGCTCCCCGCAAACAGCTGTGCCAGAGCGGTCTATTTAAAACAAGACCACTGATCATCAGGTACTGCTCTTAGCACCCAGGCAACCCTCTTAAGTGCCACCCCCCATAGAGGAATTCTGAAACCACCATTGTAAGGTGGTTATGATTTGCATTCATTGGTTATATGAGGAACAGGGGGGGAAATGCAAAACTGCTTACTGACACTGGCTCTCGCAGCCACTTTAATCACACAGGATCTGGCTTATGATGATTTGGTGCCAGGTCTTGGGAGATGGGGCTGGGGTAGAAGCCCGTCTCATCCCTGAGGAGCCTTCTCAGAGTCTTAGAAGATGACAGACTCATAGTTGATGACGTAACCCAACCAAATTGGACTATGATCGGGAACCTTGGCCGGGGGCTGTGGAAGTCGTAAGAGGCTGTTACCACTGTTGGTTGGGGCATGGGGCAGGGGAGGAAAGTGAGGAGGAGTGGTCATGATTTCTATAATGACTTTAGCCCCAACAGTGGTCTCAGGCCACACAACCCCCTGAGAGAGGTGTTATTACTTCAGGCACATAGCGATTGCTCTAGACACATTTGTGAACATTCAGATGAATGAAGAAATGAATGGTCCTAGTAAAGAAACTGGGCTTCAGAGAAGAAAGAACTTACCTGAGATCACACAGCTCATCAGTAGCCAAGCTAGAATATCAGACCTAAGAACCTCATTCTCTTTCTGTCACACATGGTGTTTGCTGGATGCTGGTGTGGAAAGACCTAGAAAACCCATACAGCCACAAGGGGAACTTGATAGGAACCAACCAAGTTGGATTTGCAAAAGAGATCATGTGAGCCAGGGAGCACACTGCTGATGTGTATTAATATTTGTCTCTAAAAAAAAAAAACAAAAACAAAAACAAAAAAAACCCTGTGGTACTCTTCACTCTCAACGGGTGGCTCTGGTGCCATAATCTGAATTAGCCTTTTAAAAATATCCCCCTTCCAGCCCACCTTTGCTTGGATATTTGATATAGAAACAGCTAATGAAGTCCATTTGCCATATGGGTTAAGTGAACTTTTTTAAGTAGGTGTTTTACATCCCTGCAGCTCCAGGAGCTGTTGTCATAGTAACATTTCCCTCTCGACTTGCAGAAGGCACAGTCCATGGAGCCAGTGGCAATGTAGGTCACGAGTGAAAAGGGGTTTGGTGGCTTTGCCTCCATTTGGCATAGCTGGAGATTGTTCATGCTGGGGGCTCCGGAGGGGCTCACATTCCCCAGAATGTTCTGTTGTAGGACTGAGAAGAGACGCAGGCATGGAGGGTGGTGGTGGAAATAGGCACTGAAGTGGTGAACCAGGCTAGTATGACCTGTGCCCCTGTGTGGAGACTCAGAAGGTCTGAGAGCCTGGGATGACCTGGGAGAGGTCACAGTGGAGGGGGGACCCTGTGGGGCTCTGGGGGCTCTCTTTCTCAGCTGCTTGGTGGGAATTGGTACCCTCTGCAGTGCAGAATCCTTTCAGAGTTGGTTTATGAAGGCTTGTGTCAATTACCCATATAGAAGTTGTGGCTGGAGGAGACCTCAGCTTTATATACAGCTTGGAAATGTGTTCTAAGAACTTTTATTTACTCATCTATTCGTGTAGCAAACATTTACCAGGCCCCTCTTCTGCACCAGGTACAGCGCTGGGCAATGCTCTTCATGGGTGAGCAGCCTTTGCACTTGAACAGGGAGAGCCCCCTGCTCTTAGTTCAATGGCGCTTAGTTTAATGCTGTGCTGTTGCTGTCTTGAAATTCTTAATCATTTGTGAACCAGGGCCCACCAAAAGTGAACGTGTTGGAAGACCAACACAGGCTTTCGAGAAAGGAGGGCAAGTTTCCCCCTCAAGGTGATAAAGATTAGGAGGATATCTACTTGCCAGGTCAAGTGCTTTGGGTGCAAACCTTTCTCTCTTTTATTTTGAGTTTTCTCTTTTAACGTTTTAGTTTGACATAATTTCAGTCTTACAGAAAAGTTGAAAGAATAGTACAAAGTATTCCTATATACCCATCATCCAGATGTTACATTTTATCATGTGTATCTTATCTGTGTATCCATCCATCCATCTACCCATTGTCAAAAGGAAATTCAGAGGGCCTTACTAGATGTGAATATTTTGATTTGGAAAAAAAGTGTTCATGAACATGGAGATGTCAGATCCGAAAGTGGTAGGTAGCACAGCAGCATGACATTATGGGATGGCTTACATAGTGACAACAAGAAAGTTGTTTAGGGGTGCCTGGGTGGCTCAGTTGGTTAAGCATCTGACTCAGGTTTCAGTTCAGGTTCACGGTTCATGGGACTGAGCCTCATATTGGGCTCTGTGCTGACAGTGCAGAGCTTGCTTGGGATTCTCTCTCTTCCTCTCTCTCTGTCCCTCCCCCACTTGCCTGAGCTCTCTCTCAAAATAATAAACTAGAAAGAAAGAAAGAAAGAAAGAAAGAAAGAAAGAAAGAAAGAAAGAAAGAAAGAAAATAAGGAAGTTGTTTAAACTTTAGAATGATTGGCTATTTCAATGAAGTTTTCCAGATGAGGGGGATTGGTTAAAGTTATTATATCATTTTAGGAAGATGACTTAAGTTTTGCTTATGATTATGAGAGGTACTGACAATAGATAACCTAAGTTAAGTTTTGCTTATGTTAATGAAATAAGCTAGAATAGGCATTGCCTATGTGCCTTAACTGCTTTTGTCTGCTAGGAGGTTGGCAAACCTGGTCTCTCTTTTATTTTAACACTATCCAGCCAGCCAGCCAGCCATTCATCTAATCTGTCTATCCATGTACTGTTTGATCTTAAGTTGTAGGTGGGATAAAATGTCCCTTTACTGCTGAATAAAATTATCTTACATAATCATAGTATCACTTATCAAAATCAGGAAATTAACATTTATACAGTATTATTGTCTATGCACAAATCTTATTCAGATTTCACCCCTTGTCCCAATAATGTTCTTCCTAACAAAGGGAAATCAGGTACCACATGTTGTATTTGCTTGTCCAGGTTCTTCAGTCTCCTTTGATATGGAATACTTCCTACTTTTTCTTTGTTTTCCCAGACATTGCTATTTGGAAGGAGTGCAGGTTAGTGAATTTTTAAAACTCAGGTGTATCAAGATGTAGCTTTTGTACATTAAAACTCACCCTTTTGAGAGGGACATTTCTCAAGCCAGTTATCTTATAGAAGGGCCCTAACACTGGGTCTGTCTGAGGTTTCCCCATGCTTGGATTCAGACTGTGAGTTGTCGTCTTCTTCTTCTTCTTCTTCTTCTTCTTCTTCTTCTTCTTCTTTTTAGTGTTTATTTATTTTTGAGAGAGAGAGAGCGAGCAGGGGAGGGACAGAGAGAGAGGGAGACAGAAGATCCAAAGCGGGCTCTGTGCTGATAACAGAGAGCCGGATGCGGGGGTTGAACTCACACACGGTGAGGTCGTGAACTGAGCCAAAGTCAAACACTTAACCAGCTGAGCCACCCCGGTGCTCCCAGACTGATTCTTTACCAAAATTCCACAGGAGGGATGTGATGCATTTTTCTGAATTCAGAATAATGCATTCAGAAAAATGCATCACATCAAGAAGCACTTGGTGTTGGTTCCCCCACTACAATTGATGATGTTGGAGACTGTGTAAATATTCTGCTACTCCTCAAATTTTCACCCACCCAATGCATTTTCATCCATTGATGGTTCTTGCCTGAAAATGATTAATGTGATGGTTGCCAAATGGTGATTTTCCTAATTCCTTCATTCCTTTTACATTTGTTGGTTGTCTTCCTACTGTAAGGAAGACAACATTTCCCCCAAACAATTAATAAATTAATTGAGTGTGGGATTGTTCATTCTTATTTTATGCAATGGGTTAAACTCTTCTCTTATTATTTATTGTGATGCTCATATTGTCCCAAATTTGGCCCCTTCAAGCTGGGCCATATTTTGACATATCCCCCATCATTCTTTCAGCACTTCCTGACTTCTGGCCCAAGATGTTCCAAGTTCATTTTGCACTTTCTCTGCCACAGCCTTGGAGCCAACCATTTCTCCAGGGAAGGGTGCAATTTTCTGAAGGTGCACATGTTGCCTGAATCATTTCAATCTTGAGATTCTTTCCTAATTCATGTGGTAGAAACAGAAAGGGGAGACTTTCAATGTAAAATTTTATTCAGGATACTTGTCTGGCTCTTTTCCTTCCTTGATTGAATTTGAAGCAACTTACCAACATTTTTATACCAAAAAAATATGGAATAAGAATTTTTTGAAGGGAAAAAAAAATGGTAGAAAGAGGAGGAAAACAGATATGCCAGCAACAAAAGTTGCTGGGCTTGCCCAGAATAACTTGGTATTCAACATTTTGGCAGCCAAATTAAAGAAGGAACTGCATGGGGAGAAGATGCCCAGTGCTCAGAGAACACCTTCAGAGACTCTGACCTGCTGGCAAAGGCAGGCATGGCAGCAAGGGGCCCAGCTGGCACTGTGCTGTGGGAATAAAGAGCCTTTTAGGGTGGCATTCTGGCCAGATAGACTTGGAATATGCTGTGGAGAGGGAGCAGCAAGGCCAGGATATGTATTTTTTTAACCTTTATTTATTTTCTTTTTTTTTTTTAATTTTTTTTTTCCAACGTTTTTATTTATTTTTGGGACAGAGAGAGACAGAGCATGAACGGGGGAGGGGCAGAGAGAGAGGGAGACACAGAATCGGAAACAGGCTCCAGGCTCTGGGCCATCAGCCCAGAGCCTGACGCGGGCTCAAACTCCCGGACCGCGAGATCGTGACCTGGCTGAAGTCGGACACTTAACCGACTGCGCCACCCAGGCGCCCCTACCTTTATTTATTTTCAAGAGAGAGAGAGACAGAGTGCAAGCGGGGGAGAAACAGAGAGAGAGGGAAACACAGAATCTGAAGCAGGCTCCAGGCTCTGAGCTGTCAGTCAGCACAGAGCCCGATGCAAGGCTTGAACCCATGAACTGCGAGATCATGACCTGAGCTGAAGTTGGACACTTAACCATCTGAGCCACCCAGACAGCCCCGCTTTTTTTTCTTGAAAGCACTTTGGGGTGTATTCTAGCTCTTAGACCAGAACTCAGTGAAACCTCACAGCTAGGAGAAAATTGGTATTTAAGGGCCCCACAATAACTCCTTCACTCATACACTGTCTCAGGGACGTTCTAGCAAATATTTGTTAGGAGACGTGCAGCTGTCAGGCCCAGGGGAGGCAGAGACAGCTAAGATCTAGACACTGCCCACTAGGTCCAATAGGCAAGGAGGCTTGACCATGAGTGATAGTATAGCAGATTAAACACTAGCCATCTTCTGAGGGTTACTATAGGGATGGAAAGGCAGGCAACTGCGAGCCACCTCTTATAGCTACTTATGAAGGAGCTGCTATGTTGTTAACAAATGGAACTTCAGAACAGCCGAACACAAGGGAAGGGAAGGGAAGCAAAAATAATATAAAAACAGGGAAGGGGACAAAACATAAGAGACTCTTAAATATGGAGAACAAACAGAGGGTTATGGGAAAGGGTGTAGGAGGGGGGATAGGCTAAATGGGTAAGGGACATTAAAGAATCTACTCCTGAAATCATTGCTGCACTATATGCTAACTAATTTGGATGTAAATTAAAAAAAAAAAAAAGAAGGAACTTCATATCTGCAAAAGGACCTTAAAGGGAATTCTGGCCAGTGTGGCCCATTAGGTGTTTACATCTATTCTGCCATTGGATCTTGTGCGAGATCCCACAAGATCTACTTCTTGATAGAAGTAGGAGTTTAGTACAATGTGCAAATGGAGGGAGTTGTCCTATGTGAATAGGCATTCTATAGTTTCTTCGCTTATTCATTCATTTACTCAATGACTATACACTGAGTCCCTATTATGTTCTTGGCACTGTGATGGACGCTGGGTGTATGGTGGTGAGCAAAAAA